>NC_136072.1:84255414-84997914 GCF_964261635.1 Lissotriton helveticus
AGCACAATTTAAAGGACACATTCATTTTTGGTAGGATCGGGGAGATTCCGGGGCAGATTTACAAGTCCCTTGCGACACTTTTGTGACGCTGCGACGGTGTAAAAACTGCAGCCAATTTACATCGTGATGCATCTAGGTAGATGCGTCACGTTGTAAAGCCCTGCGTCACATTTTACCTACATCAGGTATAATGTATGCAGGGTGGGCGTTCCCACATAAAAAGCCACGTAGAACTGGCGCAGTGAAATCTACAAAATTTCACTGCATCACTATATGTCTTCACTGCGTCAAAATCCCTATGCCTGCTCAGACCAGGCGTAAGGAATGACGCAGGGATTTTTGAATGGGACTCACCCATCTGTTGTGCCACACACATTGCTGGTGTGGCGTCACTTTCTTGAGCATCTCTAGCAATGCGTCACTTTTGGGTCAGAGATGCTTCAGAATTTCTGACGCATCTGTTAATCCTTGCACCATTGGGCACTGTATTGTAAATACAGCGCATCCATGGTGGCGCAAGGACATTTGAAACTGACGCAAGGAAACTGATGCATCTGTGCAGATGCGCCAGTTCGTTGTAAATCTGCCCCTAAGTGATTTTCCCAGAATCACAAGAGGTTGAGCCGACGCCGCGACTCAAATCTGCTTCCCCAGCTCTAAGGTCAGCAGCTCCATGATCTCAACACTGTACCATACACCAGGCGCTATAATATTGAGAGCTTACTCCACACTCACTCTATACCACAGCACTCACCCCCTGTCCACAACACTCAGCCACCAGTTTAGGGTATATCATAAACACCGACCCCAAACCAGTTCTCTTACTCCCCTATAACACTTTACACCCCACGCACCCAACAATCACCCGCTATGCACCCAACACACAGCAATAACACATTGTTTTATCAGTCACTGCTTGTGCAAGCACTCGTGTCCTACCCCTGAACTTGTACAATGTGCAGAACACTCAACCCTGCCCACAACACGTAGCCACCAGCTCCACTTTCCCAAACCCTTACCAGCGTGGGCCTGTGCAAAACAAAGACCCACTTCTACAACATCCAAGACCCTCTGACCACCACCCACCCTTCACCGGTCCAACCGACTCTTCGACCCATTAACTTTGTCGCTGTACCCAACTATGACCAGTTCTTACCCCCATGTCTGCAACACTCACCTACTTCCCAAAACACTCAGCCTTTGTCACAAACACCCACCCCACACCAATTGTCTCATCCACTACAACATTCCCATTACACTCAAGCCCCAGCAATCACCCATTCTGCACACAACACACCACATTTTGTCAGCTATTACCCATTGTCCCATCAGCCACTGCCTGTACGAGCACTGGTGTGCTACCCTTGGACTTGTACAATATGGACAGCATTTCCTCCTGGGAGCGTAGCTTCAAGGGGGGGCGGGTGTTTGGGATGTTACCAGCCCCTAATAAATGTATTCTGTAGTAAAATAAGTGGGGTACATGTGGTTTAAGTCGGGTATGGTGAGGTGTTTTAATGTATTCTCCTTGAAATGTTTACATGCACGTACAGACAAAAAATAAACACACACACCTGTGTCTGTTTTAAGGACTTAAAAAGTAGTACATTTACAAAATACTCAGTTCTAAGTATCCCACATAATCCACACTCCTCTCTCCACCTACTGTTCCATAAGGCCCCCTCCTGCCCTGGTTCTCATATAATGAATTTTTAATCAGTGTGATTGTTAGGAAATGTGAAGCTCATCACCCCCCCCAATCTTACAGACCAAGCTATGCCCCTGCTCCCCCTGTGCCAATGATTTCCAATTGATAACATTCATCCTTTAGCCTCACACTCATCCCATTCCAAAATCTTGAATGACCACATTTGCCTCCCTCACAAAACATTTATAAATCTCCCTTAACATCCCCCTCTGATCAACACCTCAACCATAACTCTTAATTCCTATGAATTCCACTCACACTTGTCCCCAAAAAAAAAACACTTGTCCAAAAAGCCACCTACTGTTGAGAAGACTCGCCTTTGGCCGTAACCCTGAGCACGTCTCCATGTCTCGTCTCCTAGTCAGAGCCTCACTTCCTGCACTCATAGTCACCTCCTGTTCTAACACTCACCTCCTGCCCTCAACGCTCTACTGATGACCTTATTTCAAATCACCCATCCCCAAGATGAATGTCCCATATATACCCTTCTTGCCATTAGGACACTCTCTACTTTCATGTCCTGTGCTCACCGTGTACATCTAAAAGAGATCTACACCATCAAACAATCAATCAATCAATTAGTGCTTGTAAAGAGTGACTACTCACCTGTGAAGGTCTCAAGGTGCTGGGGGAGGGGGGCTGCAGGTCCTGATGGGGCCCTGAGGTTCAGTCGAAGAGCCAGGTCTTGAGATCCTTCCTAAATTGGATCAGTGACTATGATTGCCTGAGGTGCAGAGGCAGGGTGTTCTAGATTGTGGTGACAAGTTAGGAGAAGGATTTTCTTCCTGTCCTGGTCGTGTGGATCTGGGGGACGGTGGCAAGGGCCAGTTCGGTGGAGCAGAGGTGTCTGGTGGGTACATGGAATGAGACGTGGTG
Source organism: Lissotriton helveticus (assembly GCF_964261635.1). NCBI lineage: Eukaryota > Metazoa > Chordata > Amphibia > Caudata > Salamandridae > Lissotriton > Lissotriton helveticus. Next base: position 84,257,999 of record NC_136072.1, read on the forward strand.
GTTCAGGTATGCGGGTCCGCCTTCGTGGAGGGCTTTGTAGGGGTGTGTGAGGAGCTTGAATGTGACTCTTTTGTTGACTGGGAGGCGGTGAAGTTCTTTCAGGTGTTCAGAGATGTTGCTGCTGTGCTGAATGTTGAGGACCAGTCTGACTGCAGCGTTCGGAATGTTCTGTAGTTTCCTGAGGAGTGTCTGCATGACACCTATGTAGAGTGCAATGCCTTAGTCAAGTATGCTGCTGATGAGTGCATGGGGGAGAGTCCTTCTGGCCTCGGTGGGGATCCATCTAAAGTCCTTTTTTAGCAGATGAAGAGTGTGTAAGTATGATAAGGAGTCTGCGTTGATCTGAGGGTTCAACCTGTGCGGAGGTGTTGGGCCCTAGGATGAGGACTTAGCTCTTGTTCGAGTTGAACTTGAGGTAGCTGTCTCACATCCAGGTAGCGACTGCCTTCATCCCATTGTGAAAGTTGTTTTTGGCAATTGTGGGCTTGTTGGTGAGAGAGAGGATCAACTGGGTGTCATTGGCGTAGAAAACGATCAACACTTGTCCCATGCCTTCGGCACCAATGTTTTGGCCAAAAGTCTATTAGCTTCAATTGGACGCAACATTTTATTACATATCTGCCGATCTTGCACACATAGTGGTCCAACAATGTTCTCATGCAATTACGAGCATGCAGCGGACGCGCCGCTGGCACGCTGGAAGCGCGCAAAAGGCAAGCCCTTCTACGCTCGTCCACGCCTGGCTGGCGCCAGGGGCCAGGCAGGCTGCCCACTTCCCTCTAGGAAACGATGACGCTCTGGGTAAAACTTACTCCAAGTTGCAACTTCTTGAGCTGCACCCTAAATCCCATCATGAGGGTTGCAAGGAGAAGTGGGATCTAAATAAGGGTGATGCTGTACCTTGTCAACATTGCAAATTAAGGCCCATTAACAGTAGGGTTTCCCATCTTGGTCGTCTCAGAACACCGCAGGGGGTGGAGGAAAAGACGGAGACCAAGAACAAAGCTGAGAGCAGTACAAATCCACTTCGGGGAGCGCTGCTGAACGCTCGCTCCATGATTAAACACAAAACTGAAATTGCATTGACAATTCAATCACTTAACTTAGATTGTCTTTTCATTACCGAGACATGGGGCAGGGTCCGTTCAGGCCCCGACCCGGTCGATGCTGTCTCCTCGGGTTATACTATATTTAGACAAGACCGCTCAGACAGAAGGGAAGGCGGCCTAGCCTTTGTGACTAGGGACTCCCTCAGATGCACACTTAACCCTGTGGAAGTGGTTCCTGGCACTATACTGGAAGCTGCCTGGCACAAAACCTTTGAACCATTTGCTATCACTGCCCACTACACGATCCTAGTGGACTTCAATTTTCACAGTGAAAAACACCTAGATAAAGACAAAGCCCACCTTGTAGATCTTACGTCTTCCATGGAGTTTGAGCAGCGGGTCTGCTCTCCTACCCACACACACACTCTGGATGGCATTTTTAGCAATCACGATGACTTGGTGATTGGAGCAGTCCAACCCCTCAGTTGGGTGGACCATTGGCTGATCAAATTTAAAATCTCCTCCCCACTTACCACCAGAATGAATGAGCCCCCCCCACGGGGCACTGTCGCTGCAGAAAATTGAACAAGATAACAGCCAGTAGCTGGGAGGCTGCCTTGGCCTCTGTTAGAAGGGGCGAGCTCAGAGGACCAGGTTGTGTTCACCCGGCCACTCCAGGACCCACCTCTCCCACGGATCTTGCCGAGTATTATCGTGAGGTCCCCACCGGGGAGGACTTCGAGTCTAGGATCGTACACACTGAGCTCACACCACACTTACGAACGGACACCAAACCGTTGGATTTCAGTAACAAGTTCTTTATAAGCAGTAAAAGAAAGAAGCACTCTTATGTACACAATGATCGAGGGATCACAAAGTCTTGAGGTTTCGGGAAGAGGGAAGCGGGACAGTCTTTAGCCTTTGGGCCAGCACGACGCGTACCCTGCGCACAGCTCTCAATCCTCGAGCCGGAGGATACGGAAGGTGATGGCGTACTGGCTGCTTCAATTACGTCGGGTCGACTCGGTCGTGATGGCGATCTCGATGGTCTAGCCGGACCAGAGTACTCCTCGAGCCGCGACGAGGTCAGCCGGGCTCGATCCGGAGAAGTTCGTGAGGAGCGGCAACAGCGTCAGCAGGGCTCAGATGGTTACAGGTTCAAGCTTGAGCCGCGACAGCGTCAGCAGGGCTCCGAGGTCTTAGAGGGGACGAGCCGCGACAGCGTCACCAGGGCTGCGATGGTTACGAGTTCAGCTCGAGCCGCGACAGCGTCAGCAGGGCTCCGAGGTCTTGGAGAGGACGAGCTGCGACAGCGTCAGCAGGGCTCCGATGTCTTGGAGAGGACGAGCCGCGACAGCGTCAGCAGGGCTCCAATGGTTACGAGTTCAGCTGGAGCCGCGACAGCGTCAGCAGAGCTCAGGTGGTTCAGTTCCTTGTTGCGAAGAGGGAGCCGCGACAGCGTCAGCAGGGCTCAGTGATGCGAGGGTGAGTTTGTCTCAGGGTCAGCCGCGATCAGATCAGCAGGGCTTCAGGTCCAAGATACAACTGCCCGCTAGTTGTCGGGCGGGCCGTGATATAGTCCATTGGCCCTTTGATGTCCGGACCCTCGCAGGCGGAGGTCTCATGCCCTGGGGGGCTGGTCGTTGGCGGGGTCCGGCGGTTGGCTCTTTGATCCTTTGAAAAGATGGGTCCGGGAATTCCCAGATGCCCAGCGGGTCTGGAGCCAGCCCTCGGGGAGGCCAGAGGTGTAATCGAAACGGCCCACAGGGGGAGGCCAAAGGTGTGACAGATTCCAGTCTCTCAGGGGAGGCCGGAGATGCCATCGAAACTCCCTGGCTTATCTCACTCGGTGAGCCCTTTACCCCCCAGCCGGGACTGGCGTGCCTTTGGAGTCTGGGTTTCGCTGGGGCCGGGGTCACGCCAGGCCCAGGGAGTCAGGGATCTCGGGAAGGGAAAATGGCTGCCGGGCCTTGTAGGGCATGCAAGGTTAGGCGCTCGGAGCCGGGAGTGGGACGGGATAAGCGGGGCTGGTCGTCGGTTACGGGGTCTGGGTGTACAGGGAGCAGGATGACCAGGGCTCGGGGAGCAAGCTACACTGACGGGCTGCTGCGCAGGAAACTCAGAGTGCCGGCTACGCTAAACAAGGCACGGAGGAGCCGGGCCGACCCACGCCACGAGGCCGGGTACAACAGCTTTAATCCCTGCCGGGAGGTACATCGCTCCCCCCATACAGCGGAGGGCTTTTGGGACTGGATTAATAGGGCCCTAGACACAGTAGCCCTGTTCAAAAACTATGTTATTAAAAGGAAAAAACCTTCTGCCCCATGGTTCTAGGATGAACTTATGTCCCTGAGGCGTGAATTCCGTAGGCAAGAACGCAAATGGCAAAGTAACCCCTGCCCCCCGTAAGAAAGCCAAGTAGCAATCATTGCTGCATAACTACAAAGACGCCATCTTCCAGGCTAAATCCCATTTTCTTACTGAAAGATTTTGTCAGCAGACAATTCCTCCAGTACTCTCTTTAAGGTAATGAAGGAAATCTCGGAACCACTCCAGCAATAACCTATGATTCCCTCCCAAGATTTCTGTGACAACGTAGCAATCTATTTACAGGAGAAAGTCCTGAAGATCTTCCACGAGCTTGCTCCTTCTAGAGACAATGTGTCTGTTAGAGAGGACACCAGGACAGTGCTGAACCAAGCATGGAGAAACTTGTACAGGTCACCAGGAAGAACGTTTTGTCTTCCTTTTCACCTATTTTGATTCAACAAACTAAAGATCTTCTCCTTGGTCTTAAATTCAGAGTACCCTCCGACCCTTGCATGCCCTCCACACTTAAACTGGCACTGGATTTGGTAGCTAATTTTCTGTGCAAGGTATTCAATGGAATACTCTCGCCCAGCTACTACCAGCTATCTGGAAGGAAACCATTGATCTTCCGTTGCTTAAGAAACCCACTGCCGACCCCTTGGAGCTAAAGAATTTCCGTCCTATCTCCCTCCATCCCGCCCGTCAAAAATCCAGGAGAAATTCATTAACACTGAATTGATTAAATACATTGACTCACAGGAAATCTTAGGTTGTTCCCAGAATGGATTCTACGCCGGTCACAGCACCGAATCTGCCCTTATTGCAGCCACTGACTGCATTCGGCTGCAGCTAGACCAAGGGGGCTCAGCCGTGTTGATTTTGTTTGACTTATTGGCAGTATCCGACACCGTCTCCCCAGCGCGCATGGTCCAACGCCTGCGGCAAGTGGGGGTCGCAGGAAAAGCCCTGCAGCTTCTCCATTCCTTTTTAACGGGTAGAATGCACACAGTCAGCTTAGGAGGCTTCAGAAACGAAAGCTTTTGCCCTCCCATGCGGAGTCCCTCGGGGCTCTTCACTTAGCCCACTCTTTTTCATCTTTATGTGATCCTTCTGGCTGAGCTGGTGAGATCCCTTGGATTCCAGGTGCTCTCCTACGCAGACGACACTCATAATATTGTTTTCATCACCAACGACCTGCATTAGGTCGCAGAGAAGTTTAATCTATGTATATCAAACATCATTCGCTGGATGAAGGCCAATTCTTTAAAGATCGTTACAGACAAGACTGAGATACTAGTTTTTGGAACACAGAACTCCATCTGGTCTAATGCCTGGTGGCCTGCAGAATGTGGGCCTCTTCCAGCCCCGGTAAAAAAAGCTAAAAATCTGGGGGTTATTTTTGATGAGGGCCTGACCTTTGACGCCCAAGTCAATCGCACAACTGATACATGTTTCTATATATTAAGAACTCTCAGAAAGATGCTTCCACTCATTCCCTCTGAACTGCATCAGCCCACTATCATCGCACTGATTACCTCTTGTCTTGATCACTGCAACATCACTGAATAAGCTCCAGGTGGTACAGAACGCAGAAGTAAGACTGATTTTAAATATTCCCAAACATCAGTCTGCCAAAGAGGGGATCCGTATCGAACACTGGCTCCCTGTCAGGGAGCGTATTTCCTTCAAGGTCTTGAGTACGGTATATAAGGCATGCATAGTAAAGGCTTTCCCCAACTCAAATCCTTGTTTCAATGGTATATTCCAGGGAGGACACTGAGATCATCCACACAGAAAAAACTGGTCTCACCAAGATTTTGCAGATCCAGATGGGGTGGCCGCTCCTTTTCGGTTACCTCTGTCAGACTCTAGAACTCATATCCCCCTTCCATTGCCACTGCAAGCTCTCTTTCGGTTTTCAGGAAACTTCTGAAAACATGGCTATTCCCCTCTTAATCAGCTGATGTGCTCCTCCCTCTGCTCTTTTCTGCCCAGCGCCTTGACACCTTCGGTACAGTGCGCTTTACAAATACTATCCTATCCTACATGTTATTAAGAAAGAAATATTAAGGTGTTTGGTGGATCCAGGTTTTTTCAGAGACCCTTTATGCCATTCAAAATGTTAAAGGCTTCATTTCGAATGCCCCTGTAAGCCTGAGGGGGGCAGGTAAAGCACTTACAGGTGCCATTGGAATTAAGAGGTGGAGTATTTAACTTGGAAACTTCATCTGCTGAAAGCAACTAAGGCCTCTGGGTGAAAACCGAGCTACCCAACTCATAATGGAGCCCTAGGTTCCTTATTAATAGTAGTGCAGAGGGTTATTAACACATACCTTTCTGGGGTAATACCACTCTGCATAATTATGTCCCCATTGCGAGTTTCCAAAGGGACTGGTTAAGCCATACTCCTTTAGTTTTGGTACCTTAATATCGGTAACTCTGAAGAGTGGAGTTACTGGGTGAATACGCAGGGCACATGATCCACACCACATAGTGGAGTGGTGTGGCTCACTGGTTAGAGGCGGCAGACCAGAGAGCAGAAGTCGGCCCGGGACCAGGGTTCAATTCCCGACGTGGCAGGGTCGTGGACCAGGGTCAGCGGACTCGACAATTCTCGCCTCGGTGCCTACTCTAACCTGGGGTCCCACTCGGCAACTCTGGGCATTAGCTTGCCTAATCTCCACAACGGCCCCATCAACACCGGGGATGCCTGGCTCCACCTTGGGGATTCCCAGTAGGGACCATCCCACAGGGAAAGCCAGGACGGGTTCTCCAGCAGTATACAGCGCCGGGACGCCCCTTTGCTGGGGCAGCTGTGCGCTTTACAAGTATACGACATTTAACATAACATTTAACATGGGAAAAGGCCCCACAATTGTTACCGGTTGTGGTTTTGGTGGGTAACTTGAAATGAGAAGCTAAGACCAGTAAGGGCCTCATTAGAGGTTGGTTTTGAAAATGAAGTGGTAATAACCATCCTAGCCTTACCACTAAAAGGTGGTATTACTTCTATTTTACAAGTCATTTAATTGCAAGAATGGGACCCAAAATCGCATATATCACATGCAATGCCCACTATTACAGAATCATTTTTCACCCACAAATTCCACATGCTCTGAGAAGATGGAATTTGCCACTGTAAAAGCAAGTTGTAATACTTGAAGTGTATTACAGAGTGCAGTTATACCACTTATTAGGACCTGACCAGATAATAATTGTAATAATGCAAAGCGCTGCCACCATTGAAACCCAATGGATAAAATAAATGAATAAACTTACCTTCGCCGAGCCGCTGTACGCCTCCCCTCCGTCCTCTTCAGATGTGCTGTAAGCATCTGTAGTACCCATGCTTTGGGACTCTCCCAGCCAATCATGGTGCTTCGTGATCAGCATTGTGATTGGTCTGAGTGGCCTGTTTAGGCCCCTCAGGGAGTGCCTGGGAGACTGGGCATATTCTCCACAGGGCTGCTCAACACAGCCCCGTGGAGAACATGCTAAGTGTGCATGACCATTTTGCTGGCCCCAGCGGGTTGGCCAAGCCATCATGCGCACTTAGAGTGCAAACCACTCCTCAGTCTGCTCTGGCATCACAGAGTCCATCCCCACAGCTGAGTGCGGCATAGAAAAATAAAATGATAATAACGTCCTGTTATTATAATTTTCTTTTCCTTTATAAACTGTTGAAATAGCAGTGGGCGACGCTCCTCCACCTCAGGGAGGAGCCACCACTGTGTCCTATTTGGTTAACATCTATTCACCTACTATTGACAAATCTCTCTAACATCGTTAATGGGTGACTTTATTGGCCATGCCAGGATTTGTCTCAGGTCTTACGACAATCAGTGGTTTGCGGATAGTTAACCTTAGTGTGTGGGGTCATCACTTACCACCGATAGCCCAGGCCCTCAGGTACATTTACACTCCTGTGCCTTCCTACTGCTCCTTAAGGGTCCCTCCTGCACTGCTTTTGTATAATGTATTTTAATCATTGAGGGGCTCATTAGGATGTCGGTCGGAAAGCCTCCAACTGCTGGTCGGAAGCTTTCCGATCAACAACCCTGGTTTGATTTCCGACCGCTGTATTACAATTACGGCGGTCGAAATTCAATTGTGGTTCCGCTTTCGGGATTATGATCACTCTTTCAAAGAACAAATCCATGTCGGCCTTTCCAACATGGATTTGCTGGAAAGTGCCATTTGGGGGCCCCTAGCAGGACCCCTTTCTCCTCTGGCCCTCCGGTTGGGAGATTAGGGGCCATAAATCCCTGCACTGTGTGGCAGGCACCTCCGCACTGTAAATCCTTGACCCGTCACGGTGCCTGCCACACAGTGCAGACATTTACACAGTCTCCCATTTCTCTATGAGAGCTTGTGCCATGGTCTTTTTACTGCTGCAGCACAAGCTCCGATAGAGAAGTGGGAGTATGCGACCCCACCATGTGCGGTCTCATTGAAATTGCGGTGTAGGGACCGCCGACCGAAGGTCGGTCGGTCCCGAGACCGCAAGGGTATACTAAATGATGGAGGACCCACTGCACAATGTGACGAGAGATCCTGTGTCACCCATATCTCACATTTATACAGTGGCCTTGAGCTAAATAGGGCACTGCTGAAGGGATGGTGGTCCCTTGTAGGGTTAAGGGTGCCCACCCACACCACAGGGGCTACAGGGGCTTGCATTTCGCCCCTAGACGTGGGTGCACTTTGAATGCAGTGTTGTCCTTCCATCGAATGTCAGCAAAATGTGAAGTATTCCCAGTCACCTCAAAGGATGTCAAGCACATTGATGGAAATGGAGAGGCTAGCACAGAGAAAGTCCAGTACGCTGAAGTTGGCACAACTTTCATTGCCTGTGTTTGGATTTTCGTGGCAGCAGAAAGGAAAAAGAATAGTCAAACTATGAATAAGTTGTCTGAAGAGCAGCAATAAAAGAAGCAGTGCTCTGGGATGACTGGGTTTTAATAAGCTTCCTAGGGTTCTGAAATTATTTTTACTCAATTTATTGCTGCTTTGGGAGTAGAAATAAATGAAATTTGCTGAAATTTAGCCCCTAGCCTTGTATTAAAACCTAGATTATTACAAGACAGATACTTACAAAGAGTTCATGCAGCGCAGCACAGCAAGCAAAGTTACTGTGCTATATTACATGAACAGCAGAGAGCAGAACTTCTCCATATGTACTTGGAAGTGGGGAAGTTCTGCTCTGTCCCTTCACTTGTGCCTGACATACACCAACACAAGCATGCTTGCTCCATGGTGCAAGGGGGTCTGCATTGTAGCCATCATAGTTTTGTGTAAGCAAGAGTGCTTCCGCCATAAAAAGTATGCATTAAGTCATTTTCCTCTTGGTGTGTTTCCTGCTGAATGCAGCACAAATGCAAGAGGAAAAAACAAGTGAAAATAAAAACATTCCTCCTTTTTTTTTTACAGAATTTTATATAGCGCGAACTTGACCCGGAATCGAGTATCGGAGCACTTTACATAGCACCAGTTGTGTTACATGAGGACACATTAATTTTTGTTAGGCACGGGGAGATTAAGTTATTTGCCCAGAATCACAGGGTGTTCAGCGTCATTGCCGAGACTCGGACCCGGTTCCCCAGATTCGAGGTCGACCGCCCTAGCCGTTAGGCCATCTCCTCTACCCTTCTTATACTCACCTCAGGGAGATGAAGCATTTTACTGCAAATCCCTGTCTACAGTTCTTTGTGGTTAGTGATTTGTGTCATAAACCATGGTTTGGTTAGGAACGCCCATGCACCATCGATAGAAGACCCCCTTGATGCAAAGTTGGTCATTGTGCTGCGTTACTTTGAGTTACAAACCAATGCAAATCGTTATTTTACATCGCGTTGTGTTAAACAAGTAATGCAAACCTGACACAAACTCTTTGTAAATGTCAGCCAACATGTCGGAGGGTGGAGGCAGAAATCAAGCTAATGGTCTTCTCGGCGAATCCACCAGTCATTGACTATATGCTGTGGTGCGCCACCTTTCTGAGAAAGTAACAAAATACCAACCTGGGAAATATAAGACCTGAAAGTTTACCTAAACACATTTGTCTACCAGAACCTTTTGTTCAAAGAAGAAAATGGCACCTTCTATCATGCCCTTTCATCTTTGTCCTCTTTGACTCCTCTAGTCTTTCTCTCACATGCATTTTGCCTTATTTATATTTTTTTAATGTGGTTTAGCTGAACGTGAATGTAGTTAGTACTGAATTTAAATCGATCTAGTCTTCCTTCATGAACTGAACATGGTGATTGTTTTGTATCATTGTTGACTTACCAATGTTGATCACTGAAAAAGAAAACTAGAAAGACAGGTGTAAGAATAAACAGATATGTGGAGGGGGATCAAAGGTGGATGAGGGCAAAGGAGTGAAAACTTAACCTTGATGTGAATCCCAGGATTAAAATTTACTTCAGGTGTTATCATTTGGCTGAGGCTTCTGTTTGCATTGAGGGTTTAGTGACAGAAGTGAAGAGAAGATCACTTTTGGATTCCTATTTGGGGATATTAATTATATTTGGGGTTGTCAGGTATTGACATCAGGTGACTCCTGGTCCCACCTTGGCAGCCAATTCAATGCCTTATTAAAGAGGTACAAAAGGGGGTGGTGATGGACGGGGCATCTGAACCAATCAATCACTCACACCCAGTCAACAGATCTGGGTTTAATCCATAGAGAGCTCCTCAAGGAGTAGGCTCTAAACATTTATTGACAATGTTTTGCATTAGAAGTTGACTTGCAGCCAGGCTTTGATATGTTCATAAAGTGTGTGTGTTTGGAACCTATTTATTTGCTTGTTTTGCAGATTTGTATAAAAGGGGTAGACACATTGAGGGCTCATCTCTTTGAGGATGGGGGGGCAGCATTAGAAAAAGCATAGTCTCGGTGCTCCGGGACTCTTCGTCGTGAAGGTCCCTTACCACTGATGCTATCCATATGCTAGTAGATATTGAATATGGATTTACAGCAGTAGACACAGAAAAATGGTTGGTAACCTCACCGGCTCTAAAAAGTGTCACTCCATCGGCTTCCCCAACCTGTTTAATTGAGACCTGTTTAGTGGGATAAGGTGAGTGCATATTTTTTGAATACTTCTTGCCCTTCACTGTCTTTCCATATCTGCTGAGTCTTATGGCTCCTTCTCAAATATGGACTGGATAAGCTAGTCGCAGTCAGTCAGTCTTTTGTGAGGGTTGTAATTAGCCTCGGGCTGATTGTTTCCAAATGACCACCCACCATGACTGTTATGCTTGGTTATTAGAGTTCGTGTTGTTGCATGGGGGCAGTGCCTCTACCAAGGTGATCCTAAGCTTCTGAGAAGCATCCTGAGACTCTTGATTTTTTATTTTATTTTAGAATTTTATATAGCGTGAACTAGACCTGAGACATCGGGTATCAGAGTGCTTTACATGGGCACCAGTTTTGTTACAGAAGGACACATTCATTTTTGTTAGGCACAGGGAGATTACGTGATTTGCCCAGAATTACAGGATGTTTAGCGTCGTTGCCGAGATTCAATCCCGGTTCCCCAGTTTCGAGGTCTACCTCTCTAGCCATAAGGCTACATCCTCTCCACTTGTACCCGAGACCCACTGTGGGGCAAAGTGAAAATGAGTTTAAACTGTTCTTGAATTATATCGAATACAGTGCTTAGACATGTGGACATGCTCCTGCAACACTTATTAAGTAACAAACCCAAATCAATAGGGGAACAAATGATTTTCCATTTGCTCGGCTCATGTGGCACGAGCCTTCCACATCCGACTGTATTGCACAGAGAATTAAGGTTGTCCTTTGTCTTTCTCTATCCTATGATCCATATTCTGTGCTTGTAGGAGATAAGGATCTTCAGCCCCATCCAAATCTCATACGCTCGGATATTCTACTTTGACTTCAGGTCAGGGATGAGGGCCAATCTCTCAGAGGACCATATTCTCCTTTGAATGCCTGTGGAATCTGCTCCCACAGTCTCACAAATGGCTTGTAGCTTGTTTCTAAAGAGAGAACTGAGAGAAATACCATCTGAATACTCCATGAATAACCCACCCTCCACAGGTGCCACTTACCGAGCTCCCTTCCCCCCTACTCCTCAACTTTGGCGGTTTTGACCATACTCTCCATTCCTCGGAAATCAGTACACAAGCTTTCGCCATTCAGGGACATTGAGTTACTTTGTTCTCTGACAATTCTGGGGCACATGGCATCTGGCACCAAAAAATGGTCCCAGGATACTTGTTTAAGGTCCAGGGAAGACCTGTCTTGGCAGTTCGGGCAAGACTGTTCCCATGAGGAACAGGGTCGTGACTAACCCTGGGCAAAGCACTACGCTACGGTCGCGTAGTTTGCGAAGTTTGCGCTACTTCACACTACGCGAACTGCATGTAGCACAGTGCAAACAATAGTGCAGCGGTCCTTTTTTACTTGCTCGCTGTCCTCAACGTCAAGTTGGCAACAGCGAGCAAGCAAAATGACTTCCCGGCGAGACTTTTTCCTCGTTCTCGATCAGCAACATCAAGTTGCCAATCACGAGCGTGGAAAAAAAAACTCCCGGCAAGATTCTCAACGGAGGGAGGTCAGGTTTCTCATTGCGAGTGGTCGCGTATGCTCGCTACCGCTCGCGATGAGAAACTACCAGTCCGCACTGAGAAAGCTGCCGCTCGAGTAAAAATCTACTTGAGCGGTAGAAAATTACAGCTCACACTGTGCAAGATGCCATTTTTAATGATTGCACAATGCCGGATGCTTGTCCGCACTGTGCAATCATTGAAAACGACATTTTGCACAGTGCGAACAGGGTACTTCGCAGTTCGCATAGTGCTATGCGTAGCTTGCGTAGTGCGAAGTGCACTTCGCGTAGCTACGCGTAGCACTACTTCGTGAACTACACGTGGCGCTACTTCGCGAACTACACCCAGGGTTAGTCGTGACTGATTTGCATATAGCTGGGTCTGAACTGGTGTGGCGAAGTGAGCAAAAGAACAACAATGGATTAAACCCAGATCTAATTGTGACAGGGGGTGAGTGTCTGAAAAGTTTCAGCACCCAGTCCCTCATCTCCTTGTGTTTGATCTGGCACCATGTACCAACCAGAAAAAAACAACCAGTGCATTACACATTTTATCAGGACTGCTCCAGGAGCGCTCTCTCTCTCTCTGCATTGTGCTAATGTATGGCCTTGTCTTATTGCCTGTGATCATAGTAATGCATCTCCTACAGACATTTGTGTATGTCTGTAGTGTGTGTGTCTGTTCATAGCTTCTGTGTCCTCAGGTAACCACCTCCAGCAAGGTTTTGAGCTCTCCCTTTGAATTTACATGGAGGAAGGAAGGTCTATCTGAAAGGGCCCCCCTCATCTCTGGATCCCGTCTTTCATTCGTGGATCCCTGGTGCTATGTAAGAGTTCATATTTTACTTTCTTGAGAATAACACTTTTCCCCAAGATGTAATCCTTACATGCACCCACTCCAGTGAACAATGCAGCATGAACAGTGGCACAGTCAATCACCCATCCAGTATTTCCACAATGAATATTCATGAGAAGCATTAACATACAAAAGGTCTAAATGGACGAGCCTTTACATAGTCATAGATTATGTTAACAAGCATTGGTAAATGCAGCAAAATATGCTACAGCCAATAGAAATGGAGGAAAAGTAAGTGGCAAGCACTGGAACCAATGAAAAGCCAGCAAAGAGAGGGGGCGGGATGTAAGCCCCTTTTAAGTTTATATTAAAAACAATAGATTTCACGCTGTGCAGGCGAAACCTAAAAACAAGAGCTAGTAAATCCTTTGTTGACTGTCTACAAGAACCTGTGCACATCATCTACATGATCCCAACTCACATTTTAGGTCATATAAAAGCGATGTCCACAAATGCAGGATTTTCCCTAATCTAGCATTGTTTTAACCCTCAGGTTGATCAGCAGAACCTTTTACTAACAATGTTCTTTTTTTACTTTTTATTTTTATAAATAAAACATTGAGTAACACTGGGAGGTAAACACAATCATGTGGATATCTCTTTTCTCACGGGTCACTATTTAAAAGGAGAGCAATTTAAAAATAGACACATGCCAGCCCCTTGGAAGATGCTCACAAGTGTGCGGCCACGTGGTGTTTGTAGCAGTCTGGGAGTCAGCCTGAGTTCAGTTTCTTCAGACCTCTCAACACTTTTATTCACAGGCCCCCGTGGTGTCCCCTCTGTGCACCTCCATGTTTCTCTCCTTAGAAGACACGCCATTTTGTCCCCCCTTCCCCCCCCCCATGAAGTTGACAGATGCGGCGGGCGGTGCATTGAGGGAGCTGGTCCTGCAAAGATAGAGACAGACAGAGATAAGTGTTGCATAACCCAAATAAAGAAAAGAATCACTCTTCATTGGGGCAATTCCCCTGCTTCTTACCCCCCCCCCCCACCACGTCTCTTCCATTTGGCAGTGCATGAATGGCTCTCCCGAGGGACTTTCCTCTAATAGTCCTGGTGACATGCTCCACCTACACCTATCTCTCTGCTCTGCTTTGCTTGTCTATTGGATTCCATGGACTACTTGAATCCTACTATGTGCCTGTTGTACAGATTTAGCAATGATTTACACAGGTATGAATGCAATGCACAGCTATGAAAAAAACAGCTGCAATCAGCATCTACGCACAAACGGATGATTTGCAAAACAAGGTGACTCCAGAGCAGAGCCAAGTGCACTTGTGTATCTTAGAGTGAAACCATTGATGTTCTATGCAAAGTGTGCTCTTGGCCACATCACAAACAGCCCTATGATCCGATGCAAATCCAGATCAAGTTGAGTCATGCAAAGTGGCAGGACCTTGCTTGGCATTGACTACTAGAACCAAACATAACAAGCATTGGCATAGCTAATAGGTCTCGCCTTTGGGACCTTATAAGTGTTTAGCCATGCAGCACATTATCCTGGGTGTTGTGCCACCAGGGAGTGAATGAATGAAGATGTTTCAGGCATCCACATCAATTAATGGCATATAAGCATGGCCGCAGCACGGACGCGCTAGGCTAGTCGCCCTTCAGGAGATGATGAACATTGATTTAACAAAACTGTGCATTGAGTGTATATTAAATTTGACTGCAAACAAGCTGTCTAAAATCACTTTTTAAAATTATTATTACACTCCCAAAGCATCGGAGTGCAAACTCTTACCCGCACTCTGGTTAGCACTACTGCACACGCTCTAAGTAGCGATGAGGTCATATCAGAGGGCGGGGCACTGAACACTGAGGCAGCGCTCAAGTGTTTAAGGCGCCCACCCGAATTAGTGACATATAAGCATGGCTGCGAATGCGCTGCTGACGTGCCTAAAGGCACGGCCGCCTGCGCCCGTTCATATCTCAACCGCAGCCAAAGATAGACACCATACCAGTGCCATCTCAGAGGTAACACCCTTAATTTCCTACACCTCGGCTTAAATACGCAACTTAAAGCCCCACCCTAAGCAGTGCAACAATACTATACTCATAGATTGCAAAGATCCTATTTGCTGTCACTCATGCAACCTTTAAATCTAGGAGTTAGTGATAACAGGGTGCTGCTGGATACCCACAGGAAGTTAAAACGAAGTTAAAAGCTGCACTTAGAAATGTTCCCTCACTGCCAAAGTACGCCTTAGACATATATAACTTAACCAAGGAAGAACAAATGAACGCTCGCCTCATGACCGAAACATGGTTAACAGAGGACTCCTGCCCTGAACTACAAATGGCTCTCCCCCCACATTATTTCTGCCTACATTTAGACCGAGAGGGCAAGAAGGGTGGTTGGACAATACGCGCCCTTCCTAAGGGCAAGACCCCTGGGACAGACGGCCTACCGGCCGACTTTTATGCAACATACATAGAACTACTGGCCCCACGGTTACACGCTATCTACTTGGAAGCACTGCGAACAACCACCCTACCGCAGTCGTCTATGCAGGCATTAATCACGTCCCTTTTAAAGCCTCATAAAGATGGGCTTCAGATGGCTGACTATAGACCCCTATCCCTTCTCAATACTGACTCCAAGATATTGAGCAAGGTGCTGGCATCAAGGCTCGTGCAATATGTACCTCAACTAGTCCACTCGGATCAATGTGGTTTTGTCCCGGGCCGCAATACAGCCATGAACCTCAGGCGACTAGCCCAGCTCATGCTCGGTGATCGAGAGGGCACGAGCTCTGAAGGCTGCATCTCACTGGACTTGAAACAAGCATTTGACTCCCTTAGATGGGATTACATGTTTGACACACTGTCGAAATTTGGGATACCCCCCGAATTCCTCGCTTGGGTCAGATTGCTGTATACAGCTCCCACTGCTAGAGTGCGCACCTCAGGTCATATATCAGTTCCTATAGCTATTGCACGGGGCACCAGACAGGGCTGCCCACTTTCCCCCCTACTATTTGTCCTTGCCCTTGAGCCGATGCTCTGTAGGCTCCGCCATATGGCCCCCCGGTTTGGCATTCTGCGGCATGGGACGGCGCATATAGTGTCCGCTTATGCGGATGATATTATCTTATATTTCCGAGACTTGAGGAGCGACTTGAGCCCTGTTGCCCAGGTGTTTGAGGTCTTTAGGTCGATCTCAGGCCTGACCATAAGCGAGTCCAAATCATATGGCTTCACATTTGCAGCCGCTGGTCTGACTACTCCATTGCCCTTCGCCCCCCACGAGTTCCAGATAGCTGAAACCACCTTCAGATATCTGGGGATGCAGATTTACAGGGAAGCAGGTCAGATGATCGACGGTAACCTTGGGAGGGCCATTAGAGCACTGAAGTCGCAGATACAATTTTGGCTCACGCTGCCACTCTCTATACCTGGCAGAGTGGCGATATCCAAGATGGTGATGCTCCCTCGCCTTCTCTACCACTTCACTAACTTGCCACACCTGATCCCGGCAGCTACCTTTAAGGCCCTGGACACTCTACTCACCGAACTGGTATGGGGGCACGGCCGCAGGCGTGTAGGTCTGTCCAAGCTGCAGCTCCCCTCTGAAGCCGGTGGCATGGGTTTGCCTGATTTTAGGGCCTACAACTATGCGTGTCAACTGCAATGGCTGGCCTTCTGGGTAGCGGGCCGCAATCTTCAGGAGATTAACATGACGGACAGGGATCATGAATTGGGGAGAATACACACGTTACTTTTGCCCAACTCAGTTGTACCTAGGGATGTCCCACCTCTCCTCAAACTGGCGATAACATACTGGCGGAAGGCGTTAAAGTACACATCCCCTGAGTCGTCCTATGCCCCCACGATCCCGCTCTTGGGTATCCCAATGGCTACGGGGACTCTATCGGCGGACTCGCTGGAGCAATGGCATGACGCCGGAGTGTCGCACGTGGGTGACCTGTTCGCGGAAGAGCGCCTACAGTCCTTTGCAGACTTTAGAACTACCCATGGAGTCCCTGGGGGCACCTTCCTGCTACACTCTGGCCTTCGCCACTATATCACACATAAGTGGTCCCCTAGGGGAATGGAGCCAGCTACGAATCCTCTCATCACCATGCACTACCTGATGGGCACGGGCGCCCACCTTACTAGGTGGCTCACTGCTAGTATTAAGAAGGGGAGGGCTTTCGATCTGTCGCCACTTCGGGCAGCATGGGAGGTGGACATTGGTAGGCCCCTGAGGGATAAGGAATGGGAACGTATCCTTCAGTTCCCCAAAAAAGTAGCTAGGAACCCCAAGTTCAAGTTTATTCAGTCGATGCTTCTACACAGAGCCTACCTGACCCCACGCCGCATACACATGATGTTTCCCGATGCGAACAGTAATTGCCCCCGGTGTGACACCGAGGACGCAACACTAATACACATGCTTTGGCAATGCCCCAAACTAGGATACTACTGGACCACGGTCCATGCTTCGCTCCAGGAAGCGGGTGCTTTGACCCGATCCCCAACACTGGAATGCACGTTACTGGGGTTGGGGCCCTCACAGCACACTAGAACCGTGGCGACACGCTTCGCGGATCTGGCCTTGTTGCTGGCGAAACGTGCCGTCACTATGAGGTGGAAGTCGGCTAGGCCTCCTGACCCGGAGTTGTGGAGAGCGGAAGTGGTGAGATGGGGTAAGGCGGAGGGAGTTGTACTGCAGAGGGAGGAATACAGGGGACTGAGGAGAAAACCAATTTCTCTGGACTGGTATACCATATTAGGTATGTTTGAAACTGGGGGAGACGGGGATGACGAGGGTACAAGTGCCTCTTCGATTGCACGATAAAGGTGTCCTTGGTCGGACTGACATGCACTGTCACTAACCGTGGTGCGCTACGGAGAGATGAGGGGGATCCCCCCATTTTATATTTTCTGTATTGGTCTAGTTCCATCTATGTGGACATTTGAATAGAGCCATACGCTGTGGTTCTCTGAGTGCCCCGGTCTACTGATTAATCAATTATATGTTGTTATGTGAGTGTCGGATGGATTTGTTGAGGGTGGGGGGAGGGATAGTTTTGGACAGGAGTTTGCATAAAATGTGACGGTTAATGTCACCAACAAACTGAAAATTAAGACAACTATGCAATTATATGTTCTAAGCAACCTTATATGTGTATTACTCTGTATCCCTCCGGGATTGGAAGTATTTGTGACTGCTTTACCTACTATGCTAATAAACAGATTTTCAAAAAAAAAAAAGAAGGGTGGTTGGACGGCCATAGCCTTTAGGAAGTCACTAAATGCACCACATTTAAGGTTGAAGACCTGGTGGGTACAGGAGGTTTGGGGTTTGTTATCTCACCCTCCGCTCAATGCTCCTTCACAGGAGTCTTGCTGTGCCGCCCCCTGGCTATGCAATACATTTCCTCAACCCCATTTCCCAAGCACTGGGTCACAAAGTTTTTAATTATGCGAGCTACACTGTCTTTGAGGACTTCACCATTCAGTTGAAGAACTCCTCAGACAGACTAGCATCAAAGCTGTCTGACTCACTTGCGGAAATTTATCTCTCAAATACACTAATGGGTCCCACACATAAAGCAGGCCACAGTATAGATGCTATGGGGCATATTACCAACAAGTAGCGATAATTATCGCTAAATAGGCTTAGCAACGATTGTTTATTATCGCTGCATATGTTAGCGGAGAAAACATGCTATTAGCAACGTTTTTCTCCATTGTGCTAAAATATCCAGCAATAGCGGCAAAATGCGTGAATATCGCTGGGAATACAGCGATATTGACGCATTAGCGACAAAATGCTCTTTGCCATGTTATCCACCTCCCATTGGATGACATGGCTAGGAACTGGTCTGGGCGGGTGTTAGTATTTGGAGATATTCGCGCTTAGCACGAATATTTTCATCGCTACGCCTGCCTTGCAAATAGGCGATAGCGACGTTAGCGACTGCTTTCAGTCGCTAACTGGTTGGGTACGCCCACTTTGCATGTCATTAGCGATAAATATCGCTGACATGCAAAGCGGGCCCCAAACCGCTCGCTATCGCCTAAAAGCTGTCGCTAACATCAGTTAGCGACAGCTTGCTAATAGGGCGATAGAATTATCGCCGCTTAGCAGCCGAAAACGGCCGCTAAAGCGGCGATAGTTGCCTATCGCCACCCTTGGTAATATGCCCCTATATTCTCTAACACAACGTTAGTGCTTGGCAGGCCAAAGGAAGTTATGTTAGTCAGACCACTTCCTTCTACCATTGTCCTTGCCCTGGTCCCCCCTAAAGTATCCAGGGAGAATGGAGCCCCCCCCCCATTAGAACCATGCCTGGAATAAAAGTGGACCTAACACCTACACTTATGGGCAACATAATGCTAGAAGAGGTCAGAGTGATTCATTTGCTCACCAAAGAGGCTTCCCTAGCTTCCCCAGAAGCCAATGAGAGGACCTATAGACATCAACAGTCCACCCGCTAGTTCACAAGTGAATCAGCGGAAGAAAGAAAGTATTGTAAAAAGCTGGAACGCTTATGGAGAAGACAATGTGACGAAACAGATAAAAGCTGGTACAACGCAGTTTTGAGCACATATCTTTCTAATCTTAAACTAGCACATCACACTTTCTACTCCAATGCAATTGAGAAATCTAACAATAAGTCAAAGGAAATTTGTTAAGTTGTATCAGATTTTATAGATCCCAAAGGCTCAGCACCCACCTCCCTTGGAACAAGTGCCTCCCTATGTTCCTAACTGATCACGTTTTTTGAAGACAAAATCCTAAAAATCCAGGACAACTTCCCCAAAATGAAAAACAATGCTACCACGAGTAATGAAAGCCAACTAATGTCTAGGGCATAGGACAAACTGTTGCAATTCACCCCTACGATGACAAACAATTTGGATAGTTTCTTCATCAAAAGTAAATCTGGCTCCCCGCTGGATCTTCCTCAACCCCCCAAATTGTGAGAATGTTAGGGAATTGCCTTGTCCTATTTATCAGGAGCTCTTTACCATCTCCCAGAACAGGGATAGTACCCCCTGCGTGGAAAAGGGCAAATGGTATTCCCCTTTTAAAAAAATCTAACTCAGATCCTAAAAACCTCTCAAATTTCAGATACTTCTCCTTGCTTCTTGGGTTTCAAAGATTTAAGAAAAAAGTTGTAAACACCCAGCTAACGTCATTCTTGGAAACCTTCAAACTCCTCCACCCATCACAATCTGGCTTTAGGGCCCTTCATAATAGGGAGACAATTCTCATGGAGATTACAGACTTCATCAAATTTCCGCTGGCCACAATGCTGCGATAGTTCTGTTAGGCCTTTCAGCGGTATTTGACACAATCTCGCTTGAGATCCTGTTTCAACGTCTTGCACATATAGGGGTGAAGGGGAAGGCTCTGGCCTGGCTGGGCTCCTTTTTAGAGCACATGGAACCGGTAGTATGGCTCAAGTCCTTCTTCTCTAAAGCCAAACCCATCACTTATGGAGTGCAATAGGGCTCAGCCCTGAGCCCTACACGTTTTAACATATATATGTCCCCACTGGCTTTGCTTATCGAACCCTTTGGATTCCAGGTAGTCTCATTCGCAGATGGTACGCAAGATCTGCTGACCTATAACAACAATGAGTCAGAAGCCCAAAGTAAATTTGCAGCCTGTATGGTAGCAGTGATGGGCTGGCTCAGAATCAACTCTTTACAAAGCAACCCTGAAAAAATAGAGGTCTGCTATTCGTTGTCGACCTACTTCCCGGGTTGGTCAGGGGCTTGGCCAACAAGAGGGAAAGGAGGGGTGGTACACTGACTCAGAATATGCCTAGAGGAAGGAGGGTCACTAGTCAATCGAGGGTCAATACACCAAGCGTGTGGGTCTTTTGAGCTGTTGGATGTGGCCAAACGTTCAAGGTGGGAGGGGCTTGCACCTTTAAAAAACACCAACAACCACCTTAAAGAACTTGGGCCACTAGGATCTGTGACTATCTGTCCCAGAGATCTTTAGCACCCATGGTGGTGACAAACATAGTTTATGAGAGCTGTTATTTTAGAGTTAACACATTTTAACATACTTGTGATAAAAAAAGAATAATAACGGAATGGAAAGTGTATGAATGGAAGTGCACAGTTTAAAACTTTTTGTAAACGACTTCCTTCTGCCCCCGAGCCTTGCAATGAGTTGGGCCCTAGGAAGAGGCAGCAATACCACATAGGGTGGCAAGAGTGGGACAAAACACTGGTAGGAGATCTAAAACAAGTGGGCACCGTGCACAAGAAAAGTAAGGCTCTCAGACGCCATGCTAAAAAATAAAGCGCGAAAGCCGTAAAGTGTGCACCACGCTGATTGGGTGCTCTTTCAGAATAAACACAAAATGAAAACATAAAACAGATGCATGTTATGCCAGTCAGCAGGCAGATAAAGTGCAAGCAGAGTTCAAAATACAAGCAGAAAACTAACCAAACCAGCTGTGCTCGGAACACGAGCAGGAAACTAATCAGAACAAGCATTGACATAGCCAATAGGTCTCGCCCTTGGGTAAACACTTATAAGGTCCCAAAGGTGAGACCTATTGGCCATGCCAATGCTTCTTTGAACAAGCATTTGCCGCGCGGCCGTGAAAGTGACACGGCTGCGCGGCAGCGAAAGAGAAAGTGATCGCGATCGCATGGCGCTGCGTGCATGCACGCAAGCTTGAGGCCACCAAAAGCCTGTGGTGGCACTTTCAAAAGCCGCTTACTAAATGTCTCGTTGAGGAGCGCATGCGCTGGCTCAGCTAGACCAAAAAAATAGAGCACTGAGGGGCGTGGCTTGGACAGCGCGGAGCATGGAAGCCTAATTGTGTAGCTCTGCTGACTGGATCTGACTAATCACTCACCAGTTCCAGGTTCTAGAATTCCTGCAGAGCTAATACGCGAGCAGGGCTGCTGCTTTCCAGGTGTTCCAGTGTCTTTTTTTCTCATTCACGATCACCGAGGATCCGGCTTTCCCTGCTGCCTTCCATCAAAATGGCTGCCAGCTCACGACAACATCAGTGACCGAGTCGGGGGCTTAAGCGTCCTACAAGTAATATTCGCCGGAGAGCTCTGCACTCCATCTGCGGTCCATTGAGCAGCGCTTTCCCCCCCAAGTTGAGAAGAAAGATGAAACGCTGTGCTTTTTTGGAGTTTCTTTACCGCTCCAATTATCGGCATGCCTGACCTGAAAATGGTACCCGCATGCGACTCTTTCTATGCAGTTTGAGCGGAACTGAACGAATGGAGCCTGGTTTTCTTGCTGCGGTCCGGAATACATTTGCCATTATACATACTCCCAACGGAAAAGAGTTTATTGTATTGTGTGGGACTAAATGGCACATAGTGGCTGCAGTAGTTGTGCTGAATCTTTACTGGGCTCTGCCTGACCACAAAATAACGCTCAAATACTTGGCAACCTGATCGGTGCTCCTGGCTCACATCTTTACATCTCAGGTCAGACAAAAGGGTGCTCTCCCCGCAATCACACCACTGAGGCTCTTGTCAGATATTTGTGCTCTTCTATCCACCCACCGGGAATGTTGCGGTGTACAACTGCATAGTACTCTGAAATACTGCAACCTACTATTACATTGGCACTCTGAGCTTTGCCAACAACAATTCTATGCCAAAAAAGCACTAGCAGTCTGTACCTCTTCTAATAGGCCAACAAATTATAGGCTGCGTGGTTGGTATCTTTAACATCTACATTTTCCAAAACTGGCGTCTGCTCTGAGCCGCCATTCCAGCCTTCCCCCCGCAAAATTCATGGCAGACAAGGGGATCAAGCCAAACAACGAACGCACCAAACCCGAACCACCATTGCCTTATTCACCTGGTAACACCTCTAAATCCCTTCAGAGAGTGGTATCTGAATTGGAAGACAGGAATTGCAGAGGGAACCTGCGCATCTTTGGCCTGCCTGAAGGTTCGGAGGACTCAGCTGATTCTTGCATTAGTTTTCTGGAGAGATGGGTTCTACAAATAACTGGCCTCTCTTTTAAAAAGGAGTTTTAGCTGGAAAGAGCACACCGCGTTCCCTCATTCAAACCTTCGAACAAAAAACAAAATCATCAGATCGTGTGCTGTCCGCTGAGATATCTGCAAAAAACACAGTTGATGGACAGAATGTAGAACAATGTCATACATTCACCCCAGTACAAGGATCTGGGTCTAAATCCATCGTTTTTTTACACTCCACACCACCCTGGGTTAGACACTGGCTATATGCAAATCAGCTCTGACCCTGTGCCTCATGGGAACAGTCCAGTCCGAACTACCAAGCCATGTCTTTCCCAAGCATCCAAGGACCGGTTTCTGGCTATCAGCCTTCATCAGCCTGGATAGCTTGACTCCAGTGGTGTGGTGAGCCTGGGACTCACGTCTGAGCATCCCCAGCACACTCAGGGTGAAAATTGCAAAAAACACAGTTGATGGACAGAATGTAGAACAATGTCATACATTCACCCCAGTACAAGGATCTGGGCCTAAATCCATCGTTTTTTTACACTCCACACCACCCTGGGTTAGACACTGGCTATATGCAAATCAGCTCTGACCCTGTGCCTCATGGGAACAGTCCAGTCCGAACTACCAAGTCCGCTGAGATATCAACACACAGAATTAATCCTCAACTATGTCCGCAAGTACAACCGCATACTATGAAATGGCGAAAAAATCTTCATCTCACAAGACTATTCCAAACCTATTATCGAGATCAGGAAAGGCTTCCTAGTGCTACGACCCACACTCAAAAACTCCAACATACAATTCTTGTTCACTGCACTGGCTAAATAAAAGATTCTGGTGGATGGAAGACACCATATCTTTAATGACCACAGAGAACTACAAGGCGTCTTAAATGAAGGTGAAGGCTCCTCAATTCACACTCACCTAGCACCACTAACCAGTCCAAATGTTGATTCAAAGGGCTTTCGCTGATGTTAACAATATCCTTTTGAATTAGCAGGTTAGCCTATTTGATTCTTGTTTCTTGGTTGGCGCACTGTGGGGCTTTGTTCCGCTGATTTGCTGTTACCCACTGTACTCTTTTTGGGCTCTTTAGACAATATTGTACAGCTACAGTTTTGTTCCACTGTTTCTATCTGTTTTTCTCACAGAAATCTGTACCCGTCTTATACTGTTCTAACTCCTCTGTTCCTGTATTTTATACATTCGTGCATTAGCTCCTGTGATACTTTCCTCTGGGGTGGCTATCAATCATCAACAATATTGGTCCACGGTCTATGTCATATGCCTCTCTCCACAGTCAAATATGGTACACACACATGTGATTAGAGGGGCTTGTTCCAATACCCATCTGTCTCAAAGGTACAACATGAAAATATGGTATTCTATTAATATAACTAGCTCTTTACCCAAAGCTTCTACGTAGTCTCTCCTGAAGTTGTATCCTTCTCCTTATTCCTTAATACTTAGATGATAGCTCAGCTGTACCCCATGTGGGAAGCTCCTCAACTCTGTCGCCACCCATACATCAAGTTTGTTGGGGGGTAGGGTGGGGGGAGGTATAGGAAGGGTGGGAGAGGGGTTGGGTTATATTCTTCTCATTTGTTTATGCTGTTGTTTTTCTTTGTGGTTTATTGTAGCATTTTGCTTATATCTCATATGTTCACTTCGGGTTCACGTCTATCCTGTCAGCCAAAAACACCTCTTTGCCATAGACTCTCTGGATTGACCTACTGTCCCATCAGGCTTGCTCTGATATACATGATGGCATCTGGCCCATACTGTCTCCCTTAGGGGCCACTTTCCATTCACACACATGGTGACTTACTCCAACAACACTTATACTTAGGCAGATACCTTCACTATGAGTACCCCTCACATTTATATGCATCTGAAAGTAGTCTCCCCAAATGTTAGGGGACTCAAACATCCAGTTAAATGGAAAAAAATGAAAACTATCTGTACAAACTTAAAGCAGATGTGTTACTCCTGCAAGGGACAAAAGTATCCCACAAGAAAGTGTCCTCGTTCGGGAGTAGCTGGTTCTCTGACGTCCTTTGCTCCCCAGCTAGCAATTAGAAAGGTGGGGTAATTACTCTGACCTTAAAATCGAGTCTCATATCACAGATGATAAAGGGAGATGGATCCCTACAAAACTATCCAAAAATAATAACTGTTTTCATGTCCTCAATGTGTACTGACCAAATAACGATGACCCAGATTTCTGGGATTCTCTAGCATCGCCTTTAAACCAAATTCCCTCTAACTCTCCCATCTTTTTTGGTGGTGACCTTAATCTCCCCATGGATTCAACGATAGACCAGCAATTCAGGACAGTATTTCACTCCTCCAGATCACATAAATCGCTTCTCAAATTTTGTGCCAGATTTAACCTTCTTGATCCATGGAGGTTACAAAACCCAGACACTAGAGACTATACTTTCTACTTCAATCCCCATAACTCTTACTCTAGGATTGACTATCTATTGATCTCACACACACCTAATAGATCAAGCAGACATCTTACCCAGGCTGATCTCAGACCATTCAGCTATCACTGTGTCTCTCTCGGGCACCAATGCAAGATCTTCTAAAAGGTTTTGGAGATTCAACGATGAATCAAAAAAGGATGCGGCCTCTATATCCATTATCGAGGCTCTGATAGAGAACTACCTGAAGGAAAACTTGATGTCGGGGACTTCCCCAGCTTTACACTGGGATGCGCTCAAGGCCACGATTAGGGGCTCCTTAAACGAAATTCAAGCTAAACCTAATTAAAGCCTATAGCAGAGATCTAGATACCTCCAGAGAGTGAGTTTTAAGCCCTAAAAGTCTCTCTCATCTCTGACCCAGTTGCACATACCCTCTCCACTGTCACAGACAAAATATACAAATACAATAGATTACTGAGCGAGAGGGCGGGGATCTGGATCAATAAATACAAGTCCCTAAAACTATGCGAAGCTAAGAGAGCAGGAAAAATTCTGGCATCATACCTGAAACACAAGCAGAATCATAAGGGTAGTAACTCACTCAAAGACAAATATAAAATTCCATACTCCAACTTCGATAAAATGATAGAGATCCTAAAGATTTCTGTACATCTCTTTACAAAGAAGACTCTATCTCCCCGAGAGAAGATTGTAAGACTTAACTTGAGGACACAGCCTTTCCAGCTATCTCAGATCAGGAGAAACTATTGCTTAGTCCCCCAATACCGATTGAGGAAGTGGCTAGAGCTGTTGACTCCCTCAAACCTAACAAGGCTACAGGCCCCAACTGCTTCACAGCTACGTTCTATAAAACATTCAACCCTGTACTTAACTCCCCTCTACTGGCCTTATTCCGACACTACTCAAAATCAGGCTCTATCACCAGCACAGCCAGCAATGCCACCATAGTGGTAATCCCTAAAGAAGGTAACAAACCTCTGCTCATAAAAAACTATAGTCCTATTTCATGAATTAACTTAGACACAGAAATCTATGCCAAAATACTCTGTAAAAGACTTGAGCCATTATTGCCATTCATAGTTGATCACTCCCAAGTGGGTTTCATGAGAAACAGACTACCCAGCAATAATACATGTCTTCTTTGTCACAACATTGAGAAAGCAAAACTATCAAGTTCAGCCACTGTGGTGTTACTATTGATGCTGAGAAAGCGTTCTATAAGGTCTCCTGGTCTTTTCTCCGAGAGACCCTATTGAAATATAACTTCAGTGACACCATCACAAGAACGATCGTGCCCCATCTGCTAGAGCACGCTCATGTGGTCTCTTATCTTCACAAAGTCAAAGAGGAATCCCTGGAATTATTATTATCTTTATACTCACTCTCTCATTTATTGTGTATCTCATACATACAATGAACCTTAAAATAATTATCGATTTACCACACTAGAATGTAACGTTTACAGTCTTCTTTATTTGATTATATAAAATTGAGGTAAAAACATTATATCTCCTATTATAAAATTCAGAAGAAATTTCTGAAAGTATACCTAGGTACAACATCATCAAAGTAAAAGGCAAGACATGACATGACATTATATACACAAATTCACAATATCTCATCAATCGTGTACAAGTTAAAATCAATAACAAATAAATGTTGTCCTTTTTATAAAAACAAAAGAGAATTCATTACAGTAACACAATATAACAATATATCACAGTTTCAAACTAAGAAGAAATCTAATCATCACAGTAACACAGTACATTAGTAAAGAACCCCTTGCTCACAGTAGCTTAAAATATTCTTGCTACACATTGACATGATCCAAAGAAGCCTATCTATTTTTAATTTTGGGGAGTACAGTACCAATAATTTGTGGATATCTGCTATTCCTTAGGATCTATTTGGATTCTATTTACGAAACAGTGCGTCGACGCATTTCGGTGTCAAACACAAGGATATTGTAACACCTTCTTCAGGACAGGTTAAATCTTGGGGTCTTCGTTTCCAAAATTTAGGATATCCTTCTGTGTATATAGAAAGATAAATGTCAAAAAAGGGGGTAACATGTTAAAAGATCTTTTCTTGTCATCATCTATAGCATATTGTTTGTTTCGCCCCTATTTGTTTTCACATTCATATGCATGTCCAAATAACATTTTGATATTTTTTGAGAGACAGAGGAATACTTTTTCCTTTATATTTAACTTCCATTGGTTCTCATTAATCTTCATTCACATTTTATAGAGCCTAAGGAGTGTTTTCTATTTCCTCCGTTACATTTTAGTAGTGGTTTTTAGATATAAACTCACACCATTCATCCACTCTTTCTCACCTCTATTGCTTCCTCAGATTATATGGGGAAGGTGGGAAGGGAAAGATCTCATTTGGATTTTAACTTCTATCCGTTCCGCTGATATACTTCCAACTTCAAGTCTATCTCGGTGTAAAAAATCGGTGATTAAGATATTTGGTTTACTTCCCAGTTTTCCTAACTTCTCAGATTTTCATTCCGTTCACATCCACTCAACCATCTTTCCTATTATATACTCGCCTTTCTCGTGGAAGACCCGGGCGGTGTCTATCCCAGGAATATTATTTCTTTATTCATTCTGGTTAAGAAGGATCTGTATGTGTAAATATGGTATTTTAGATATTTCCTTCTTGTGATACGCTCTAGTTAGTAACTTTATTAGGTTATTGATTACCTTAGATAGATATCGATAGGCTGTAGAATCTCTATCTCGGTTATTCGCTTCAATATTCTGGAGTATTGTAGTATCTGGTAACAAGGTTAACTGTGGGGGCATAAATGTTACTCCATTAGCCTAATTGTTGGGAAGTCATATAAGGATTTTTCTCGTTTTTTACTTTCTATGTTCTTACCTTCAAAAATGTAGCATATTTCTCAACGAGGGATAAAGTGGTCTTGATATCTCATCCACTGTTGTGGTCCCTACTTTCCTTGAACTGGATATGTTCTACAAGAAAGGATTGTAATTTATAGGACTGTTGATGTTCTACCACAGAGCTTTTTATTTTATTCATGTTCGCAGGCCAACTCACTCTCTAGGATTTATTTGGCTACTATTTTATGTTAGTGTCCTACTACAATTGCATTCTTTTGTTAAAGTGGATTTGCCATTATTCCTATATCGTTTCCTTTCGTTTATCCCCTGTGGCCTTTTATTCTATGTCAGCCCTTTCTGTGACATTTCATATTTCAAGTATTCTCACTATTTTCCCCTCAGAGACATCTCACCTATTCATTAGCGTCTCTGTTCGCGGAGCAAGTTTAAATGATAGAAAATCGTTCTTTTTTTCCTCCTCCCGTTTGACTATCTCCCCTGGTTTCTGTCAGTTATTGCCCGGGTCTAACACCACAGCATATCTTCTCCTACACCACTATTGCGTCACAGACTGTCGGTTATCGACAAAGTCTAAAACTACGGTCTAAACCCCGGTATATCCTCTCTTGTAACGCTGTTGGGTCACAGACTAACCTGATGGATTGTAGGTCCGTGCTTCTGCCTCGTTTTCTCCTTCGAAAAGCAGCTTTCTCCAGTTCCCGTTTTATAATGCCGGCAACTACTCAGAACTCTCTACAGCTGTATTGGTGTTTTCACGCATGCGTATACGCTCGCAAATCCATGGTATTGTATGTCGCCATCTTTAAGTGGGTTTTTATCCCTGGAACTGAAGTGTTTTTGATTAGAGGCAATCTACCCTATCTTCCCACTTAAGTTTATCCTATCTTCTCGTGTTGTCCCCGCTCTTATTATTTTTACCTACTAACTACTGCTTTAGTATCCAAATATCCCCTCTTTATCTATCCTTTTGCACCCTACATCTATGTGTACCCTCGCTCTCATTTCTTATATATAAGCCTTTTGGAGTAAATCCCAAGTCTCTATTGCGGGTATTTGTTTTGTTGCATTATTATTCTAAATGTATATGTAGCCCTCAGGGTAAACACATTGTTCTTCCCAATGTCACACATTCTTAGATAGAGTCCCCTGTCCCGAATACGGGTAATTGTTATATTTGAAATAGAACTATTGCTTTACGCTGTTTGGCTCATATAGTATATAACATTGTTTCGGGTGTTGACCCATATACATATGTATTGTCCTGTAGTTATCCTCCGATTAACCCTGGTATATGGTATATCCCTATCCTATAGAGTCTCTATGTTACAGTCTTGTCTTCTGTGTGTGGCTCGGGTATCAGTCTACTGGTGAGTATTTTATAGCTCAACTTGAGTTTATATCTATAAGACCTTATTGTATATAGCGATTCATCTGTGTTTTTGGGAACAACGCATACGCTTAGACTGGCCTATTGAACACTAATAGTATACAGTTATCATTCCTATAAGGTCACCCTCTCACTACCTGTTATAAGACTGATGTTCCTGCAAAGTTTGTATGGATTTGGCTTTCCAATCGTTATATTATGGTTTCCCAGTCCTCTCTTGAATTCAGTCCACATTTGATGGTATTGAACTTAATCATATACCACTGTTCTTGTTGTTTCCTTCTCTACTTACTATCTCCAGTTCTGATTTGTTCCTTTATTTTTTCTAGTATCACCCAGCGTATCTCTTTTTCGCTGTGGCCCTGTTCCTTCCAATGATTTACTAGTGGTGCATTTTCCTTGTTTGTTTTAATTGCAGATTTGTGTTCCCCTATTCTCAATCTCAACTCCCTGCCTGTCTCCCCTATGCAGCCCTTCCCGCAGGGACCACATTTTTGCTTCTGCAATTATTGAGGGTGTTTATGTTATGTTTGGCCGAGTTTAGAGTCACTTCCTTGGTTACTAGACATAATTCACATGCACTGCATGTTCCACATTTGTTGTTTCCTACCGCTTTCTCACCGGTTATGGTTCTTTGAGTTTCAATAACATCATCTCTATATGTGTGTACTAGACTTGAGCGCAGGTTCTTGTTATTTCTATATGCATACATGGGTCTAGGTAGACTCGTCTCTGTTCCCTCATTGAGGATTTTCCAACTGCGGTTGATTACGTTTTTAACCTGATTCGCAATGCCAGAGAACTGGCTTACCATGACTATCTTATCTATTTCTTTCTTCTTCTCCTTTTTCTCCAAGAGGCTTTCTCTATTGTAATAGCGAGCTCGCTTTAGTGAATGATTTATCAATTTCTTTGGGTAGCCTCTTTCTCGAAATTTTTGTTTCATCTCTTCTGCATGTTTATAGAAATCATTTATGGTGGTGCAATTCCTTCTAAGCCGAAGGAATTCGCCAAACGGTATACTATCCTTTTGGTTTTTTGGATGATAACTATTGTAATGTAGTACCGTGTTGCGGTCTGATTCCTTTTTAAAAAGTTCATCCTTAAGGTGGTTTTCCTCGTTTATTATAAAAATGTCTAAAAAACTTACTCTACTGTTACTGTACGATGCTGTGAATTTTAGGTTGTCATCTCCTAAATTAATCCAAATCAAGAATTCCTGTAAGCACTCTTCTGTTCCTGACCAAATGACGAAAATATCATCTATGAATCTTACCCAATTACGGATATTTTCATAATATGGGCTGATCTCATTATAGATGTGTTTCTCTTCAAACATGCTGACATAAATACAGGCCAGGCTCGGTGCACAAGTTGCACCCATACTGGTGCCCTTGCGTTGAATGTATAATTCTCTTTTAAATATATAAATATTGTTTAGAAGTACCAACGATACACATTGTAGTATAAAGTCCTTATTTCCACCTATGATCTCTGTATCTTCTAGGAGAGTCCTAATCACTTCACTAGTATCCTTCTGGGGTATGTTGGTGTAGAGTGACTCTACATCTAGAGTCACCATAATCTCTCTTTCACCTTCAAACCTCATTCCTTCTGTTTAGACTATCATGTCTGATGTGTCTTTTATGTAGGACTTCTGTTTTTGCACTAGCGGTTTCAAAAATCTGTCCGCGTATTTACTCAGAGGTTCCAATAGTGAGTCAATAGATGCCACTATTGGTCTGAGTGGGGGGGGGGGGGGGAGGGGGGGTTGTCAAGGCTTTTATGGACTTTTGGTAGTCCATAAAAAGCGGGTGTCTTTGGACTGATGGTATAAAGAAATTTGAACTCTTACTCACTAATTTCCCCTTTTTCTTTGGCAGTTTGTAGAAGTCTTTCCACCTCCTTTTTTAGGGCATCTAATCTATTTTGGGATACTCTGTTGTAGTGTTGCTCGTTAGACAATAGGGACATCACTCTTTGGTTGTAGTCATCAGTGTTGAAGACCACACCCCCCCTCCCTTGTCCGCTGGTTTCATAGTTATTTGGGTATCCCTTGATAGTGATTCTATAGCTTCTCTGTGGGTCTTTGTGATGTTGTGATCCTGATATTGTTTTTTATTCAACAAAGTCCCTAGTTCCATTTTGACTATAGATTCAAAGATTTCAATGTTTTTATCCACCAACCCTACACTTGGTGTGAAAGTGGATTTTGCTCTTAAGCCTGAATCTGTGGGGGATGCTCGTTCTTGCCTATTTTCAAAAAAGCGACGAAGTCTAACTTTTCTGAAAAAAGCCCTCAGGTCTTTTTCTAGTTGGAATTTATTTATGCCTGCCGTGGGGACAAAATTAAATCCCATCCCTAACACTTGTTTTTCTGTCTCTGTCAACGTTCTACTAGACAGGTTTATTATGGGAGTTGTTTCTAGTGCCAGTACACCTTGTTCCTGGTTTTCCTGTATTCCTGAGGGGCCTAGTTTTTCTGATATTCCTGATCTTGTTCCCTCCCTGTAGGCTTCCGTGTATAGGGCCCCCTGCCCCTGTTTGAGAATCCCCTTTGGGGTCTGTTCGGGCGCTGTCCTAAAAACCGTCATATTCCTTATTTTGGAGGGTATACTCGCCTTCCTCCCTTTGTGGCATTTCATCATCCCCACTGCTTTCCGATGTGCCCGAGAAATTCATGTGTCTGGGTCTTCTGGATTGAAATCTTACTTTGGGTCCCCTTTCCCAGGTCTGCTCCGGCTTTTCGACATAATAATCTTTATTTAGGAATGGATATATTACCTCTTGACTAAACTTGTTTATGTCTTTCCTCAGCTTTTGGGTTTTTCTATTAGTTAGATATTCATAGTATCCATGCATGTCCTGATTTATCTCTTCTATCTTTTTCTTGGCCTCTTCTAAGACGTTTGTATCCGTGAGGATTTTTTCTAACTCCTCTATTTTCCTTTTCTCTATTAAAATTGTGCTTTGGGCTGTTTCTATTATTAAAAGCATCCAATCTCTACTGCATCGGTTAGAGATGAATGTCCAGGTTTCTAAAAATTTGGGATTAATAATGAAGAGACCAGGCTCGTTTCGTATTTGTAGGCCTATTGGTATGGTTCCCGCCCTTACATATTGGGTCATAAATTCCGCATGGAGTTCTGTGCGGATTATTTTCTTTTTTAGATTTACTAATTGGTTCCATTTTTCTCCCCCATTTGGGACCACCGGGTATGGTGTTACCGTTTTTGTTTGAGCTAAGTATTTTGTTTAATTGCTCTTCGCTGAAGCCAAAGGTCCTCAGGGGATCCATTTTTCACTTGGATTCTGGACTGTTAGTTTTTTGAGGAAAACTTGAGAGTCCTACCAAAACCTATCTCTCCAGCACTAGGCTGTACGCATAAATTGAGGAAAGAGAGAAGACCCCGCTTGTTCCAGGGAACAGGGTACAGTCGACACAAAGTCAAAGAGGAATTCCTGGAATTATTATTATCTTTATACTCACTCTCTCATTTATTGTGTATCTCATACATACAATGAACCTTAAAATAATTATCGATTTACCACACTAGAATGTAACGTTTACAGTCTTCTTTATTTGATTATATAAAATTGAGGTAAAAACATTGTTAGAAACGGGACCCCTGGCTGGCCAAGGCTTGCGCCAAGGTCAGTCAGGGATCACCATTTCCAAGGTCAGGGCAAGGGAGTCACACACCAAGATAACCCCCGCTCACCCTCTAGGTAACGTGGCGCGAGCAGCAAGGCTAATCTCAGAGGCGATGTGTAAAGCGTTTGTGCGCGCACCCCAGCGACAACAACCAAAGGCCCACCACAAAGGAAACTCCACACAAGGTTATATCAAAAATAGCCTTTGTATTATAATAATAAGAACACATTAGATAACACACACACTTTACAATGTGCCAACAGGCACGGGCAAGATTTACAAGGGATTATGTACAGGACAGGGCCACTTGGACCACTGTCAGGGGTATGCACTTGTTAGGAATAATACTTGTAGGTATAACACTTTAGCACATCAACATATAATGACTGTAACACAGAAATAGTAAATGTAGCATACAACCAGTAACTACTGGTAAAGGGAAAATACCTCCTACGCCACCCTAGTCTCTGTAGGGAAATCACGCAGGGAGCTAGGACCTATGGAAGGAAAACCTATCACCTCCTACGCCACCCTAGTCTCTGTAGGGAAATCACGCAGGGAGCTAGGACCTTATCATCAGGACCTATGGAAGGAAAACCTATCACCTAAGCAAGTCACATTTAGCAAAGGGAAGGAAACCTAAAATAATCACCTAGGCAAGTAACATTTAGCAAAGGCAATCAAACATCAACATTCCTCTAAGCAGGTTACTTTTAGCAAAGGGAAATAAAAGAACAAGGCATTACCTAAGCAGGTCACTTTTAGCAAAGGTAATGACACCAACAATCCTCTAAGCAGGTCACTTTTAGCAAAGGGGATAAAAACATAAAGAATTACCTAAGCAGGTCACTTTTAGCAAAGGTAAAAACAAACATTCCTCTAAGCAGGTCACTTTTAGCAAAGGGGAATAAAGGAACAAAGAATCACCTAAGCAGGTCACTTTTAGCAAAGGTAATAATAAACAAGAATTGCACATGTAACATTAAAACACATTCAGAGGTGCAGGTTAGAACTTTTGCGCAAGAATCATATAGCAAAGAAATCACAATGCGCAGGGTGCATGTAGCACAACACTCAAAATGTCCCTCAGGCCAACTGGCCTCGAAAGGGGCGGAATGCCCTGAGTCTCAGTGTCAGGGAGGTCTGCGCAGGCAGCACAGACACAAAAGCCTAAACGTAGCAACTGTCCACTAAGTGCTGGACAGTTGTGAATAGCAGGTAGGCAGACGTTGGAGCCAGGTGGGCTCAAGAACAATGGTGGACAAGGAGCCTCTCAGGGGCTCGCAAAACAAAAATAGGCAATGTAGAGCTTAGCGCTCTAAAGCAATGAAATGCCCCCAGAGCCTCGGGGCTCGTAACTACAGGTAGGGCAAGGAGCCTCGCCGGGCTCGGCAACTACTGTGGCCTCTGGAGCCTCTCGGGGCTTACAAAGGACCAATGGGGGCGTTGGAGTCCCTCACGGGGGACTCAAGAACAGAATGGCCCCTCAGAGCCTCGTGGCCCTTGCAGCACAGATGGGGGGCGTTGGAGTCCCTCACGGGGGACTCTACCTCCACGAAAAATGCCCCCTGAAGCCCTCAGGCTTCCTAAAGCAATGCGCGCACGATCGCGCTACGGGGGAGGGGCGGACACCGACAACGTGTCCCGCGGCCCCTCTCCCTCCTCGGCACTCACCGGCAGTCTCAGGGCGGGCGGGGCTCCTCTCGTCCCGGGGCTCCTCTCTCCACTCGGGGAGCCTCGGGGACACGACCGGCTGCCTCCCTCGTCTCCCGCCTGGCCTTGTCTCCTCCACACGCCGCCTGACTTCCGCCGGGGCCGCCAATGGCAGCGCGGCCCTGGGGGTCAGGAGGCGGGACTTCCGGGTCGCTGCAGGCAGCGCGGCGGCCCGGCAAGCTTCCAGTGCGCCCGGGCTGCGGCGGTGATGTCCTGGGCAATGCCGGGTGGCACCGGCTCGAAAATAAATACAGACCACGGGGCAATGCCGGGTGGCACCGGCCTCGAGTTAAAAATAAAGCGAGGTGGCACTCGCTCAGCCTGGCAAAGCGCTCCAAAGCGCTAGAATCAAAATAAAGCGCACCCAGCGCTTAGGGGGAAAATAAAGCGCTCTTCAGCGCTAGGAGTAAAAGGAAAAGCGCTCCACAGCGCTAGTGGGCAAATAAGCGCTCCCAAGCGCTAAGAGCAAAGCAAAGGCTCCAGCAGGGTCTGGAGGCAGGCAGAGGGGCAGGGCAGGGCCAGAGCCAGCACACTGGGTCTCCAGGCAGGGAGACAAGCCAAGTGGCGGTCCTCTTGGCCCCAGCAGCAGCAACAGCCCCCTCTGGCAAGGATCCACAAGTAGAACAATTTCTGTGGGGACACAGCCCCATTTTTATACAGCGAATTCCTTTGTTAGGAGGTGCAGGGTGGGGGGAAACCAGTTGCAGCTGGCTTGGGAGTACCCTTGATGGCCCAACCACCCCTTTCATTCACTGGGGAGGCTAGGGTCATTAGACAAACCACAGGGGGGCGGAGCCAGCATTGTGTGGGGAAAACCCAGCCCATCCAGGACACAGATCTACTCCTCCCACACATCACTCATGCTGATCTCACACTCACCACCGGGCAGACCCATCCAGACTTCCTGGAGCCTGGCATGCCAGCCAGCTCCAGCCAATCACGCTCCACTATCCTCACTGCACACATACATCAATGTCCAGAAGTAGCACTTCCCTTCTAGACACATACAAGCCGCACATACCATTGCGCAGCATTCATTCTCACGAGTTCATACATACTAAACTCGAGCCTGCACTCCCCACACATCAGGAACTACCAGGGCACACACATTCCCCATGCATTCCTATGGGAGGGCAGGCCAGCCATACTACACGCACGCACTTTCACTCTGGGACACAGGGAAAAAGTGCGCCAAGACCCAAAAATCACTACACAGGGTCACAAATAAAGGCAAAAAGATTAGGGGTGAACCTGCCCTAAGGCCCAAGTCTAACACGACCCCCTTCCAGCCAAAACGCAGGGCAGACCGATCACCACCGTGATGGGCTTCCCTGCTTGGGGCGATAAAACAAGGACGCGGGCCCACAACTGCAGGGACACCCTCCTGTTTTACGCCATGGTGAACCCCTAGGGTTCCTTCTAAAACTACTGTAGGGACTAACTGGGGTACCCCACTGATACTCTCCAGCTGCCCTCGGCCAGGACCAGGCCCTAGGCCACCCAGGTACCACTGGATCCTGTATACTCACAAAGTGGGGGGTAGTAACCCCTGGCACATAATAGCCATGCTCCACTCTTCCTGTCTGTAAGACAGGGCTAGACTGCCACTGGTTCTCCAGCCTAGGGTCTACAACCTCAGGTGGACCAGGAGTCTCAGGGAAGGCTCTCCTCCCCTTACCTCTTCTCCTAGGGTTCCTCCTCCTCCTGCGAGGGGTTCCCTCTAAACAACATTCTCCCAACCTAGGGTTTAACCCCTCAGGTGGTACCGGGGTCAGAGGTGGGCTCTCCCACCCTCTGCACCCCCTTCCAGAGTCCTGCTCCCTCCCAACCGGGGCGGTACCTCTGGAGAAAGAACTGGTTAGGACACTGATTACAGTAGTCCCACCCTTCAGGTCAGGCGGATCCTGAACCTGGCCATCCAACCTCTGGTCTAAAACCTTCGGTGGAACCAATGCCTGGCACTCCAGGACTTCTGGGGACTCACATCCTATCCCCCAATCACTCCTTTCACTGGACTTCTGTACTCTCCCTCCTGGAGCGGTACTGCCAGCTTCTAGGACCATAGAAGCTCCGCTTACAGATGCTCCAGGTTCTCTACACACTAGGAGATCTCCCTCAAGTGAACTAACAGGCAAGTCTAGGTTCCTTTCCTGGTGTTCCCTAAAGAAACCATCCAGGCTCTGTGACAGGGCTTCGGGCATCTGGGGACTCTCGGTCACACACTCACTCCCGCTCCACTGAGACAGGCAGTCAGCCCCTACACCCTTCTCACTAACCAAGGACCTAGCTGGGCTACTCTCACCCTCTTCCACCACACTGGGCTGGAAGACACCTGACCCACTATTGTTGGAATCACTCACTAGTGACTCAAAAGAACCTTTCGCACTGTCCCAACGCTCGGCTTCCTCTGCGAGGGTGTCTGGATCAGTCAACCCATATTCCAACAGGTGTTGGCGCAACCCTGGCAAACAACTATTGAGCACCTGCTCTCTTAGAACCAGATCATATAGCTTGGCAAACTCAGTTCCCATGTGAACCTCTAGCCAATCACACAGTGCATCTTGACATTCATCCACAAACTCTTCCCAAGACTGGTGAGGCAGTTTCCTAAGGTTCCTAAACCTCAACCTATTCTCCTCCTCTGGGGAAACAGGAACCATACTCGGGGAACTGGGAGTGGGACTGTCTACACTTATATTTAAAAAGCTGCCACCACTGGACTCCACCCTCCCTGGGGAATCCAGACAATTACAATTATGCTCAGGGGAGAACCTACTCTCCCTGAACAAGGCCCTCTCTTCCTTCCTATCCAACCACTCCTCTGGGGACAGGGCAAGGGATGGGGCGCTGACACTGGACCCAGCAAGGGACTCCCTATCTATGGGGTCCTCACTATCTGCTGACATCCATCCACTGTCATCCTCATACAACTCACATTCTTCATCAGAATCTTCAGGGCTCCCAACAGACTCACCATCCTCATGACGTGCGGCCCGGGCCCTCTCTCTCTCACTGTACTCAAGATCCCACTGACCCTTTTGCCATTGGATCAGGCTGTCCCTAAGCTGGGACTGAGTATCTGACACACTCACCTCCATGCCTCCCTCTTCACAGAATCTGACCAGCTCTGACCTACTGTACCTAAAAAGACAACAGAGATCAAAAACAGGCTCCATTTTGGCGGACGTTCTCAAGAAGAGTTTGACACAGGGAACCTGGGGGTCTGAGCTAAACAGGAGTATACAATCAACAAAATTCAGCAAGATTCCTATCTCAGAACTTGCACTCCACTGTCCAGCGTAACACACACTCATTCACACACAACCCTCCCCTCGGACTGGTAAGGCAGTTTCTACCACCCCTGATTATCTCAACCTGACCACTAGCGACACAGGTACCAAACTCTGGGAGCAGGGCGGGGAAACAAGGTACTGGACAAAATACAAATGACACCTTTCAGGAGAAGCAAAACTGAACTTCCCTAAAAAACAATAATCCCAAAAATGTGGTTATCTAAAATTGCAGAGTTTTGAAGTGTGGCCTGTCGCCACTGTGGTACAACGCAAACGCAAGTCCAATCCGCACCGCTAGCCACCAATGTTAGAAACGGGACCCCTGGCTGGCCAAGGCTTGCGCCAAGGTCAGTCAGGGATCACCATTTCCAAGGTCAGGGCAAGGGAGTCACACACCAAGATAACCCCCGCTCACCCTCTAGGTAACGTGGCGCGAGCAGCAAGGCTAATCTCAGAGGCGATGTGTAAAGCGTTTGCGCGCGCACCCCAGCGACAACAACCAAAGGCCCACCACAAAGGAAACTCCACACAAGGTTATATCAAAAATAGCCTTTGTATTATAATAATAAGAACACATTAGATAACACACACACTTTACAATGTGCCAACAGGCACGGGCAAGATTTACAAGGGATTATGTACAGGACAGGGCCACTTGGACCACTGTCAGGGGTATGCACTTGTTAGGAATAATACTTGTAGGTATAACACTTTAGCACATCAACATATAATGACTGTAACACAGAAATAGTAAATGTAGCATACAACCAGTAACTACTGGTAAAGGGAAAATACCTCCTACGCCACCCTAGTCTCTGTAGGGAAATCACGCAGGGAGCTAGGACCTATGGAAGGAAAACCTATCACCTCCTACGCCACCCTAGTCTCTGTAGGGAAATCACGCAGGGAGCTAGGACCTTATCATCAGGACCTATGGAAGGAAAACCTATCACCTAAGCAAGTCACATTTAGCAAAGGGAAGGAAACCTAAAATAATCACCTAGGCAAGTAACATTTAGCAAAGGCAATCAAACATCAACATTCCTCTAAGCAGGTTACTTTTAGCAAAGGGAAATAAAAGAACAAGGCATTACCTAAGCAGGTCACTTTTAGCAAAGGTAATGACACCAACAATCCTCTAAGCAGGTCACTTTTAGCAAAGGGGATAAAAACATAAAGAATTACCTAAGCAGGTCACTTTTAGCAAAGGTAAAAACAAACATTCCTCTAAGCAGGTCACTTTTAGCAAAGGGGAATAAAGGAACAAAGAATCACCTAAGCAGGTCACTTTTAGCAAAGGTAATAATAAACAAGAATTGCACATGTAACATTAAAACACATTCAGAGGTGCAGGTTAGAACTTTTGCGCAAGAATCATATAGCAAAGAAATCACAATGCGCAGGGTGCATGTAGCACAACACTCAAAATGTCCCTCAGGCCAACTGGCCTCGAAAGGGGCGGAATGCCCTGAGTCTCAGTGTCAGGGAGGTCTGCGCAGGCAGCACAGACACAAAAGCCTAAACGTAGCAACTGTCCACTAAGTGCTGGACAGTTGTGAATAGCAGGTAGGCAGACGTTGGAGCCAGGTGGGCTCAAGAACAATGGTGGACAAGGAGCCTCTCAAGGGCTCGCAAAACAAAAATAGGCAATGTAGAGCTTAGCGCTCTAAAGCAATGAAATGCCCCCAGAGCCTCGGGGCTCGTAACTACAGGTAGGGCAAGGAGCCTCGCCGGGCTCGGCAACAACTGTGGCCTCTGGAGCCTCTCGGGGCTTACAAAGGACCAATGGGGGCGTTGGAGTCCCTCACCGGGGACTCAAGAACAGAATGGCCCCTCAGAGCCTCGTGGCCCTTGCAGCACAGATGGGGGGCGTTGGAGTCCCTCACGGGGGACTCTACCTCCACAAAAAATGGCCCCTGAAGCCCTCAGGCTTCCTAAAGCAATGCGCGCACGATCGCGCTACGGGGGAGGGGCGGATACCGACAACGTGTCCCGCGGCCCCTCTCCCTCCTCGGCACTCACTGGCAGTCTCAGGGCGGGCGGGGCTCCTCTCGTCCCGGGGCTCCTCTCTCCACTCGGGGAGCCTCGGGGACACGACCGGCTGCCTCCCTCGTCTCCCGCCTGGCCTTGTCTCCTCCACACGCCGCCTGACTTCCGCCGGGGCCGCCAATGGCAGCGCGGCCCTGGGGGTCAGGAGGCGGGACTTCCGGGTCGCTGCAGGCAGCGCGGCGGCCCGGCAAGCTTCCAGTGCGCCCGGGCTGCGGCGGTGATGTCCTGGGCAATGCCGGGTGGCAACGGCTCGAAAATAAATACAGACCACGGGGCAATGCCGGGTGGCACCGGCCTCGAGTTAAAAATATAGCGAGGTGGCACTCGCTCAGCCTGGCAAAGCGCTCCAAAGCGCTAGAATCAAAATAAAGCGCACCCAGCGCTTAGGGGGAAAATAAAGCGCTCTTCAGCGCTAGGAGTAAAAGGAAAAGCGCTCCACAGCGCTAGTGGGCAAATAAGCGCTCCCAAGCGCTAAGAGCAAAGCAAAGGCTCCAGCAGGGTCTGGAGGCAGGCAGAGGGGCAGGGCAGGGCCAGAGCCAGCACACTGGGTCTCCAGGCAGGGAGACAAGCCAAGTGGCGGTCCTCTTGGCCCCAGCAGCAGCAACAGCCCCCTCTGGCAAGGATCCACAAGTAGAACAATTTCTGTGGGGACACAGCCCCATTTTTATACAGCGAATTCCTTTGTTAGGAGGTGCAGGGTGGGGGGAAACCAGTTGCAGCTGGCTTGGGAGTACCCTTGATGGCCCAACCACCCCTTTCATTCACTGGGGAGGCTAGGGTCATTAGACAAACCACAGGGGGGCGGAGCCAGCATTGTGTGGGGAAAACCCAGCCCATCCAGGACACAGATCTACTCCTCCCACACATCACTCATGCTGATCTCACACTCACCACCGGGCAGACCCATCCAGACTTCCTGGAGCCTGGCATGCCAGCCAGCTCCAGCCAATCACGCTCCACTATCCTCACTGCACACATACATCAATGTCCAGAAGTAGCACTTCCCTTCTAGACACATACAAGCCGCACATACCATTGCGCAGCATTCATTCTCACGAGTTCATACATACTAAACTCGAGCCTGCACTCCCCACACATCAGGAACTACCAGGGCACACACATTCCCCATGCATTCCTATGGGAGGGCAGGCCAGCCATACTACACGCACGCACTTTCACTCTGGGACACAGGGAAAAAGTGCGCCAAGACCCAAAAATCACTACACAGGGTCACAAATAAAGGCAAAAAGATTAGGGGTGAACCTGCCCTAAGGCCCAAGTCTAACAAACATTATATCTCCTATTATAAAATTCAGAAGAAATTTCTGAAAGTATACCTAGTTACAACATCATCAAAGTAACAGGCAAGACATGACATTATATACACAAATTCACAATATCTCATCAAGCGTGTGCAAGTTAAAATCAATAACAAAGAAATGTTGTCCTTTTTGTAAAAACAAAAGAGAATTCATTACAGTAACACAATATAACAATATATCACAGTTTCAAACTAAGACGAATTCTAATCATCACAGCAACACAGTACATTAGTAAAGAACCCCTTGCTCACAGTAGCTTAACATATTCTTGCTACACATTGACATGATCCAAAGAAGCCTATCTATTTCTAATTTTGGGGAGTACAGTACCAATAATTTGTGGATATCTGCTATTCCCTAGGATCTATTTGGATTCTATTTACGAAACAGTGCGTCGACGCGTTTCGGTGTCTAACACAAGGATATTGTAACACCTTCTTCAGGACAGGTTAAATCTTGGGGTCTTCGTTTCCAAAATTTAGGATATCCTTCTGTGTATATAGAAAGATAAATGTCAAAAAAGGGGGTAACATGTTAAAAGATCTTTTCTTGTCATCATCTATAGCATATTGTTTGTCTCGCCCCTATTTGTTTTCACATTCATATGCATGTCCAAATAACATTTTGATATTTTTGAGAGACAGAGGAGTATTTTTTCCTTTATATTTTGTCATGCATTCCTATAGGTTCTGAATCGATCCCCCTATTCCTGACCCTATTCTAGTTTAAACAAACCAACAAGTTAACTAGCAGTCAGCCCATGAGGCAGAAAACCCCCATGATGCAGATACCGTTATGTGACGCAGTCACACTACGGCACAGGAACGTGTTATCTGATTAGGTCATAACGCTTGCGATCTATTCCTCCAGCCCCTGATAAGGCATACGGAGTTCTCATAACAAATCAAACCTATGACAACCTGGGCAAAACCCTGCGGCCATTGTTTTGATTTCACAGAGAACTTCAGTAAAAGAATGTGCTAACGAGCAAGTCGTATGACATCTTTATTGACGTATCTATGTCCATCCTTACGTCAATCTCGGCACCTTAAAGGTATAAATATTACCGATCTTGCCCTATGCAAACACACGCGTGGTGACGAGACGGAGCAGCCATACTTGCCGAAGCCAAGAGCAGAGCAGACCCCGCTGGCAGCAGCCCCGCCTTCCTGACGCGCTGAGAGACGCGCTGCTTTCTCCTGCCGAGAAATCCAGCCCCGGCGTTTCTGGGTAGCCCTCGCAGGCAGCCTGGAATATCGAGACCAGAGAGAGAGATACCATTCCTCATTCATCCTAACTTCCAGGTACAGAACTGAATAACCCCTCGCAGAGAATTCTTTAGTTATTCACTTGGCAAAAACAAACTTAACTTAAACTGTAACTTTCTATTCCCGCCCTCGTATTAGGCTTAGGTCAGGTACACGGGGTAGGCGTATCTAGAAACACCAGTTGAGTACGTTTAGTCAAATGTATATGTGTATGTAATATATTTTATTCATTTTAAAACATCTTATGGCTTAGAAACCATATCAATGTTTTTACAGTATTACTTTATACTATTGCTTTTAATGTATGCACTTTACTTAGTTATAAGTATTGCAATAATATCGATCCATTTCTCTTGTATGAGAAAAGAGACTGATCAATAAATAACACCTTTTTATTGAACACGCCCGTCTCTTCCTTTTCTCTACATTCTGATGAGACTAAGAATGCACGTACTGACTGAGTAAAATAAATTGCCTTTTGTTCACACGACTCTCGAGATTTACTCTTGATTAGGGGAGAGCAAAGTTGTCATGTTCTATGGTTGTCAGAAACTAAATCCCTTCTTGTCTAATCAGGGAAGTTAAGTCCTCCTTGAACATTCGAGAAAGTTTCTAGTGAACTCTGAGCTAAGCTGGCAAACCCAAAACTTTAAGTC
Source organism: Lissotriton helveticus (assembly GCF_964261635.1). Lineage (NCBI taxonomy): Eukaryota > Metazoa > Chordata > Amphibia > Caudata > Salamandridae > Lissotriton > Lissotriton helveticus. The sequence continues at coordinate 84,301,410 of NC_136072.1, forward strand.
TAGTATCGACAGTAGTAGACCTAGTTAACGTCTGGCCTAGGCCTTTACTGCTGTAGGTATTATTCCAATGCGCAGAGCCTATTGGGATGATAGGAACTACACTACATGGCGCCCAACGCGTTTGGAAAGGGCGATAAAACTAACGTAAGACATTTAGAGTAACTCAGTCGTGCTTTCTCACTCAGACCCCTTTTCCAAAATACTCCAAAGACGTCTGGAGTGGGTGAAAGGTTATATCCGCCAGACCTCGCAGGAGGGAACTCCTATGTATGGTTCTTGGTATAGTCAACGTTGAAGGATACACTGTTCCAAAATATTGTGCATCTAATCTTTGTTTCCATAAGAAACCTGATCTGCAAACAAAAGAAATAACCATCCTGTCAGTAAAATGTCAGACAATGAAGAAGAAAGAGAGGCAGTTAGATTAGCAACTGAACTCGCAGCAGCTGATGCTACCATGCAGGCAGCAGACCAGGATATAATACTCATCCCGGTCATCAAAAGGAGATCTATAACCCTGAAACTTATAGAAAATGGACTGACACCTAGAGGTGGCACAGTCATATTCGTAATTGAGGCACACGAATATCGGCAGACAGAGGTATACTATTCATGGATACATTTTCCAGCAGCAAATGCTGTAACAATGTACTTCCACTATTACAAAATAGAGGAACCTCCTAATGAGTACACTCCTTTCGAGGAGGTGGAAGTACCACTCAAATTCCAAGAGCATTTGCTCTTATTTGATGGCGCCCTAAAACATAACAATCACATCACCAGGCTCGGTCCTTTAGGTAGACCAGGAGCAACGTGGCCGGTCCTAGCCGGATACACACCACATCCAGACATCAATGGGATGTCTGTAGCAGAGCTGTTAACACAGCTAAAACAATTAATAAAAATTCATAGACAATTAGTTCAGTATGTGATGCGGACTTCAACAATTCAGCCAGCGATTAAACTTCCACAGCTGACCCCTCACCAGGGGAACACAAATAAAATTACACCACAGAACATCCAATCCTGCCTAGGTAAAGTACCGGCTAAACGGGAACAAATACCATTCTGGTTGGCACAGAAAATTACCCAAATAGAGGCGGTGTTTCCAGACACCACCCCGCTAGAAAAGCACAGGATTCTGACTATCTGTCTCCCAATGGGAATCGCACCACACATAGAGGACTGTGACACTTGGGGTACAGTCTTTGCTTCCATCTACACAAAAACGCACGGTGTTCCATCCATTTCGGTGATACCAGATGTGCTAAAACAAATTCAAGACGAATACGGTCCAGAACCTGCTTTAACTCTTGGTATGAAATTACTAAAAGACTTCAAGCAGGTCTCGGCTATATTATTAGCCAACATAAAGGGAGAAGCAGCAAACGTGGCGATCCGCCAGAGGTTAAAAGAGACAGATATAGCAGACCAACCAGCTGAAATTGCCAGAATCATAGAAAAATCCTATGAGGAACTAGGTAGAGATAGTTTAGGTGGAATACCAGTAAAACCACAACTGACTGAAAGTCCAGAAAAAATATTTTTTAATAATAATTCACCAAAAAAGAACTGGGATGGAAACAAACAATCCAATCCTAAAGAAAAGAAATTCCAGTCCAGAGGAAGGTCTCCTAGGCGAAGAGAGAAATCTCCGAACCAAAGACACAGGTCACCCCAGAGTGACCCCTCTGGGAAAAGATATAACCTTAGAAATAGGGATAATATTAAAAAGCCTGATAGATATCAAGACATTGATACACGTCCCTCTCAATCTTTTCAGACTTCCTCGCAGAAATCGGAAAGAAGAGGACGATCAGAACAAAGAGAAGAGCATGCCAAGTCCAAAGACAAGGAACCTGCTCAGCTAAAAAAGAAATTACAATTTCCAAAAAAGAAGGTAGCCAGTATCAAGGTAGTTAACAATGCCGAGAATACTGAGGACACAACTGAAAAACGGAGAGTGGGCTCAGACAATGCTAGACAGTGCAGCAGAAGTGAGCATAGCTCGCAAAGTCCTTATGAATCATCTGGAGACAGTGGACACGAATGTATATCTTCAAGTGGAAACTGCGGACACCAGAGTTAGCAAACCTCACAAAATATACGAAATAACATTGCGTATAGAGGGAGATAAGACTAGGAAAATAAGGGGACTATTTTGGGATAATCTCTTCAAGGGCTATGACATCCTTCTAGCTGAAAAAGACTGGCCACCAGAGTTTGTTAGGGAGTGCCCTCATGGCGAAGAAGTAATTATGCCTGCCTTCTCGAATCATATCCCGTTTCATAAAAAATACACACTTGCCAGAAAATGGGCAGTGGCTTTAGCTCCTGCCTTATATAAAAATCATGTAGGATGGGATGAGGACTCTCCTCCTCACAAAATCCAGTTAAAATCACAACCAACTGCACAAAGGCAGTACCCAATTAAGCAAGAAGCTAAAAAACAGGTAAATGAAATACTAGATCAGCTAGAATACCAGGGGGTGATTGAAACTTGCACCTCACAAATGAACAACCCTTTGTTTCCGGTCTCCAAACCAGACAATTCATATCGTCTAGTTTTGGATTACCGACACCTTAACACATGTTGCAAAACTTTTGCAGTGCAAAACTCACACAGTGCTGCACTAATGAATAACATAGTGCGCAAAAAATACAAAACAACATTAGACATCTCTAATGGATTCTTTTGTCAAAACATAGCACCAGAGAGCAGATATTTAACTGCGTTCTCAATAAATGGCACTCAAAAACAATTCTGTCGGTTAGCCCAGGGGTACAAGAACAGCCCGGGGGTATTCTCAGCGAGAGTAACAGAATTACTACAACTATATGATGATGAAGCATTATCTTATGTCGATGACATTTACTTAACAGATGATGACTTGGAGACTCACTTGAAAAGAGTGAACACCATAATACTTGGGTTCGCAGCAGAGGGTTACAAATTCAACTTTAAAAAATCCAGAATTGCCCATCTGACAGTCCTGTTCTTAGGATATGAATTATCAAGTGAAGGCAAAAGCCTGGCTGACAATTTTCTAGAAAAATGTGCCGCACTCCAAGCACCTAGAACACTAAAAAACCTACAGTCAATTCTAGGCTTCCTAAATTTCGGAAGAACATACATTGCAAATTACGCAGAAAGGGTCAAACCCCTTTATGATCTGATAAAACCTGATTTTAAAAGATCCAATTGGACTCAAATACACACAGAAATTTTGAGATCCTTACAAACAGACATGCTAATTAAAACAAAATTAGAAACACGTGATAACACACGCAATCTTGTGATTCGAGTCATCCCAGGGAGATGCGGATTCACATACCTGACCTCTAATGAGGGAGAAAAGGTACCAATTGCATTCAAATCACACTTGTACACAGAAGCTGAACAGAAATTCAGCAACAAAGAAAAAATTGTTCATGCAGTTCAAACCGCAATAGCTAGAGAAAAAGACATAGCTGACGGTAGACATATCACAGTCAGAACAGCTGAATCGGCCTTTGAGGCATTAACAACACGGTGTAATTTACCAACAACAACATTGGATCCAGAATGGTTACAATGAGTGAATTCAATCACAACGGACGAAGTATACTACTACTTTGATCCAGAGCTAGAAGAATTAAAAAATCTAGAATATGAAAAAACATACCCTCTGCCAATCGACATTCTGCCTTTACGACATTACGCCTGTGTAATCTATACAGACGGACATGCTCAACCCCCCGTTTGGGGAGAACAGGCATACAACCCCACATGTGAGATTACAAAAGAAGTGTGGCGCGGAGGTAAACTAAAACCTCTATTAACAAAATCACACTCAGTAGAAACTAATTCAGAAAAACAAACTGAAATAATAGCATTGAAAATGGCGCTAGATAATGCGGATCGCGAATTCCCGACACTTATAGTGTCAGATTCATATTACTGCGTCAAATCATATAACAAGGATTTGCAGACATGGATTCAAAACGGTTACAAAGATGACACAGATGCATCAATAAAGCAGAAATTGCTCTGGGAACAAATAGCTCTTTTACAAAAAGAACTACCAAAGACTCACGTGACTCACTCACTGAGTCATCAGCGTGATGGCGTTCACGTTGCAGGGAATTCATTGGCTGAAACAGCCGCAGCGGCAGCCACTAAATCGGCTCCCGTAGTTCGAAAAAAGCGTACATTAAAATACATTGACGGTGAAACAGTGCTGGCGGTGAAAACGTCATCAAAAGGCGACTGCTCAGCGTTACCGATCAACTATCCACTCAATTATACATACATAATCGATGCAAACTCCGTCCCTTTTGCTCGAATCCCTGGAGTGGGGGATAGAGTGATTCCAAACATGGACAGGAGAAACTTGTTAATCGCAGACGCACATATGGGCGAGGGTCTCAGACACCTCAAACTAAAAGATTCTCTGGAAGATTTACAATCACGGTACTGGTGGCCAGGCATGAGCCTGCGTCACACCATGTTTGTAAAAAACTGCCCAAACTGCAACAGAGATCGCAGTGGGGAGAGAAACAGTTTAATACCTCGTCGTTTTACTCCAGAAAAAAGCAAGAGTAAAAAGGAAGGGTTGCGATTAATATATACAGGCTAGTTCCACTTATAATGTAGATCACCAGTACTCGGCTGACGTCCGGACTGTTATACAAAGATTTGCGAGTCTAAATGGCATATACGCTAAGAGCATGCTACGTTTGACCATTGTTTTCACTCTAGCCCTCCAGCCTGGGGGGAAACATGGCCAAATGAGCATAGTCCAGCGGGAATCTTCTCACTTCCTTCCTGAGGGTACGGGATGGTGTAAAGAAAAAACCAAGGCATAAAGCAATCTATAACGGAAAGGATATTAGGTTCGGGAGCTGGGTGGGTCAAACATCTAATAAGTGTCCAACGTAGTCTCAATAACTTGCCAAGAAATTCTCTGAAGGGATTCAGTCCGTACGAATTATTATTCGGAACTAGGATGATTATCTCTGACCTTGACAGTCAGACTTCAGTGGTGAAAGAAAAAAGCTTTGATATCAAAGACCGTTTGGCTATTTTGCAGGACTTAAACAAAACAAGAAAAGACCTGAGCAACATAAAGTTGAAACAACAGCCAACAACCACTGAAGAACCACCACCTGTCCCAGCAAGACCTGTCTGGATTCCAAAAATCGGGGATCTAGTCAGGGAGAAGATCGCGGTAAAGAAGGAATTTGGGCCTTCTTACAGAAAAGCAGTTCCTGTCTTGTCTGTCAACGGGACAAGATCAGTTGTACTACCGCCACTTGCTGGTAAAAAGGAGAACCGAGTTGTATCCATCGACCTGGTAAAACCACAACATGTGGCCGATAACAAATAGTAGGCCAAGTGGACTCCCAATAAGTAGCAGAACACCAACGTTTGCTACCAGTACAGAGGTCCTAACAAAAAGGCTCATCACATTCGAAACGCCTACAACAAGGACTATGCTACAATGCAATAGAACTCAGACCTCTGAAAACCCAAATAAAAACATTTAGCAGAGACACACCAATCTATAATGAAGTACCAAGTGAAAATGCAAGAAACAGAAATCCTGAAGCAATTGGAACAATTGACAGAACTGCATCCGGCTACTTCATAAACTTCGATGATTCCTCTGAGGGCTTCAGCGAATCAAAGACACAGCCATCATCAAAAACCTTTAAAGATAAAGCTAAAGAACTTTTGAAACAACTGAAAGAAACATATCTGATTTCTCCATTGATTGATATTTGGGTGGGTTTTGGTGCATTTATCCTCATACTTTGGCTCATCATGGTACTTACTTTGGGACGCTTCATTGAGGGAAAATATGCTAAAATGGACACAGCAAGTCAGAAAATCAACTTGATCCTCAAACCACACACATCTTCACACGTCAAGAAAAGAGAACTTGGAGGAGGAGCTTGGCGGGCATCCGAGATGGCCGCGTGAGCACAGCGCTCCCCGGACCCCCGCCGCTCCCGGCATAATATCCTGCATGAATCCTGATTTTTCGCGAGGATTTGTATAGAGGACGTTGGGCTGATCTACCTGGACCTTTCAGAAATTGATTTGGACACCGGGTGCCTGAGTTATGCTGAATTGAACTTCTGGGCTCCGCCCTTGAGGGGCGCCCGGGACTGGGTGAGGTTCGGTGGCCGTCTTGGAGTTGAACAACAACGGCAGGGGGATTGGACTTGTGGGTCCCCTTCTTAAGTTTCGGTTTCGATTCTGCCTCAGACTGGGACATCGGTGAGGGAGTCGGGCCAGAGCGGGTGCCTGGACGCGCGTCGGCTGTCGGGCCTTTGGCTGGACTACTCTCCTCGTTGGCTGCCTCTATCCTAGTGATACCCCTCTTGCGGTCCTTTTGGTCCCGGGGCCTCCATTTCTGGTGCCCGGTCCGTTGACCCTGGTGAATCTCCTTGTGACGCATCTCCAAAATGGCGGGCAGAGGGGACCGGGAGACGCGCAAGACGAAGACACCTCTGCGCGGGGGTCCGGTCCAATCTAATGTTATGGACCGTTATACCCACTCTAAGGGGTCCCCCGGAGCTGCCCTGCCTGGTCCCAGTGCGTCTGACCACGTCGTGGATGCGTCGACGGAGCCCTCCTTGCAGGACATCATGGGCGCCATTTCGGGCATGAGGGAGTCAATAGGCCAACAGTACGAAACCTTGGCCCACAAACTTGACACTGTGGCAATCGAGGTGAATCTAATTCGAGCCGATCTCTCCAAAACGAACGAAAAGGTGAAGTCGCTGGATATCAAATCATCCAGCCTCACGACGGACGTCTCTGAAATTCAGACGGAGATTGGCAATCTCCGTAGGGTGAACGATTTCATGACCCGGCGCTTGGAGGATTTTGAGAACAGGGCACGTCGCTGTAATGTCCGTGTGGTTGGTGTGCCGGAGAACCCAGAACCCCACTCGGTTGATCTCCTGGTTGAAGACCTGATCCAGAACCACCTTTCTCCATCTGGCCTTAGTAAATTTTTCACAGTGGAGCGTGCGCATCGTGTTCCGGGGGGCCAGGGTAGGCCAGGCGCCCCGCCGAGACCTATTGTTGCGAAGCTTTTCCACTATAGAGATCGGGACGCTATCCTGCAGGCTTCGCGGGTGAAGGGCCCGGTGGCCTTTGAGAATGCCACGGTGAACTTTTATCCGGACTTTTCCCAACAGGTCCAGAAGCAGCGGATGGGATTTCGTGGTGCTAAGAAGCGTCTTAGGGACATGGGGATGCGTTACGCTATGCTCTTTCCGACCAGGCTGCGTGTTGAGTATAATGACCGAACTTTCTTCTTTGATCGGCCAGATGCTGTGAATGACTGGCTGGACTCCTTGCCTAGCCGACCTCCTGAGACTGAGTCCGATGCCCACCCGGGCGGTGCTGAAGGTGGTGTAGAGAGCTGAACATTTCGTCCATGCCTGGTGCCTTGTTTTGAATAACTTCTCCAGGGGTGTATGCCTGTGTTCCTCTATTGCTTATGTGTTTGATGTATGTTCTTTTTCTCGTCATTGGTCTTGATCGGGGTGGCGGGTGGTACGGAGCCTTTCCTCCTCCGGGGTCTTTGTGTAGAATAGGGGTTCTTGGGCGACAGGCACACTGCAGGTTGGGGTGGCTTTTTAGCTTTTTGCAGGGGTGCAGGGTGGGGGGTGTTTTCTCGTTCTTTGGGGGGAGGGTGGTTGGGAAGTTTATTGTTTGTGTGTTCTGTTTTCAAGGCGACTTTATCCTGTATTTGAAAATGTTTCTGGTGTCATGCTCATTGGTGGGGGGTTTTGGCTTTGTTGGGTGGGATGGGGGGTAGCGGGTTGAGATTTGTTTCGTGGAACGTTAACGGTCTGGGAGATCGTATCAAACGAAGTGTGGTGCTGAAATGTATACGACGTTTATCTCCTGATATTGTTTTCCTGCAGGAGACTCATTTGGTGGGCAATGTTTGTCATGCAATGAATAGGTGGGGCTATCGCCTCGTAGCACATTCGGGGTTTACCTCGGGTTCTAGGGGTGTGGGTATCCTTGTTCGGGCTTCCCTCCCCCTAGCTATTGATGATGTGATTCAGGATGACCGGGGGCGATATGCTGTCCTTGTGGGTCGCTATGAAGGTCGTGCCCTCTCCTTATTTACTGTTTATGTACCCCCCGGCTTGCAGACTTCTACCTTTTCAGATTTGGGCCGTGTCTTGTTGGACCTCCCTGATAGTACTCTCTTTCTGGCGGGTGATTTTAATTCGGTGTTCTCAGGTCTCCACGATCGCCACCCCCCTAGAGATACTCCTGCGGCCCAACAATGGTTGGGTGGATTTTTGGATACCTTTGGCTTGGTGGATTGCTGGAGGCTTTTGCATCCTACTCAGCTTCAGTACACCTTTCATTCTGGGGCCCATGGGAGTCTGTCTAGGCTGGATTATTTCCTGATGCCTGCGGCTCAATCGCCAGCGGTGCGTGAGATTGTACACCTACCCAGGGGTATCTCTGACCACTCTCCGCTCTGGCTTCGTTTCGAGGTTGGAGTGGAGGCAGTGGGCCGGGTGGCTCCCATCAATCCGTGGTACCTTACCTCCCCCGAGACCCGCAGCCTTCTGCTTAAGTCTTTGGACGCGTATTTTCTGGATAACGAGGGGTCGGTTTCCTCGGCTGTGTCCCTATGGGAGGCCTTTAAGACGGTGATTCGTGGGCAGGCCCTCTCCTTTATTGTTGAAGCTAAGAGGGCGAGGAATAGGGAGGTGGTGGGCCTTGAGGGAGAGATTTCTGCATTGGAGGATGCTTTGGAATCTGGTGTCACGTCTGCGAAACTCCATGCCCTGGGTCTGAAACAATTTGCCTATAAATCCATGGTCACGGATGCTGCTAAAGTGATGTTTCGGGAGCAACAGGGTCGTTTGAATGATGTGGGTGACAAAGCGGGTAAATTGCTGGCATGGCTGGATAAGAAGGAGAGAGCTAATCGTGTGGTACCAGTGATTCAGTCTTCGAGTGGTGAGAGTGTGACGGACCCGATTGGAATAGTTGACCGTTTTGCTGAGTACTTCCGTGTGGTGTATACCCCTGTGTCTGTGAGGGATATGGCTGATTCTCGCCTTCTACTGCGTGATATAGCTCTGCCCAGTGTTTCCGATTTGGATCGTGTGGCGTTGGACTCCCCCTTTACTGTTGATGAGATAGCTACTGCCATCCATTCACTCCGTTCGGGCAAAGCACTGGGCCCGAACGGGTTGCCAATTGAACTGTACAAGTTGCGTCCCGACAGGGTGGCGCCATATCTTCGCGCCATGTTTCTGGAGTCCCGGGAACGGGGTATTCTCCCTTATGATCAGCGACTGGCCACGATAGTTGTCATCCCCAAGGATGGTAAACCGCGAGACCTTTGTTCCTCCTATAGGCCCATATCCCTGCTCAATGTTGAACCCAAGGTATTGGCGAAACTCCTGGCGTCCCGCCTCCTGACGGTCATTAGTGACTTGGTCCATCCGGATCAATCCGGATTTATCCCGCATCGCAACACGGCTCTGAACCTACGTCGTCTTCACGGCGTGATTGCGAGGGCGGGGCTTCTGACGGAGCCGGCCATTTTGGCATCGTTGGATGCCTCCATGGCTTTTGACACTGTGGAGTGGCCCTATCTTTGGGCGGCTCTTGAGAAATTTGGTTTCGGGCCTGAGTTTATTGGTTGGATCAAGTTATTATATGCGGAACCTCTGGCACAAGTAGTGGTAAATGGTAGAGTTTCGGCTCCTTTCACCCTTGGTAGAGGTACCCGTCAGGGATGCCCCTTGTCTCCGTTGCTTTTTGCACTCGCCTTGGAACCTTTGGCTGCTTGGCTTCAGTGGGAACCTTCGCTCAAGGGGTTCGCTGGTCTCCGGACTTTGAGGACCGCGTTTCGCTTTACGCGGACGACATTCTTTTATATCTCACCTCCCCGCGTAAATCTCTGTCTGTTTTATTTGACGTTCTTGCTTCCTTTGGTGCCAACTCAGGCCTCGTTATTAACTGGGCCAAGTCCTGCGTGTATGTTCTTTCGGGTGTTTTACCCCCATTGCCGGGTAGACTTCCTATCCAGGTGGTCCAGTCTGGCTTCAAATATTTAGGGATTTTTATTACGTTGGACTCCTCGCTCCGCTTTGAGCGTAATCTCCTCCCCCCGTTGCTTAGATTGCGACTGGACGTGGCCCGTTGGCGTAAGCTTCCTTTGTCTCCTTTGGGCAGGGCGGCCCTGTTTAAAATGATGTCCTTGCCGCGGTTCCTTTACGCGCTCCAGAACTCCTATGACGCTATCCCCAAGACCTATTTCCGAGAGATCGAGAGTCTTCAAAGGCAATTGATTTGGGACGGGCGTCCACGTATTGCCCTTGCGAAACTCACCATCCCTTGGTACGACGGGGGCATGGCGCTCCCCGATATCAAGCGATATTACTGGGCTTCCCAGTTGTCTGCTATTAATCACGTGATGTTTTCACCGGGTCGGAATCCTGCATTCGAGATGGATAGACTCCAGCTGCCGGGTGGGGACTTCAATAGAGCGCTTTATTCTCGATCTGCCGGGCGCCATCTTGTGGGCCCGACCAGGACTGCAGTGACTGTGTGGCGTGCTGCGAATGTGAGTTTGGGATGGGAGGATCGATTGACGCTGGCTACGCCGCTTTATGCCTCGGAACGTTTGGTCTGTCTCTGGTCTACCAAGGGTTTCGACCGCTGGGATATGATTGGGATTTGTAAGGTGGGTGATGTATGCTCGAAAGGTAGTGTGAAGTCGTTCCAGGCCCTCCAGGCGGAATATGGTTTGAATGGTAGGGAATTTTTCCGTTATCTGCAGGTCCGGTACGCCCTCGCCTCAGTTTTGACTCCTGATGAGGTCCCGCCCGAGTCTTCCCCCCTCGAAGATCGTGTCCTTGATGGGCACCTGCCTGATAGCACTATCTCCCTGATCTATAAGAAGCTGATCAATAATCGGGCGGACTTATTGGTCCGACTTCGGGAGGCTTGGGTCGGCGATGGGTTGGAACTAGACGATGAAGATTGGCAATCGGCACTCTCTTCTCCCAAGGAGGTAGCCATTCCTGCCCGTCTCCGTTTGGTTCAACTTAAGATCCTTCATCGAGTGTATGTCACTGGTCCGCGTTTGGTGACGATGGGCTTTTCCTTGGATGGGTTATGTAAGCGTGGCTGTGGGTTGTGTGCTACCTTTTTACACATTCTTTGGGAGTGCCCGGTTGTAGCGGCTTACTGGACTGCTGTGCTTGAGGTGATGACTGATGTGACTGGTGTGGCCCTGCGGCCGGAGCCTCGACGATGTCTGTTAAATGTTTGGGAGCCCACTGACTACTCTGTGGCCCAGACCAGATGGGCTACCTTGGGTTACATGATTGCGAAACGGGATGTGGCGCAACATTGGGGCGCATCCTGGCCCCCTGAGGTCTCGAAACGGAGGACAACATGGACTGGTCCATGTTTCGTGAGAAGACTGTTTATGTGGCCAGGGGCAGACCCAGGGCGTGGACGAAGATTTGGGGCCAGTGGAATGAATATCGTGGGGATATCTGTACCCCTCCCCTTGTGGGCACTGCTGAGGTTGTCCTATCTCCCTAGGCGAGCGTTCCCGGAACCCTTTCATACTATTTTTTGAATTTCAGATTCTCCCCGCTGCTCCCCCCCCCCCCGACCTTGCTGGAGCCTCAGGGCTCTGGGTATGTTCTCCTGATCGTGTACCATCCCCTCCGTGCTTTGGGCTGACCTTAATTACCGTGCATTCGCCTTTTTAGTGTTTGTTTTTCTTTTTGTATAAAATAAAAATTAAAAATGCTCTGTGTTATGTTGGGAGTAATGCGTTGTGCTGGATTTGTGCCTTACCACGGGTGTACATTCTGATTCATGCCTTGTGCCTTAATATTAGCGGCCAGTCCGTGAGGTTGTAGGCCCATTCTTGTATTTTTCTATGCTTACTCAAATAAAGGTTTTTGAAAAAGAAAAAAAAAAAAAAATAAGCCAACTTCACTGCCAATCCGATACCTGGTGGGGTAGCCTGGGACAACACTGACTATGAAATTTATGGTCCGGTCGAGATCCTGAAATATCCACACCAAATTAAGATCTCCTTGAGTGACTTTGTAAAACCAAACTCATTTGCTGATTATTGGGACTTCGAAAGCATTAATAATATGATGTCTGACTTAGTAATGTCTGCTAAATTTACCAAACATGATTATTTGCAGGGTTCTACAAATTATGATAGTATGTAGTGGTATAACCACTATGGTAACCATTTTTTACATAGATCTGCACAACCTAGAAATGTTTTAAATTATAATCAATGGGAACATTGTGCAACACCTCCAAAAGGGAGCTCAAGAACCGTTTACGACAAATATTCATATTTTTCAGGTTTTAACACAAGTAATGCTGAAGCATTTTATTTTAAATTGTCAAATAAGACAGGGACCAAGACCATGATAACCAACACAAAATTGTTATATTCAGACCCATTCTTTGAAAAAATGAATACTTTTGGATTTGATTATTGGGACAAAAATGTTGAATTGAAAAGTGTTTGGGGTACAAAAGAATGGCAAGTACAGGGTATAGAAGCTTTGTTTAGAGCCTGCATGATCCCAGAACAAATGATATTTTTAAATGACACTGTTCAACAAACCACCTGTCTTGGCCTAGCCAAAATCAAAGATTTAAATAAACCGTCTATTCCAAAGCCAACAATGTTTAGCAATAACTCTGATACAGATGAAGAGATAGACGTAAACCATATATTAAACCAAAACAGAACACATCCTGATTGGAAACAGTGGTTGATCTGGCCCACAGATACTAATAACTGTCAAGACAGATTCCCGAACAAAACACAGGGGTTCAAAATGACCAGGCCAGACCCTAGATATCCTCAAAGACATCACCCAGGGATAATAACAACCTACAGTGTGGGCAAATTATGCCTTCAGTGGCTACAAACTTCCACACTGGCAGAAATTAAGCAACACCTAACTGTACTTACTGATGGTGCTGATTTGCGTGATTTCACTATGGGACCACGCAAACAGCGTCAAAAGCGTTTCATAGCAGCCTCTGTATATGCAGCATACAATGAGGCCTGGAAGGTTACTCAAATTGAAACAGCAGAGAGAATACGGGAAATTGACCGTATTAATTTGGAAAAATCACTTTCTGTAGTGGACAATGGGTTAATGACTCTGTCCTCCAGAATTTTTTCTTTGGACAGCATTGTGTCTTCAGCAATCGATATATTATCGCAAGACTTACTGTTATTACAACACGGTCAGTCACAATTGCGTTCTATTGTACAGCTTGGCTGGACGTTACAAAATCTGCGTTCAGGCTATGTGCCTTGGCGTTTAATCAACACAACGTCATTATTCCAAATCTTTAACCTTACTGATAGACAAATCAGTATGGCGCAAAAGGGTACTGATTATACAATCTTGAGCATTGAAAAATTAGAAAGATTACCAGTGACAATGTCAGAACGACCTGTCAGTGAATGGATAATACATGGGATAATAAATATTCCAATCTCAACCTTCAGGTTTCAATACTGCCAAAAATATATACAGGCTGGCATGTACGAGAAATTGGGAAAGGGGTACATTAAAACAACATGGAACCTGCCCTATTCACATGCATGTGTCAGTAATAAAGGACAGAAAGTGTTTCTTAGTGGCAACAATTGTGCAATGTCACTAAGTGGCACACTTCTGTGTAACGGAATTAGTTTGCATGGAGCCTGTGAAGGGAATTCATACAACCTTTCATGTCACCAGCAAGGCGCACCTGCAACAGAAATAGAACCATTCTTTCAAAGACTCTATAATGGGAGTTACATTCTTATTGTAGACCGCAGATGTTGTAGTCTTATGCCCGGGACTCCTTATCTAGTAACTACGACTGCGAAGGTCAAGTGCTGTGGACGCTCATTGTTCCCCAGCTCCTTCCCAGACAGGGAGGCAAGGGCATGGCCCGATTTGAAAATTACTTCTATTCGAATAGATACTTTAAGCAGAATGAAAACAGTGCTTCTTCAGACGCCTACCAGGCTCTCGTCATCAAAAGAAACGTATGATCTACAAGTCGCAAGGACGACTGCAGAGATACATACATTATTATCAACTAATTCCCCCGTACATTTCGCGGAAATCCTGAATGAAATCTTAAATATTTCTGATACCAATGGGGTCTCAAAGGTATTTAAGACAGTATTTTCGATGGCATTAACACCATTCAAAGCTATACTGGGTATTTTTCCAGATTTCGTCCATTCGATTTTTGGCGGACTTCCCCTGATCTTGGGACTAATTGCAGGAATCCTATTCTTAGTCCTTATTTTTCGTTATGGCAACCCATGTCACAGACAAAACTCTTGCGACAAGGGAAGAAACAATCCTAGCCATTGGATACCGGGACCGGATATCAAAAATCCTGGGACTCTCCCGGCTTAGAGACCTGAACATGACTTGGTTTCTATCATTTCGACCAATGTGGCAAAGATGTGTTTTACCTGTATTGAGGTGTCTGCTATGCGGAGAAGAATGCGTGTTAGACACCTGTCTGACGCTACAATCGGATGCGCCGATGGATGCAGAAACATTGTTGAGCCCGATCAAGGTTCATGCTTTGTGCTGCCCTCAAAGGCTACCAATCCTGATGACGGCATTCGTGGAAGCTTCACCACTACGATTGATGGGTAGTGAAGTTCAAGATGAAAGCAGCATCGAACAGGTACGACCTTCTGTCAGCAATGCGAATCAGAATGTCAATGGAGACAATCATGCACAAGAATGCATGATTACACCTATTTCCGAGTTAGTGAAACTTTCCCAGGAAGCTGTTGACAGTTTTTTCGAAAGCCTAAATGATATGATGTTCTCACCCGAACAGAAATAGAGACTTTTGAGCAAGCTCGCAGACGGCGTTCCCTGAATTCGGCCTTCAACTTTAAATATAAAGTCACATGAACAATTTTCACTCCAGTTCACGGACAGCAACTCTTTCAGAAGCCCCAATTTATTTTTTCGGTTTTTCGGGACACTTATCTTCTGCTTAAAGTAAGAAACTATTCCTAAAGAACTAAGATTTCTATTTTTAGATACTTTATAGACTTTAGCTGCCCGCTGGTATGTTCACAAATATTTTATTCTGTGATGGAATGGTCTCGAAACTTTTTTCTGTATTTAAGAAACCATTTCATGTGTAATTCTCATATACCAAATAAGCAATAATGTATACAAATGCGTGATTACTTTAGCATTATTCCATATCTTGAGTGCATACAATATATATGTCTGCAAATTTTCCGTATATTTGAAGAATTTCAAAATGCATTTATGTATTTTGGGGTGGTAAGGTATACACACTACTCTATAGTATGTTGTACTATGTTATACTATGCCTAGATTAGTAAATATGTCCATAGTTAGCGTGGAGTGGGTGTCATGTATTCCTATAGGTTCTGAATCGATCCCCCTATTCCTGACCCTATTCTAGTTAAACAAACCAACAAGTTAACTAGCAGTCAGCCCATGAGGCAGAAAACCCCCATGATGCAGATACCGTTATCTGACGCAGTCACACTACGGCACAGGAACGTGTTATCTGATTAGGTCATAACGCTTGCGATCTAATTAGACAAGCGATATTCCTCCAGCCCCTGATAAGGCATACGGAGTTCTCATAACAAATCAAACCTATGACAACCTGGGCAAAACCCTGCGGCCATTGTTTTGATTTCACAGAGAACTTCAGTAAAAGAATGTGCTAACGAGCAAGTCGTATGACATCTTTATTGACGTATCTATGTCCATCCTTACGTCAATCTCGGCACCTTAAAGGTATAAATATTACCGATCTTGCCCTATGCAAACACACGCGTGGTGACGAGACGGAGCAGCCATACTTGCCGAAGCCAAGAGCAGAGCAGACCCCGCTGGCAGCAGCCCCGCCTTCCTGACGCGCTGAGAGACGCGCTGCTTTCTCCTGCCGAGAAATCCAGCCCCGGCGTTTCTGGGTAGCCCTCGCAGGCAGCCTGGAATATCGAGACCAGAGAGAGAGATACCATTCCTCATTCATCCTAACTTCCAGGTACAGAACTGAATAACCCCTCGCAGAGAATTCTTTAGTTATTCACTTGGCAAAAACAAACTTAACTTAAACTGTAACTTTCTATTCCCGCCCTCGTATTAGGCTTAGGTCAGGTACACGGGGTAGGCGTATCTAGAAACACCAGTTGAGTACGTTTAGTCAAATGTATATGTGTATGTAATATATTTTATTCATTTTAAAACATCTTATGGCTTAGAAACCATATCAATGTTTTTACAGTATTACTTTATACTATTGCTTTTAATGTATGCACTTTACTTAGTTATAAGTATTGCAATAATATCGATCCATTTCTCTTGTATGAGAAAAGAGACTGATCAATAAATAACACCTTTTTATTGAACACGCCCGTCTCTTCCTTTTCTCTACATTCTGATGAGACTAAGAATGCACGTACTGACTGAGTAAAATAAATTGCCTTTTGTTCACACGACTCTCGAGATTTACTCTTGATTAGGGGAGAGCAAAGTTGTCATGTTCTATGGTTGTCAGAAACTAAATCCCTTCTTGTCTAATCAGGGAAGTTAAGTCCTCCTTGAACATTCGAGAAAGTTTCTAGTGAACTCTGAGCTAAGCTGGCAAACCCAAAACTTTAAGTCTAGTATCGACAGTAGTAGACCTAGTTAACGTCTGGCCTAGGCCTTTACTGCTGTAGGTATTATTCCAATGCGCAGAGCCTATTGGGATGATAGGAACTACACTACAATTTCACTTCCATTGGTTCTCATTAATCTTCATTCAAATTTTATTGAGGGTCTATAGGGTCTCCTGGTCTTTTCTCCGAGAGACCCTATTGAAATATAACTTCAGTCACACCATCACAAGAACGATCGTGCCCCATCTGCTGGAGTACGCTCATGTGGTCTCTTAACTTCAGCCTTCAGCTTGGAAAGGGGCACCCAACAGGCTTGTCCCCTCTCCTGACCCCTTTTCATTTTAACACTAGAACCTTTACTTTGCAGGATCAGAGCAAACCCCTATATATCGGGGGTCTCCTTCACAAATACGAAAGTAAAGTTGGCTGCATATGTTGATGATATACTGATTTTGACCGAAGACGCATCTCTCTCAATCCCCTCCTTGTTAGAATCAATAAATGATTATGCTTGAGTGTCTGGATATAAACTTAATTAAATTAAAGAAATGATGAGTCTGAATAACCTCTGCTCGAGTTCTCTTTTCAAATCCACTGGCTTATCCTGGCAACCGCAATACGTTAAATACCTTGGCCTAGAATTTAATGCAGGCTTATTAGAATTGCTCCGCCATAACGAAAAACGAACACTAAAGAAAGTTGAAAAGCTGTTGGAGGAGTTGAATCCCAAATTTCTCACTTTGTGGGGTTGCATCGAGACAACCAAAATGATGACCCCAATAGTAGTCAATTATGTGATCAGTATGTTACCCCTTGTTCTAACAAAGGAATTCCACCTCAAACTGGACAAATTATTAACACATTTCAATTGGCAGAATAAAAGGGTGAGAATCTCCCTTAAGAAACTATGATTAACAGTCCATCTAGGTGGTGTTAACTTGGCTGATTTCAAAAAGCACCAAGCCGCCCTCCTAGCTAGACAAGGCTCTCTCTGGCTTTCCCCGCCCCTGATTATACTCCCACCTGGCTATTAGTTGAAAAAGAAGTCTTAGGTGGCCTTCACCCTATCTGGCTTCTATCCTGTGATAAATTACCCTTTACCACTGGGAAGTCCATTTTTTCCAACACAAAAAGAGCCCTGACAAAAATTGATAATCTCCTAGAGATCCCCCTGCACTTGTTCTAGTAGATCTGGAATAACTTAAAGATCAAAATCGAAGGGAAAACCATTTTCTGGGAATCCTGGGCACTGAAAGGCATCCACTTTTAAAAACAATTGGGCTCCATGGATGCTTCTCTCTCCTTCAGGGTATTTAAGCAACAGTATACCCTCTCAGACATAGATTTTTATGATTTTCTTAAACTCAAAGCCAGTCTGTCCAAGTTGAACTGCCCAGACAAAGATCCCTCCATCATCAAGACAATTCTTCCTTTTAGCAAGTCGGGCCACCAATCCTCTAAGTTCTATCACCTTTTAAAACCAAAATCCACATCCATTAAAGGGACAGTCATAGGAAAGTGGAATATCCACGGGACCATCCCTCCTGATAACCGACAACTAATTTGGAAATCAGTTGTTTCCCACAAGATCTCTCCCACACAAAGCACTGGCTTCTACATAGAACAGTTTGGACTCTGTCACTGCTCCATAAAATGGCTCCTATAGAAAACCCATCATGTTGGAACTGTAACACAGCTAATGGTGACCTCTGCCACATTTTATTTTACTGCTGTAAGGTCTCTTCTTTCTGGGACAGTGTCTCGGACTTTATCCACACTCACTGTGGGATCCGTCTCAAAAAAGACTTTCTATCACTAATTCAAGGTTTTTTTAGATCCCCAAATCTACTCACAAAATGATAGGCTTCTAGTTGACATAATACTAACCTCAGCGTGTAAGTCGATATTGGCCAACTGGGTAGAACACTGCTGCTTCCTCCTTGCCTGGCTGAACTGGATCATCTTCCTAAGAGGTGCAGATAATATCACCCTCCAAAACGTCCCCTGGAAATCACACAAAACATTGTTTGGGAGTCATTGGACACTTATTTTGCCATGACAAAACCTCCATGAACCCCGAAGATTGCAGACTTCCCCTTTACCGGGACTCTGGGTTGGAGTCATCTGCGGGTCTTTGACAGTAGATTACTCACCTAACATTATACTTTCAGATTATATGTGCTGTGCTTAACAACGAAATATCTACGAATATGGGCCAATTAGGCAATTTTGCATAATTGTCTCTGGTAAACGTGTTATTCTGTTCCACAAATACCCCTATACTTGGCTGCTATAGTAACATCCAGTTAGTGGACGTCAAGAAGTCCCTCAGTGAACTACTCTTTACTTTGCTCGATTCTCTGACTTTTTCCTTATAATATTGTTTTGCCATTGCTGTGCTCTGAATATTGCTTTCACAGTATTGAGAGTTACTCTCTGTTTTTGTAGTATCTATAGGTCATCAATGGATCCTACGAATGTGCTCTGTTTATTATATATCCTGATATGCTATCTTATCACTGTCGCTTTTTGCTTTGTTTTGTTCTGTTCTGTTTTGGAGACGCAATAAAATAGTTATGAAATCAAGAAAAATAGAGCACAACAAGATAAGAACTACAATGGAACAATACCAGTAGTTAGTCCCTGCTCTGTGGGAGGAAACAAATGAGCACAAAGAGGGACAGAGAAGAAGGATTACCCACTAGTAAGCATGCCTTTTTGGAAGACAGTCCAAGTAACAAATAAAAAACCAATGGGCGGGCTCTAAGCCCACACAGTGAATACAGCATGTCTCGAAGAGACAGCACATGTGCTGCCTAGGCTCGATCTAAAAAGGTGCAAACACATTATATCTTCATGAGTAGTATGTATAGTGTTAAAAAAAATACACATATGCCCCTTACACATCTGGGTAGTCATCTGTCTGCAGAGATTTATACTGGAGGACGGTGTGCCTAGACCACGAGTGCAAGACACTGCTCACATGCTTTTACACCATGGTGCAACCCAAAATAACATCGGAAATGCCATTGGTCGGGAAAGACCTAAAAAATGTTTTTTTTAACCAGTAACTCACTCGCCTTATCAGCCTTGCAGAGGGCACTAGGGCCAAGAGACTCTACTGCAGTGTTTGTTGCGCTACATAAATTACCACTATATAAATATAAATAAATTAAAAAACACTAAATCGACTGCAGCGTTTTACCAGGACTAACGCCTGGTTTCGCATCCTTGATTGAATCTTCCCAGCGCATTCAGAAAGTTGTGTTATTACAGCAGATCTCCCATGTCGGCAGCAAGACCACAGCTGATCGCATCACTTTGATTGGTTGCATTTTAAGGATGACCTACAACTCATGGTTGACAAGGTGATTTACTTAGGGCTGTCATATTTTACTCCTCTACACCTGTCCTGATGAAGACCCGCCTTGACTTCTTAATTAAGCATTGATTGGGTTGAAACATCGACTATCACTTAGGGTCCAGTACTATCAAGGCACGGGTGCAAATGAATAAATAATTTGTACAAGCATCAGAGTCATCGTTTTTTTCTTATAATACTCTGGCCTGCACCATTCTTTTCCCTTGTATATACTGGTTTTATTCACCTTGTGCATTATATATACACATGTTCTACCACTGAGCACAAAAGTCACTTTAGTACACATCACCGTAAACTTCACCTTGTCTTGACAGCCTTGTTTACAAACTTGCGAGTATATATAAATGTTTTTATTTATATAAAACATCAGAATACTCATCAATTTGTGTCAGTGTTTTTTGCTATGTGTTCCCTAACATTTCGGATATCATTAATGGCGGTTGTATAACTTAACGTAAAAGAAATAATTCTTCTATAGAGAAATAGTGTGCATGCCCGACAGAACCACTATTTTTGTTTGTATATCCATACCCAGGTTCTGAGAGACACAGGGTCACCCCATTGTTGTTTAACTCTCACTGTAAATCTAGGCCTTTGATTGCCATCTAGGAGCTGGCACTCAGCATCACCTGCATCTCAGTAGTTCAAACAGACAACTCAGACAAGAGCAGCAGCAAAGTAACATAAAAGCATCAAAGGCTGAACCTGCACCCTGAGGTGCCTGTCTAAAGGCCTGTAGTGAAGCTGAGGCAGGAGGAGGATTTCTCAGATGTGCACCAGAGGCCCAGCCTTCGCCCTAGAGCTGCGCTCTCAGGTGTTGTGGAGGAAAGAGGGTCTCCTCTTGTACCCCAAGACAGAGCCTGAATACAGTAGATGACAGGCAGCACACAGAGGTCATGTGCATGGGACATGCTGCAGTACAAGGGGGCAACAAATGCAAAAACAACAGTTAATGGACAGAATGCAGATCAATGTCATACATTCACCCCAGTACAGAGATCTGGGCCTAAATCCATTGTTTTTGCTCACCATGCCATTCCAGTTTGAACCCAGCCATATGCAAATCAGTCTTGACCCTGTGCCCCATGGGAACAGTCCAGCCCGAACTGCCAAGCCAGGTCCTCCCTGGACTGGAAAGAAGCATCCTAGGACCGGTTTCGGGTTTTCAGCCCTCATCAGCCAGGACAGCTTGACTCCAGGGGCATGGAGAGCACCGGACTCACGTCTGAGCATACCCGTCCCACTCGGGGTGACAAATGCAACAACAACAGTTGATGGACAGAACACTGTTCTGTATTCTGTCCATCAACTGTTGTTTTTGCAGTACAAGAGGGCAGCAGCCTGTTAACTTTCTTCTGGATCCTCCTGTCCCTTCTAGTGGGCTGTCTTTATGAACCCTGTGCTAGGGGTGTGCGGAATTTGCGGAATTTCCATTTGTGTAATTATAGCAAAAGTATGTTAAATTATTCAAAATATAAACAAGTAATTTAGCATTGTATTTTAGAGTAAAATGCATCCTTGCACCAATTATTGGTGTATGACTGCATTAAACAAAAGCACAGTGAGCAACTGCTACTTGCGGTAATTTTTTCAACGAATGGTGCAGAATTATGCGAAGTGACGTAATGCTGTAATTTTGCCAGTTCTGCGGGCATAATTTAAATTTTGCCCAGGGTTGGTGCTGACAGAGTCGGAGACCAACTAGTAGCCCCCATATGTTCTCTGCACCAGAGGTCGGGGCCACCCAATGATGCTCCAATACACAGGAGTCATGGTAGAAGCGCTTGTGGCCGTCTGAGAAGGAGCAGCCTCTGGGAAGTCCCGGGGCAAGGGATCGCTTCTAGTGTAATTCCCTGTGATGCCTCTGCCCAAGATTGGAAAACTTGGGAAAAAAGTACCAGACAGATGTTGTTTCCAGAAAGTACCCTCCACAGAACTAGACATTGCAACCAAACCTTGCAACCTGGGGCCCTGTCTCAACAATTGCAATGACTGGAATCAACCAAGGTCCTCAAGGGGATCACGGTGACCGAAGGGAGATCGAACTCTCCCCGAACCCACTCTGCTCGTAAGGCAGCACCGACTTGGCGTCCAGCGGTGAGTCCGCCACCCCCATCTCACCAGCCTGGTTCGGCACCACCAATCTCCTCCCTCGCTTCGACCCTTACCCGGAGCAAGAAGCAGATGAACCTTGAAAGAAAACCCCCCACCCTGCTTCATTGCCCCAAGCACAGCCAATACCTCTGCATCGCTGCTGCGAGAGGGCTTCCTGGATGGAGGAAACCAAAGCAGTGCCGCAATGCTGGGCTCCTCTTGATTGGAATCCGCTCCCCTGCCCCACGGCACTGGGGGTGAAGGCTAATCCGGCGTATACCCTTACCTCAATGTGGCACCAGGTAACCGTTGCATGCTAGTCCCGACTGCAACTGGCATCCATGGCCCCTGGTGGAACCCGTGGCTGCCGTTATGTTATGTTATGTTAGTATAACTTATTGAACGCATGAATACCCGGAGGTGTCTTGGCGCTGAAACTAAAGTAAGCCCAATAGATCATGAATTAGTTCTGGAATAACCAGGTTTTAAGACTCTTTCTGAATGAGGCTAGTAAACTTGCTGACCTAATATGTATTGGAAGCATATTGCCATAACCAATGCTTCGGCCCCTCCAACTGTAGGTGCAAATCCTAGGAACCATCACAAGCCTAGTACCAGTAGAACATAACTGTGTACCAGGATGATACCAATAGAAAATATTTTTTAGGAACACAGGTCCCATATTATTCAAGGCTTTATAGGCTAAGCATAGCGCCTTAAACTTGACGCAACTTGCTACAGGAAACCAGTGGAGTCACCAAATTTCCTTAGAGACTGACTTGTGTTTAGGTAGATTTAATAAGAGTCTTGTGGCAGTGAAGCTTAGTGACACTGGACACCCCTGACCCTCTACGGATGCTGATGGCTCTGCCTCTCTATGGATGCTGGTGGCTCTAGTGGCCAGCCATGGGCTTCCCTTTACCAAGTCACCCTCGCTACTCCCTCACCGTAGGGTAGGGGGGCCTCAACCCGCTACACCGTTTACTGGAGATCCTAGCATCGCTGACAGTGAAAACGGACTGCAACACTGGAGGGTGTTGGCCATCTTTGTTCACAGGCCTTCTTTGTTCACACAGTCTTTCCCCCTCCCTGCCCACTCCAGCCCACACAAACACCAACTAGGGGAAACTGGGGAAGGACTACGCACCATCTATCCAGCAACAGCCAGCCATTTTGGTGGCTCTCCCTTCCAGTATGGGCACAGAAACTCTGAAGGACTACTTCTTCTTCAAGAAGGTCTATAATGGATGTGTGACACAACTGGAATAATGTAGGCAATGGGACTGGCATGTGTACAGCTCCACCATCTGTCTGAAAATGGATCATCATACACTTCCATTGTATATCATTTTGTATGCTGTCCCTCGCCTTCTTTCTGTATACACTGTTGCCTTTGTATTTCATAATGCTAGGCTATAAAACATCATTATGCTATTTTTATATTCTTTGCACTCAGTTCCAGCCAATACTCTTTGTTCTCACTTCCCACCAACATTGGCAGATTATATCATGCTGTGAGTTTAAATTGCACATCTTTCATACACACCATTGTAACATTTTCTTTTTTGTGTATATACGCATGTATCTGTTCCGTATCTTGTATGTAATCCATGCACTCCGATGTCCTTATGTAATGCAACTGGTTCTATTGTAAAGTGCTCTGACACCTTCGGGTAAAGTATACGCTATATAAAAATGCATAATTAAATACAATAAATAAACGCAGATGCTCATGTAAAGCGCTCTGATACCTCCGGGTCTTGCCAGCGCTATGTAAAACTTTTCAAATAAATAAAGAAATCCTTGGAGGTAATTGGAGCACTGGAGAGAGGTTGCAGCCTTGCACCCTCTGCTGGCGGTTTAATGTATTGTCAGAAACCATTCTGGGAATCAAAATTGTACCACTGTGAACTCCAACCACAAAACATGAGACGCTCCTTACATCCAGCCAGACAGAAAGCAGTACAAAAAACATAAGAGCAACTCTGGGTCATCCGCTTAAGCTTCAGTCTTGTTGTAAATCCTCATTACTGCCCGAAACTCGCCAGTCCCAATTACTAGGCTGGTTTGGTTTACAGATTTTGTTACTGAAATTTAACATAAATGAGAAACAGGGGTCAATTTCAGGGTCTAAGTAATTCAGGGGCATATTACCATGCAATAGCGATAATTATCGCTATTGCTTGGTTAGAGACAAAGGGGTATATTATCAAGGGGTTTTATCTCCGCTTTTTTGGCTTTAAAAGCCAAGAAAGCGGAGATAAAATTATCTCCCTATTACCAAGCTGTCGCTAACACCAGTTAGCGACAGCTAATAGGAGATAGCGACCATCATGGGCCCCACTTTGCATGTCAGTGATATTTATCACTAATGACATGCAAAGTGGGCGTGCCAAGATGTTAGCGACTGGAAACAGTCGCTAACATCGCTATCTCCTATTACCAACTTTTGGAGATATTCGCGCTAAGCGCGAATATCTCCAAAAGCTAACACCTGCCCTGAGCAGTTCTTAGCCATGTTATCCAATGGGAGGTGGATAACATGGCTAAGAGCATTTGCTCGATAATGCATGAATATCGCTGACTTTTCAGCGATATTCATGCATTGCGGCCGTTTTTTATCGCATTTGCGATAAACCTTGCTAATAGCAAGGTTTATCTGCGATAAAAATCGCCGGTTTGCGGCGATAATTTTTGTCTCTAAACAAGTTAGAGACAAAAACTATCGCTAGTTGTTGGTAATATACCCCAAAATTTTACCGCTGAGCTGCGGCGATTTTTACCGCAGATATTATCGCAAATGCGATAAAAAACGGCCGCAAAGCATGAATATCGCTGAAAAGTCAGCGATATTCATGCATTACCGAGCTAATGCTCTTAGCCATGTTATCCACCTCCCATTGGATAACATGGCTAAGAACTGCTCAGGGCAGGTGTTAGCTTTTGGAGATATTCGCGCTGAGCGCGAATATCTCCAAAAGTTGGTAATAGGAGATAGCGATGTTAGCGACTGTTTCCAGTCGCTAACATCTTGGCACGCCCACTTTGCATGTCATTAGTGATAAATATCACTGACATGCAAAGTGGGGCCCAAGATGGTCGCTATCTCCTACTAGCTGTCGCTAACTGGTGTTAGCGACAGCTAGGTAATAGGGAGATAATTTTATCTCCGCTTTCTTGGCTTTTAAAGCCAAAAAAGCGGAGATAAACCCCCTTGATAATATGTCCCTTTTTCTATTCGGAAAACATAGACACAGTTGCAGAACTCTGTAGTCTTCGTGCTGCAAGAAAAAGGGTCATATTGTACGCATTGCACCAGTGACCGAGCAATATTCACTGGCGACCAAGCAATTTGGCGCCAGCATTTGTACTGCCTGATCAGCTTCAAATTCCATTTTGATTCAGTGCAAAATATAGTTCTTGCTCTAATCGGTCACTGCAAATGCCATTTTGCACAGGTTAGCCAGTCCAAATGTGTGAAAAAATATTTCTGGTCACCAGCGCAAAATTGCTCATTCACGGGTGCAAATGATGCCAGCCAGCCAGGGCCACGGAAGCTTGCTTCTGTTCTCCATACGCCTGCTTTCAGTCTGACTTAGCCATTATATCCAATGGAAGGTGGATATAATGGCTAAGTCTGAACTGCCCTATCACCAAGCTATCGCCAAACGTTGTGCGATTATCGCTGGATTCCCAGAGATAATCGCACATTTGACAGCTTGCGAATGGAATTTTATCGCTTTGGAGAGAAGCGTTGCTGATAGCACGCTATTTCAGCAATAAAATCCTGTGATAGCCGGCGATAATTATCCATGCGCTAAGTTCGCTGAGCGATAATTATCGCCGGCCCTTGTTGCCCCCAAATTTGGCAGTGCTGTCCTCCGACGTTTTCAAAATGCAGGGATGAGCCGTATTCATAAGAATACTGCACACCCCTGTTTTTCCCCCTAGTGCTGGCTCAAAAAAAACAGCCTAGCGCCAGTGCGGACACCCTGTCACCATGTTGCAAGGGTGCCTGCGCTGCAGGGACGATTGTTTATGTACAGGAAGGGACACCTTCCTGCACGTAAACAATCAATAATGGCGATTTGCACCTTTTCTGTGTGCTGCAGAATGCAGCATGCACGGAAAGAGCAAAAAATGAGGAGAATTTAATAATTTCTCCTCATACCGCCATTCTAACGCCCTGTAAATCTGGGGCAGCACCAATGACGGTGGCACATCCACATCGACACCCTGCACGTCCCTTTGTCACAGAGGACTGAGGCGGAAAGGGGCATATTTACAAGGTGGCGTTAAGCCACGCAAAGTGTTTAGCACCACCTTGTAAATATGGGAAATGGTGCACTGCCACCGTTATTGTAAAAAAAAGTGGTGCAGAGCGTTAAAAAAATTATGCTTTGGTGGTGGGGAGGACTTGTAAATATGCCACTCACTGCGATGTATATGCCAGCTGCGGTCGGTAGTGGGATGACCTGCAGGGCGGTGACGTGGGGAGGGGGAGGGGCAGGGTGGGTGATAGTAATGTATGGATTACGGAGTTTTACAGGTAAGTAAACATATAAATAAATAAAACAAATTTTGTTGCGTGCACTGCTTCGGATTTGGTGATGCAGTGAACGCAACGAAATTCGTTTTATTTATTTTTATGTTTACTTACCTGTAAAACTCCGTAATCCATACATTACTACCCCCCACCTTGCCCTTCCCCCTCCCCACGTCACCGCCCTGCAGGTCATCCCACTACCGACCGCGGCTGGTATATATGTATGCAAAAGCAATGTGCAGAGTGCTTATTTTAGCGTTAATTATTAAGGGCCTATTCATGAAATCAAATGTTAAAGTATGTCCCTTCTGAATGTAGTTTTAATTTCTATTGGAATTTATTTTAATTCACACATCTTTCCATGAGTACGCATGGAAAGCTCCTCCGGTCGTAGGTTTCTATCTAGCCTTCACCCTGGGAAACTTATGATACAGTGTTGTGACAATTTTTTCAACAGTGTGAGATTTTACACAAAGTACTATCTGCACTGGGGAAAAAAGCAACACAACCATACAATTGCACATATTTTCTTTTTTCCCCTATGGGTGAAAAATGTTTCCTTGTGGAGAAACTCCTTCCTCTACACCCTCAAAAAGTTTGAAGATATTCTGTTTCCACTCCCACCCTGGAAAAAGATTTATTTTAGCCCTTGACTTAATCTATGGCCATTTCCAGGGTCTGGGAAGGCGGGAGAGGAGTTTGGGAGTCCTCACAAAAAGATCACATTAGGTCCACCCACCATCCCTTCCCCCTCAAAAATCATTATCATTGGTTCTGCATTTCTTTTAAAATGATGTTTCTTCATTATGTGGTACATGTTGCATTTATGAAGGTGGAGTGGGCGAGCTTAATGTAGCAGTCTGCCAGTGGCGCCAGTATCGCAGAGACTCATCAGCGGGAACGACCTCTGGAGGAGGCTGCAGTACGAAGAGATGTTTTGCATGAGGATCAGGCAGTGGTTAATTTGTAAAAAAAAAAGTGCTGGGGCTCTCATCAGGAGGCTGCAGGCACCACCCCATTTCTCCTGTTAGTGCCGTCTAAAACAAAACCAACTACTAACCATGAAAGTGGGGGGAGGATGTGGGGTAATGGCCAGACCTGCCAATTTTGGAGCTGGGGACCCAGGTTCGAGTCTCAACTAAACACACTGTGATTCTGGGCAAATCACTTAATCTCCCCGTGCATAGTATAAATGAATGTGTCCTTAACTAGTGCTCATGAAAGGCGCCGCTGTTGAAGATTAAGTGCCGGTGCTAAGCACCCGAAACCACTGGCTTAAATTAAGCACTGGGATCGGACACGCAGGTTTCACTCCTACAAGAGGAGCAAAAAGTTGTTGTGTAAATGCTTGAAGCTCTCAGTATGTTTGCCCTGACCCATAATAAGAGGCGAGCCTGCCTTTTCAGAGCAGACTCTCTCACTCTTAATCTGGCGGCTGCTTTTTCTAGTGCCTCTCTGTTGCACATTACACTAGTGACAATATTCACCCGGCTTCACGGATAACCACAACTACATGAGTTATAAATCTACCCTTAATAATTGAAGCCCGTCCTCTTCTCCTGCAAAGATCACTAGGCATTACCTCCAGATCACATCAGCCAATAAAAGGCGTTAGCTAGTCCTTGTCACAAGCCTGGTTTCCCAGGAGCAGTCAGTGGCGGCTCCTCCCCATTGGCGGAGGAGCGTTGCCCCACTGCTTTAAAGCAGTTTGAAGCAGAAACATAAAATGAAAATAACTGCGTTATGTTCATTTTATGCTGCTTCCTGGTGCTTGGCAGGCTACAGCTCTGCTCTTAGAGCAGGGCAGGGGAGGAGTGGTTTGCCCACTCAAAGTGCTCAATGACTGTTTGGTCAGTCCTCCCGGGCCACTCACACCAGTCATGCGCACTTTCCCCATTCTCCATGCAGGCTGCATTACAGCATTTCCTTTAATTTGTTTTTTATTTTCACCATGCGCGACTCCCCCACCACCCCCTTCCCACACGATCGCTCCCGCCCTGCCACCCGCGAGCCATGCGGGCCGTCACTGGGAGCCATATCCTCAGGATGTCCACCTTCAGGCAACACCGACTCTGAATTGAGGATTTACAGTGGTTCGGATAGGCCAGACGGGGAGGGGTGTTGGGGAGGGTACGGCGTGGAAGGAGACGTGGAAAGGAATGGTCTAGAAGCACTTGCAAATTCTCAGTTTTAGAATCCAAGCTTTCGTGTAGTTGCTCAAGCAAAGTCTGAAGGCTCAGCCCGAATATAGTGAGGGATGTCACATATGGTTTGCTTTCAACGGTTACATTTAAGAGTTACTCTTTGGCTTTGCAATATGCCCCCACTATGACACTGATTTTCAAGCTCAGAGGTGTCTTTGAGTTTGTGGATAGTTGGAGAAGAAAAATGAGCAGCGTAAATTCACAATCGTCAATTGTGCACAATAGGTATCTCACGCTTTACGAGGATTCGGCAAAAGAAGGCAAGACCACAGCTGACGCATAAACGTAACAAGTTCTGCTGCTAACTCAGTAATCACCTGTCCCTGTAACCTGCTGAAGAGGAGTCCAACACTACAAGAATGATGTGTGCAGCATACAGCATGCTACAAGTAACTGAGTAAGAGGTAAATAACAGACTGCTCGAGATAGTATGTCATTCAACTGCTGACAGCACAGCTCAAAAGTGTCGGTTGGTGATCCGTACTTTCTGAAATGTGCCTTCCCCAGTGGCGACCGGTGCAGGTAAGCGCGGTGGGGTGGTGGTGCTGTGCAGGGGTAGGGCAGTGACAAACAATGGGATAGGAGATGTAAAATAAATAAAACCACTTAGTGCGCTATACAAGTATCAATTTACATTTACATTTACAATTTACATCTTGCACTCGCCGCACATTTATTTTATATTGCCTATCCCCTTATTTGTCACCTTCAGTACAGTACACTGTCCAACCACCCCCGCCCCAGCCTCACCACGATTACCTGCACTGGCCTCCACTGGCCTTCCCTATTTTACAACTTTAGAGATAAATCATCCTGCTGTGCAGATCAGTCCTTTCCTGATCAAACCCTTAGAGCTCATGATCCCCTACTGATGATGGCTTTGGACCTCAACATGCTCCACATCAGACCTCTTGAGCATAGGCCTCGAGATAATATCTAAGACTTCTTCAGTTTTATGGACAGACCTTATAAAGAATATAGACTAAGAACTCAGTCATCCTCAAATGTATTTTTTTTAGATCCACTTTTGCTATATCAGCCTCTTAAAGTACCCTTTACGGTTATTTCGGGTGTTTACATCCAAGCGCTGCCGGCACAGGTAAGAGCGGTGGGGTGGGGGAATTCGACAGACAACAGGATAGGTAAAATTAAATAAGTAGAGCCACTTACCTTGCACTCAGGAATTGCTTACCCTCCACCCCTTAGGGAGAGCCTTCGCTCTGCATATGCATTGTCCAGCGGCTGACAGTCCTTCTGCTCCAGCTTCAAAGGGCCAGGACTGTTACCTATGGGCAGATGTATGAAAATCAGTTTTTGCGATTCTTAAATAGCGATTTTTCGAGAATGGCTATTTGAGAATTGCAAAACGGGATGTATTTAAAAATTCACAAAGTTATTTGCGATTTCTTAGTATTCCTTAATGGCGATTAGCAAATTGCGAAATCTCAATTAAGGAATACCTTCCCATTCATTCCTATGGGGAAGAAGGCCCATAGGAATGAATGGGAATTCATTCTCAATTTACGATTCGCAATTTGAGAATCGCAAATTGAGAATAATTTCAAGGGTGTCATAAGGACACCCTGATGCACCCCTGAAATTAACATGTGTGAGCATATGGTGCACATACATGCCCTAAGGGTATGTATGTGCGCCAGATGGCACCTTGAAAAATGCCAAAAAGTGCATTTTTGAAAGAAATCGCAAATTACCACCAACTTGAAGTTGGTGGTAATTTGAGATTTCTTAAGGAGAAATCGCACAACTTGGGTGCTTGTTGCATAGCATTTAAGGAATCGCAATTTGCGATTCCATAAATGCTTATGCAAAATTAAGGAATCACAAATTTTACGATTCCTTAATATTGTGATGCGATTTTGCTCATACATCGCGTTTTGCAAATATTTAGTCGCAAACTCTGCTTTTTTGCGATTCGCGGCGTTTGAGACTAAAAATTATTTTCATACCAATGCCCCCTACTCTCCTTCAGTTTAACAAGCTGCATTCCTTCCTAAAGTTAGTGCAGGTCTTTCAGGCCTGCAACAATAAAACAGGGTCAAGACTGATTTGCATATGGCTGTGTCCAAACTGGGGTGGTGTGGTGAGCAAAATAATGATGAATTAAACCAGATCCTTGAGACTGGGGGTGAATGTTTGCATTGTCCAGCATTCTGTCCATCAATTGTTTTTTTTTGTTTATTCTACAACAATAAGAGCCATGACCCTATGATGAAAACTTCAAATCCATTTTTTTTCAGAACACAATTCTCAGCCATAGGATAACAGCAAGACATTTTTAAAGTATATTGTGAAGTAGAAATGTCCCCTGCATGGCCCTCAAGAATCTGCAACCCTGAATCGACTTCACAAACCAAGCTCTGCATGTTTGTGCGCTGGAGGCCTTTTTCTGTGAAATAGATAGTGACTTAGAGTGGGGTTCAGTGGTTTCAAAGAGAACGCCATATAAACCCTCCATATCATGTGTGACAGCAGTCAGTTCGAGGGCAGTGAAGGACTTACAATGAACACACCAAAACCATTGCAGTGGCAAGACGGGTCTTTTCACATATCTATGCAAGAGAGAGTTACTGACTGACCTCTCCTAATCTGGTTAAATTAGTATGCCACTCCAGTATAAACATGTCTATCACCCATGCATGTGGGATACAGCTGATTCATGTGCATATATTTCTTCTGTGTTTAGAGGGTGAGTGTGTATGGAGTGTGACACTTTTAGAGGAGACAGAGGTTCCAGCTTTCACTGGAAGGGCTACACTCCATAGGCCAAATCGTAGGTAAGTAATAAACTATTGTAGTTATATGTTAGGTAAATTTTCTCTTAAAGTGAGCACAGCAGCTCAAGCCAGGAATGTGTGTGTTCTCCAAGGAGCTGATGCTGATGTTCTATTGGATGTATGACATTACAACGCATGCTTTTACCGCGCATGCCTTTACATCGCAACTTTTACAACGCATGCCATTACAACGCATAGTGTTGAGGGGTGCTGGATAGTGAATAGTTTAATTTACTATTCCAACTCCAGTCGCCGTTGATAGTAGGGAAGGTGTTGGATAGTAAATTAAATCTATTCCCTATCATAGAGCGCCCCTCAGCGCAATGCGTTGTAATGGTTTGCATTGTAATAGTTGCGTCGTAAAGGCACTGCGTGGTAAAAGTTGCGTTGTAAAGGATGTTTCCCGTTCTATTGGGTGTCAGTTGGACACTGGGTGTTAACTGGCAAGCTGCTGCTGTTGGTGGTGTGCACTTCATCCTAATAAAGATTACATGAAGATTACTCCTAAAACTGCACATGCAGTGTCTACCAAGTTCTTATCTTATCCTACAGGAGGCTTAGAGGCTGCCCATTGCTTACTTTTGTTAATCTTCGTAGTCACGCTCATTTGCTTGCATCCCATTCATCAGGTTCCATGGACTTCCTTCTTCTTTGTGTGTTTATCTCTTCCCTGGAGCATAGACCCATTACTGGGCCCTACCACTGCTTGCTTTTTCAGGCACTACTTGTTTCTTTCTTTTTAAGCACTCTGCAAGGGAGTGTGAGCTGTTCAGGCCTCTTACTTGTGTACTTCCCCCTTACTGTTCATCCAGTCCCTGGCCCCCACCCTCCCTCCGTTGCCTGTTTGCTTTCCCCAACCCTCTGCTGTGCGTGTGCTTTCACCCAGTCCATCCCGCCCACCCTCCACCTGCTTACCCCAGCCTCTCCTGCCCACCATCAGTTGTCCTAGTTGTTGCCCCTGTCCCTCCCACCCACTCTCCATGTGCTTGCCCCCAGCCCATCCGGCACACCCTTCGTTGTCCATGTACATGCCCTCAGCTCCTCACGACCACCCTCCATTGGGGTGTATGACGTTACAACGCATACTTTTACAACGCATACCTTTACAACACATTTTTTACAACCAACATCCATTACAACGCATTCCATTACAACGCATGCCATTACAACAAATTTTTAAAACCTACCTTTACAACGCATTTCATTACAACGCATACTACCTTTACAACGCATACCATTACAACCCATAACATTACATTGCATGTATGGTAAGTTTTGGATAGTGTAGGGGTAAAAATTACTATTCTAACTCCGAGGGGTGCAACAGTAGGGTAAGTGTTGGATAGTGTAGGGGTAAAAATTACTATTCTAACTCCAGGGGGTGCAACAATAGGGTAAAAGGTTGGATAGTGTAGGGGTAAAAATTGCTATTCTAACTCCAGGGGGTGCAACAGTAGGGTAAGTGTTGGAAAGTGTAAGGGTACTATGCGTTGTAATGTTATGCATTGTAATGGTATGCGTTGTAATGACATGCGTTGTAGTGGTATGCGTTGTAGTGTCATGTGTTGTAATGGTTGCGTTGCAATGGCATGCGATGTAATGGATGTAGCGTTGTAAAAGTTTTGTTGTAATGGTAGTGCGTTGTAAAAGTTGCGTTGTAAAGGTTGTTTCCCCTCCATTGTCTTTGTGGTTGCCCCCAACCCTTACCGATCACCCTCTGGGATATTTGCAACTGCCCACAGCTTCAAATACATATTCCGTTGTGCATGTGCTTGTCCACAACCCTGCTTGACTACCCTCTATTGTCTGTCTGCTTGCTCTTAGCTCCTCACACCCACCCTGTTGTCCATCTGCTTGACCCAGCTTGCTCTATCTGACCAGGTGCTTGGCCCAAGTCTCTCCCGGCCAACTTCAATTGTCCGTGTGCTTCCTCCAGCCCAACTTCTATTGTCCGTCTGCTGGCACCAGACCCTTCCATGAACCGTCCCATTGTGCCTGTGCTCCCATACTCTCTTGCTTGCCCTCACCACATCTGTGTCCTCCCAGCACCCCTCCCTCCCTTTCTCCCTCCATGTTGCCTCAGGAGCACACTGTTAAAAATAAAAAAATAAAAAAAACTGGCACAGGCTGCACTATTGTGTTTTTAAAAATCATTAGCACTGGCCATGTTATAACACTTTTTTAAAAATCATTATTTGCCATTCTGTACAGCATGGCTACAAAACCTTTCCAAAGCCAATAGCTCTCATTGGTGAGACCTATTGGCTTTGCCATTGCTTGTTTACCCTTGCTTTGGGTGTCCGCTGGTAGAAGACTCCCAGCACCTTTCCCCCTCCCTTTTTGCTTGTCCCTTACAACAGCTTCTATGGCTAAACCAGTCTGAGATGAATAAGTCAGTGGTAGGAATTGTCTTCAGCACAGTCTCAGAGCTGACCATTTCTTTCCTTGCACCAATGTCCATGACAAACTGGCCATGCTACTGCTCGTAGCTACGTCTCGGGTTGGCATTGAGCTTGTTCGGGTGATGGGTTTGTGATTGAGACTGGCGAAGAAACCGAGCAGCAACATCCACTGGACAACAAGCTTTGCAACCCCAGTGCCACCTCCTCATCAAGTGATACTGGCACTGCCACTTCATGTCGGCTGGATCGGGACAGGGGCGCATCCAGCCCCTCTTGGTGGGCCATGCCGAGCATACCCCATCCAAAGTGGCATCACCCTCACTGACCAATGAATGAATGAATATTAATCTTGTAGAGCGCAAACTTTTCCCAAAGGCGTCAAGGCGTTGCAATGGAGACCGTAGACGCTGCCTGCACACAAATGAAATGAAACAGTCTGGAGGAAATATACCAAAAGGGTAGAGAAACCCTTTCTGCAGCGAAAGGAGCACTTGCCAGCATCAGCACAGGCTAGATCGTCCTGCCCCGGGACACTAGCCATCCTCGAGGTCCTAGACGACCCCAGAGACTGTTATGGTTGGCCACGTGGATAACATTGAAACCTATCCCAAAGGAGCATCATATATTGACTAATGGTAACCACTAGAAAATATTACTTAAATACAAAGTAATGACTGATGCTCTCTGATTTCTATCTACAGTGTGTGGAGTGTGTACATAGTAAAATAGTTTCTATTTTAGAACAAAATACTGACTGAACTTTAATTAACCCCTTCTCTGCGCCTGTCCGCCAAAGGCCGTCGTGAGCACTACCTCCGTAGTGCTGCGCACGTCCGTTGGCCGACGTGGCCCTGCCCACTTATTCGAACCGCCGGACCGCGGCGGAATTCGCGCTGCGGTTAAGCGGTTATGGATCTGAGCATCAAGTAACCCCTTTAGCACTGCCAGAGTAACCTGCCAGTCTCTAGCCCTAGCTATTCCTAAAACAGTCGTGAAAATTGCTTTAGAGTAATATGGTCAAGTTGTCGCCAATGTCCCTTGAAGTCCCCAAAGCCCCCACTCGCCTTCACACCAATTATCAGAGACCATGAATACAAAATCAAATTCTTAATCTGACCTGCAAAAAAAAATTAACCAACATAAACATGACATACTGCGATGAAGTGCAGGAGAAAAGGTGTATTAAACACGACAGAGGCCATTGCCACGACTTCCTATAAAGCCCATATGACTTCAACAAGCAAGATTGCAAAACCGAGCACTCCCCCCACTCGGTGCCCTTTGCTCTGGGGATGGTGGGTGGAGAAAACAAGCTCTCTAACCCATGAGGCTTATGGGGGCACCAATCAAAACTAGGGGTGCGGATGCAGAGTTGCGGCAGCAGAGCGTGCGATTCCTGGAGATATATGGGGGAGTCGTGAGGTTCTGTTGTGTCCAAGGCACCGACCAGAAGAGAGACCTGCCCACCACCTTTTAAGGGCGGGGCAGACCATGTTTCTTTGAACGACCCCAGAAGCATTTGAATGCTTCTGGGTGCTGCGCCCCGGCCAACCAATCCCACACCTGATCCTGCCCAAAGTTCCCAACGACCTATGCCGCGACCCCGGTTCGGGCCCCGGTGTCACCTCCATAGGCACTGCTCCCCCTAAACGGGTGAGCCTTTGTGGATGCTAACTCTGATAGGACCCGGACCCCCCAAAATGCTCCCCCACCCTGCCCCCAAGTTTTCCAACCCACAATCAAATTCAGTACTACCAGAAAGTGGGTGTAAATTAGCCATGTTTAATTATCAACAATCATAAACATGACCAAAAACATATTAAATATTAAACATTGATGAAAATAATATCATACTATTAATATTGACATTCAAAATATCATACACATCAATTATGGATAATTACTTTTCCCCAGCACCAAGGGGCCCTCTGGCTCGCATCTCCAAATCGGAGAACCCACGCAAGGCGCAACCCACCTGCATCCTTGAGTGGTGGGCCCCAACCCTCTGGTCCTTGTCCGCCATATTCCAGGCCCACCCCTCTACCACCAGGCTGTCCAGGAGGCTCGTAGGGAATACCAAGGGGCCGCTGCCCCCTGCCCTAGCTCCTGACCTGGCGCCCTTGCCTCCCCACCCGGTGGCCCCATTCTCCCTGCGGAGAGCTTACCGTCTCTCCCCTCAGTGCTGGCCTAGGGAGTACTTAAGGAGGACTCCTGTTAACCCTGTTAGTCAATGTGTCAATGTTCTGTGGCCTCTTTTCCGCTAACGCTCCCTCCCCCAAAACCTCCCCTCAATCTACCAATCAGAGGGACGGGTGGGTGGGAGATAAGTTGCTGCAGGCAGTTCCGTGGTCCGGCGCAGGAAAGAAAGAGACCGGGCATGGTATACCAGGGGCCTAAATAGGCCTCTGTCTCCACCCCCTCCTGCGCCGGAAACACGTCACCGCCTGCCCGGAAGGGATTCCCGCGGCCGGTCGCCGATTGGGCTGACCCAGCCACAAAGAATAGGAAAGGGGCGTGGCGAGGAGCCGGGAGGCCGGGCCCTAATGGCGCGCTCTTTGAGCCTTGCGCTTTCCATAGGACCCGGACCCCCCAGCATGCTCCCCCGCCCTGCCCCCAAGTTATCCAACCCACAATCAAATTCAGTACTACCAGAAAGTGGGTGTAAATTGGCCATGTTTAATTATCAACAATCATAAACATGACAAAAAGCATATTAAATATTAAACATTGATGAAATTAATATCATGCTTTTAATATTGACATTCAAAATATCATACGCATTCTCCCTGTGTAGAGCTTACCGTCTCTCCGCTCAGTGCTGGCCTAGGGAGTACGTAAGGAGGACTCCTGTTAACCCTGTAAGTCAATGAGTCAATGTTCTGTGGCCTCTTTTCCGTCACTAGGGTGACCAGGGCCCGTAGGTCCTTCACCCTCCCCACCACAGAACAAGTTCTGCACAAAAGACCATATTCCTTTGATCCAAATGTCCGTTCCAACGTCTGATAGATGCACGCCATCCTGGTGAAACATTACATCCCCTGTCATCATATGGTGCGGAATATGACACAAGCGGACCTGCCGTGAGCACAACTTGGCCAATTCACCATTGAGTCGCCTAACTGAATAAGTTGCTGCGGGCAGTCCCATGGTCCGGCGCAGGAGAGAAAGAGACCGGGTATGGTATCCCAGGGGCCTAAATAGGCCTCCGTCTCCACCCCCTCCTGTGCCGGAAACACATCACCACCTGCCCCGGAAGGGATTCCCGCGGCCGGTCGCCCATTGGGATAACCCGGCCGCAAAGAGTAGGGGAGGGGCGTGGCGAGGAGTCAGGAGGCTGGGCCCTAATGGCCCGCTCTTCGAGCCACGCGATTTCCAATTAATGACTACAACTGGATATCTTTCTTATGATATAGGGGATAAAATCTATGGAGGTCACCAGGGTTAGACTTATTCAAAAAAACAGCTACAACAGCCCAGTGGCACCATCACAGGCTACATTGTGTTTTCAATCTTATTATCTTGTTATTTGGTCTAGTCTAAAGTTAAATCAACAGATATCAAAGTTTAATTAACATTCATTTCTGTCATTTATGGCAACTCCTGTTGGTGACGTTTGGAATATTTTACAGTGCTCAGGAATCTAGGTTCTTCTGCAACATTGCAGACTGAGTCAGGGTCACCATAGTTTACCGGTTCCAATATCTCCTGATCCATCAGTGGCGGTCAAAAAAATCCATTTACCCCAGAGGCGCAAGGCTCCTGGACTGGTCCCTAATTAGGATCAGGAGTGGGTGGCCCCAAAACCAGAACCAAAGCAATTCTGCTGCTGCTGTATTGTTTGCATAAATATGGATTCACTGAATTTGCCACATAATCCACCATCTGAGGGATACATTATGCAGCAGATGGTAGATTATGTGGCTAATGTGTTGAATAGCAAAATAATATTGCCACTGAATGTCCTAATTATGGCCAAGGCCACAGGAGTTATGCGATTCTGATGTCAAAAAGCTTGCTGCATATTATGGATTTGCCGCATTTGCCATATAATCCATCATCTGTGGAATAATCTACAGATTTTAACCCAAAAAATTGTTTCTGGCTGAAACAGATCAACGGTTACTTAAGATGTCACAACAGTGCAGTGGAAGGCCCTTGGTAAATGTTGACTGGCCATTATCCAGCTGCATATTTCTGTATTTGCTTTTTAGACTTGGCCATGACAGTGTCACCAAGAGTAAAAAACACAACATAATGAAGTACTATAATTACAAAATGTGCTGCATTATGCCTCATAATTTGCTTTGTCTTGCTGCAATATTTAGTCAACCCTGCCGCATAATTTAGGGCCCCATTAGGATGGTTCCGCCCGCCACCCTAGCGGTGCCGGGACCGGCCGCCAGTGGTGCGGCCGTCCCACACCGTCAATTTGGAGGCCACTGTGGCGGTGGCAACCTGCATTCACAACATTGTGGCGGGCGGTGCTCACAGCACCGCCCGCCACAATGTTGTGAATGTCCGTTGTGCATTGGCATGCATAACGTGACAGGCACCGCGTGGTGCCTGCCACCTTGTCCAAGCCAATGTTGGAGGGTTCCATAGGTACCCCCCAAGTGCAGCTCCCAACCCGTAACGGGCCCCCGTAGCAAATACCACATGCCTTTCCATGGCGGAGTCTCCGCCATAGAAAGGCATGAAACATGCCACATCATAATATGGATGGCTGCGTCTTGCAGACACCGCCACCATATTGTGTTCCTTTTCTGCCCATTCGAGATTTCGACCATCGGAAAAGCAGCGGACGGTGTTTCCATCCGCCGCGGTGCCCCCCGCCATACTAATATGGCGGGGGGATAACCAGGGACTTATGGCGGGCGGATCGCCACAGCCAGGTCGGCGTTTAGCACCGTCGGCCTGGTGGTGACGATCCGCCCGCCATCATAATGGGGCCCTTAGTCCTCCTTTTCCGCATAATTCCAGTAGCCATGATTATGGCACATAATTTGCTTTTACTTGCCATATAGTTTAGCCAACCGTGCCACATACTTTGGTCCTTTGCTGGCAGATAATTCAGGTGCCCCTATTTTAACTATAGGAGTCAGACTGCAAGATAGCAGCTTCATGGCAAACCTCTGAATGAGTGAATTCTTGAATTCGTGTTTTCGTAAAGCACAGCGTTGTGAGCTGAGTGTTTTATTCTCTGCCGGTGTTTCCTAAGTGTATAAGTAGCGCCTCTGGGGCCAACCCCTCTGGCACAACAAGAGGGCACATCAGAGCCCCCGCACCCCGTCCTGCCTCAGAAGTCACGATCCGGTTCACCTACAGAGGCCCGAGTGCCAAATCCCCCCTCCAAGCAGCTGTGAAAATCCCCTGCAATCCCCCGGAACTGCTGGCTGCCGATGAAAGGGCGGGCGCCCGGGACTCTGTGTGACACAATTAAGAATCTGGGGGTCCTGCCCTTCCCAGCGCGCGGCAGTGTGTTAAATTAATGTAGCAGAACAAATCATTATGCACAGACACAGATGGAAGTGGCCATGTGGAAAACGCAATGAGCAAATCCGAGCGGGGCAGCGAGCCTTGCGCGCCGGGGCAGTGCGTGCCGGGGCCCCGCAGCAGCGCCTCGCCTCTCACCTCCAGGCAATTAGGCGCACAGTGCTCGGGGGCTGAAATAACAGCCCGCCCCGGGGGCGGCTGCTGAGACGCCCCCCGGGGGAGGTCAGGGCTCCCGGGGGACTAATTGCACTTATCAAAATGTTTCTAATGGTTAATCTGCTCTCAGCCTGCCAGTGGATTCCGTTCCCTTGGGACAGAACGCTGGCCACTTCTGCGGGGGGGGGGGGGGGGTGTCACGTGGAGACGGCACGTTGATGGTCCATAAAGTCCGTCCGGCGAGGGTTTCAAACTGGAGAGAACGAGGGACATGTGCGCCAAAACAATGTGCACTTTCACGAGCAGCGCCATACTGTTTATGTAGCGCCTCGGGAGCGTTTATGGACTTGACCTTAGCAAACGGCGCTTTTTAAAGCACATTTAAAGGTGGTCCAAGCTGGCGGGACATTTCCAATAATTCGCAGAGGGGGTTGAGTGTTTTCTCCAAAGAATGTTTAAGAAAAGTTTGGCAGATAGCACTTTTAGAAGCACTTTAGAAGTTAAGGTTGGTCTGAAACGAGCAGAATTTAAAAATCCATTTGAAGAAGGGGAGAGTGCTTGGGGGAAGGGGGGTTCTGCTGGCAAATAATGCACTTTAAGGGTACTTAACTGTCTACCATAGAATTTAAAATTCGAGATTTTCCGAGGTTTGGGGAATCTCTTACAAATCTCTTACAAAGAAACTTGAAAAAAACTGGCAAATGTTTCAATGTAAAATTGACATTTGTTCGAAACATATTTCATTTCATTGACATTCTAAAGGGGTGGTGGACCTTGATATTACAATCGTGTTTTAATTGGTTCACATCAGAGGTACCACTCCACACGGGTCTCACCATCAGAGGTGGCGGCCCCTGCATCTCTGCCAGAAGCCCAGCTATACAGTCCCTGCCAGCCCACAAACTGAGCCGTAGAAAGTAACCCTCAATATCACATTACTGCCGTTTCCACACTTCTGCAGAAGGACACATATTTGCTTCAGTGCAAAAAATGTAACAAATGTTCCCTTTGAGTGGGGGGGGGGGGGGGGGGGGTTTCAGAAACTCTTCAGGTGGCTGTGAGGCCCGCCATGCCTATAGACTGTCTGTTGGGCAATGATTTGGAGAACTCCCCGTGGGATACGGTGGAGAGGAGAGCTCACTTGCAAATGTTGGGTCTGCCTGAGTGGGCGTGTGCTACAACTAGGTCAATGGCAGCCAAGGGTGTTGAGAAGGATCTGGGACCTGAGAGTATGACCCAGATCCCTGCCTTAGAGAGAAG
Organism: Lissotriton helveticus; assembly: GCF_964261635.1. Classification (NCBI taxonomy): domain Eukaryota; kingdom Metazoa; phylum Chordata; class Amphibia; order Caudata; family Salamandridae; genus Lissotriton; species Lissotriton helveticus. The sequence goes on from NC_136072.1 coordinate 84,342,469, forward strand.
GGGCAGGGGGCGCGGGACCCGGCCCCCTTGGTTCCCACAGCCCAGGAGGGAGCAGACCCCGAGGGGGATGCCCTGGAGCCTACCAGGGAGCAGAGTGCCAACCTGGGGTACCTGCCTGAGCTGACCAATTGGCAGCAGGAAGGAGAGCCCACCATAGAGGAGTTTTGTGAGCAGCAAAGAGTTTGCCCTTCTCTTGAGGGTATGCGGCAACAGGTCGCAGCCCAGGCAGCAGATGACCAGTCTGGTTCACATCTGATTTACTGGGAGAACGGTCTCCTGTATAGCGAGCCTAAGGCTGCTGAGCTGGGGTCAGCCCGTGTGCTGGTGGTGCCCGCATGCTTCAGAGCCTTCCTACTGGGGTTGGCTCATGACATTCCATTGGCAGGACATCTGGGGCAGACAAAGACCTTTGAAAGGCTGGTCACCCACTTTTATTGGCCCAGATGCGCAAGAGTTCAGACACTCATTGCAGTACGTGAGACTTGCCAGGCAAGTGGGAAGAGTGGGGGAAAGATCAAGGCCCCACTCCAGCCCTTTCCAGTTGTTAGTACCCCATTCGAGCGAGTGGGCATTGACATTGTGGGGCCTCTGGATCCCAGGACAGCAATGGGCAACAGGTTTATCCTGATCCTGGTGGACCATTCCACCCGGTACCCTGAAGCCATCCCACTCAGGAAAGTGACGGCCCCCGTGGTGAGACATGCACTGATGGGGATTTTCTTCCACGTGGGGTTCCCCAGAGAGGTGGTGTCTGACAGGGAGACCAATTTCATCTGGCAGTACATGAAGTCTCTGTGGAGGGAGTGTGGGGTAACATATAAGTTCACCACTCCTTACCACCCCCAAGGAAAGGGTATGGTTGAAAGGTTCAACCGGACCTTGAAGGGCATGATTATGGGCCTAGAGGAGCCCCTGAGGCGTAAGTGGGACGTCCTCTTGCCATGCTTGTTGTTTGCCTACCGTGAGGTGCCACAGAAGTCCTTAGGGTTCAGTCCCTTTGAAATGCTCTTTAGCCATCCGGTAAGAGGGCCTCTGAGTCTGGTCAAGGAAGGCTGGGAGCAATGTCCCAGGAAACCTCCCCAAGATGTATTCAACTACATCTTGGCCTTCATGAACCAGACTCGGCTCTTCTGAAAAATTGCTGTGGCAAATCTGGAAGCCAGCCAGGAGGAAATGAAACGCTGGCACGACGAGAACACCACTCTGGTCGAGTTTCAACCTGGTCAGAGGGTTTGGGTACTGGCCCCAGTGGAGCCTGGTGCGCTCCAAGGTAAGTGGACCGGTCCCTTTGAGGTGGTGTAGCGCAAAAGTCAAGTTACCTACTTGGTGGACTTTCAGTCTCCCAGGAACCCCTTGTGGGTCCTGCATGTGTACCGCCTGAAGCCACACTTTGCGAGGTTTGAAGTGGGCATGCTTCTTGCCACAGATGCTCGAATGGAGGAGGAGAGTGAGCCTCTTCCTGACCATCTGTTTGCAGGAGAGAAGGATGGGTCAGTGGAGGGTGTGGTTCTTTCCACCACACTGACCCCTGAGCCGCAGATAGATTGTCACCAGCTGTTGGGGAAATTTTCTGATTTGTTTTCCCTGGTGCCTGGTGTCACTGAGTGGTGCGTCCATGATGTGGACACCAGAGACAGTCCTCCTGTCAAGCACATGGCTTACCGAGTGACTGACCGGGTCTCCAAAATGTTTGCCCTAGGGGTGATTGAGTCCTCTAGCAGCCCATGGTCCAGCCCTGTGGTCTTGGTACTAAAAGCTGCCGCGCCTGGTGCCACACCTGAATTCGGATTCTGTGTCTGTGTGGACTACCCAAGTCTCAATTCGGTCATGAAGACTGACGTGCACCCCATCCCCAGAGCTGATGAGCTCATAGATCGGTTGGGGGCTGCCCGGTACCTCAGCACGTTTGATCTAACGTCTGGGTACTGGCAGATTGCCTTAACTGATGGGGCCAAGGAGAGGTCCGCATTCTCCACACCAGATGGGCACTTCCAGTTCCGTGTGATGCCCTTTGGAATGAAGAATGCCCCTGCCACCTTTCAGAGGTTGGTCAACCAGGTGTTGGCTGGGCTGGAGGATTTCAGTGCCACCAACCTGGATGACATTGCAGTGTTTAGTTCCTCCTGGGAGGACCACTTGCACCACCTCTGGGAAGTGTTGATGGTGCTGGGCAGAGCAGGCCTCACAATCAAGGCCAGTAAGTGCCAGATTGGGCAGCGTTCTGTGGTGTATTTGGGACACCAGATAGGGAGTGGTCAGGTGGCACCCCTACAGCCTAAGATTGAAACCAATCAGGCATGGGAGCCCCCCAGGACCCAGACCCAGGTGAGAGCCTGCCTAGGTCTCACGGGTTATTACAGGAGGTTTGTAAAGGGTTATGGCAACATTGTTGCCCCCTTGACTGAGCTGACTTCCAAAAAGAAGCCAAAGATTGTGAATTGGACTGACACCTGTCAGAAAGCTTTTGATGCCATCAAGACTGCCATGTGTACAGCACCCGTCCTCCAGGCACCCAATTTTACTAAGGATTTTTTTGTCCAGACAGACGCTTCAGAGCATGGGGTGGGGGCTGCTCTGTCACAGATTAATGAGGAGGGACTAGACCAACCTGTAGCCTTCATCAGTAGGAGGTTACTTCCCCGGGAACAGAGGTGGAGTGCAATTGAGCGTGAGGCATTCGCTGTTGTCTGGGCACTGAAGAAGCTGAGACCATACCTGTTTGGGACTCACTTCCGGGTTCAGACGGACCACAGGCCCCTCAGATGGCTGATGCAGATGAGGGGTGAGAATCCCAAGTTGTTGAGGTGGTCCATTTCCATACAGGGAATGGATTTCACGGTGGAACACCGCCCTGGCACAGAACATACCAATGCTGATGGTCTGTCCAGATTTTTCCGCTTTAGTGAAGAGAACCCCCAAGGAGATGGGCAGTTTCCCCCACATTTCAGCTGGGGGGACACGTGTTAGACCTGGCACCATTGGCGTGGGTCTCCCTTCCATTTTCCGCTGTTGTCTCCTTTGCTTTTGCTGGTATTAGAAGCTCTGGGCGCTGTGCCACTGCCATTCAGTGCCACAGAGCAAATGCTCCCTGTGTAAATATGACTGTGAATTGGTATATCCCTGATTGGCTTATTTGGTTTACATGTTAGTCCCTAGTAGTGTGATCTGAGTGTGCCCAGGGCTGGTAACCCAAATGCTTCTGGTGGGCCTGCAGCGCTGGTTTGCGCCACCCACAGAAGCAGCTTGTAAAGTGTTCCTCAGACCTGCCACTGTGAAGTGGCCACATTTCCCAGCCCCTGAACCTTCCCTTAGCATCATGTCAGTCACCCCTATGGTAGGTGCATTGTGTGTGTAAGGTAGGACATGGCTTGAGATGTGTAGCATGTCCTAGTAGTGAATTACCCTCTATTTTGTTTTTCACTACTGCAAGGCTATCTGTTCTCCTTAGGCTAGAATGGGCAGACTGGCTATTACATGTTATAGTCCTAACTGTCCCAGGGAACATGGTAGAAATTTGAGGTTGGTATGCCTGAGCTCAGAATAATAAAATACATGTTTTAGCAAAGTTGGTTTTAATATTCTGTGTTTGAAATACCACTTTTAGAAAGTAGGTATTTTCTTGCCTAAGCCTTCCAGTGTGCTCTGCTGTTATGTGTATTGACTGTCTGGGGTTAGAGGGGCAAGGCAGGCTGAGTCAGACCTGGGTTAAATAGAGAAATCTGCATTGAGTACTGGGGAGGGGTAGCTCCTCGACCTGAATAGGGCTGTGCCTGGCAAGGTGAATGCTGGCTCCACCTCCTACTGTGCGTCTGATGGCAGATCCCCTCTTTCTGAAAGGAAGGATGCAGTCTGGTAAACAAAGTACTCCAGGCCTAAGCAGAACTGGTTCTGGCTGGGTTCAGTGACTAGAGACTTTTGAGAACAAAGACTTTTGGGGTATAAATATCTGTGCCCAAACCCCTGATTTTTGTATTGCTCCTGGATGTCAAGAAGAACCTCTGTCCGTGTTACTGAAGGAATCTGCAGGAGAGGACTGTCCTTGTGTGCTGTTTCTTGGATTGGCCTGCATTAGTTCCCCTTGGACTTGGAAGAAGAGGGAAAAGGACTTTTGAGAGACTTTTGTTTTGCTAAGCTATCACCCAAGGGCTAGAAGAGAGCTAGCCTCCTGCTGGAGTCACAGGCACGTCTGACTCCCCCACCAGCCTCCTGATTCCTCCCAGCGATGATTTCTATCTGCAGGTGAGGCCCCTGTGAGTTCCAGGGCCTCTATTTCTACTACAGAGAATAGAGAGCTGAAAATTGTTGCTAACGCCGTTTGCGAGTCGCCGCAGCTGAAGAGCGTAAGAAAAATCCACACGCTGCTGCCGCAGAGCGCTCGCAAACCAAAAATGATCGCTTCGCACGCTTGCGGGCCATAAAGTGCTCGCTATCCCCAGAAGATCATCGCATCGCACATTTGCGGGCTTTTCGAAGGCTCGCGAACCCCGGTTCATCGCATCGAGATCATCGCATCACGACATCGCAGAACGGGCGCCATGCGTCTGCCATTTTCCTCGCATCGCACCCGGATCGTCGCTCCCTCGCGGGGCGCCATTTTCTTTCGTCGCAACAAGATCGCACACGCAACAGGATCAGCGCATCAACCTCCCTTGCGGCAAGGATTCAACGCATCGCTGGCCTAGCGTGAAGAAATCTGTCGCTTTGTCCCGCACACACCCGCCGACCTGTGCATCATCCTCCCTTGCAGCAAGGATTCAACGCATCGCCGGCCTTGCGTGGAGAAAATCATCGTTACATCTCCTTTGCTACATTTTGTTGGTTTTGCTACGAAATCCAGGTATTTTGTAAGTAAAAGGGTTGCAGAGACCACTGCTTTGAACGGAACCCCTATTTGAACACTTTGAACTCTTTTTCCAGCTTTTCAAGAGTACCCCCCTTTTTCAGTATTGTGGCTTTTTACCGTTATTGGTCTTGTTGTAAGTCTATATACAAAGATGCTTATTTTTTTATAACTACTTGTTTGGTGTCCTCTTGTAGTGTCCTTCACTGTGTTACTGTGTATGAACATAAATGCTTTATACACTGCCTCTGAGATAAGCCTGGCTGCTCATGCTACGTTACCACAGGGTTGAGTAGGGGTTATAAAAGGGTGTAGCCCCCTTACTCTGACTTAGGAAGAAGGGTCCCTACTTGGACTGTGGCCAGCCACTGCCAACTAGAGACCCCCATTTCTAACAGACGTGAATTGATAACTGAAACAGCATCCTGCATTCACGCTAGGGGGAGATTTACTAATTTTTTACACCATTTTTGTGTCACAAGAGTGATGCAAATCGGCACAATTTACTTTTCAGCTCTTAACCTGATTAGCGCTGTAAATAACTTGAAAGTAAGGCGAAGCAGTGCATAGTGTTGCTTTGCATTACTTAGCACCAAGAAGGCATACCATGGGCATTCCCTTGCAACCACCCAAGGTTTCTGACAATAAACCCAATTTACTAGATAAAGTACACAGGGTTTTGTGTGAGAAAACTGCACCCTTTTAAAGTAGGCTCAACAAAGGAGAAATGCTTTAATTTCTCCTTCCATTTCCAGCCTTGTACCTGTGCTGCACTGTACAGCGGTATACAACCTTTACAACGCAACTTTTACAACGCACTACCATTACAACGAAACGTTTACAACGCAAAATCCATTACAACGCATGCATTTACAACACAGTCATTACAATGCATGACACTACAACGCACACCACTACAACACATAGTACCCTACACTATCCAACACTTACCCTACTGTTGCGCCCCCTGGAGTTAGAATAGTAATTTTTACCCCTACACTATCCAATACTTACCCTACTGTTGCACCCCCTGGAGTTAGAATAGTAATTTTTACCCCTACACTATCCATCACTTACCCTACTGTTGCACCCCCTGGAGTTAGAATAGTAATTTTTACCCCTACACTATCCAACACTTACCTTACATGCAATGTAATGTAATGCGTTGTAATAGTATGCGTTGTAAATGTAGTATGCGTTGTAGTGGAATGCGTTGTAAAGGTAGTTTCAAAGAATTTGTTGTAATGGTGTGCGTTGTAATGGATGTTGCGGTGTAAAAAATGCGTTGTAAAGGTAGGTGTTGTAAAAGTATGCGTTGTAACGTCATACATCCCTGTACAGCATACAAACAAAGAGGGAAAAGAGTGAAGGTCAGTCTATGCATAGTATTTTGTACTGGAAGGGTCCCTTCCAGTACAAAACCTATGGTAGACTCACGGAGGCACCCTTGCATCAAGGCACAAAGGTGTCTCCGTGGCGCACAGCAGCTGATTTCATTCCCGGGGTTAGGGAAAGAGGAGGAGAGTGCCAAATTTCTGTACTTTTGGCGCTCTCCTGCTCTTTTCTTCTTACGCAGTGCAGCATTTTTGCCTGCTGTACTGCGCAGCTTTACTAACTAGTAAATCTGCCCTCAGATGTCATTTACGCCAGGCGTGCTTCAATATTTGCGGTTCTACGTTAAGCTCTTGGTGAATTTAGTCATGTAAAATACACACATTATAAGGCACATATATACAAGGGAACATTAAAAGGAAGTGAGGTGCTGCAAGGCATGCCACTCCTTGAATACGTATATGGCACAATAAACATTTTTTTGTGCAAAAGTAGACTGCAAATCACACAACAAACAAGTTGAGCTAGTGTACCTGGGCTGTTTAGAATAGCACACCACACATCAATCAATCAATCAATCAGTGACACTTATAAAGCGCGCTACATACCCGTAGGGTCTCAAGGCGCTGGGGGGGGGGGGGGTGCCGCTACTGCTCGAACAGCCAGGTCTTCAGCTTCTTCCTGAAGGAGAGGTGGTCTTGGATCAGGCGCAGGTCGGTCGGGAGGGAGTTCCAGGTCTTGGCGGCCAGGTAGGAGAAGGACCTTCCTCCTGTAGTCGCTCTTCGGATGCGGGGGACGGCGGCGAGGGCGTGGTTGGCTGATCGGAGGTGGCGTTTGGGAGCGTAGAAGTTGACTCGGCTGTTGAGGTAGCTCGGGCCTTGGTCGTGTAGGGCTTTGTGTGCGTGGGTGAGTCAGTATTCAAATATTTTTCCCCTGAAATAGACAGAATAAAAGCCTCATGGGAGGGAACACCTGAGGACTCATACACTGCAGTGGGAAGGAGAAGCAAATGATGTTCATCACTCATTTATTATGGCATCATCGCGGCGTACTCTTATAGTGCTTGGTATACTCAGGTCGTCAAAGGGATCGACTGGTGGTCATCCTACCCAATCATATGTTACTTCCAATGGTAATCATATGCGTATGACCTGACTGCCTTTTTGTATATTTGAATATGATTGGGAGCAGGGCACAAGTCCTAGAAAAAGAAGTGGGGGGACGCTGACATCACAACAGGAAGTGACGTCACGAAAGGTGGCTTGCACCATCAGTTATCGTGCTCCCGGTAAAATAAGAGGGGGGACGCCGTCCACCCGCGTGGTACCTTGACTTGCGCCCTGATTCGGAGGGAGCAATCAGAGGCCACCCACTTCCCTCTCTTCCCACTCCCCCTGTAAGGATATTAAAGATTCTCAGTTTAAATTAGTCCAAGCAGCCATATTCCTCAGGGATCAGCTGTCATTGCTAGGTGTCACTTTGGGAAAGAGGGGGTGCAAAGGACCCTGCACCATGGAACTGGCCTGTACTTCATGGGATCTATCCAGGGCTTAGCTGTGATTCCAGGCGGAATTTTTGGTAGGCCCAACGTCCTACCTCATTCTTCAATCCAGTACACTGAAGCATAATCAGGGTGGACTGGACTTCCTTGGATTGTGGTGTGATGGAAGCCACAGTACCACTTTCGCTAAGGGAATTCTGGAGCCAGGAGGCTTCTCCGCTTAGGGTGTGACGCTTTATGCGTACCCGGCCCTACATTTGCAACTTGCCTCCTGTTGTGTATAAGTTGCCTTCACCTCATCACAAAGATTACAACTTGCTCAACTTTGAAAGGCATACCGCAACCTACCAATACCTCACCTCATCTAGCTCATCTCCTAATCCCACCCACCATCAGCATGAGCCCACGCTCCCCGCACTAATGATCATACCTATCTACTTCTGATTTAATCCACCACAAAGACGCTGGATTAAATGGACGGAATGATCTTTTTGAGAGCACACAACTAATCCCAATAACCAGCAGTAACCACTGGATTAACCACTAACGTTGGGTTCCAGAGCAGCGTGCTGCCCGGCGTAAAGTGCCTCAAAGACTGGTAAGGGTCTGGAAGTTCTATATAAACGCAATTATGATATGAAACAATACAATATCATCCAGAGCATGATTTCCTTCTGCTTTGTATTGGATGGCCGAGCAGGACCACTTTGCCTACTCACCCACAGTGAAAGAGGGCGCATGAGAGATCCCAGTTCATCAGCCTGTTTTGTTTACACAGAGTAAGATATGGAGGTGACTGTTTTGCAGACTGCTGTGGTTAATTTGTTGCTAATTTCCAGTAACCCACCCCCACCCCCATCACTAGAAGGAACATAGTTAAGCATTTTACAACCACCCAGTGTGACCACCCATACATCACTGACTCTTCCACCGGTCCAGGCTGCCATTTCATTCTGTGTTGGTGACTTGACTGCTGGCACTATTTAATTTGCCAAGGCATGGGTCTGAATCACCACAACGATGCTCCACCATATAGGATACTTTCTTAAAGTCAAGAGTTTAAGTTCATGAAATTAAGGCTAGAGTATTGGGTTTGAGTGCCCTTCAGTACTCAAGCCATGCTCTCCCAATGTAAGTATGTACTTGTCATTGTGTATTCACTATAACCTTTTCTTCCTTAGGTACAGGGAATGAAAGACTGCTTGCTTGCTTTTCCTGTGACTTGGAGTGTAAGTGAAGCTATTTTAGGTGGTATTATGTTATGTTATATTTAATTTTTCAGTGCATACACGCGTAAGCTTTAGGGCGAGGAGGAGACAGCACTAACACATCTAAAGAGTAGGCCTACCAGTGATTACTCAATCAATCAATCAATCAAAGCATTTGTATAGCCCGCTACTCACCCGGAGGGTCTCAAGGCGCTTGGGGGGGGGGGTCCTCTACTGTTCGAACAGCCAGGTCTTGAGTTGCTTCCTGAAGGAGAGGTGGTCTTGGGTCAGGCGGAGGTGGATGGGGAGGGAGTTCCACGTCTTGGCAGCCAGGTAGGAGAAGGATCTTCCTCCCGTTGTGGCTCTTCGAATGCGGGGGGCGAGGGCGTGGTTGGTCAATCGTAGTTGGCGGGTGGGGGTGTAGAAGGTCAGGCGGTCGTTGAGGCATCTGGGGCCATGGCTGTGGAGAGCTTTGTGTGCGTGGGTGAGGAGTCGGAACGTGATTCTCTTGCTGATGGGGAGCCAGTGCAGGTCTTTCAGGTGTCCGGTGATGTGGCTGCGTCGGGGGATGTCCATGATGAGTCATGCTGAGGCGTTCTGGATGCGCTGGAGTCTGTTCTGGAGTTTAGCTGTGGTTCCGGCGTAGAGGGAGTTGCCGTAGTCCAGTCGGCTTTTGACGAGGGCCTGGGTGACCGTCTTCCTGGTTTCGGTGGGGATCCACCGGAAGATCTTGCGTAGCATGCATAGGATGTTGAAGCATGACGAGGAGACGGCGTTGACTTGTCTGGTCATCGAGAGGGAGGAGTCCAGGATGAAGCCCAGGTTGCGTGCGTGGTCCGTTGGTTTGGGTGCGCTGCCCAGGGCGGTGGGCCACCAGGAGTCGTCCCAAGCGGAGGGTGATGATCCCAGGATGAGGACTTCCGTCTTATTTGAGTTCAGTTTCAGGCGGCTGTTCATCATCCACTCGGCTACGTCTTTCATCCCTTCGTGTAGGTTGGTTCTGGCGGTTGTGGGGTCGTTGGTGAGGGAGAGGATCAGCTGGGTGTCGTCGGTGTAGGAGAGGATGTTGAGGTTGTGTTGGTGTGTGATGGCCGCGATGGGGCTCATGTAGACGTTGAATAGCGTGGGGCTCAGTGATGAACCTTGCGGTACGCCGCAGATGACTTCGGTGGCCTCGGATCTGAATGGGAGGAGGCGGACTCTCTGTGTTCTTCTGGCGAGGAAGGAGATGATCCACTCCAGTGCCTTCTCCTGGATTCTGATGTTGTTCAGGCGCTGCACTAGGGTGCGGTGGCAGACAGTGTCGAACGCTGCGGAGAGGTCCAGGAGGATGAGGGCCGCTGTTTCCCCGTTGTCGAGCAGGGCTCGGAGGTCATCGGTGGCTGCGATGAGGGCGGTCTCGGTGCTGTGGTTGGCCCGGAAGCCGGATTGTGAGTGGTCGAGGGATCCATTCGTCTCGAGGAAGGTGGCCAGCTGTCTGTTGACGGTCTTCTCGATGACTTTGGCAGGAAAAGGAAGGAGCGAGATGGGGAGGTAGTTTTTGAGGTCGGTGGGGTCCGCCGATGGTTTCTTCAGTAGTTCAGCGTGCTTCCAGCTCTCTGGGAAGGTGGCGGTGTCGAAGGAGGTGTTGATGATGTCCCTGAGATGGGGTGCGATGACGGAGTCGGCCTTGTTGAAGACGTGGTGAGGGAAGGGGTCTGTTGGTAATCCGGAGTGGATGGTGTTCATCCTGCGGATGGTGTCTTCCGTGTTGACCGGGGTCCAGGTGCGGAGGGTGGTGGTGGGTGGCGTTGGTATGGTCGTAGGGTGCGTCGGCTGTGTGCTGAAACTGTTGTGTATGTCTGCGATCTTGCTGTGGAAGAACGAGGTGAGTGAGTTGCAGAGGTCTTGCGAGGGAGTGATGTCATTGTTTCCGGCGCTGGGGTTCGAGAGCTCTTTGACGATGTTGAAGAGTTCCTTGCTGTTGTGGGCGTTGTTGTCCAGTCGTTCCTTGAATGCGGTTTTCTTGGTGGTGTGGATCAGCTGGTGGTGTTTTCGGGTGGTGTGCTTGAGGGTGGTCATGTTGTCTGTAGTCGGGTCTCTGCGCCAGGCTTTCTCGAGGGCCCGGCAGTTCTTCTTGGAGCTCTTGAGTTCGTCGGTGAACCAGGATGCTTTCTTGCTGCCGGGTCTGACGGGGGGGGGGTCTTCAGTGGAGCGAGGTCGTCTGCGCAGTTGGTGATCCATCTTGTGAGGTTGTTGGCGGCTTGGTTGGGGTTCGTTGAGCTGGAGGGAGGGTTCTGGCTCAGGGATGAGGTGAGTTGGTCGGTGGTGATCTTGTTCCAGCTTCTGCGGGGAACTTGTTGCAGGTAGTGGTGAGTGGTGGTCCTACTGAAGCTGAAGTGGACGCAGCTGTGGTCTGTCCAGTGGAGTCCGGTGGTGTGGCTGAAGGAGATGTCATTGCTGGAGGAGAAGACGGGGTCGTGCGTGTGGCCGGCGTAGTGGGTGGGGGTGGTCACCCGTTGCTTGAGTCCGAGGTTGGCAAGGTTTTCCAGTAGGGTGGTGGTGTTGCGGTCGTTGTTGTTCTCCAGGTGGAAGTTGAGGTCTCCTAGGAGGATGTAGTCAACAGAGGGGAGGGCGTGCGGGCTGATGAAGTCGGCGATGTCTTCGCTGAATTGTGTGCGGGGTCCTGGGGGTCTGTAGATGAGGGTGCCTTTGAGGGTGGTCTTGGGGTCGGTGTGTATCTGGAAGTGAAGGTGTTCGGCGGCTGTGAGGGTGTCATTGGAGTTGGTCGTGATGCGGATGGTGTTCTTGTGGACGATGGCGATGCCTCCTCTGGTCTGGTTGACGCGGTCCCTCCGGATGATCTTGTATCCGTCCGGGATGGCGATAGCGATGTCGGGCGCTGAGGAGGCGTTCATCCAAGTTTCCGTGAGGAAGGCGACGTCTGGAGATGTGGATTCGAGGAGGTTCCAGAGTTCGATGGTGTGTCTGTGGACGGAGCGGGTGTTGAGCAGGATGCACTTCAGGTGGTTGCTGCTTGTGCTCGGCTTGGCGGGTGCGGTGCAGGTCCGGGTGCAGGAGAACTTGCAGGATTGGCAGGTGAAGGGTCCGTGGGTGCGTCCTGGGGTGGCTCGGTGGCAGCCGGGGATCCGGTCGGTGTTGAGTGCGTTGAGGGTGGTGGCGTCGTAAGTCCGGCGGGTGGGATGGCATCTGTGGGGGCCAGGGGGTCTGGCGCTGGGTGCGGTCCAGGCGCGGACGGGCGCAGATGGGCTTGCCTTTGGCGCACCTCCGGCGCACAATCGGCGCGCCGCACGCGCGGACTCTGCCATAAATGGAGAGTTGGGGGGGCGGGGCGAGACTACACTGCTCTGTGGCCAATGGGAGGTGCTTCGAGTTGGATTCTCTTCTGGACAATCAGACAGTGCAATGAGTGCAATGTTGCTGAAATGTGGTCCTACTTCTTAAGCCCTTGGAGGAATGTTGTATCAGCATTTTGCAGAACCAGGAGACAGTCCAAGGTTTTCTCAGATGTTCTCAGATAAATTCTATTTCTATAGTCAATCATTGGCAATATCTAATAATAATAATAATAATAAGTCATTTGTAAAGCACCTGGCTACACAAAGAACAGTGTGTCCCCGCGCTAATTGCTGATAGAATTCAAGAGGCAGATATTAACAAGCCTTAGGGGGCTTACACGATAGGGAACATAAGAGTTTTTAGTTTTCCCCGGAATCTTAATTCAGAAGGTTCCATCCGAAGATGAAGCGGGAGTGCATTCCACTGTTTGGAGGCTAGGTACCTAAAGGAGCGACCGCCCATTCTGGCCCTGAAGATACGGGGAGGTTTAAACAACATCGCGCCAGATGATCTTAAATTCCGGGTGGGGCGATGTGTGATAAGGAGGTTCTTTAAATAGTCAGGGCCTTTGCCCAGGGCGATGCGAAGCGCATAGCATAGGGCTTTAAATTTAATCTGCTCCCTAATTGGAAGCCAGTGGAGCTTGGCCAGAGCGGACTTCCCCGAGGCTCTGTGCGGAAGCCCAAGCACAAGGCGTGCGGCAGCGTTCTGCACGCACTGAAGTTGGTGAAGGCCTTTTTGACTTAGCCCTATCAGCAGGGCGTTCCCGTAGTCAAGGTGTGGAGTTACCAGGGCATGGACAATGGTTTTTCTAGCTCCGTTAGGGAGAAGATCTAGAGCCTTCCAGAGAACCTTCAATAAGCCAAAGCACCTCCCAGTCACCTTACTGACATGGGCCTTGTAAGAAAGGTCAGAGTCCAGCATTACGCCGAGGTTTCTTACCGACTCCACGGGAATGGGAGGGCTCCCTAGTTCAATGGGCCACCATAGGCGAGACCATGCTGATGTCGTTCTCCCGACCACCAGTAATTCAGTTTTTTCGCCATTAAGGCGCAGGCAGTTGTTATTCATCCATACTGCTACTGCTGACATACAGTTCGAAAAGTTGATGGCGTCTTCACTGCGGTCGGGTATGAGCTTAAACATCAGCTGGGTGTCGTCAGCACAGCTAACAATGCCCACCCCAAATGCCTCCACCACGTGAGCCAGGGGTTCCATATAGATATTAAACAAGGTAGGGCTCAAGCTTGAGCCCTGAGGAACCCCATGGCTTACCTTCCGTAGGGAAGATCTGAAGGGTGGGCAGTGCAGCTGAAAACTTCTATTGGCCAAGAAGGATTGTAGCCAGGTAAGTGCTGATCCTGTCACCCCCATCTCCACCAGGCGAGACAGCAGCGTTGTGTGCAACACGGTGTCAAACGCTGCATTCAGATCTAGTAGAACCAACGCTGCTGTCTCACCTTCATCTACTATCTGCCTAAGGCGCTCGGTGGAGTACAGAACGGCCGACTCAGTAGAGTAGCCAGATCTGAATCCTGATTGTGACGGATGGAGGAGGGCTTCCTCCTCCAGATATTTCATGAGCTGCCTGTTAGCAATCTTTTCCACAATTTTTGCACAAAAGGGGAGAAGGGAGATGGGGCGGAGATTTTGGAGTTGAGAGATGGGAATGTTGTTTTATTTTTTTTAGAGGAATGACCTGTGCTGTTTTCCATGCGTTGAGTACGTGACATTCCTGAAAAGACAATGTCACCATGTGGCTAATATAGTCGATTAATACGCTCTCCATAACTCCTTTGCACCGAGCCACTGGGCACGCATCACAGGGAGATCCAGATTGTATGCTGTTAATAATACCTAATAGTTCATGTCTATCAGGTATTTTGAAGCATGGAAAATGGGGTTTCTGTGTGGAGACGGCTCTAGTATCCCTGCGATCACTTAGGGGATCATTACTATCTGTAAAGGTGGCATGAATTTTGTCAACCTTATCCACAAAGAAATCAGCTACAAGATCGCACAACTCAGCAGAGTAGGTATCTTGAGCTTCGAGCCTCTTTGTAAATACCGAAGAGTTCTCTGGTGGGGTTATCAGCTAGCTCAATTCTATTTTTAGCTCAATTCTAGTCATTGACAACCGGCACGAGCAGGCTGGATTTCACATAATGCAACATTCAGAGGATGGGAGCAGGAATGTGTTAAAAATGCAAACTTGGGAACTAGGTAATTCTGTTAGTCAAGATGGATGCAATGGCTGCGCAATTTGTTTTCATTGGTGGGACACATCACCACAAAGGGGTGGTCAATGAATGAATGAGCGGAGAAGGGAGGTGTAGTCGGCCAGCAGAACTTCATGTTGTGATGAGTTGAGCTTGCAGGAGGTCACTTACATCCACCATATCAGCACCTCCAAACAGGCCATAAAGCTGGTCTTGATTCATGGTCAGAGGGACATTCCCTTTACTGCATCAGCCCTGGGTCATCACTAAACAAGCATTTACAAATCCAATCAATTGACCTGCTGCATCATGGAACTGACACATCACTTTAGCTGCGCAATGGATTTTCAACACAGATTCTTGCATCACTAGGCAAACCAGGAATTAAGGCACTCTGTTCAGTGGGCTGACTGGCTTTCTGTAGCTGGGGCGCCCTCCATCACGGTCAGCCTAAACTTATGCCCTTTGTCCTGGTTACGGCATGAGCAAATATCCACAGTTGTCGCTTTACGCCTTATGGCACTATTTTTAATAAAATCATTTAAATGTAATTCCTCAGGTTCTACTAATTTGAATTTTTGTTCTTTTAGTCTTGTTTTATTTAATACAAATTACACAATTTTTCGACATCAGGTGTGGGATCCTTTTGTGGTGGGTTTGCACTGTGTAGCTGTTTGAAGTGTTGCACAAATAATTTACACATTGCCTCTGAGTTATGCCTGAATGCTCGGTGCCAAGCTACCCGAGGGTTGATCACAGTTAAATTTAGGGGGGGTGCTTGTGACTTCACCCTGAGAAGAATTCCTTTTCTGAAAACCTTTGTAGGAATACTGCCATTAAAACAGGTAAAATATAGACCGAAATAACTTTTAATAGACAAAAACGACATAACTTAAAGACATTAACTAAAAGGAGCCAGACACATAAAAGAAAACTGTGGCTCTCATTCAAAAATAAATTCAAATGAAAAAATGCTTTCAGAAACTAGTATCAAATAAAAAATACATGTTGTGTATCAAGCATCACTACCTTGGTTGCTGAACCAAAGAATTTAGTTGTACTACCGCAGAGATAGGGCACTTTCAGTTTTTTTCATGATGGAGGTAAATTAGCTCACAATTATCAAAAACGTGCATTACTACACATAATTTTCGCATATTTTTAAGTATGGGCGGAAAATTCATTCCACTCGCGGAATTTGCGGATTTTTGGCAATTTTGCGAATCGCGCAAAATTGCCAAAAAATCCGCAATTCGCGAGTTGGCAGATTTTTTTTTTCTTGTTCGCGCTTCAAAAATACAATCTCGCGTTCGTGGCATTGACTTACCATGATTCTGCGTTCGCTGATGAGATTTCCTCTCTGTTCGCGCGCGTTGCGAGATTTTGGTAGCTGGCCGAGCGACGCCGTGATCACGACCACGTCATTGCGACCCGAAACAGGAAATTGCGAACGCGAACACGTCATTGCGACCCGAAAGAAGAAATTGCGAACGTGAACACGTCATTGCGACCCGAAACAGGAAAAAGGCATCGCGAGCAGGCTGGTTAAGTGGAAACAACATGTTCGCGACTGTTGCGACCGCATGCGCAAGTTCGCGTTCCCCAACAAGTAAAGAAATCTCGCAAACTCGCAAATAAAAATTTGCAAGCTTGCGGAATTTGCCGGATTTTGCAAATCGCGAATTCGTGTATCGCGAATTCGCAAATTACGCCCATGCTTATTTTCCCTCTTTTCGACCTCTGCTCACTTGCAAACATCACCAGGAGTCACATGACAAAGTTTACATGAGGAAACGTGATGGGTGTGCGACATTACCACACAACTTGTAATACCGGGGTGAGGTAAAAACACTGAATTATGGTTTTCCAAGCTACTTCTAATTAGTACTTTATAATAAAGGTTGTTCCCACAAGACAAGATGCCTGACGTGCTCAGCTCACTGCCGCAGACCATGTAATATAAGAGCACTCTCCACACTTGGGTTGTGAATGTTCTTTGACCCCCTTCGATGACACAGCGTCTGGTTGAACATTTTTCTCCAAGCAGGAGATGTGGTATTACACTGGGCTCGGAGTCAGCCATCAAAGAAACCCCGTTGGCTCAGGGACATTTATATTGTGAGATTACAAGCCTGTCTACGGTGGCTCGGTGGGACATCCTCCATAAAATTATATTAGCTCAGCAGTAAGAATTTGCCCAGCCATGTAACCGCCGAGAAAAAAAAGGTGCTTTCAATGGCTGAAAAGGGTAAGTGATGCAGAGCCTTGTGGTGTGCAATAAAACAACTGGGTGCATCTGTGCGCGTGTCACGAAGACATGATTTACTGCTGGAGCGGTTACTTCTGGTCACAGCTAATTGTACATTATTTATAAGCAGTGTATTATGGACTTCTTCAGAAGAGTGCACACTGTTCGCTCAGCTAGGTTGCATGATACAACATTGAATGCCCAAACCGCAGATGCCTAAACAACACGGTCTGCCTTTACAATGAATTTCGTTGTAAAGGCATGATTGGTAAAGGGATATGTGTGGTAAAGATCACACCCCAGCCCTACCCCCGCCCTGAGCCTAAAACCCGACACCCCAGGCCTGAAATTCACTCTGCCCAGTCGTAAAAGCTACACTGGTTCCCCACCCTTAGCCCTAAAACCCAGTCCCCTGCCCAAAAACCGACACAGACCTTCCCCCGCCCTGAGCCTTAAAAAAGGCCCCCAGAAAGGAAAATTGCCCTTTCTCCCTGACCTAAGCCCTAAAACCTGCCCGACCCCTCCCACCCTGAGCCCTAAAACCCGATACCCCAGCCCAGCAATCCAGACTGCCGAGCCGTAAAAACTTCCCTGACTCCCCAGCCTGAGCCCTAAAATCCATCTGCCTGCCCAAAAAACGACCCCAACATAGCCCGCTCTGAGCCCTGAAACTGACCCCCAGCCCTGGAAATTGCCCTTCTCCCCACCCTGAGCCCTAAAACCGTCCCCAGCCCTAAAAATTAGCCTACACACAAATCCCAGCCACAGCCCCACCAAGCCATGTCCCTCCTGTCCCGATCCTTCTTGTTTCTCCCCCTGCCCATCTGCTCTACAGCAAGACCGATGACTGCCTTAACCACGCATATTCCTGGTTAAGCCATATGCGTGGTTAACCCCTTCGCCGTAGCGTTAATTTCGCCGCGGTGCCAGGGGGGCACGGTTGGGCATGGCGCTGCGTTACTTATGACGGCTCCCGGCCGTAATAAATCACAGTGGACGTGTGCTCTGTCCCCTTTATTATTCAATCTGTACATCTCTCCCCTCATCTTTGCTCTTCAGCAGCTGGAGGTCACGGTATATAACTATGCCGATGACCTCCAGCTCATCTTTAATCTGTCCTCTTCCCCTGACTCTATATCCAATTTCCAATCTATCTTATCTTTTATCAGGGACTGGATGAATTTCAACCACCTGAAGCTCAACCCTGATAAGACGGAACTTGTGCTTACGGGTGGTTGTTCCAGTCCCTGGAATTCTCTATTTTGGCCCCCCTCCTACCCCAGTTTCTTCAGTTAAGACTCTAGGCATCAAGCTCAATGATAAACTCACCATACACTCCCAGATAGGCTCGGTGGTTTCTTCCTGCTTTCTTACTCTCCGTACTATTCGCTCCATTTCTCGTTTCTTCTCTTTTCCTGCACTCAAACTGATCATGTCCGCACTGGTCCTATCCCGCCTGGACTACGGGAACGCCCTGTTCAACGGCATCCCACAGTACTGCATGCGCAAGCTCCAACTGGTTCAGAACCAGGCGGCGCGCCTTGCATTCGGTCTCCCTAGATTCCACCACACCTCTCCTCTATTAAAGACCCTTCACTGGCTTCCTGTTCGGGAACGCGCCTTGTTCAAATGAGGCTGTATGGCTTTTCAGGCCAGGTCTGGTCTGGCCCCTGTCTTTATATCTTCAGCCATCAAAACTTACATTCCCAGCAGAGACCTCCGCTCCTCGGCTCAACATCTATTAGTAGCCCCACGTTTCAGAAAAAAAAAACAGGGCGGTTCTAAATTTTCTACTCTTGCCCCTGTGTTTTGGAATTCCCTTCCCTTCCACCTCAGATCCCTCACCCAGTACTCCCTTTTCCGCAAATCCCTGAAAACTTTTTTGTTTACCCAGGCCTTTCTGTCTTAAAATTTCTCCCCTTGTTTCAGTTTATGCCCTAGCGGTTGACTCCAGCCCCCCTGGTAGTTTGCTATTTTAGCGCCAAGAAACCGTTCGGTGTATGTTGCGCTCTACAAATATTTTAAACTTAAACTTAAACTCATGACGGCTGGGAGTCGTCAGAGCTCCGCCCATTGATTAATTCTCCCACAGAGGCGGGGAATTAATAGCGCGTGGGCGGAGCGGCAACGTTTTGACGACTCCCGGCCGTCATGAGCACACGCCTACTGTGACTCATTACTGCCGGGAGCCGTCATGAGCACCGATGTGGTTAAGGCATATACATTGTTCAGGCAAGCGTTGCTCCGCTTGAGTTGAAGTGGCACGCATGGCTCAGCCGGCGCTGTAAATGTTGTTTCCTGCTCAGCTAAGCGATTGCACGTTTACCAATTTGGCCGGCTGATGTGCACTATCCTATGAGAGGAGCTATACTGCAGTGACCTCATGATAAGTAGCATTCTTTTAAGGGTGTGCCATTTATGGCACTCACAGCCCTGTGTGGGACAGCCTCACCTAAATCTTCTGGACCTGTTATCGTGCCTTCGCTTTGTGGAGGCCGGTAGGGCTGGAGATGCTGCCCGCAAGAGGTCATTGGCGCTACAGATTCCCAACCAATACAGATTCTGCAAGGGGTTTTTGAGAAGAAAAGGAAGATTGGCGCATATGCTGGTAAGCAATGGGTGTGAAAACACAAAGTAGAAAACGGTGCATGCAGGTCAGGGGAAAACCCAAAACAACCCCTGTGTATGTGTGGGTATAGACCCACAGCGAAACATAAGACAGAGTCCTGGGCACATGTTAGAATATGAATATACAATAAAGTTCTTTTGTCAAGTTTTTTGTAGTCAAGTAAGTAGTGGTCGACATCAGAAGGTTCTTTAGGTTGTGTATTTAACTATTTTCATAAGTGGAAGGGAAACAACAACCAGCTGACACGTGTTTCGTCATAAGGGAAAGTATTCCCGAGACTATTCAGGGCTGCAAGGAAGGGTAAAGTAACTCTGTTATGTCTTTATACCGGTGACAATTACAACCCGGAGTAACGGGTGTACAGGGTGCAGTGTTGCTGTAAAAGCAGTAGCGGGCACAGTAAAAGTGGGTAGGACGGTATGTCCAACAACCGCGCATAGAGGATCCCCAGGTAAGGAGGAGCGGACGTGTAGGTCCGTATTGCAATGAATGCTGGGCAAGGATACACGCGTTCATTCGTTCGTGATCCGTCACGCTATCCGGAAGGCAAAGGTGCTAGGTACCTTGGAGTCTGATCATGGCGGCAGAGAAGAGCAATGCACTCCGGTACAACTCTGCACCAACTCCATTGACTTTGAGCGCTATTACCCTCAGAGCTGATCTCTAGGCGGGTTAAATGTCTACTTGGGATCCTGCATTATGGAGGCCTCAAATACAGCTATACCCCAGTAGATGCTTAGCACTGAACGAGAATGGAGGACTCGCTTCCTGGCCTATATGGGTTGGTAGGGCCAGGTAGTTTGATCAGCTTGTCCTATATTTTGTGTCCAAGTAGTGTGATCATCTCTTTGCAGAAGGTTCTGGATGGGGAAACTTCTATACCCTGGAAGCAATTCAGATGTAGTGCTCAATTACTCACAAGAGGAGCGGTGCATCAGCACCATCGAAGGACAAGAAAGATTTAAAGGCCTCGAGAGCTGCCTCAGCTGAACTTGTGAGGCCGGCGAGGCTTTGGTAAGAAGCGCGTTCATAGTCATTGCTTTAGGAAAGGAGGACTATGCAGGGAAAGGCGACTTTGTAGGATGCAGAAGTGCCCTTGGGCTCCCCCATTGACTTTGGTTTCTACAGACCACCGGATTCCACATTTGCTGGTGCACCCCTGCACACCCCATCTTTGCAACTATGATTGGCAGCACTGACCTCTCAGTAGGAATGCTCCAATACCCTTCTTCTGCCGGAGAGTTACCAGAGAGGGAATGTCCTTCAACTGTTCTCTCCCTTGGAGGAGTAAATCCCACTGATCATTAATATGACAATACTCATTCATTTCCTTTGCTAAAATGTTTCCCTTGCTGTTATTCGCCCATACAGTTTTCCTCTTTAGCTACACTTCAGCTGCAACATTGTCTGGACCCTTTTCTAGAGGGCCATTTTCTTTTTCACTAAGTACTTCAATTTGTACCTTGTATACACCAATAAACCTGAACTATGAGGCATATTTACCCGGAAATGGCAGTGCGTTGTGCTGTTGCAAATATCCCTGCACTTGCCATTTCCAAAAAAAGCAGGGAGGTGCCGTATTTACAACAATATGGTGTACCCCTTTGTTTTCCCTTGTGCTGGCGCTAAAGATAGCTGCCTAGCGCCAACACAGACACCTTTGTGCCATTGTGCAAGAGTGCCTGCGTTGCAGGGAGTGATTGTATATGTGTAGGGACACCTTCCTACAACAATAATGGTGATTTGCTACTTCTAAGTGTGCTGCAATCTGCAGCACACATAGAAGTAGCAAATTGTCGTTATTGAATGATTGTTTATTTGCAGGAAGGGACACCTTCCTACACATAAACAATCATTAATGGCGTTTTGCCCTTCCTATGTGTGCTGCAGAGAAAACACATAGAAAAAGCAAAAATGAGGAGAAATAAAAGTAGTTCCCCTAGTTGCGTCAATCTAACGGCTGCTCTTGCATGGTGTAAGTTTTTGTAGCTGCCTCAGATTTACATATCCATGTAAATCAGGGGCAGAATCTCCTTTCTAATATGCCCGTATGAGGGAAAAAGAGCACAAAGGTATAGAGTAGCCTTTTGTTTATAGTGGCACAATGTCGTTGTACTCTGTGGTTGTGTTTTCCTAACCTGGTTCTTCCCTGAATAATAATTCCTGGTTCACTTGTTTAAGTATAGTATAAAGTATTCTACTATTTACACACGTTGTTTGTGTCTGGTGTTAAATCTTCATAGATCTGTGAGGCCAACTGCCCACGTCAGTTTCATCTTCATATAGTACTCTCTGATTTATGTTAGTGTGGTACAGTAACACCACACACACTCAAATTTTGGGGATGTAAAGGCTTGAATTATATGTTCATGGGTAAAATTCCTCTAGTTTATTTACCTAAATACGTTCAAGATGTTGATGCCTCACTGGAGAATGTATGACGGTACAATGCATACATTTCCAGCGCATGCATTTAGAACGCAGTTTTTACATCGCAACATCCACTACAACGCATTGCATTACATCGCATGACGCTACATCGCATTTTAAAAACCTACGTTTACAGCGCATTCCATTACATCGCATACTACCTTTACAACGCATACCATTACAGCACATACCATTACATTGCATTTAAGGTAAGTATTGGATAGTATAGGGGTAAACATTACTATTCTAACTCCAGGGGGTGCAACAGTAGGGTAAGTGTTGGATAGTGTAGGGGTAAAAATTACTATTCTAACTCCAGGGGGTGCAACAGTAGGGTAAGTATTGGATAGTGTAGGGGTAAAAATTACTATTCTAACTCCAGGGGGTGCAACAGTAAGGTAAGTGTTGGATAGTGTAGTGGTTAAAAATACTATTCTAACTCCAGGGGGTGCAACAGTAGGGTAAGTATTGGATAGTGCAGGGGTACCATGCGTTGTAATGGTATGCGTTGTAATGGTATGCGTTGTAATGCCTGCGTTGTAGTGACATGCGATGTAGTGTCATGCATCGTAATGGTATGTGTTGTAATGCCTGCGTTGTAGTGACATGTGTTGTAAAGTATGTTGTGATGGATTGACTGCGTTGTAAGTGTAGTGCGATGTAATGACTGCTTTGTAAATGTTGTTTCCCTCACTGGACCCGACATCTCCTTAAGGAGGAAGCGGGCATGAAGGCTCTTGCTTACCAAGTTCAACTCTGCCTCCAACTACAGCTTAGGTTCTCGTAAACGACTCCACACTGACCTTCAAAATACACATATAAACTGAATCCTCAGGTAGGGGTTGATCATTGAACTCCATCACACATAATCACACTGTACCCTTAGTAAGAGATTGCAACCTGATGTCCAAAATGGGAAATTTCAACCAAGCTCCTTGGATGGACTGCACCCAAGCCTCCTGGATGCAAAAGTAGATGAACTTTTTGAAAAACGGATTGCACACTGACCTTCTGGTAAGAGATTGCACCCTGATCTCATGCAAAAGTGACACTGACCACCTATATAATGAACTACACTGGCCTACATGTGATGGATTGCATACTGACCTCCTGGAAAAGTGATTGCACTGATTCCCTGGAATGGATCTGCACACTGACCTTCAGGAACAACAATTATTGACTTGCCAATACTGGATTACATACTGACCTCCTATCTTAGTGATCACCCTGACCACTAGGAAAAGAAAGTGCATTAAATTCCTAGAGATAGTTTGCATTGACCCCGCGGACAAGCAATATTTATGAACTCTAGTTAAGAGATTGTGCAAATCTGCTTGATTCTCAATTACACTGACCTCCTGGTAACAGATTAAGAACTGACATTCTGGATGAGCAATCACATCCACCTCCTGGTCCTGGAAAACATATTGACTTCTTCTAATTGAAATTAGATTGATCCCTTGAATAAGCGCTTGTTAAATTGCAGCATTTATATTGGTCGTACTACCCGTATGTGAGCAACTGAAACACATAGCTACATGTGTAGCAAGCTATGCAATGAAGGATGTGAGGCTGAAAGGGTGTTATCTTTGTTTTCTGATCCAATATGCGAAGTGTTTCCGAGGTGCACTTACCGTGTCCTGAGACGCAGCGTGTAGCAGAGTGGTAGATGCTTAGGTGTGAGAGACAGATGCACAGTTTCTGGTTTTCAGTGTGCTGGCAGTTTTGAACAGCTCCTTTATTGTATTTATTATGATTATAGTCTGACTATCTGGCTGCTGCACTGGGTTGTCCAATCTGAGATTGTTGTCTATAGTTTTGGTCCTGGTCTGGTATGGTGGGAAGGAGAGAGAACTGGAGAGATCTTCAGAGATTGCCATTTTTACTATCCCCCCATATCTGAGTTTCATTGTGAGATATAAAGATGAGGTCAGAGTGTATAGATATTTGTGACCTGCAGTGATGGACTAGATTATTATTTTGTAACTTGTCCAGGAGTGTGTGAAGGATCTTTTCAGTTATTCCATGCCTGTTCAATTGGTGATGTATGTGTCTTTTTGTTGTACAGTACGGGTGATGGACTCTTGTAACAGGTATGTCTTATGTACATGTAAGAGGTATAAGTAAGGATTTGTTTAGTATTCAAATGGGCCATAATTGTGATGTATGAAATTATATAGTTATAACATGCTCGGGCTATACATTTCTAATGAGTTGGGTATCAGCTGCATAGTTGTTATAGGTGAGATGGATTGATTTCAACAGGTTGGTAAGGTGTAAGGTGAATGTTGAATAATAGAGGGGAATATTATGAACCCCTGAGGGTCTCTACAGTGTTGTGTGTGAGGAGCTGATGTGAAAGGTGGAAGGTAAAGCACACTTTGTCTGTCTGTGAAATAAGATACAATCCATTTGAGAGCATTTGCACAGAATCTGAAATACTAGAGTCTTTATTGTAGAGTGTTGTGGTGGAAAGTGTTAAATGCAGCTGGAAAATCCAGAAGCAAAAAGACAGGCACCCATTTGTGTCCACTGTGAGTTTTAGATCATCCCAGATGGATATAATGGCTGACTCTGTGCCGCTGCCTAATCTGAAGCTGGACTTAAGTCAATATGTTCTGTAAAGTTTGAGAGTTCACCCACTGTCCTCTCCCAAAAAATTCCAAGCACTAGTCCATTTGATATGGGCTGTAGTTTGCTGGGTCTTAAAGGTTGAGGTTTTTGTTTTTGAGAAGTGGTCTATTGCAGGAGGAGGTTTAGCTCAGGTGGGAATGAACCTTGCTCTGTGGCTTATTGAGAAGGCATCAGTCTACGTCTCCTGCACAGGTTGTGTGAAGGATATCTTTAAAGGTTTTTGGCAGTAATGGTTCTGAAGGTGATCCTGATGGTCTGGCTGCAATGACAATATCAAGGATATCTTTTTGTGATGGAGTATTGAAAACATCAGTTGATGGATGATTATTGTTTTCTCTTTCTCTGGTGGATTGTTCCACGTTTTGTTTTGGTTTTGTGCGCATTCTCCTTAAGGTAATATTCAGCCTTTTCAATTTTTGTGATCAATTCATTGGATAATTTGTCACATAGGTCATGTGATTGTGGTGTTTCTGTGTGTTTTGGCAATCTGGTTTGCAAAATTCTATATTAGAACTTTATGGAATTCTTTAGAATGGCAGTCAGCTTCTATTAAGCATGTGGAAAAGTGGTGACTTGTTGTGATTCTGATGGCTCTTCTGTACGCTCTGTTATATTGGCGTCTCATGCGCTTGTCTGTTTCATCTCTTGATTTTCTCCAGGTACTTTGTAGAATGTTGATTTGTGTTTATTTTGGCTTTCTGATGAGGGATTACACACATCAACTGGTGTGAGATTATACTGCCCTCCAGGTAAGAAAGTGCACAATTACATGCTCAATAAGAAAGAATATTCAAACTTCTTCAGCATTATTCTATCTTTTTTAGCTCATCAAAACATGGGAGGAGCCACTGAAGAAACGTCCATCTCCAATGTATGTGTAGCCTATTTATCTACACATTTATAGACAGCTAAGATTTAATGTGGTGCAAAATGGATGGTTTATAGCAACAAAGACCGGTGCAGAGCTAAGGAAAAACAGTTGGCAAAGAGAAAATATCCTAGCTTTCCTTAATTCTCATAAATGGCTAATTTGGGCCAGGATAAGAGTAAACAGTGGTACCACTTCCGTCAAATCTGATCTGAAGTAACTTGCAGTGGTTTTGAATTGGGCATATATAATGTATCCTAAGAGTAATGTCAAGATCTGTTTTTTGGAGGTGGCTCAAGAGAAGGAATTGAAAAGCCAAGTTTCCAGTTAAAGGTTAACTTGAAAGTGGTGTGAACAATTTGGGATGCCAAGAATCAACTCATTCCAGATGTGGAAGGAAGGCACCATAGAAGCTGCTTTCACCTCTGAAGACACGAATGAGAGGATGCCAGTGCAGTTCAAAAGTACAGTATGATTTAGGAAGAGGGGTAAATGAGTAAAATCTCATGCTTTAACCATTCAAGAGATATTCAGAAAAATAGCCTTAGGGTTAGAACTGTCTTTCATCGTTTATGTCAACCTGCAGCTCATTTCAATGTTTATTTTTCAGAAATACAAACTATAAAGGAGGAATGATATTCTATGCCAGCTCAGCGCCATTGATAGCTCAGTCCTTGGCACTGCTCTTGCCATGAAATCTTTTTTTACATAAGCATTTCTGGATGACGTTGGAGGGTGTGGTAGTCTGCAATCAGAGTCTAATTCTCAGTTTTTTCTTATTGTGGTTCCCATGCGGTTTTATCATTTATTTCTAAACTAAGTCCAACAAATGATATAAACATTTTGTAAAATGTTTTTTTCTCATGATAAACAGTTGTGCACAAAAATAATTTGTTCCTCCTCCCTCCAGTACTAGGGTCTTCTAAGAAGTCCCAGTTGGGTTCCCCAGTCAGTTACCAGGACAATATCTGGTGATCCATAATTCACGGCTGAAAAATCCTACTACCCTAAGGTGCAGCGGTTTATCCCACGGTTAGGTTCTCAAGCTCAAACTTGACAGATCGAATGTCAGAGTTGGACTTCATGGTCCAGTTGCCAAGTTAATCCATTGTGCTACACACGCGTGGGTTCGTATCCCATCCTCGTCGCCAAAAATGTAGTGGGCTGTTCCCATGCGATTAGGAGGCACAAGTAGATGCTGTAGACGTGGCCAGGTTAATGTAGGTGAAGTTTATTGAGTCCACAAGTAGATGTTACAGCAAGCCCCACCAGGAGCAGCCTCCTAGCTGCTCAGCCCACCTTCTAACTGACAACACTCATACACCAGGCACCCAAGCATTCCACTCACACTAACTCTAACCGGAACACTCACACTGGCTGAGCAGCTAGGTACAGGATGAAAAGGAACATAGTAACAAGAAATGAGAATACTACAACAGGCTATACCCAAGACCAGTACTCAGCTCTGTCAGGGTCGTTAAGAAGAACCTATGTCTGAGTGTTGTTGGTGTAGCAGTAAGTGGTCCAGGGGCATTGATCCAAGCAAAGCTTAATGTCATGCTAAATTAAAAATAGAAGATGCTGGGATGCATTGCCAAGGAAGTTCATGTTAGGTCATAAGAGTGGGCGTGCTTGGCAGAGTCACTAATTCAGGATTGATGAAGTAAACTGCTGGTTGGCGTTCTTCTATGGCTCTTTAGGGCCAACAATAAATAACAAGTGAATTTTGAGGGAGTCTTATGCTTTTCTACAGCCAAACTATTCAGCCTTAGAACCAGCCTAGAGGACGGAATCAACTCATAGATCCATAGTTAAAGAAGCACTGCTACCCACAAAGTGACCATTCTGAAAGATCATGTGGGATCTCCTTTAAGCCAGAATCCACATCAATATAGCACTTTCCATATGAAAAGCTCTCTCGCCTATCTAAAAAGCGTACTGTACATCACAGGAGGAGTGATGGAAACTAGCGGCAAATAAAGAATTCTCCTTGAAATCCCAGAAACAAATACATCTAAAATACTCAATCAAGATTTCTCTTGTCAAGAACCAAGACTCTGACATCTCTTACTGAAGGCTTTACAACTGAACATTAAATTTCTCTTTTCCGGTCAAGACTTTAAAATCCAACTATTCTGGATTTATCTAAAACCCTTTTTAAGGTTGGGCGCACGGGCTGGTCTGCCGATCCAACAGAGACATTGGCCATCACCCCCTAGCACACAAACTGACCACCAAATTGTGACATCCACATGCCCGGCAGGGATGTCTCTGATTCCAGTACATCTATCAATGCAGGCACTATATTGGTTTTTACCTGCTTGGCCTTCTGTTTTTGTTTTTCTGAAAAAACTCCCAAAGCAACAGTCTGTATCAGAGAAACAAAAGAGCAATGACCCACCTTGCCTGAACTACTGTTTGTTTTACCTTCCTCAGGCTGCCATGCATTGCTTGGCATACCAGGGCAGGGAAATTCAGTGATGTTTTCCTACGCTGAACAGGGCTGCACAACAGTCACTGCCACCCGGATGATTGGCTTCTGGGAAGTCAGAACTGGAAAGCTTTGTCTGGATGCTGTTGGGAAGGTGATTAACGATGATCATCTATATCATTGTAGGCACAATACCATTTTCAACTAAAAACTATTTTTTAGAATTTCAGCTGTACACTATGAGCATGATTCACAAAGGTAAACTTACACTTTTGTGTATTTTCAAGATGTTTTCCTATTCACAAAGGTATTTTACGAGTAGTATCTTTACAACTGCGGGGTCATCGGTGGAGTAGTCTCAGCCTGGCAGACATTAACCCCCAGATGCATCAAGAACCCATTTTGCTATTCCTTAATAGCGAAAAATAATGATTCGCTATTAAGGAATAGCAAAATGCAATGCATGAAGAAATCACAAAAAAATAGCGATTTCTTAAAATTCCTTAATTGCGACTCGCAAATTGCGAGTCGTAATTAAGGAATACCTCCCCATTCATTCCTAGAGGCCCATAGGAATGAATAGGAAGACATTCTCAATTTGCGAATCGCAATTAGCGAATCGCAAATTGAGAATGCGATTTCAAGGGTGCAGGGGTGTTCAAAGGACACCCTGTTGCACCCCTGAAATTGATCTGTGCACATATGTTGTGCACACACATGCCCCTAGGGCATGTGTGTGCGCAACATGAAACTTTGATAAATGCACTTTAGTGCATTTTTCAAAGTTTTTGCACATTACCATGAAGTTCAACTTCATGGTAATTTGCGAGCCCTATTAGCGAAATCGCTATTTTTAAACTTTAAAGCATTGCATTTAAGGAATATCAATTTGAGGTTCCTTAAATGCAAGTAATCGCAATTTTGCGATTTCTTAATTTGCTATTTTTGCATTTGGGATGATGCATCCCAAATGTAAAAATACCTGTTGCAAAAATGTATTCGAGGTTTCAATATGAAGATGTGGTATTTTAGACACTGACCATCATATTTCTATTGGGCAGCGTAGGCTGTGGATACAGAGAAGTTCATAAAACTTCAGAGCTCCTATTGGGTCCGAAATTCAGGTTAGTGTATTCTGACAGTACTGCATTGCCTTCTGTATTTAGGGCATAATAACTATAGGAAGACAATAATGTAAATAAATTGAATACTTGTTCTTTATTGGCTAAACATGAAAATACATCCTTAAAGCACATCAAAAAATATATTTTAGAAGAATTTGGGATTTAATGTATGAATGCTTCTGATTTCCATCTTTTTCTTGCTGTGCCTATTACTTTGAATATAAAAGCCATAATCTTATGGATTTAGATCAGTGTCCTACAGCTGTATTCTAGTCAGACATTATGGGGTCAATTCCGATCCAGTAAAAAGCGCTCCGAATAGCCGTTCGGAGCGTTTTACCCGTACGAATCGTACCCTGCAACGTCCCCCGTACGTTCGACGAAGTACGATTCGTACCAGGAGCTGGACTCCGTACGAATCGTACAGAGTCCGTACGACTCTAATCTCGGTACGAGTCTCACTCGGAACCCGCTGTACATGACATCTGTACGGTTCGCGGCTGGTTTATACGACCCAGCAAGTACGATACGTGTCGAGCACCCACCGTACGACCCTTTTTCTACGGGAGCTGAAAACAGCCGTAAAAGCAGAGTTCGTGCCGAAACAGGTACGGAATACCACCCCCGTGTATGGTGCGTACCCCCCATGATCGCAGGAGTATGCACCGTACCCCTGCGATCATGGGGGGTATGCACCGTACACCCAGCGTACATGGGGTACGCACCGTACCCCATGTACGCTGGGTGTAGGGTCCGTATCCCATGTACGCTGGGTGTACGGTGCATACCCCTTGTACGCTGGGTGTACAGTGCATACCCCCCATGATCGCAGGGGTACGCACCGTACCCCTGCGATCATGGGGGGTACGCACTGTACGGTGTGTATGTGAATGTGCGCTTTTCCGTACGAATCGCCCTTACCTGACGTGGACCGTATAAATCGCGTCCTGGTACCCCGGTCCGGATCGTTCTCATTGGGTCGTACGGTGTGTGTATGAGTTGTATGGAGAGGGCTCCGGATACGAATCGTACGGACGGTATTTTAACGGATCGGAATCGACCCCTATATGTGGCAACTGGATTATAGTAATAATTGAAGCACCAGTAAAAATTGAAAATGGCTGCTACTAACCACTCAGGTGTTTTAAAACAATAGAGGAGACGTCCTAATGGACTGTACAGCTTGACTTTTGGGTTTTCTCTATCTCCCAGCACCAGATCAAAGGGCTGCTGGAGGACCCCTGGAGCTGTTAGCCAGGTGGCCTCTGGTGTTAAAGTAGGTGCCTGTCAAATGTTACACTACAAAGCTGCACAACTTCATCAACCATGAAGGCAAGCTATGTTTCCTGACCTGAGCACACCTCACGTGAGGCAAAGTTTATCATTGGTTTGGTATATAATGCAGCAGGAAATCAGGACTCACTGTGTTACTTCAAGAAGGGGAGAGAATGTGGCCTAATGGCCAGAGCTGCCGACTTTGGAGCTGGGGAGCAAGGTTCGAGTCTCGGCCTCGGCTCAACATCCTGTGATTCTGAGCCAATCACTTAATCTCCCTGTGCCTACCAAAAATGAATGTGTCCTTGTGTAACAAAGCACTTAATCTCCCAGTGCCTACCAAAAAGGAATGTGTCCTTGTGTAATAAATCACTTAATCTCCCCGTGCCTACCAAAATTGAATGTGTCCTTGTATAATGTAACTGGTGCTCATGTAAAGCACTCCAATACCTACGGGTCATGTTCGAAGAAGGTACGGCGGGATGCAGGAGTGCAGGAGATTGGGAGGGGGAACAGTAGAGAATGAGTATCGACAGTGTAGGATGCAGGAGCAAAGCCAAGCACAAAATGGTGGCGCTAAGAAGGCAATGGGATGCTTTAAGTGTGAACTGGGAGCAGGGGAAGGAGAATGCTGCAGAGAGTTAGTGTTCTATCCACTGATCTCAGTAGCCATGAGAGGAAGCAGAGAAATACTAAGTGACGTGTGTACCAAAGGAAGTATCCTTGACTAAATAGACTCCTGCCGCAAAGGCAGTTTAGGCCTCCTCTATATCCACCCGTTCTCCTCCAACCCATACAGCATTGTCGAAAGAGTGCAGCCAGGATCAATGATCCCATTCTTTTGGTCAATGTCTATATATCACACAACTTCCAAATCTCAATAATCAGGTATCTTTTTCTAAAGAATAGTTTTCATTTTGTATAAAATTGTCACCTATATCTAAGGCAAATCTAAATATTGATTATGTACAAATTTCTAAGGAAGCTCTCCTTCTTGGAATTAGGCTAAAAATGTGTGGAAATAGTAGCACAATTGCCAACATTTGTAAATGTGAAACTGCACGTCTACTCCAATTAGTTACCCTACCAATCCTCTTCCGCGCTCTTACTATAACATATGTTAGTACGGTATCAGCTGGACTTTCTGCTAGATCAGTAGAGGAGGGTGAAGAATGGTTCTTTAATGGTTTGTGATTGGTGCAATAGAGAGGGTGTCAATGCAGACATGATCAATCGAGGTTGCGAGAATATTGGTACACTCTAATAGGGCTCGTGTGGTTGTTGAATGCTTCTGAAACATGTTCTCATTGGCACTAACTGAATAAAGAAAACAATAAAGAAGGACGATGCAAGCATCCACCCGAGCTAGACAAAAACAGTGGCGGAGCAATGGGGGGTCGGTTCGCCTCGGGCGGCATGAGTTTTGAGGGCGACGCCTCCCGCTCTTTCCTGCGGCCTTCGTGAGGCAGCAAACGCAGGAGGGACTGGCGCGCTCCTACCCCCGCTATTATCTGAGGGCCGGCGTGGGGCAGCAAACGCAGGGACCGGCGCCCTCCCACCCCCGCTATTATCTGAGGCCAGCGTCGGCGGCAAAAGGTCTAGTTTCGCCATTGGACAAAAGAACAATTAGGTGGCACCAAAGAAGGTCAACCCTTCCTACTCAAAATCAAAATTGTTAGGGACAGCAGTCTTTTTAACTTCTGGATGCCAAAAAACAGCCAGGTCTACATCCACAAGATTGTCTGCGTGGCTTGTTCAGGCCTGGGCGAAATTTAAATGACACCTTTGTAATTTGAGTAATTTCAGAAAATTCTCATTATGCTTGTTACCTGAAATGCCTAAAATTATGCCAACTCACATAATTAAGGGTGAAAAATTTGACATGAATTATGGAATTCCCTGTAAAACCTTCCTGCGAACTCACTGCAGCAGAATGCGTGTGGCTATTGTTCGGGGTGCTTTTATTTAAATGCATCTTTATGCAAAAAATTGATGCAAGGATGCATTTCACGCTAAAGTGTAGTACAAAATAAAAAGATTTGCATTTCGCATAATTTCACGTATTTTTGCTGTATTTTTGCATAATTGTCCGAAAGCAAATTACGTGAATTTCGCAGACCCTGTTTATATGCTTTTATTGTGATGCTAACATTAACTTAAATGACTGTACTCTGCACAGATGGTTTACCTCCTCGATATGAGAGGCCTGTTGTTTTCCGACCCCTGCACGCACCCCTCTTTCTACTGAGATCAGAATTACAATTTAAGGCTTATTTTATTCCATCCAATAGTTACTGGATGTGATAAAGTTCCGAATTGCAAGATGACCATTAAATTCCAATATGTGCGGTAACTCCATTTATAACTATTGTGATAAATATCACGCGCCCTGCTCACATCCCCTGATAATATTCAGCAGGCCAAACCTGCTGAAGCTACTATGGGACAAAATGTATGATAAATGCAGGAACATGGGGCCTCATTTATGAGGCCTTGCGTCAGTTTTGCGCTTCAGATGCGTCATTTTTTGTGACGCACCGGCGGCGTAAAACATGCCTCCTGTTGCACACTATTTACAAACTGACGCATCTAAGCAGATGCGTCACTTTGTAAACCCCTGCGCTATATTATACCTGCGTCAGGTATAATGTATGCAGAGGGGGCATTCCTCCGCAAAAAGCCTCGTAATAGTGACGTAGTGAAATCTATGAGATTTCACTGCGTCACTTTTAGGACGCTGTTGCGTCAAAATCTTGCGCCTGCCTCACAGCAGGCGTAAGACTGACGCAAGCTCTTTCACATGGGGCTTGCCCCATGTGAAAGGGTGCATTGCTGGAGTTGCGTCACTTTTGTGACACACTCCAGCAATGCGTGACTTTTGCGCTTACAGATATGTCAGAAGTACTGACGTCTCTGTAACTCCTTGCGACATGATGCGTCATACTGTAAATGTGACGCATCATTGGTGTTGCAAGGAGGATGCAATGAAAAGTGACGCATCGCTGTTTTCACACAGCGATGCGTCACTTTTCATAAATGAGGCCCAAGGGATTTTGGTGCACTAAGAGCCAAAATATGTATGTCAATCCCCATTATTGGGGAAAACATGTAATTTGGTGGGAAATATGGCACCAGATAAATTCAGACCCAGTGGAGTTGGATTTTGTCAGATGCGCTACATACACATCAAATCAATTACCAGCCAACTCATAATGAGAGCCTTCATCTGCATACCCTGTTTCATTTGTGCAGGTTAAACCTGCCGGAATTAAATATGAGAAAAATGCCCCGTAAATACATGGTCCTGCGCATTAGACAGCATAACACTCATAATGGGGGTCTTCATGTATAACTGCGTGATTTCGGATTCATCTGAAGGCGCTGCCAAGATCTTCAGCCCCATATTTATGACCCCAGTTGTGTTGCGCTTGCACCAGAGCATGGAGGGGGAAATGAGGAGGAAGGGCACACAGTGGAAGAAGGCGATGAGTCAAAGGACCAGGTGTTTCCAGGCCCCAGTGCCCGGGCCGGACTGGCCGCGGAGGGAACTGGGCATTCCCCCAGTGGGCCGCCAGGGTTGGGGGCCGGTATTGGGCCCCTTGCGGCCGATTTTGTAACAGGGCTGGTTTTGCAGCATAGCTGCAATATCAGCCACTGTAACGAAATCGGCCGAAACAGGCCGTGGCAAACAGCTCGGCCACACCCCCAACCCCTCGGGGGCTGGCCAAGCACTTTGCCAGGGCCGTTTGTGGTTCCCAATCCGGCCCGGCCCAGTGCAAGTGAGAAACGTGGCATGCAGGATAAGTGCAGATGGGGGGAGGGGCACTAGACTCCAGTATATTGGGACTCAAAAGATTGCTTAGAGAGGGTGCCAGCAGGGGCAAGGGATCAGTTGGAGTGAGGAGTAATCACGCTGTGTGCGAGGCTGTCCCAGTGCATAGGTGGTGAGGCACTTGCAGGGGTATAAACTTAAGTTTGGGCCAGGCCATACTGCAGGGGGCAGCAGTGGCCTGGCCTCAGCAATAGTGGTAGCGTTATTAGAATGGAGCAATGGGAGGAGGATCCATGCCAGATTGAGTCTGGAGGGGTACAGGAGGGGGGTAGAACTAGATCTGAAGACGCGAGGAAGTCTTTGGGGGTCTATGATTGGTCAAGCCGGGGCACAGGTATTGTGCATCCAGGGCTGCGGTGAACTAGCATATGTGGGACGCAGGCCAAGCAGGGGGTTGCGCTGATAGGGAAGTGGGGGTTGGTTGCCGGAGATAGGGAAAAACCAGGCGCAGCAAGAGTTCGTTACCAGCTCACCGGGCATACTCTCTTTTTTGGAGGGGGAACAGTACAATGAGTGCGTTTTTGTATGCAAGGACATAGGTATCAGCAGAATTGAGCCTGCAGACTTAAGGTATGAGTGTGTCGAGCTTTTCTGTGGGGATGGGGTCCATTTGTCATCTTACGGCATGGAGTTGTATTTATTACAATTGGAAGAGGCATTGGCGAAGGCATTAAATATTTGTCAGCGAGCGGCGGTGGGGGTGCAGAAAAAGTTGAGCTAGGGCCTTTTTCTGGGTGGCGGTTGGACAAGAAGTTGGCATGGGTTGGAGAAGTTTATTGTTGTTGACAGCGGCTATCCAAGCTGAAAGCAACTGGGTAGACAAGCTCACGCCTGGACAAGGCAGGAAGTTTATGGTTCATTCGAAATTTAAGTTAGTAGAGGTTGATAGTTGCAGTAAGACGGTATGCAAGGTTATAGCAGATCGGCCCCAGAGGAGGAATAGACTTACAGGTTTACATTTTGTGGGGGGGGACATTTAGAGGTGGGTTGTTAGTTTAACATAGGTGAAAATATTTGCATAGTGAGGTTTTAGTTTTGTAAGATGAAAGGCCTAGGAATGACTTGTGATGTGCACCTGTTTCAGTATGAACCGCCTTTTTCACACAAATCCAGTGTCAGTGGTCTGTGCTGCTCCCCCTCTTTCTTAATGGGGTGTTAGGGGGCAGCTGACAACAGGAGGTCTGTCCCCCAGGAAATTTGGGGAACAGGGAAGTCCGATGACTTCTCTGGTTTTTGGGCTAGGAGATAGACCAGGGAATAAAACCCTGCCATTTTCGGTTCCCAGCCACCATTTTGTCTTGGTAACACAGTAGTTGGTAGTAAGTGTGATAAGTGTTTTTTCCAACCACCCACTTCTCATTTTGTGTTGTCGGGGGTCTGGAGGCCTGTTTGCCGACCTAGTTGTTGCTGTTTTCAATTGGAACAGGTGCTCAGGGAAAAGTGAATCATGTATGGTTGTCGCTTTGTACCAAGTACAGAAGTGGTTGGCTGAGAAGTTGGCATGAGTTAGCGAAGTTTATTGTTGACAGCGGCAATCCAGGCTGAAAGAGCAGAGGGTAGACAAGCTCATGTCTGGACAAGGCAGGACGTTTAAGATTCATTAGGAAGTTAAGTTAGTTAGAGGTTTATAGTTGCAGTAAAACTGTATGAGAGGTTAAAAGTCTCAATTGATGAAGATTAGTTCAGGGGATGTAAAGACTTGCCGGTTTAAACTTTGTGGGGGGCAACATTTAGGGCTGGGGGTAGTTTAATATAGGTGAACATATTTGCATAGTGAGATTTTACTGTTTGTAAGGCGAAAGGCCTAGGGAGGATTTGTGATGGACACCTCTTTCAATAAAAGCGGACATTTTCCCACCAATCCGGTGTCAGTGGTCTGGGCTGCTCCCGCTCTTCCCCAGACTTGCCTTTTGAGAACATTTAGGGTATTAATATCCTTGTTCATGCTTTTAAAAAATGATTACAGAAAAGATGCACTTTGCAGAAAACAATCAGACCTTTGTTATAAGAGCTGCAATAATAATTGGATACAATCTCACCTGACACATCATTTTCGGCTTGGCTGAGTTTTGTTATGATAAACATTATCTTGCTAAGCAGAGATGAAGATTTCCACAGAAGAAGGATAATTGTCAAATTGTACCAACTATGGAAATGGATGGAAATAAGGAGGGGCATATTTACAAGGGCATTGCGCCACTGGAACGTCACTTTAAACGACGTTCCTGTGGCACAGTGCCCTGCTCCACATTTACAAAGTGCCGTTAAACAACTTTTTGTGGCTTAACGCCGCTCTGTCAATATGGCACCCTTACACGCAGGTATCTGCATGAAAGGGGCATGCAATGGGTGTTACTGTGAATGTTACATCACAACACCTGTTGCTTTTTGATGCTGCCCCAGATTTACAAGGATCTGTAAGTCTGAGGCAGCACCAAAAACTAACGCCATGCAAGAGCAGGCGTTAAAATGGTGAAACGAGGAGACTGTTATTTCTCCTCGTTTTTTGCTTTTTAGGTCTCGTCTATTCCATCCCGTTGGAATGGTAGGCGAGATTATAGTAGGCTAACGAAAAGTCTACCCACTGCAAATTCGAAGCAGTTCATGTGAGCTAGGCGCGTGCACATCACATCACACACTATTTGTTATCATTATCAGCTTGTGAGCCTCGGCATCAGACTTCAAAGGATCTGCTCCCCCGCCCCACCAGACTTAAAAGGAATCCGCTCCGCCCCCCCCCCCCACGCAATGCCGAGAGCTTCTTTTTCACTGCTCCGAGAGGCTTCTTTGTATCATCCTGACCGCATGCTTCATTAATGTGGTGGATACTCACTGCCATCTAGTGGCCATGTTTTATTGTGAAAAGTTTTAGCCTCCTGCCCGTCCCCGAGCCTCGTCCTCCCCGCGCGGCCTCAAGCGCCATCGCTCCAGGGCTTCCACATAGCTGCCAAGGTTTCACATTACCATGTGTGACATTTGGCTCTGCCACACTAGCTGATGAGATTATGATGCTCTTTCATCCCTGTAAGTGTGTTCAAGTGTGCTAGGGGGATGTAACGACACACTTTGTTTTATGATATGTTTGTAATGCTGCATCAAGTCTAACGACCCACGCAATACTTCGCATCAGCAGTGTACGTCAGCCGAGGAAAAACATAGGTACACTTTGTTGTGTAAACTATTGTCACAGTCTTCTTTGATGCATGCATACTACCAGAAAGCGCAGTTTGCTCTTGTTTTTTTAACTCTTCAGTTGTGCCTCAAGAAGCCACGGCAACCCCGTGGTATTGTGTTTATTAAACATTTACAACAATTAGGTACAATTTCTCCTGCTAACTTTTTGATGTTTAAACACTGTCGGAGGTGCTGTAAAAAGATGGCTTAGTTGGCAGATGCTCATTACATCTGCAAGTGGTATCTACTGACAGAGCACTCTGCAACTCCCGCTCCTCGATGCACTCAAAGAACCAAGAGGCCAAGTCATTTTTAGTCAAGGCCTTAGAAAACCCCTAGAGTGGCCTTTGTATCCTCCAGACCAGTCTTCTTACGAGAAGGATCTCTGAAGTGATCGACCTCCCACCAAAAAAACACAAAGTGTTGCCGGAAGAACTGGTGTCTGTTTTGTGAGGGTGACGGTCCTCTCAATGCTGTTCCCTTATTCAGATCTCTTCCTCATTATCAGAGGGGTTCCAATTCTCGTGGCTCTGACTTGATGCCTCCTTAATCTGTGGAACCTCATGCTCTTGCCTAGCCTTTCCTTCTGAAGAAGCCAGTGCCCTCCATGGCGCCAAAACCTGCCCCATTGGCACCACTTTTGACTTCTAGTCATTTTTTAGGTCTCGACCTAAAGCATTGCTTTAGCAATGCTTGCTTGTCGAGATTTCTAGTAAGCGGTCCGAAAAGTCTGCCAAAACGGCGGATTAGCCACAGTTCATGTGAGACAGGCGCGTGCACAAACCAGCCGCGTCACAAACCACCATTTGTCTGGGCCTCGCATCAGACTTCAAAGCCTGCCGCTCCCCCACCCCCGCATCAGACTTCAAAGGAATGCGCTCCCGCTCCCCCGCCCCCCCACCACAGCAATGCCGAGAGCTTGTTATCTGACCAGTTACCTCTGTATGCTTGTCATTTAATTCCGGCGTGGTCTTCATTCCCCTAGTGACACTCATTTGTGAATGCTCTTTTATATGTACTTTCACACCTCATTTATTTGTGGAGTTTTATTTAGGAATCAGTTAATCTTACTTTTCTTATATTTTCAGACCCGCACCTGTCCGTTCCTCCTTGATTGAGGCGGAGGTCTTGACCTCCCGCCTCATTTATTTTTATGCGAGGACGGGTCTGTGTTCTCGTTTATTTATTCCTGCTTGACCTCTGTGGGTTGTCACATATTTAATTTCAGTGAGGTCACCGCTCCTTTTTCTGGTTCTGGTTTGTTTGAGGAGCGCTCTCCACCGATCCCTCATTTACTTGTAGAGAAGCTGCTGCGTTCTTTCCTCCTCGATTTGAGGTCCCGCCTCTTCTGTCTCCTCCTTTATTTTCAGGGTTGGTCCCCAATCTCGACTTTAATTTATTTGACGAGAGGATTCTTTAAACTAATTTCAACTCATTTATTTATTTTGGTCCCTTCCTTGTGTTCCTATGCCCGTGTCCCTCTGCCATCTCACACCACACTGATGAGTTTCCTCTTTTTTTCTTGCCCTTGCCCCCTCTAACCCTGGCTCCTTTTTGAGAGACGTCCAAGCTCTGCAATTCCCTCTTGCCTGCACCCATTTAAATAGTTGGTTGTGTTCCATTGATCCCCACTTAATTTATCCCCCTCCTCGTTTGCCCTTCCTTTCCGCCTCCTCCGCTCTCCCCTTCCCAGCTTTACCACCCCGATTGTTTGTCCCCACCCCCTCCTCCGCTACTCTCTGGCTCCTGTTTGAGAAGTTATTCCCCCTGTCCTGCTCCACCGTACGTGCCAATCCCTGCAAATAAACGGGTGCCTGTCTCTTCACTTCTTGTAACATGAGCAGGCACACTGGCTTCACTCTTACGCCTGTAACTATTACAAGGGAACTTGCAGCTTGTTCGCTCTTTTGTGGACCGTGCAAGCCCCTTCTAGCTTAATTTGATAATCTAGCTGCCCCTGTCAACCAGTGTCACGTAATGTATCAGATGTCGAAGCACCTAGGATAATGTGCTGCATGGCTCAATACTTACAAGGTCCAAAAGGCGAGAACTATTGGCTATCCACCCTCCAACTCTACCCTCTAACTCTACCCTCCAACTCCAACTCCACCCTCCAACTCAACTCCACCCTCCAACTCCACCCTCCAACTCCACCTTTCAACTCCACCCTCTAACTCCACCCTCCACCCTCCAACTCCAACTCCACCCTCTAACTCCACCCTCCAATTCCAACTCCACCCTCCAACTCCAACTTCACCCTCCACCCTTCAACTCCAACTCCACCCTCCAACTCCACCCTCCAACTCCACCATCCAACTCTACCCTCCAACTCCAACTCCACCCTCCAACTCCACCCTCCACCTTCCTACTCCACCCTCCAACTCCACCCTCCAACTCCACCCTCCAACTCCACCCTCCATCACTCAGGAACAACACCACATCACTCAGGGACACCACCACATCACTCAAGGACACCACCACATCACTCAGGGGCACCACCACATCACTCAGGGGCACCACTCAGGGGCACCACCACATTACTCAGGGGCACCACCACATCACTCAGGGACACCACCACGTCACTCGAGGACACCACCACATCACTCTAATACACCACCACATCACTCTAACACACCACCACACCACTCAGTCCAACCACATCATCACTCAGAACCACAACAGCACTGTCCTTGCTTGCTCCCAACCAGCATTGCCATAGCCAATAGGACTCGCATTAGGAAAGAATAAGTTATTGGCTTTGTGAATAACGATGTTATTAATTTATATATTTTCAAAGCCAACACATATTTAAAAAATGTGTCATTTGCAATACCATTAGCTCACACTTTCCTAATGCGAGACCTATTGCATTGCAAATGCTTGTTCTGTGTGTGCTGCATTCTGCAGTACGCATAGAAAGAGCAAAATGCCATTCATGAATTTTTTTGTGCATGAAGGTGTCCCTCCCTCATCATAAACAATCATTAAATAATGATGATTTGCTAATTCTATAAGTGCTATATTCAGCAGCACACATAGTAGCAACAAATCACCATTATGGATTGCTTATGTGCAGGAAGCGACATCTTCCTGCACACAAACAATCTTTCCCTGCACAGGTGCAAGGGGGCCTGTGTTGGCGCTAGGCAGCTAGTTTTAGTTTCGGCGCTAGGAAAAAAACAGGGGTGCACCATATTGTTGTAAATATGGCTCATCCCTGTGTTTGGAAAATGTGAAAGTGTGGCACTGCCAAATTTGGCACCAACATTTTCTTGTGAATATGCACCAGAATTTCGCAAAATTGGTGAAAAAACAATGTTGCACACCTCTAAAGAGCCACATGGTGTTAGGTCAGCTGCAAAATCCAGACTAGAATCACAACTCCAGCACCTTCTCTGCGACTTCTCACTAACAGACATGGCCTCCTCGATGTATGTGGGTGCACTTAAGTGCAGCACATTATCACAGAACAGTGGTGCGGGAGAATAGAAAAAGATACAGATTTGAGGAAATTCTGTACAAGAGGCAGAAACAGATTCCTGCATGTGCCTAGCTTCAGATCAATGTATTGTCTGCTTTTCCGCTAAGATATTGTTTTTCTCACTGTGGGGCATATTAGCAAGGGCGTGCAAAAAACATCGCAAATCGCGCTTAGCGCATATTTTTTTAGCGCCGTCTATCGCTGGATCCTAGACCGGAGATAGCGCGTTATTATCAAGGTATATCTCCAATGCGATAAAAGATCCAACAATAGCTGCGAAATCCACCAAAAACACAAGTAAAACAGCGATAAAACTTTTATCGCTAAAGTAAAGCTTGCTAATAGGAAGGGGAGGATTCAACCTTAGAATCCACCTCCCATTGACTATTATGGCTAAGTCAGGTTTTTACCAGGTGTAAAATCCTGGAACTAATCTCGGTTAGCGCGTGTTTTTTTTATCGTGTCGCGGGTATTGCTAATAGGCAGTAGCTGTGTTAGCAACTGCTTTCAGTCGCTACCAGTTTGGGTACGCCCACTTTGCATGTCATTAGCGATAAATATCGCTGACATGCAAACCGGCCGCTATCGCCAGGAAGCAGTCGCTAACTGCTGTTAGCGACAGTTTGGTAATTAGGCGATAAAAAAATCGCTGCTTTAGCGGCAAAAAGTGCGTCATGTATATGATTTTTAGGTCTCGCCTGTCGATGCGCATGCGCATCGAGCTTGCGAGCCTATTGCGGCTTAAACAACCTTTAACTAAGAAGCAAGGAATCGTGGCGATTCCTTGCAGTGCCCGTGACTTTTAAGCTCAATGCGCATGTGCATTGAGCTTAAAAGCGCGTGCACATCAGTTCCCTCAGCCGCAATCGCCGTCTGTTCCCTCAGCCGCATTCCTCCCGACACCTTTTGAAGTGAAGCTTAGCTTCACTTCAAAGGCCCCGGCTTCTTCACACCCACATGCCGCTCTCCCCGCTCCGCCCCCTCCCCTGCCCGCCGTGTGCATTTCTCCTCCACCCCCTCCCCACAGCAATGCCCTCCGTCTTGTTTGTTAATTTCCTCCAACTGCCCATCTCCTTTCAATACGTTTCCATTTAATCGCCTACCTCTCGATGTCCCTCATCCTCATCTCAACTCATCTATCACTCCAGCTATCTCCTCTTACACGTTATACGAATATCTCTCTCTTCACCTCCGTCCCACGATCTCTCATCTCTCTTCCTTTCACCCTCTAATCACGATCGTCTATTCTGTTGCTCTCCCCTCGCTAGCCCTCTCCCCCACCTATTAATCTTTTCTGTTTTCTACGCATTTTCACCCTCTTACGTCTTCCTTTTCTCCCTCGTGCTTCCTTCATCTTTCCTTCTCTAACCATTTTCCTCGTCCGCCTCCCGCCATCTCTATACACCTCTCCCCTTCTGTGACCGTCACTCTCCTTCCCTGCATCTCCGTCGCTCTAAGCACCCCTATATCTCAGCCCTCTTACCCCCGTCGCACCTATTTAATCTCTAACTTCTGTCATGTCTCCCCAGTACCCATCTACTCCTGTTGGGTCACCTCGTGCTCTTCTCCTCTGTCCCACATGTCCTTTCATTTTCCCTCTCGCAATCCCATTTTACAGCTGCTCTTCTGATGTGTTCTCTCCATTGCTGCATGTTTCCTCTTTCTACTTTTTCCTATTGTCTGTTTCCCTACCCTCGGTCTCCCCAGCCCCCGCCTCCATTTGTCTCCGCTCACTCTCTATCCATTTCTCTGCACGTTTCCATCTCCCGGTTAAATAATATTTTATTGGCAAGACAAATCAGCTAGACATTCACGGAAGAGAACAGGACGAGCTGCCAGCCCTCCAGCCCTCGACCCTGTTCAATATGCCCTGTTCAGTGACGAGGGAAGGCACATGCTGAGGTGCCATTTCTGACAGGGTGGAAATAAGCCGTTCTGCAGGCCTGTGCGCGTTTCCCTCAGGGGAAAGAGTCCGAGTTTTTGTG
Source organism: Lissotriton helveticus (assembly GCF_964261635.1). NCBI lineage: Eukaryota > Metazoa > Chordata > Amphibia > Caudata > Salamandridae > Lissotriton > Lissotriton helveticus. The sequence goes on from NC_136072.1 coordinate 84,385,019, forward strand.
CCGCGCTATGTTGCCGTTTGTGGGAGACGTTCGCTTGCTGTGGAGCACGATGCCATGGTGTAAATCTACATGATGTCACCCCGTCCTTCCGAATCCCCCCCCTCACCAGTTTCTCACAACTCAGGGATAGTCGTAGAAATTTAGTTCAAGGGGTACCCCAGCCTGTCCCAGCCTCCCCCTGCAGGAGCCTGCGCTACGCCCCTGGCTCCATACGATTTTTTTGCTACTCGCAATCACTCACCCTCACTCACCCTCACCCTCACTCACCCTCACTCACCCTCACTCACCCTCACCCACACTCACCCTCACCCTCACTCACCCTCAACGCCTCAACCTCACTCACTCTCAACCCCTCACCCTCACTCACCCTCAACACCTCACCCTCACCCTCACTCACCCTCAACCGTTCACCCTCAACCCCTCACTCACCCTCACTCTCACTCACCCTCACTTACCCTCAACCCCTCTGCCTCACCCTCACTCACCCTCACTTACCCTCAACCCCTCAGCCTCACCCTCACTCACCCTCAACCCCTCACCCTCACTCACCCTCACCCTCACTCACCCTCAACCCCTCACACTCACTCACCCTCACCCTCACTCACCCTCAACTCCTCACCCTCACTCACCCTCAACACCTCACCCTCACCCTCACTCACCCTCCCTCAACCCCTCACCCTCACTCACCCTCATCCCCTCAGCCTCACCCTCACTCACCCTCACTCACCCTCGCTCACCCTCACTCACCCTCACCCTCACTCACCCTCACTCACACTCACTCACCCTCACTCACCCCCACCCTCACTCACACTCACTCACCCTCACTCACCCTCACTCGCCCTCACCCTCACTCACCCTCACCCACACTCACCCTCACCCTCACTCACCCTCAACACCTCACCCTCACTCACCCTCAACCCCTCACCCTCACCCTCAATCAGCCTCAACCCTTACCCTCAATCACCCTCACCCTCACTCAGCCTCAACCCCTCACCCTCACTCACCCTCAACCCCTCATCCTCACTCACCCTCAACCCCTCACCCTCACTCACCCTCAACCCCTCACCCTCACTCACCCTCACTCAGCCTCACCCTCACTCACCCTCACTCACCCTCACCCTCACTCACCCTCACTCACCCTCACTCACCTTCACCCACACTCACCCTCACCCTCACTCACCCTCAACGCCTCACCCTCACTCACTCTCAACCCCTCACCCTCACTCACCCTCAACACCTCACCCTCACCCTCACTCACCCTCAACCGTTCACCCTCAACCCCTCACTCACCCTCACTCTCACTCACCCTCACTTACCCTCAACCCCTCAGCCTCACCTTCACTCACCCTCACTTACCCTCAACCCCTCAGCCTCACCCTCACTCACCCTCACCCTCACTCACCCTCACCCTCACTCACCCTCAACCCCTCACCCTCACTCATCCTCACCCTCACTCACCCACAACCCCTCACACTCACTCACCCTCACCCTCACTCACCCTCAACTCCTCACCCTCACTCACCCTCAACACCTCAGCCTCACCCTCACTCACCCTCAACGCCTCACCCTCAACACCTCACCCTCACTCACCCTCACCCTCACTCACCCTCAACCCCTCACCCTCAACACCTCACCCTCATCCCCTCACCCTCACTCACCCTCACAACACATATTGTGTTACAATAGGTGTCACATTTGCGGAAGATAAAACTATCTAGAGATGTAGCATAACGAACAGAGCTGCCATATAAGTCACGTAAATACTAAACATGTTGCATTCCAAATGCTATAGGTGTCACATTTGCAAAAGTTATAACTATTGGCATTGTAAATGACAAAGCCATCAATATAGCAATTTTAACATCGCAAAAAAAAAAAATTGTCATTTACAAGACCAATAACTACAACTTTTCTAATGCGATACTTATTGCATTCCAACACCACTCACACACGCAACGCCACTCACACACGCAACGCCACTCACACACGCAACGCCACTCACATACGCAACGCCACTCACACACGCAACGCCACTCACACACGCAACGCCACTCACACACGCCACTCATCCACGCAACGCCACTCACCCACGCAACGCTACTCATCCACGCAACGCCACTCTTCCATTTGCAAAAAGAAAAATGTCTAACTATTCTATTGCGAGACCTATTGCATTTCCAATGCTTGTTTAATTTGGTAAACTTCCATTATAGAAAAAAATATTTTACAGTTTTTAAGACATACGCTAAAAATGTTAACACATAAGCAGGTTTTCTGTATCAGGAAGTGACCTTTTCTCAGCATCACTCCAGTAGGGGTGAAATGGCCACCCTATCTAACCCGTCCCCGATAGTGATGTGTGAGGGAGGGCTTCGCATTACCTGTCTATCTCGCCCCACACCCATATCTAACATCCTGTCTTTACACTGGTATTATCTTCTGATGGATTGACTCGCAGGCGAGTTAAGGTCGAGGGGTCACGCGCCTCATGCTGCTAGGGTTGCAATCCAGGCGCCATTTTATTCGAACATTCTTTAAATCGATAAAGCGCGTTGATATCACGCGCGGCCCACCCGAGCAGCATTCTCTATGCTTCCGCAAGATAAACAAGTGATCAAGACGTTTTCTGGATTGGCGGGAAACTTGATCCGAGCGTCATGCATATTTTTGACGATTATCAGATAGTCGAAAGCCCAGAATAGTGGAAAATCGTGCAAGCGTAAATCGCTCGCACTATTGACACAGGCACGTGCGGATTTCTGTGGATTAAGCGCGCCGTCTGATTCTCAGATATTTGTCATTGATTCATTTGACCCTCCGAGCTAGAGTCCCATCCCGTCTGCTGTATTAAGTAGAGTATTTTTACAGGTGTCTCGCGAAATTTGATGCTGTTTTTTTAGACTGCGAAGTTTTTTACCCTGCGTTTCTTAAGGCGTTTTTCAATGGCTTTCATTTAAGCATTGTCAGAAGTGGAAAAAAGTGAGTCAAATGTTTCGTAACTGGATTTCCGTGTGTTTAAATTTTTTTTCCATACAGAGCAGGGCCACTGAAAGTGACAAAAAGCAGCGTAAAGTGTTGATAATGTATTTATTTTCACGTGCAACTTTTTCACTGGAAAGTATTCCTTAAAGTGGTGCTTTGCATCACTTTCTGCTGCTGCTTGATCTTTAAAATTGTAAGACAGGGCTCTACTCTAAAACTATCGCCTGCTTGAGGCAAGTTCAAAGTAGTGGAAATCTTTTTATTTCGCCTAACTTTTCACACATTTCATGTGTGCTGACTGTACTGTGTAAAACACATTCAATTTGTGATGTGAACAATTTCAAACTTTGTCTAGGTATCGCATTTTGTATTATAAAGATCCCCTACCAGTACAAAACCTATTCTAGACATCATGAAAACACATACACTCTATGTTGCAGAAGGGTAGGCAAATTTCGCCAGGAGGTGGTATCGTAACTTTGTGTATTTTTTTTCAGCTAAGCAAGATTCACTAACTGCAAAGCTAATGAAGCTTAAAATAATGAATATGTATATTGAGATCAAAAAGAACTATGTAACACATCTGGAACTTTGCAGCAGACACGCAGATCCAGGAGTGACAACCGTTTACCATTTTTAGGTCTCGTCTGAGCCAGCGCATGCGTTGGTCTGGCGAGACATTTAGTGAGCGGGCTTTAGAAATCTGACCACAAGCTTTGCTTGTGGCCTAAAGCTTGCGGTTACGCACGCGGGCACGCGCATAGCCGCCACCTGGCTTTCCTCGCGGCACCCTTTCCCCTCACTTGCTCTCCCAAGCGCCTCGTTCCGCCCCCTCCCCACCACAGAGCACGTCCCGGGAAATCACTTTCACGGCCGACCATGGCCGCATTACTTTCACGGCCATGCGGCCAATGCTTGTTATATATGAGGAGTGTGTTTGTACATGTATTGTTTCTGTCATGTACTTTACTTTCTTTATAATCACCTGTGAGTTCTCTATACTGACCATTTCTAGCATGTATTTTATTTTGTACATGCTCTGGTTTTGCAGATCTTTTTGTATTTTTTATGTGGACCTTAAAGGCATTACCTTTCCACATTTTACACCATTCGGCATTTTTTGCACACAATGTCTAAGTGTTTCTAGCACTCACACCGTGGCCCATTGTAGACATCCGAGTAGATACATCGCCAAGTCGTTCTCTCCTTGCAGGTTGTGTAAGTGGACTCATCGGTTGTGTTCCACAATGTTCTCCTGGTTGGAGTTGGTGCTTCTGTTTTGTAAAGGTTTTGGGGCTGTCCTGGGCTGTAATGCACCGTCACTACATCACTGCTTCTTCAGAGCAGAACGACTCCTGTTTCTTTAGGTCTGTTTTATAGCAGTATTTCCACAGCCAGGTTTTCTTTTTGTTGAGTTCCTTTGACATACAGAGTTCAGTGGTTTCTGAGATGGATCACTGAAATAATATCGAGGGACAGAATATCGACCAACAAAAATATCGTTGACAAAATATCGAGAGACAAAATATCGAGTTTCTATCTACAAACAGGTAAGTACAAAAATATCGAGTAAAAAATATAGTTTACAAAAATATAGTTGTAAAAAATATCGACTTTAATAAAAACAATGTTTAATTACATTAATATAAAAAAGTAATTACTAAAATATACTTAATACTTAAAATAACTTTTAATAATTAAATAATTAATGAAAGTAAAAAAATAATATTTTTTTAATCATATTTCTTAAAACATATATATATATAGTAACAAAATTTAATTAAATAATAGCCAATATTATTAACGTACAAATACAAAAGAGTAAAAATTACTATTCCCACTCCAGTGGGTGCAACAGTAGGGAAAGCGTTGGATAGCGTAGGGGTTAAAATTACTATTCCCACTGCAAAGAGTGCAACAGTGGATATACGACGTTACAACACAACTTTTACAACGCACTACCATTACAACGTAAGTATTGGTAAGTATATAATAATTTTTTTAATTTAAATTATTTAAAATTAATTTAATATAATTTAATTTAATTTAATTTCATTAAATTAATTTAATGTAAATTTAATTTTACTTTATTTTTACACTGTACCCCAAAAACCCAAAACTAACCCTGAACCCTAAAAAAAACCCTTTACCCAAAAACCCAAAACTGACCCTGAACCCTAAAAATACCCCTTTACCCAAAAACTAAAAAATGACCCTGAACCCTAAAAATACCCCTTTACCCAAAAACTAAAAACTGACCCTGAACCCTAAAAATACTCCTTTACCCAAAAACTAAAAACTGACCCTGAACCCTAAAAATACCCCTTTACCCAAAAACTAAAAACTGACCCTGAACCCTAAAAATACCCCTTTACCCAAAAACTAAAAACTGACCCTGAACCCTAAAAATGCCCCTTTACCCAAAAACTAAAAACTGACCCTGAACCCTAAAAATACCCCTTTACCCAAAAACTAAAAACTGACCCTGAACCCTAAAAATACCCCTTTACCCAAAAACTAAAAACTGACCCTGAACCCTAAAAATACCCCTTTACCCAAAAACTAAAAACTGACCCTGAACCCTAAAAATACCCCTTTACCCAAAAACCAAAAACTGACCCTAAACCCTAAAAATACCCCTTTAATTTAACATAATTAGCAATTAATCAATTAAATTAAATTAATTACCAATTACATTTTAATTAATTAACAAATATTTTTTAATTAACAATTAATTAAATATTACTACCAATTATTAAATTTACATATTTAATTAATTATAATTAAATTACTTCCCACCCTATTCCCCTATAAACCCACAACCCGCTACAGGAAATACATTATTTAAATTTACACAATTAGCAATTGATCAATTAAATTAAATTAATTACCAATTAAATTTTAAATAATTAGCAAATATTATTTAATTACCAATTAATTAAATATTACTACCAATTAATACATTTACATATTTAATTAATTATAATTAAATTACTTCCCACCCTATTCCCCTATAAACCCACAACCCGCTACAGGAAATAAATTATTTAAATTTACACAATTAGCAATTGATCAATTAAATTAAATTAATTACCCATTAAATTTTAAATAATTAACAAATATTATTTAATTACCAATTAATTAAATATTACTACCAATTAATACATTTACATATTTAATTAATTATAATTAAATTACTTCCCACCCTATTCCCCTATAAACCCACAACCCGCTACAGGAAATAAATTATTTTAATTTACATAATTAGCAATTAATCAATTAAATTAAATTAATTACCAATTAAATTTGAAATAATTAACAAATATTATTTAATTACCAATTAATTAATTATTACTACCAATTAATAAATTTACATATTTAATTAATTATAATTAAATTACTTCCCACCCTATTCCCCTATAAACCCACAACCCGCTACAGAATAAAATTACACAATAATTAAAAAAGAAATCATTAATTAAAAATAATTATAACATAAAATGACACTTTTCACACATATTATAACATAAAAAACACTATAAATAATTAAATATTATTTAAAAAACGATATTTTTTACTATCTAGATTATATACTTGGATATTTTCACTTTCTATAATATTTACAGTCGATATTACTTCACTTACCTTAAAAACGATATTTTGGCTGTCTATATTCTGTCCTGTCGATATTTTGTCCAAACGATATTTCAAACTCGATATTCTGTCCAAACGATATTTTGGAGTCGATATTATGTCTGTGCACCTTCTGAGATAGGTGAAGGGGGCGGGTGGGGTAGCGGCTTTAAGTTATGCATCTGTTCCCCGGAAGCTGCTGTCATCAGCGGCTGGTTTAAGGGGTCTAAGGGCAGGAGATGTGTAGCCTGGCCTGCCTGTCTGAGCTCTTCTCAGCCCATCTATGGCGCGGTGCTTAATTTGTAAAAACTATGGCAGCTCAAGCCCAAACTGTCCCTTGGAAACCCGTGCTACTAAAGGCCGTGGGTGCTCAGTCCGAATTCCGCCTTGTGCTTTGTTTTCCGCCACTCCACACTTCCTGCCTCCTTAGCTAATTCTTCTAGGGTTTGTTTCACCCAAACTCCCATTCTTAGTCACTGTTTTCCTACTTTTATTGTCCCTTCTATCTGCCTTTCCCCCTCTCTTGCCCCTAGTCCATTTACTAAAAGTAAGTTCTGATCCCCAAAAAACGAGCCCACCAGGCTGGAGCCCTACTTCAACAGGGGTTGTTTTGGTGGCACGCGAGGCCTGTTGCAGACTCAATACCGCCCCTGCCCCATTTCCCATGTGCCACACTCCGGCTTTAACCCCATTTCCCCATTGCTTCTCATCTTTCTTCTGATCTTCAGTCTCTCTCCCACATCTCCTCTTTTGCTTCTCATCTCCCTCCTCCTGAAACCTCTCCCTCTGTCCTTGCTGTCTTCCCTCTCACTCCAGCATCCGTTTCTCCCGCCTATCCAACTCGAGTTGGTAACAGACGGAAGCCTGTCGCAGACATTTGGTCCCCCTCCCCTGAGGTATAAACCCGATCTAGAATGAAATACTGTAAGAGTTTATCAAACAAGAGAGAGAGTGAGGTACTGGGTTTTTAAGAACCGGCACAGAACCGGTAACCCAGCGGTGTCAGGGTACACCCAGAGACCTCGAGTCTTTCCTGATTTAGACCACAGAAACTCAGAGTCTTCTAGGTGAAGTCAAGGATCGATTTTATTGGCTGCAACCAAGGTAACAAGTGTCCTAGAAGTACAACACACGGGGAGTATATTCTCAGGAGACTGCTCGCATTTACAAAGTCAGGCTTCTCTTCTTATACAGAATTTTAAGCTTCAGGCAAACATTCTTGGTTTTACGGTATATCATTGACATGTTTTTAATACAAAAGGAAAAGCAGAGTCATGATGACATGTCCATATTTCACTTCGTCCAGCCCACAATAAATTACCCGGCAAGGCCCAACATTTCATCAGATATCGTTGGACCCCCAATAAAAACGGGCACCTCCCCATCATAAAGCAAGTGAAGCAAAAGAGCAGAGACAGATGTGAGCAAGATACGGCAGGTGTGTGTGCGATGAAAAGGTTTTATGGCTTGTTGAGCCTTGATGCTATCTTGTTCGGCCACTGGGAGAGGAACTGACCTAACAGGTTCGGCCTGGTTCCAACTTGCACAGGTCATAGGAAAGTCGATTAAGGTGTACGTGTCCTTTTGGGATCGAATTCAGCTGGATTATAAGCCTATGTAAAGGGCAACTCACAAAATGGCTGCCATACATAAAATGGAAGCCGAGGGTTCTGAACGATAATGACGATTTCGAGGTGAAATCGTGACTCGAATATGCTGAAAATGCTTGTACATGGTGTACTCGTCATTCTCGGTCTTTTGAGACTAAATTCGTCGTGTTTCGACGAAGTTTAATTCTCGAGTCCAGAATTAGTTATATGAGTCCAGAATTTTCAGAACCACAAACCCTCCTTTTGCCCTTACATAGGCAATTAATCTATCCTCACGTTAATCTGAGTCCAGATCTATATTCCTAAAGTCATTGAGATGTTGCTGTAACATCATTCTAGTACTTAGTTCGTCTCTTGATACAGGCTTCCTTACACATGATGTAACACAGAGGCCACATATTGCAGGAGCACACTGTATACACAGACAGAACAGGAAAAGAATGGCCAAGACCATCCCAATGACCATCAGAATTTTCCATCCCCAGGCGGATACCAGTTCCCAGAACCATCCCATTAACGACCAATCTCCTTTATCCATATGAATAGAATCGGAAATCTTATGTAGTTTGGAGATACTGTTGGAGCGTTATCAGGGATGAAAACACAGCAACTCGATTGGATTAATCTGCATACCCCACCTCGGTCTGCAAGTATGACATCTAATGCGACCCTGTTCTGAAGGGTCATAAGACGATCCGACTGGAGCTCAGCAGTCAGGTTACTAAGGGCACCAGCAGTTTCTATCACGGTGGACTCAACTACCCTTGTCAATTGCCTTATGTTCCTGCTGTTAGCCATGGATCCCCAGAACGGCAGAAAACCCTTTGCGAAGTCCCCAAACTCTTGTCCTGCAGTGTCTTCTTTGCTCAAGACACCTCTAACTATCCTTGTCCTGTGGTAATCTGCTGCTGCTGTGTAGGTGGGAGGCAACAGGAACGAAACAAAACATGAGCCCGAAAAGTCAGGGGGCAACCATGTATAGGCTCTATCATGGCAGATGAAATAGGTACCCTTAGCTGCCAAAAATGCAGGGGAAGTCTGAGATCCAAAAATATACGTTTCAGTACAGACACTCTTCCCTAACTGAGCTCTGGGATTCTTGCCAGTACCTTGCAGACACAGGTGACCCTGATGGGGTACAATCCAAATCGGGGAAGATATCTTAGTTCGCTGTTTTTCACTCAGAATAGCTCCATATCCAGCCACGTTCCATCCCATATAGGCACGTATCTCATCTTCGGGAGTAGTTTCGTGGGAAACAACTTCCTTGATCATATCCACTATACCCTTAACCAGAGCACTATTTTTAGGATTATCTTGTATAGAGCGTAGAGGGTAGACTTCACGTGCATATATGAACATTGTTCTATATGCCCACACAGAACCATTGTGGCTAAAAGGCAGAACCAGATAAGGGATACCTTTATCTGTTGTGTGAGGCATAAGGCCACACACCCAACAGTTAGTCGTGTTCATTACTAGTTGGTGTTGGTGTAACAGTTGAACAAAGGAGTTATTAATGAACTCTAACCTTCTATTGGATTCATGGTCAGGAAGAGGGTGGAAAGAATGAGAGGAAACAGTAGGAGGGGGTATGGGCGATACAGTGGGTGCAAATGTTACACGAAAAGAGAATAAAACATAACTTATTTAAAATAACATTACACTGAACAACATTGGGATGCACAATACCAAGAAGCTTTTCTTTGTCATTGTATTACAGATCTTTGTTTTAAAATTCGCTTTCTCGGCAGGTCTCTCCACAACGGGAAACTCCATCCTCTCTAAAGTGCTGCCCGCGATGGCAGGTTGATTCTGCTAAAGAATGCTTCTGTCAGTCTAGGGCAACTCCCTTGGACCAACCAGAACCGTCGACCTAACGTCGTCAGCTGCACTCCAAAGACTTTAAGCAATTGCGGCCCTAGCAGCGGAACCCGGATGGCGGTTAGAAAAACAAAAATAAGCAAGTTTCCTCAGATGGGAGAGCTGCGCTTAAAAAAAAGAAAAATAGTACTTGGAAGGAAAAAAAAATATATTTATTAGTCCATAGGTCTCGGTCTCAAATTGTACCGTTGTCTTCCGGGTACTGTTTGATCCTGGAACAAGAGTTCAGGCTCTATAGTGTTCAATCGCTTGGATGGTGGCACAGCCTCATGCAAAATGTTCTCACTTTTACGTTCAGAGTCAGTTCCTTTTACACGTACATCACTGAAAGGTAGGTGACGTGGCACGGTTTTAGTTTTTGAGTCAGCGACACCCCTCTGGACCCACTGGTCATAAGGCAGAGGGAAAGGAATTCTTTTACAGTGGACCCCGTGGATCCAGTTGGCCTTCCCCTCCACTCGGACAGCTGATCTTGTGGAAAGAAGGACGAGGTGCGGTCCGGTCCACCTGGGCTGGTCGTTCTTCGTTCTCTGGAAATTCTTGACAAGGACCCAGGAACCAGGGTCGATGGAGTTACCTGGAGTCCCAGAGACCGGAGGCAGGGTGTCGTGAACCTGTTGATGCAAAACACGCAATTTAGCCGTCAATTCATACAGGTAGTCAAGCAAAACAGGGTGTTCGAGCTCGCTGAATTTAGTGGGTCGTAGCACTCCCCATATGTTGGCCGGGCGGCCAAAAACAATTTCATAAGGACTAAGTTTCACTCGCGCATGCACAGTCATTCTGGTGGATAGGAGTGCTACAGGGAGAGCGTCAGGCCATTTAAGACCTGTGCTCGCTTGAATTTTGGCCAATTTAAGTTTTAAAGTGCAGTTGTAGCATTCTACCAATCCAGCTGATTGGGGGTGATTTGCAACGTGAAACTTCTGCTGTATACCTAGTCCTTCACATACTCTCTTCATCACTCGACCCACAAATTCACTTCCGTTATCACTCCAGACCATTCTAGGCATTCCAATCCTGGGGAAGAACTCTTTCACAAGGGCTTTCGCTGTGGACAAGGCAGTATTGTCTTTTAAGGGATATGCTTCTACCCATCTTGAGAAGGCACAAACAACAACGAGTACGTATTTTAAATTGTTGCACCTCTCCATGTGGATGAAATCTAGCTGCAAAACCTCGAACGGATACGTAGGAGGTGCAAAATGACCAGCTGGAGTTGGGGTTCCCCTACCAGGATTGTGTTTCAGACATACCATGCAATTCTTGACCATATTCTCTGCACACTTGGGGATCCCTGAATTTTGCCATACTGGGGCCAACAACTCGCAAATCCCTTTCACACTGATATGAGCCATTCCATGAGCCATTGTAACTACTGCAAGCACATACGCATCGGGTAACAACCATCTCTGATGCTCTGACAATTCAATCCAGCAACCATTTGCATCCATTTTACCCGTACTTTCTCTCCACGTGCTCAACTCTTTCTCTGTGGCCTCAGCTTGAATGGACTTCACACTCTCTATCGTGTCTTCACACATTCCAACATCACCAACCCATGTTGCAGAGCCTGCAACATACATTCGGCTCATCACATTCCTTGCAGTTTCTTTCGCGATTTCGTCAGCAAATGCATTTCCACGACCAACATCGTCAGTCACCTTCTTGTGAGCACTACATTTCACAACCGCCACTTGCAGAGGCAAGGTCAGTGATTCAAGAAGCTCATTCACCAACTGACCATGCTGAATCTTAGCTCCATGCGAAGTCAGGAACCCACGTTCTCTCCACAATCGCCCAAAACTGTGAGCAACACCAAATGCATACTGACTGTCAGTATAGACAGTAACTTTCATTCCTTTGGACAACACACATGCTCTTGTAAGTGCAATTAATTCTGCTGCTTGAGCTGAATTATGCGGGACACGTGCAGCTTCAACAATTGTATGCAAAGTGGTGACAGCATATGCCGCAGTCGTGTCACCATTCGGTAGCTTGAAGCATGAACCATCCACCCATAATGTACCATCACATTCAGCAAGAGGAGTATCATAAAGGTCTACTCTCCCTTTCGTCTCTTCCTCTGTTCTAAGAAAACAATCATGCTGTTCTGAAGCATCTGATTCCTCTACAATTGGCAAAAACGTAGCTAGGTTTAAAGTACTGCACCTTTTTATGTGCACATGACTCGCTAACAATGTTAATTCGTACCCTGACAATCGAGCACTGGTTAAGTGCTGTGTCTTGGTTCTATTTAACAACGTGTCTACTGCATGTGGGACCATCACGACTAGTGTATTATTCATTACTAGACCAGCAGACTGTCGGATAGAAACAGCTGCTGCCGCTGTGGCTCTTAAACAACTTGACAATGCTCTAGCTACTAGATCCAAAGTCGACGAAAAATACGCGCATGGACGTTGTTTGTCCCCAAATAACTGAGTCAGCACTGACAATGCACAACCTTCCTTCTCATTGACATACAATGTAAAAGGCTTACTGTAGTTGGGGGTACCTAACACAGGAGCCGAACATAATGCTGTGCGCAATTCAGAAATCTTTTCTGACACTCTTCAGACCAAGGAACGGGATTGGGTGTGTCTTTACACGTTAATGCCACCAAAGGTTTGGCTAATAACGAAAAATTTGGAATCCACTGTCTACAGTATGATGTAATGCCCAAGAAAGCACGCACTTCTCTCTGTGTTCTCGGTACACTCAATTTCGCTATTGCCTGTATTCTTTCTGGGGTCAGTTTCCTTCCCTCCTTCAATAAGAGGTGACCTAAATAGGTCACTTCTTGTCGGCAGTATTGTAATTTTGAAAGTGACACCTTGTGATGCAAATCACACAAATGTCGCAACAATGACAATGTGGCTTTCTTACATATTTCCTCAGTATCTGCAGCAATGAGAAAATCATCAACGTACTGTACAAGAGTAGCATTTTCAGGTAAAACAATCGTATCAAGCTGTGTCTTCAGAGCTTGACTATATATTGATGGACTTTCACAGTAGCCCTGGGGCGCGCGTTTGAAGCGGGAGCTGCGTCCTCCTAAACTGAAGGAAAAAATATCCCTGCTCTCCTCGGCAATCGGGATGCTGAAGAAAGCATTCTTCAAGTCAATCACCGAGAACCAAGTGGCAGAAGCTGGAATCATAGTCAATAATGTAGTAATGTCGGGGACAACTGGAAATTGTGGCACAACTATTTTGTTCACCTCTCTGAGATCAATCACAAATCTGTACACTGGTGGCTGAGAGGGATCAGTTCGTTTTAAAACAGGCAGAACGGGACTATTGCAAACGTTGCCTCTTGTCTCTTCAATCACATCTTTTTCAATTAGCTCGTAAACGATCGCTAACAAAGCTTTCTCGCCCTCACTAGAAATTCTATATTGGGGAATTCGTGGCATTTGAACATTGGCTTTCAATGTTACAACATATGGTGGTATTTCTAGAAGACCGACATCATTAGGACCAGCAGCCCAAAGAACATCTGGAGAAACGACAATTCTGCTGGCAGTTTGTCCCTTGACAAATACATTGGAGAAACCACTTTCTTACCCAAAGTGAGTTGTACTCCTGAAGGAGAACAGTACAAAGTCGCATACAATCTTTTTAACAGATCCAATCCCAACAAGTTTTCACCACAACCTGTTGTCAGGATAAGGGGTGCTTCTAATTCACGAGGACCAACAGAAAGGGACAACGGGTCAGAAATCGGGTTCCTAACTGGGGCGCCTGAAAAACCTACAGAAACATTCATTTCGCCAGACAAAGGTGCGCCAGGGAGTTTGGAGTGCATAATAGAACTCTTTGTAGCACCAGTATCCAACAGAAAAGGTTCTGACACACCTGATGTAATCACCTCAACGTATGGTCCACTCTGATCTACTGGAACTGAAACAACTCCCTCTCTTTGTCTATGGCTGTTCTAGCAATCATTACCTTCCCAATGCTCATCTTCTGTATAGTAATCATCAACATAGTATTGAGCTGTCCTGTCAGATGCGTTGTTCTGCTGATCGAACCTATTCATAGAATTTTGTGGTGGTAGGGGACGTGCGTTCTGGGGGACGTTTCCGCGTCCTCTACCTCTAGGCGCTTGCTGAACACCACGACCTCTTACACTAGAAAGAGGAGAAGTGTGGCTCAGTGGTTAGAGGCGGCAGACCCGGAAACTGAGATCAGCCGTGGACCAGGGTTCGATTCCCCGCCTCGGCGGTCTCGGGCTCAAAAATTCCACAGACTCGACAATTCTCGCTCCGGTGCCTACTCGACTCACGGGGTCACACTCTGCGACTCTGGGCAATAGCTTGCTTAATCTCCACTACGGCCCCTCGCGGCGGGATGCCTGGCTTTCACCTTGTGAATACCCTGCCGGGGTATCTGTCACAGGGGAATACCAGGACGGGTTCCCTAAGCAAGCGCCTCGAGACCCCTGGGTGAAACGTGCGCTATATAAATCGAAATACATTTACATTTACATTTACAGAAACGCCATTTGCACGCTGTAACAAAATAGGGCAACTATACTAGAAATGACCCTCTTCCTTGCAATATGAACATTGGTTGGGGCCTACAGGGACACGTGGCTGAGTGTACTCGACTTTTTGCGAGTTCCTCTGATACTGTTGAGGCTGCTGAAAATTATTCTGATAGTTATTCTGACCACCATTATTCTGATTACCACCACCACGTGGCGGATATGCTTGTGGTAACAAAACCTTCGTTTTCAGCTCTTTAGTTTTCTTTTCTGCTCCATCTTTCTCGTCTTTGTCTCTATTTTCATAGTACTGTGCAGTAGCTAATATCTGCGCTGAAGATGAAACTGCCCAAGAACTCTCTGAATCCTTTAACTTTTTACACAACTCTGGAAGCAGATTGTGCACGAATTTATCGACGAACAATCTCTGACCACCTTCTGTGGTCATATCTTGACCACTGTGGTCGACAAACGTCTCTTCAAACCTGGTGAAGAAATCTGAGACAGTTTCATCTTTCTTCTGCTTACATGCAGACAACTTATCCCAATTTACACGTATTGCAGGCATTATCGTTTTCATGTAATCAACTATTTTACCAGGGAGTTCGGCTACTAAAGGCTCAGGCTTAGCACCACCAACTTGTCGGGCATCTGCAACAGCAATATTAGCCCATGAGTCACCTAATTCCTGATGATGATCTGTATGACGAATCTTACCCCATAAAGGCTGTGGAACAACATTTCCGAATAACATATCGAAATCGGCTAAATTCATGATACATGACCCTGCAGTCTGTGACAACTCTTTGTAATACCCTGCAGGATTTTTACGCGGATCAGGTAATGTCTTTTTAAGGGCTAAAACTTCAGCTCGCTTCCATGGGACATGTACCCATACACGCTGAAAGTGTGGCGGAATAGGTGGGTCAGTAGTTGTGTCACCCTCCCTCCATTGCGGGGGAACTTCTCTCATGGGGTATTGTCGTGCCTTTTTCCTACCAGATGCACCATGCTCAGATTGTGATCCAGAAGTGCTCCCCTTACTCCGATATGATAACAATATTTCAAATGCTCTCTCGACATCAGGACCTACGATCATGCCCTCTCCAAACTTAAACCGTACACGACACAACTCTTGCGGGTTGCATTCCAGATCATTGTCTTCCAAATCCTCGCAGAGGAAAACACACATTTGCTCAAAAACATATCTCTGCGTCGGTGCTTCCCACTGACGGAAGACTTCCATGACAGACTCTACATCATACTTTACAGTGTCCATAACTCATTTATGAGCTAAACGATTCAATAAATCTCTTTCTTGATAGTCAGGCAGTTGACTTCGCAACTGTCTTCATCCTGTGTTAGTGGTCGTAGTAGGCGACCCGAATAGAGGTGAGAAAATATGAATTGCAGTGCTGGCCATTATCTGTCGAACGAAAGGAGAAACTGAAGGAAGAACAGGTGGAAAAACGGGGTGAGAAAAGGCAGAAGTTGAGGCAATAGCAGAGGGAGCATTAGGAGAAATAGCAGGTGCACTAGGCAAAGTCGTAGAAAGCATAGGTGAAGTAAATGTAATCGGTGGGCCTTGAGGAGGCTGCACCGAAGGAGCAGGAGGCAGCTGAAGAGCAGCTGGTGGTTGCTGTAGAGGCATATCAACCATGGGTGGCGCAACTAAAGGTTGCGGAGGCGCCGTGGCAGTTTGTGCATAGGGGGTGGCGAACTCAATAAATGTGCCATTAACGGATCTTTTTCAATGTTTTTCGCTGCATCCTGCTTGGGACGCGGCAAAACTGGATAGCACTTATCTATCGCCATTTTACGTTGCCTGTGCAACTGCTCACTCATCTGTTCTTCTTCATTGTCTTTGAACTGCATAGCAGCTTGCATTACTGAAATACCCCTTTCTCTCTTATTTTTCTTCTCTAATTTAATTTCCTTTTGTTTGGCCTCTTTACGCCATAGGCGGAAAGAGTCAAACATCGCCGGCCGGGCTTTCTTTTTGAAAAGTTTAACTTCGAGGTTATCCAAGATTTCGGTATCAAAGCTACCATATTGGGGCCATTTTAAAACACCATCTTTTCTGGTGTATTTGATCCATACTTCATTGTATGTGATGGGGCCTACTCCGTGTTTGACATATAATTCGTAAGTTGGAGTTCCAACCGGAGGAACCGGGCATGAGTCCTCCAATCGGGAGTCCCTATTATTACCACCAAGACAAAACAAATTTCTAAGTCTAAGGTCAGGCATCTTCGCTCTCTAGTCTAGTTCCAAACTTCAAAGGATTATCGATTACGATATTTCTCGTGAATACACGAGTCCTTCGGTTTTGGTGCTTGCAAGTACCAAAAATGATCCCAAAGGATACCCAAGACTAAGACCAACTAAGGACTGGGAGACGCTCCACTTATACTTAACTGAAATATCGATGACGTCACCAGAAGACTCGTCTAAGTGTTTCGCTCTACCAAACTTCAAGGGTCCAAATCAGGGCGATAGCCAGGGCAGCAGTCCTTCATAGCCATCGGGAAGCGGGGAACCTCGCAGCAAAGACCTTCGGACCACGTCGACATGCAGGGGTCGATGAAGTGGTTGGCCGTCCTCCGGAATTTTCACACGAAGCTCCTCACGAACCTCTGGCTGGGCTGGTACCGCTGGAATCGCCCCAAACGTTGGGCGCCAACTGAGGTACTGGGTTTTTAAGAACCGGCACAGAGCCGGTAACCCAGCGGTGTCAGGGTACACCCAGAGACCTCGAGTCCTTCCTGATTTAGACCACAGAAACTCAGAGTCTTCTAGGTGAAGTCAAGGATCGATTTTATTGGCTGCAACCAAGGTAACAAGTGTCCTAGAAGTACAACACACGGGAAGTATATTCTCAGGAGACTGCTCGCATTTACAAAGTCAGGCTTCTCTTCTTATACAGAATTTTAAGCTTCAGGCAAACATTCTTGGTTTTACGGTATATCATTGACATGTTTTTAATACAAAAGGAAAAGCAGAGTCATGATGACATTTCCATATTTCACTTCGTCCAGCCCACAATAAATTACCCGGCAAGGCCCAACATTTCATCAGATATCGTTGGACCCCCAATAAAAACGGGCACCTCCCCATCATAAAGCAAGTGAAGCAAAAGAGCAGAGACAGATGTGAGCAAGATACGGCAGGTGTGTGTGCGATGAAAAGGTTTTATGGCTTGTTGAGCCTTAATGCTATCTTGTTCGGCCACTGGGAGAGGAACTGACCTAACAGGTTCGGCCTGAGGCAATGGTTCCAACTTGCACAGGTCATAGGAAAGTCGATTAAGGTGTACGTGTCCTTTTGGGATCAAATTCAGCTGGATTATAAGCCTATGTAAAGGGCAACTCACAAAATGGCTGCCATACATAAAATGGAAGCCGAGGGTTCTGAAGGATAATGACGATTTCGAGGTGAAATCGTCACTCGAATATGCTGAAAATGCTTGTACATGGTGTACTCGTCATTCTCGGTCTTTTGAGACTAAATTCGTCGTGTTTCGACGAAGTTTAATTCTCGAGTCCAGAATTAGTTACATGAGTCCAGAATTTTCAGAATCACAAGAGATATGGTATAGGAAAAAAAAGCACCAGTGTCATTTTGTAGGTGCGAGCATGCGTCACAAGTGCACATCCAAAATGACACAGGCGGCATCTTAATATGTTTGATTTTTCTTCAGGTAAGCTGAACAGTATCGGTAATGCAGTGCTGTACAGCACCTCTAAAGACCATTGGCAAAGCCAGTAGTTTCCAAAAACGAGATCCATTGGCTTTGCAACAGCTTGTTGATGGAAGCAGAAAACTGGGATCACACTACCTAGGTGCATCCAGTGCTGGACTGGTCATGCCACGCTGGTATTTCCCCCATAGGCTGCAGACCAGGGGGCATATGAGGGCAGAATGGGCTTTCATGACCTGCGAAAGCTCTCATGGCATCGCTCTAGACGCAGCCTCCTCCAGTGTGCAGCCAGTTTGAAACATTTTCACAGGGCTGGTTTTGTTTTCTAGTCTGTCCCTAGGTGCATCTAATTTGTTATTCTATCCATGCTGGGCAGTACACACAGCTGCCGGGCTCAGCAAAATTAAACTATGCAGGCAAATTCGCGAAATCTAATTTTTTTTCACGCAAAGTGCAACATTTTCCAAATTCGCCTGAATATGCAGGGATAATTAACGCCTTAACCGCAGCGGTTTTTCCGCCGCGGAGCGGGCGTTCTAAAGAGTGGGCGGGGCTCAGTCGGCCGTTGGCCAACGGCAGCACTAGGGAGGTAGTGCTGCCCTCGGCCAACGGCCGACGGCAGCACGCAAGGGGTTAAAACGTCACCCACTTGTATGTTCTATTCGGCTGTCTTATGGCCCACAAGTGTCTAGTGAGAATCACTTTCTATGCTTTCTGTCTGCCTCCTAAACCTACCACAGCCACTGAGGTGACTGTTGTCTATCTCCTGATGTCAAGCAAGTCATTGCTGCTCCCATCATAGGGTTGAAATCCACTTGGGCTCCAAGAGGCCATTGTTCACAGCAATAGCTGTGAAATGAAACAAGCATTGGAATGTTGCTCTCTTGGCTTCTACCAGCCAGTAGAAACCCAAGGGCATATTTACAGGCCCCTATCGCCACCACAACATCACTTTCAGTCACGTTGTGATAGCGATAGGGGCCTCACCTTATTTACAAGGCAGCGTTAAGCCACTTAACGTGGCATAACGCTGCCTTGTAAATAAAGACACACATAAGATGTAAATAAGGTACCCTTTCACGATGTAGTTAGGTGGAGAAGCGTGGCTCAGTGGTTAGAGGCGGCAGACCCGGAAGCTGAGATCGGCCGTGGACCAGGGTTCGATTCCCCGCCTCGGCGGGACTCGGGCTCAAAAAATTCCACGGACTCGACAATTCTCGCTCCGGTGCCTACTCGACTCACGGGGTCACACTCTGTGACTCTGGGCAATAGCTTGCTTAATCTCCACTACGGCCCCTCGCGGCGGGATGCCTGGCTTTCACCTTGTGGATACCCTGCCGGGGTATCTCACAGGGGAATACCAGGACGGGTTCCCTAAGCAAGCGCCTTGATGCCTTCGGGTGATACGTGCTCTATATAAGTCGCAATACATTTAGAAAGAGGTGGGCAATGGGTGTCGTGGTGGGCGCTTCACAAAAACACCCATTGATTTTGACGCCGCCTCCTATTTTCAAGGACAGCGTAAATAAAAGGCAGCGACAAAATTAACACCAGGGAAAACCTGGTCTTAAACAGGCGAAACAAGAAGAAATGCTTTATTTCTCCACGCTTTTGCTGTTTCTATGTGTGCTACCTTGTGCAGCAAACATAGAAACAGAAAATTGTCTATGATTGTCTATGTGCGGGAAGGTCCCCTTCCTGCACATAAACAATCATTAAAAAGAAATGCTGTATTGTAACTTCTATGTGTGCTGCATTAAGCAGCACACATAAAAGTTACATAACAGCATTTCAGGATTGTTTATGTGCCGGGAGAAGGACCTTTCTGTACATAATCAATCTTCCCCTCAACGCCAGCACCCTTGCACTGTAGTGCAAGGGTGCCTGCGATCGCACTAGGCAAAAAAATGTAGTGCCACCACATGTGGGAAAAGCAGAGCTGCACCATATACTTGCGAATATGATGCAGCCCTGTGTTTCTAAAGTGACAGTGCGTGTCGTTATCCTTCTAGGCTTAACAACACGCTCTGTCACTTCCTTTGTAAATATGCCCCCCAGAGTACTCCATTGTCTTCAATGGAGCGCTCAACATTTACAATGTTCTGATACTCCGTACCAGCCCGAGATGGTCAACATCTGACTTCTGAACCCCTTGTCCATGGGTCAAATATTTTTTTTCTGAGTTAATAGCACCCATCAAACTTCTGCCTGATATTAAGACAATTGGACAAGTCACTGAAATGCCAGATTTGTATTTTCAAACATTGGCTTCACATCTCAGAGAAATCAGAAAGATATTCTAGAGAGTTGAGAACATACCTGGGGGTTTCTAGTTCAACAAAAATTCCCTTGCTTTGGGATGAGCGAGAATGTGACAGAAGACAAACGAGTGAGAGGAAAAGACAAAGAAGGTGCAAAGAGAAAGAGGAAAAGAGAAGAGAGGACAGAAATAAAGAGTCACAGCGAGGGAGAGATTGATCATGTGGCCTTCCAGAGTAGTATAGAACCAGATTTAGGAGGTAAATTTGGATGCAAATGTAATTAATGGATGATTTACCATTCAATCACTTTCAGAGCTGAGAACAATTCATATTGGTTCAGTGTTTCATCAGATTTTACAGAACAATCATTTGCTAAGCAAACCAAGTGTACAAATCTGAAGAAATGGTCGCAAAATCAATTTTTATATGTGATTCCCCATCACGATCTACACTGGTAATACTCGGGTTAAAAACACATTTGACATGAGGGTCAGCAACACTCCAGTATTTGAGATGGGCTCTGTCAGATACATAGGGCCTCATTTAGGAAAAGTTACGCATCGCTGCGTGAAAACAGCTATGCGTCACTTTTCACTGCGCCCTCCTTGCGACACCAATGTTACGTCATACAGTATGATGCATCATGGCGCAAGGAGTTACAGATACGTCAGTGTTTCTGACATATCTGTATGGCGCAAAAGTGACGCATTGCTGGAGTGTGTCACAAAAGTGACGCAACTCCAGCAATGTGTCCTTTCACATGTGAAAGGGCCTGCGTCAGTCTTACGCCTGCTGTGAGGCAGGCGTAAGAAATTGACGCATTTGTGTCCTAGAAGTGGCGAAGTGAAATCTTATAGATTTCACTGCGTCAATTCTATGACCCTTTCTTGCGTCAGAATGCCCCCCCTGCATACATTATACCTGGCAGGGGTATAATGTAGCGCAGGGGTTTACGAAGTGACGCATCTACCTAGATGCGTCACTTTGTAAATATGATGCAACAAGGCACATTTTTGACGCTGCTGGTGCGTCACAAAAAGTGATGCACCAGCAACGTAAAAGTGACGCATGGCCTCATAAATGAGGCGCATAGCCTTTAATTAAACATAGGACCAATTCCTGGCATGGTTCTCAAAAAATAACACAACACAACCCAAGGGACCGCACACCATTTCATGGATTTGATGCACATTACTGATGAGTATCTGCTATCCACAGGAAAAGGAGGTCAGTGATACTGCTGAGGTACTGTTAAGGAGGGTGATGATGCTGAAATTCCTATAAAAATGTTAGGAGGAGCAATGATACTACAATGGTTATTTACTAACATTTTGCATGGGTTCTTTAGAAGCACAAAACATTGAATGATTGAAGGAATGAAAACGTCTGTAGAGCACACAGCTAGTCCTAGGAGTGTGCTGGCACTGAAAACAACAACGGAGTTTGCAGACTGGCCATTATGCTGATTCGAAAAGCCAGGTTTTCAGTAGCTTACGAAAGTGCGATTCATTATTGATGCTACAAAGATTGAACGGAAGCTGATTCCAGGCTGCGGCAGCCGAGAAGAAGAAGGAAGAGCAACCTTTGTTAGAATCAGTTTAACAACAATCCCACGAGCACTCCAAGTTCATATAATATTGATATTATATGTCTCTGTTCTTTAACATGTGTAAAGTGCTCTGATACTCGCAATGGTCCTGTTCGCGCTATATAAAACGTTCAAATTAATACGTTTCCAGTAGTTCGATATACAATACACCGGTCTATGTTGATGTTCACATTTTTCAATAATACACCCCCTCTCTAGCCAACACCTGTTTCACCTTAATAAGACTTCTTCAGGGCTAGAAAACCATATAACATGTAACAAAGTTTCCAACAAAATCTATCAAAATATATAATAAAAGGTACACATCACCAAAAAAGAGTCAATTTTACATCCCTGTCAAAAGACCATCTCCAGGGGTATATATCAGTTCATTTGTAGAAAAGCAACTACAAGAGGTACTCATGTGTTCACTGGTCCGGTAACAGAAACATAAATAGAAACAAAAAAAATCCCAAATGTGTCACAAAAAGTAAGTTCTTTCGCGTGCATTGAACAAAATGACAGCCGAAAGTGTCACAGGGGTCTCTAGCCTTTTCTGTACTGAGAGCTACTTATGTTCAATGAAACACATTGAGAGCTACTAATATTGTTAGTGTTCTAGTTTCTTAGTATTACACACACACACTGACATCTGGGTTTTAACCCAGGACATATTATGGATTGACAAAGCTAAGCAACATAACATATTTCTGAATCATGCACATCACTATACATGTGTCTCGCCAGACATCGATTACAAGGATTGTTGCAATTTTGATGTCCAGTTTAATATAAGACACAGTTGATGGACAGAATGTAGAACAATGTCATACATTCACCCCATTGAGAATTGAAGGCTGATAGCCAGAAACCGGTCCTTGGATGCTTGATTCCGGTCTGGGAAAGACATGGCTTGGTAGTTCGGACTGGACTGTTCCCATGAGGCACAGGGTCAGAGCTGATTTGCATATAGCCAGTGTCTAACCCAGGGTGGTGTGGAGTGCAAAAAAACGATGGATTTAGGCCCAGATCCTTGTACTGGGGTGAATGTATGACATTGTTCTACATTCTGTCCATCAACTGTGTTTTTTGCAATTTTCACCCCGAGTGGGCTGGGTATGCTCAGACGTGAGTCCCAGGCTCTCCACACCACTGGAGTCAAGCTATCCAGGCTGATGAAGGCTGATAGCCAGAAACCGGTCCTTGGATGCTTGATTCCGGTCTGGGAAAGACATGGCTTGGTAGTTCGGACTGGACTGTTCCCATGAGGCACAGGGTCAGAGCTGATTTGCATATAGCCAGTGTCTAACCCAGGGTGGTGTGGAGTGCAACAAAACGAAGGATTTAGGCCCAGATCCTTGTACTGGGGTGAATGTATGACATTGTTCAACATTCTGTCCATCAACTGTGTTTTTTGCAATTTTCACCCCGAGTGGGCTGGGTATGCTCAGACGTGAGTCCCAGGCTCTCCACACCACTGGAGTCAAGCTAATCAGGCTGATGAAGGCTGATAGCCAGAAACCGGTCCTTGGATGCTTGATTCCGGTCTGGGAAAGACATGGCTTGGTAGTTCGGACTGGACTGTTCCCATGAGGCACAGGGTCAGAGCTGATTTGTATATAGCCAGTGTCTAACCCAGGGTGGTGTGGAGTGCAAAAAAACTATGGATTTAGGCCCAGATCCTTATACTGGGGTGAATGTATGACATTGTTCTACATTCTGTCCATCAACTGTGTTTTTTGCAGTTTAATATAAGAGCCTTAAGAAAGCCCCAGGCTAACAGGCCAAAAAGGGGTCAAAACACGCGTCAGCTGCCTCAATATTTGACAATTTCTGAAACATGCCATGAATGTTGAAATGATGGCTTTGGTGAATAAAAAGTGAGACAACACATAAGAAGCATTACTCATACTTATGACAGTGAAAAACACTTGAATAATGGAAGAAGAAAATATCTCAAATAAACAGGAGGATGCACACACCCTTTTTGACCAGTGTGGAGCCTAGCAGACTTTTCTGGCAGCATTTCTTGAGTTTCATGTAAGAAAAAGTATTGTTCCTTTCTGTTATTGCCTTGTCTGTTGTGCACAGTAGTGTAAAGGTAGATCTTCTGGTAACAGCCAATCCGTGCAGAGCCTTCACAGCCGTTGAACTGTGGTCATGAATAATAAGATGCAGATGTTGCCTTGCATTGCTGCAGCTTGAAGTGTGGATTTGACACATGCTGGATTGGTAAAGTCCTTCAGCATAGTCCAGATAAGATAAGATGATTGGGATGGTTCTACTAATGCAGCTTGGAGGATGCATCAGACAGTTTTCAAGGGAAGAGGCTTACATGAACTAAGTGAAAGGAAAATCAACTGAAATAGTTATCACAGGAATGGTATGTGAGTGGTCATCTGAGGTGTAGACTAAAAGCTTCCCAGAAGAGATGTGTCTTGAGGGACTTCCTGAATTTCAGATAATTGTTTTCTGTACGGAGGGTGAGCTACATTGACGATGCGATTGTCTTCTGCCAGTAGGTTTGTATCTGCCCCAACGTTTGGAGGTTCTGTTTTGGGCTGACAACCTTTGGTATTTGGCTGGTATACGGCAACAGCCCTTCAGTAAGGTAAGAAGGTGCTTCACTTTTACAGGCCTTTAAGTTAATAGGCATTGCAAGGCAAAAAAGTATAGGAGTGATGTGGGCTGGTCAGTGTGCCTCAGGCTAAGGATAAGGGAGGCGGCTGCATGGTTTTGGGCTTTTCGTAGTTTGCCACCAGACTCAGTACTACAATTGTCAATTTGGGTGAAGGTAGCATCACATTGATTAATTTACCAGGGGGGTATTAACAGAATGTACTGTTTTTGTTTTTTAGAAAGAACTGATTAGAACACCCACTGGTGTATCTGTCCCTAAAAGCTAATCAAAAACCTCTAAAGGAGAGGTTGTACGGCATTACAACGCGGGCTTTTACCCCGCATGCCATTACAACGCAGTTTTTACAACGCAAGTTGTTACAACGACTTGCGTTGGGGGTGCTGGATAGTGCAATAGTTTAATTTTCTATTCCAACTCCAGCCCACGTTGACAGTAGGGAAGGTGTTGGATAGAAAATGTAACTATTCCCTATCCTACAGCGCCTTCCAGTGCAAGTTGTTGTAACGACTTGCATTGTAATAGCAGCGTTGTAATAGCAGTGCGGGGTAATACCCGCATTGTTATGGATTTTTCCCAAAGGAGAAAGCCACTTCAGACATGTATCAGTCTTAAGCCTAAAAATGTAAAGATAAGCACATGATCATTGCAGCCTCAAACTGTGCTGGTGCTGTAAAGTCTTTAGGACAAAACGATCCAAAATTGAGCTGATAGCCCCCCCCCCAAAACAAATCACGAGAGCTATATCCCCAGAAACGGTGAGACTGGAATGAATTAATTCACTAAACCTTTTCTGTCCTTGGTGTGAAATTGAGTTGGTTTGCAGTTACCGTGGTGTACAATTGACAAAAAGAAGTGCAGCTAAGTCACTGCCCAGCTGCATAGCATTTCTCAGCCAAAGACACAAAGACATATTAGAGCTCGAAAGAGAATAACACCCTAATGCTACCTAGATGTGCTGGTTGATAATTTGATGACAAAAAGAAAATCCATTGCTGACTCCCTCGAGTCAGACTATCTGTCTTGTAAACCGCTGTTCCTGCTGCTGCATCTAACATCAGTTTCGACACACTAGAAATTACTTTTGATTTTCATGCTGTTTGTCTTTTGAGCACCAGGGGCCATATTACCAAGGGTGGCGATAGGCAATTATTGCTGGTTTAGGGGCCGAAAACGACCGCTAAGCGGCGATAATTCTATCGCTCTATTAGCAAGCTGTCGCTAACTGATGATAGCGACAGTTTTTAGGCGATAGCGAGCGGTTTGGGGCCCGCTTTGCATGTCAGCGATATTTATCGCTAATGACATGCAAAGTGGGCGTACCCAACCTGTTAGCGACTGAAAGTAGTCGCTAACGCCGCTAACGCCTATTAGCAAGGCAGGCGTAGCGATGGAAATATTCCCGCTATCGCCAAAAACTAACACCTGCTCAGACCAGATCTTAGCCATGTTATCCAATGGGAGGTGGATAACATGGCTAAGAGCATTTCGTCGCTAATGCGTGAATATCGCTGTATTCTCAGCGATATTCACGCATTTCGCCGCTATCGCTGGATATTTTAGCACAATGGAGAAAAACGTTGCTAATAGCATGTTTTCTCCGCTAACATATCCAGCGATAGGCAGCGATACAAAAATCATCGCTATGCCTATTTAGCGATAATTATCGCTACTTGTTGGTAATATGCCCCCTTGTGCTGTTTTTTTTTTGTTGTTTTTTTTTTTTTTTTAAAACCTTTATTGAGAGACAGGTATCAGTACAAGCGCAGGCCTACAACCACAAGGGCCGGCCGCAAAATCAGGAGAGTCAAAGGAACAACATCAATGTGTACGGTAGGATGAATACAGGATAGACGTGTAATGAAATCGTTACACAGTAAGCGCCAGGATAAGAAAGGTTTCATTTTATGATGTATAGAGGAGGCAGAAGCCATATCTACCCATGTGTCATGCAACATACACAGAAAAAGAGGGGGGGGACGAGAGGGATGCAGCCCCCTCCGCAATCAAATAACCACAGTAGGGCTAAGCCCAGAGACATCCAATGCCCATCAAAGGTTCAAAAATAAAGGACAAATCGTAGCAAACAAGTAAATGGGTCACCACATAGACCGCCCTCCCGCCCCGGAAAAGGAGAAAGTGCAGACACTTACGAAACGAAGGAGAAAGAACAAAGGGACATAGCCCACCCCCTAGAAAGAAAGCAAAGAAGGGACCATAGAAGAAAACAAACTAAAAAAACAAACACCCCCCCCCACCCTACATCACTGTAATGGCTATGGCCTACCCCACTAAACAGCGTGCCTGTCGCCCAGAGTCACCCGAAATATAGAATAAAGAGAGAGAAAGGGAATAATAACGAAGGGAAAAAGGAGAAAGGGATAAAAGGAGAGGAAAAAGAGGGAAGAGAAGGAGAGGAGAGAAGAGAGGAGGGGAGCCAGCGATCGAAATACAGAACACCACCCTACCCGCAAGAACGGATCACTAATCGAGGTCAAAAAAGGATACTGAGAAAAGCCTACATAAAGGATGAAGACAGGAACTGTCCAAATGATGAGGCACGGAGATGCCAATTAACAAAACAAAAGTCCCGCAGGCATCCAGGCACGATCACCCCTGTCCACTTCTATGAAAAGCAGAGTTGCCAGACCCCGCCACGGCCAGGAAACAGCATAATACAGTGGGTCCATACCAGTCAGGGAAAGCAAGTGGAATTTTCGCGGAACACCGTCCCGGCCAACAAGAGGCAGCCAGGAAAACTCGGCAGCAGTCAGAATGCAAAAGTAACCCAAAGATCAACGTGGCCAAGCACAAAGTCCGGGCTGTCCAGCAAAAAGCAAAAAAATCAGGATGTAGGAAATACTGCAGCATCGGCACCGGGTCCACTTGATCCCATGGAATCGAACACCCAGCCGGATATCCCAGCACAGCAGCTGGAGAAGTCTCAACAATACCAACTCGGGGAGACGACACCGCGTCACAAAATGGCTGAGCAACCATGGCGGCGATCCGCAACTCCAAGTCCCGGCAGTGCAAGGACAGGTCGATCCGCAGAGCACCCAGGGCGAACAAGACAGCACTCCGTGTAGGGGCCGCCCGAATCAAACGAGGTCTGGGGAGAGCAAATGCAGCAACGTCCCTGTCTCCAGGAGGAAGACACTCCGAGGGGCCATCCGCCATCTTGAGCATATCGCCCGCCGCCATTGTCGCATCCGCCTCCAAGCCCACCAGGAGTGCCGGAGGCCCCAGGACACACAGCCGATCCGCGGCGGATGGCGCTCAGCGGAGAAAGGAGAGTCACCAGAAGAACGGGCGTGCTCCCCACAACACTCGGGGGAGCCCTGCACCAGACCCCAGGCGGGACAATCAACAGGAGTGGGCTTCTCACCCGAGGGGTGCCGGACAACGCGGCTTCTCTTCTTCGGGCCGGCAGGCAATCAGGCATGCGGGGCGGCCCACCATCGGGGGTGGGTCCGCTCCGGCGCTTCCGGCTCGCGACTCTCAGGCTACCACCATCGGGTCTCTTCAGCGGTTCCGGGCCGCCGGCACTCCGAACACCTCCAGGCAGACACAGCACTCGAGGCCCCGGCGTCAGGGCCGGGAAGGCCAGCAAGGCGACAAAGGCAGAACGCAGAAACCACTGCACGCCAGAGCCCCGGAAAAAGACGGTAAGTGAAGGCTCTTCCCTGGTAACCGAATTCGGAACACCCCGAACAGGATGAAAGACAGGATAGGCGGCGGGGAGGAAGGGATCTCGGAGCGAGGCGTTTATGCGACTGTTCCGATCGCCATCTTGGCTCCTCCCCCCCTTGTGCTGTTTTTAATGTCATTTTTCATTTAAAAAATGTTGGTATTTGCTCTGTGGTGCTGCGTTTCTCTCTTTGGGGTTGACATAAGTGCCTACTCTGGTGCTCTAGGCACTGTTTACCCCCAGATTTTCCACCTACAAATCATTGTTTACAGATGTGTCAGTGCACCTAGTTCAGTGGAAGGATAGCAAGACAGCCACACCCAGAATGCACTATATTGTCACATGAAAATCCAGGACTGGAAACGGTGTATGTCCTGACCTGGAGGAAAGTGATCATCCTACTACCAAACATATCTTCAAGGTATACTTACCTATGTATACTTACCTTGACAGTATATTAGTAGTCAATATTGGGGTGTCAATACATTTGCAGGTCGATATTTCTGACCTCAATATTGTGACATATATCCCAATAAAGTCAGTGAGTGGAGCTTAGGTGCAAAAAGACCCTTTTACCAGATTTATTTGCACCAGATATGATGTGTGTTTTTGAGTCAAATTTCCACACACAAAAAACTTGCATAAGTGGTTTGTGGACCCATTTTGCATGTGTGAGATCCATATTTTCTATGTTTCGCTTTTGTTTTTACCACCCGCTATAATCTGGGGTTAAATGCAATTGCAAATTCAGCGGCAGTGCAATTTGCACTTAGCTCGGAAATATTTCTTTAACGCCACCACCGTTTTGAACTGCAACCTGGGTTTAGTTAGTCCCAAGGGGTCACATTAAAGTACCAGGGGTAATACTGTTAGGGGTGTAACTGGTATTTGGGCCCAGTTTAGTACTGAATTAGAATTGAACAGAAAAGGGCTTGCCAAGCGGGGGAAAATGCCACTTACACATAAACTGCTTTTGGCACTGATGGACATCCGGTGCAACATTTAGGGCTAGATGTAGCAACATACCCTTTTGCGATTTCCAAATAGCGATTTTTAAGGAACTGCTATTTGGGAATTGCAAAATGGCATGTATGTAGAAATTCGCTATTTTTTAGCAATTTCTTAAAATTCCTTATTTGCGATTAGCAAATTGCTAATCGCAAATAAGGAATAATTTCCCATTCATTTCTATGGGCCAGGAGGCCCATAGGAATGAATGTGAAATTATTCTCAATTTGCGATTCGCAATTTGCTAATCGCAAATTTAGAATAATTTCAAGGGTGCAGGGATGTCTCAAGGACACCCTGCTGCACCCCTGAAAATGACATGTGTGCGCATATGGCGCACATACATGCCCTAAGGACATGTATGAGCATCACATGGCACCTTTACAAATTGCATAAAGTGCATTTGTAAAAGAATTCACAAATTACCACCAACTACAAGTTGGTGGTAATTTTCGATTTCTTAGCCAAAATTCGCTAAAATGAAATGTTTCATACATAGCATTTAAGAAATTGCAATTTGCGATTTCTTAAATGCTAGCGCAATGTTAAGGAATCGCAAAATCTGCGATTCCTTAATATTGCAAACTTTTAGCATGATACATCTCATTTCCCGTTTTTCTTGTCGCAAATACTGCTATTTTGCGAATCGCAGCGTTTGCGACAAGAAAAAGCTTGATACATCTACCCTTAATTAGTTTGAGAGTTTTTTGCAGCCGTATTGCACTTGACGTTAAATTAAGCCCTAAAAGTGAGTTGCAAATATACCCTACATATACCCTACAAAGAGTCCCCCATGCAAATTACACTACAGTTAAGTTTTAGAAATTAATTTTTATAACTGGACGAAATGTTGTTTACACCGGCAAATTCTTGGGTCATTTGCAGCATTTCATGTTTTGCTCGCTATGCAAAACGTCTTTGTTTACACTATTACACCACATTACGTAATTGAAATTTTGTTCTGGTAAAAATACTAACGCAGAATCATGGGAACAGTGCAAATGAGCTGCTTTTTGCACTTTTTTTGGCATAAATGTATGCCAGGGCACCTTTTGCACACAAAAAACCTTGCAAAATTCTGGATCAGCATTTCGCTCAATACTGCATAATCATTAGTATTTTTTGTGTAATTTTCTTAAAGGAAATTAAACACATTTCACCCAGATTTATTGATTTATAATATTGTACAAAAAAACAGGGAATAGCACACGCACCATTTTTGTACGCTTTTTAAAAAGTGTTTTCCTGCAAGTGTGGGTGCAGAGGATGTATGACAGTACAATGCGATCATTTTGATCGCGGTACTTTACATCGCGGATATTACAACGCAAGTCGTTACAACGACTTGCGTTAGAGGGCGCCGATTGAGGATTATTATAATTTTATATTCCAACACCAGTCCATGTAACAGTAGGGAAGGCGTTGGAATATAAAATTACAATATTCCTTAACCAACAGAGCCATCCAGCGCAAGTCGTAGTAACGACTTGCGTTGTAATGGCAGCGTGGTAAAGGTCGTGCGGTGTAAACACCGCGTTGCAAACGACGTTTACCAGGTGCAGAACCATATGCAAGCACAATTTACACTCCGCTCTAAATCGCGAGGTTGATACAATTAATGATAGAGAAGTTGTTTAACTAGTCCATAGTTACTATTCAGGCAGCAGGACCAGTGGCACCGGGGCCCTCAGGGGCAAATGAACTCTGCAATATTTCCTACCCCAACATCTCTCTAAGAGACCTTTTTCCTTGCTTGAACCAGAACCTGTGGCACCCTTTCTATGCTACTGATTTTAGCACTACTGCCCTGATGTAAGGGGGCCCCTTTATGTGTGTGAAGGGTGAAAGGTGTGGCGCAGTGGGCTCACGGTTCGATCCCCAGTGGTAGCACAGCTCAGCATCATGTGACTCTGAGCAATAGCTCACGTAATCTCCCAGATGGCCCTCAGCACCTGGATACCCTCAGGGGTGATAAGTCGCGCTTTACAAATATGGAATTATATTATAAGGATATGGGGGTGTGGCTTGACTTCTAGGGCGGCCGACTTTGATACAGGGGAACAGTCTGGTGGGAGGCTCAAACATCCTGTGATTCTAGGAAAATCACTTAATCTCCCCATCATTAAAAATTAAGGTGTCCATCTGTAATGCAACTGGTGCTCATGTAAAGCGCTTTGATACCTTCAGGCTGTGTTTGCGCTATATAAAACTGGAAAAAAAGGCCTTTAGAGACCGGGGCATAATGCTGGTGCGTGGGATAAAAAAACGAGAGGGTCTCTCGAAGGGGCGTGGCTGATGTAATTAGGGTGTGGCTTCAAAACACGTAAGCTAAAAATCTGCGCTTTGCCTAGAGCGCAACCCAACTTGAATTTTGTTGCTTCTGTCATTGCATCCAGATATATAATACAACAAGTGACATTACACCTACAGCAAGCCAGGACTATTGGCTTTGCCAATGGTTGTTAGTTGCAAAAGATAAATAAGCAACAACTACGGCTTTGTTGATATCCCATAGAAAATGCTTCAGCTCTGACATGATGAGGCTGTGAAAGAACTATAATAAGTCTGTTTGAAGTTACATCAAAAGCAGGGGAGGGTGGCAGTGCTGCAGAAGTAAGATTTTTTTTCCACCCTGAGGGTGAGGGCAAAAATGGAGAGCCCAATAGGAACCCGTTTCAGCACCTGGGGCCTCATTTATGAAAAGTGACGCATCGCTGCCTGAAAACATCGATGCGTCACTTTTCATTGCGCCCTCCTTGCGACACCAATGATGCGTCATATTTACAGTATGACGCATCATTGCGCAAGGAGTTACAGATACGTCAGTATTTCTGACGTATCTGTATGGCGCAAAAGTGACGCATTGCTGGAGTGTTTCATAAAAGTGACACAACTCCAGCAATGTGTCATTTCACATGGGGCAAGCCCCATGTGAAAGGGCCTGCGTCAGTCTTACGCCTGCTGTGAGGCAGGCGCAAGATTTTGACGCATTTGCGTCCTAGAAGTGGCGCAGTGAAATCTTATAGATTTCACTGCGTCACTTCTATGACCTTTTCTTGCGTCAGAACGCCACCCTGCATACATTATACCTGGCGCAGGTATAATGTAGCGCAGGGGTTTACAAAGTGACGCATCTACCTAGATGCGTCACTTTGTAAATATGGTGCAACAAGGCACATTTTTTACGCTGCTGGTGCGTCACAAAAAGTGACGCACCGGCGGCGTAAAAGTGACGCACAGCCTCATAAATGAGGCCCCTGCTTTTTAGAACTGCCGGTGCTGAGCACCTGCAGGACCTGGCCCACTTAAAGCCCTGCCAGTGCTGTCCAGAGCTGTGGAATCTGCACTGTAAAAGATTCCACAGTGAAGCGTGGATCCTGCCTCCAGAATCCTACTGAGGACTCAGCAGCAGAGTTTTCCCACTGAACCCTTGGGGATAGTTGTAATTCCAGCGTAACCCCAGAGGTATAAATACACGCTATAGATTCGCCGAGTAAACGATCCCGACGTTTTTATGGTTGAGGATTAAATATTTACCAGCTCCAACTCTCAGCCATTTGAGAAGAATTACCGACCGGGAGAGCCAGCATAATGAGAGCCGCATAATTACCTGACAGATTTATACCTAGCTGCGGTAAGAGATCAAACCAACAGTTTTTTTATTCAATTCATTTCTTGCGCAAATCACTTCTCGCAAAAGTAATGCGGACAAATCATCCCCCAGGGGGCGGACATGTTGGATTGGGCTGTTCCCTACAGGGAGCGCGCAGATCCGGAAGTGGCAGTGGGTTGCAAGTAGCAAGGGTGTGGCCGCGCTCACTGCCATGAGATTCCTGAGCCCTTGCCAATGGATGTTAGTATAAGAAGTGATGATTGGAGGTCATCCAACTCGATCAATGAGGCATTCATTAGTTAATTAATTTACTTATTTATATTATATGGCTCACACAACAAACCAAGGGGCATATTAGCAAGGACTAGCGATCAAATTATAGCCGCTTTCGCCTCCATTTCTGGGCGAAAAGCGGCGATAATTTTATCGCTTTATCAACAAGGACACGCTAGCGCGTATTTTGCTGACTTAGCGCCCGTTTCCAGCATGCCTAACTTTGCATCACTGATGAGATGCAAAGTAGGCGTGCCTGACTAAACTGCAAGGGTAAATTTCGCTCAGCCAGCTTTGTGATATTTACAGCATGCCCCGGACCCGCGAAGCGATATTCAAATTTTGCGCTAGGCACCCCTTAACGCTGGATTCTAACATTTGGTATTTTCTTGACTACACTATGTTTACTATGGGAGGTGGATTCTAGGGTTGAGGCCACAGGGCCCTATCATCAAGCTTATCTCCATTTTTGCTGGATTATCGCTGTTTTTCCAGTGATGCTGCCCCATATCGCCGGCTATCACTGGAAATATTATCGCAAAGGCGCTAAGCATTGTTGATACAGCGCTAGCCTGGCGATAATTTCAAGTGATAGCCGGCGATAGTAAAAAAACGCGCTAAGCGCATTCAGCGATAATTATCTCTGCGGCCAGCTAATATGCCCCCAAGTTGCTTGTAGGCGCCCTTATATTTTAAAAAACAACAAAAACTACACATTCTGACTTCTACTTGCAGTGTGCTCAAGTTAAACTTGATTCTGGGGTCCGGGAGCACACAGAAGTTACTACGCCCTGACCACTGATATCCTGGGTCTGGAGGACCAACTGCATCTCTACAAGCAGAGCATCAAGTAGCCCCCTCCCCCATTAGCACTCTACCCTCAAGGCAGACGTGGGTGAGCAGCCCAAGGATTACTCTGAGAGGTGGTGTGGGGTTAGATACTCAGAGCTCAGCAGTGCATAAAATAACCCCCCCATAGATCATGGGGCAAGTATACTAATCTTTCACGCAACGCAGCAAGCAAAGTTGCTGCACTGCGTTGCATGAAAGGAAGAGAGCAAAAACACTCCGGGCCTCATTTATGAGGCCTTGCGGCAGTTTTGCGCTTCTGATGCGTCACTTTTTGTGATGCATCAGCGGCGTAAAACATGCCTCCTGTTGCGCACTATTTACAAAGTGACGCATCTAAGCAGATGCGTCACTTTGTAAACCCCTGCGCTACGTTATACCTGCGTCAGGTATAATGTATGCAGAGGGGGCGTTCCCCTGCAAAAAGCCTCGTAATAGTGATGCAGTGAAATCTATGAGATTTCACTGCGTCACTTTTAGGACGCTGTTGCGTCAAAATCTTGTGCCTGCCTCACAGCAGGCGTAAAGACTGATGCAAGCCCTTTCACATGGGCTTTCCCCATGTGAAAGGACGCATTGCTGGAGTTGCGTCACTTTTGTGACACACTCCAGCAATGCGTGACTTTTGCGCTTACAGATACGTCAGAAATACTGACGTATCTGTAACTCCTTGCGCCATGATGCGTCATACTGTAAATATGACGCATCATTGGTCTCGCAAGGAGGGCGCAGTGAAAAGTGACGCATCGCTGTTTTCACACAGCAATGCCTCACTTTTCATAAATGAGGCCCTCTATATTTACAAATGTATGGAGCCTTTCTGCTCTCTCTTTGCACTGGTACACTCTGTGCTGCCTAGCACCAATGCAGGCGCCATTGTTCAAGGGTGCCTGAGTTGTAGGCAGGATTCTTTTTGTGCAGGAAGGGAAACATTCCTGTACAATAATAATCCTTAGAGGTATTTTCCTCTTTCTTTGTGTGATGTGGAATGCATCACCTATAGGAAGAGAAGTAACCAGAGAAATAAACATACTTTTCCTTCTTACGCCTCAGTGGGGAAGGCATAGCATTTTGCCACATTTCCACATTTACTATCGTTAGTAAATCTGGAAATTCTCCAAAATCCATGAGTGGGTGCAAGGGAACACTCACGCTCCACCCATGGGACACCTCACAACTTGCAATGTAATGCTGAGCAAGTTGCTGTGTTGCAATATATATTTCTTTACAAAGCCATGCACGGCAGCGCAAATCATCCTTGTAATATTACTGTCTTTGTGTCACTTTGTGTGGCGCACAGACAACATACCGGCTTGATAAATCCAGTGGCGGCTTGCATCTACGGAGAGTGGCAGGTGGGCAAATGCGTGGTAGTCGGGTCATGCACTCTGGTGCAGCAAATAAAATAGACATTCGCTTACCTTACATGCTGTATGCATGGCACGTCCTCCTCCTCGCTCCAGTCCAGTGTTCAGCGCGGGCCCCAGCCAACTCCCTTAACCAATCCTAGTGCCGCTCTCATGCTGTTAACAAGCATGAGAGAAACACCAGGATTGGAGGAAGCAGCCTCTCTCGGCGTTCTTGAGGGCACTGAAGGCCTGTCTTGCTCTCAACCGAACTGTCTTAACCCCTTCGCTGCGGGGGTAATTCCCCCGCTGTGCTGGGGGGGAGGGGGCGAGCACAGTGCCCGCATGTTCATCACGAGCTCAGCTCGTCATGAGGCACGGCGCTCCTTGCTCATGACGAGCTGAGCTCGTCACAGGTGCACCGGCTCCCGTGGAACGCTCAGCACAGCGGGGGAATTCTCCCCGCACCTGAGCGTTCCACGGCTCATGACGAGCTGAGCTCGTCATGAGCACCGGAGCACCGTTCCTCACTGAGCTCGTCGTGAGCATGGTAAAGGTTAAGAAGCTGGATTAGAGATTAAAGTGTGCATGTCTGGCTGGCTATCACAAGACAGGTTGTGAAAGGGACATGCGCACTTTAAACTTAAGTTCACAGGCAGCCCCTAACTCCGCCACTCAGCAGGCCTTACCTGAGGTAACTAAAACTACAAGTGTCAGAATTCTAAG
Organism: Lissotriton helveticus; assembly: GCF_964261635.1. Lineage (NCBI taxonomy): Eukaryota > Metazoa > Chordata > Amphibia > Caudata > Salamandridae > Lissotriton > Lissotriton helveticus. The sequence goes on from NC_136072.1 coordinate 84,421,312, forward strand.
GAAAAACCGGGACTGGCCTAACTATTAACCCATGGGCACGTGGACCTTGGCAGCTACACATGTATTTATTCATTATCATAATGAATTGTATAGGGTAGGCATTCAGTGCCAGGAAGCCTACCTCTCCCACGCTGAAATGCAAAAATCTCCCTAACAAGGAACAAAGGCAGCCTCTGGGCTGTATGAATCCATCAAAGGAGAGAAAATCCGCTTCCTTTGATGCAGTGATGTTATCGAGGCAAAACTGGATTCCGGTTATCTTCAGCGGCCGCGCAGTTTGTTGTTGGCGTGTCTCAGATAAAAAATGCACTTAGTGATGAAACAAATCTGAGAAATGAAACAGGCAGAGAGAAAATATCAAACAAGGGCGGGAGGGTGAGGAGAAAGTTTAACGTTTGACAAAGCTTGCTTAATAAAACAGAGACTTCATAACATGCCTCAAAGGAAAATTCAACATTTACTGTTAAGACTGGATGCTGAATTTTATAAACATTTAAGGTGCACCAGTAACTACCTTGTGACCAAACATACCGGAAGTGCCAATGTTGGGGAGAGGATGTAGCCTTATGGCTAGAGTGGGCGACCTGGAAGCTGAGGAACCGGGGGGCATATTAGCAAGGCGGGCGATATGAAATTATCGCCGCTTTTGCAGCCGTTTTCGGCCGAGAAGCGGCGATAATTTCATCGCCCTATTAGCAAGCTGTCGCTAACAATAGTTAGCGACAGCTTTTAGGCAATAGCGAGCGGTTTGGGGCCCGCTTTGCATGTCAGCGATATTAACACTAATGACATGCAAAGTGGGCGTGCCCAACCTGTTAGCGACTGAAAGCAGTCGCTAACATATCTATCGCCTATTATCAACGCAGGCACAGCGATAAAAAAATTCACGCTAAGCGCGAATATTGCCAAAAAGTAACGCCTGCTCAGACCACTTCTTAACCTGTATATCCAATGGGAGTTGGATATTCTGGTTAAGACCCTTTTGGTGTTAATGCCTGAATATCGCTGGTTTTCCAGCGATACTCACGCATTTCGCCACTATCGCCGGATATTTTATCGCATTTGAGATAAATGTTGCTAATAGCACGTTATCTCTGCGATAAAATCCGGCAATGCCCAGCAATAAAAAAAATGGCGCTAAGCTCATTTAGCGATAAATATCGCTAGTTGTTGATAATATGCCCCCGGGTTCGAGTCTTGGCAACTACACTCAATATCCTGTGATTCTGGGCAAATCAATTAATCTCCCTGTGCCCAAAAAAAATTAATGTGTCCTTCTGTAACGCAACTGTTGCTCATGTGAAGCGCTCTGATATCTGATTTCTCTGGTCTAGTTTGCGCTATATAAAACTCTAAAAAATATAAACATTTACTGCGGCTATGAAGACTTTTTAAACTTGGAAATAGAGAATATGGAAAAAAATTGTGTTTCAGCTCTGATTCTAGCAGGTTTTTCTATATTCTCGTCCCATTTCCTCCATGCACATTTTTGTAAGTTTTATCAGGTAAAATGTGGACGTAGAAAAATATTACAAGTGTAGTTTGAAGACAATGTTAATTCCCATGCAGGTGGAAACTCCTGTTTACACCAGCTTCAGATCTGCAGTGCACCTTGTAATCGAAGTAGATACAATGGGGCTTACTTACAAGCCCCTGTGTCACTTGTTTTAGATGTGCTGGTGGCGTAGTGTGCTGGCCCATATTTACAAGGCCACTCAAAGCCACCCTGCCTGGCTTTTCATGGCCTTGTAAATGTGGCCCCCTGTCACGCATCACTTTGCGTGTTAGGGACGTGCCATGGGTGTTGCAGTAGGTGTTTCCATGGAACATCCATGGATTCTGACGCTTTCCCAGATTTACAAGATTTACAACACTTAACGTTGCTGAATACCCCATTTGTTCATTCTCAGGAGTACTGGCATTTTTAGTCAAGAGTTCATGTATATGGTTGGCTTTGGGTTTTAGCTTAATTTTATAGGTTTCAAGTGAATGCGATTCATATTCTCCTTTGCACAGATGAGTTGGAAATCACTTATTGTGTCTTTATTGTGCTCATCTGTGCTACTTATTCTATCGCTCCTACCCTATGGGGGTCATTAGGATGATGGGTGGACTTAGTCCGCCCGCCATCCTATCGGGAGTAGGGACTGCCCACCATAAGGGCGGGGGTCCCGTGGGTGGATTAGGATGCGGCCGCCACAGTGGCGGCCGCATCCTGCATTCATAACATTGTGGCGGGCGGTGCTCTCTGCACCGCCCGCCACAATGCTATGAATGCCTGTATGCATTAGCATTCACAATGCGGCAGGCACCGCGCGGTGCCTACTGCATTGTATATGCAAATGCAGGGGGGTACCACAGGTACCCCCTGTGTGCACGCCCCACCACTCCTTCACTTTGGGGGCCCGCAGGGGGCCCCCAAACTGAAGACCGCATGCCTTGCCACGGAAAGGCATCTGTTTCACCCCATCCTAATATGGCTGGCGGTGTCTAATAGACACCGCCACCATATTATTCCTTTTCTGCCCCGGCCGCAAGGCGACCGGGGCGGAAAAGCGGCGGACGGTCTTTCCGTCCGCCGCGGTCCCCCCACCATACTAATATGGCGGGGGGTTTTCGGGAAACAATGTCGGGCGGATTGCCTCCGCCAGGTCGGCGGTGGCTACCGCCAGCCTGGCGGAGGCAATCCACCCGACATCGTAATGGGCCCCTTAGTCTCTGGAAGAAGAGCGCGAGCCTTGTTCTTCCAGGAATAAGAACGCATTGGGCCAAAGTGGTGGAGCACACACCACATACACGCTCCTGTGTGTGAAAAAAGCCACTTTATTGAAGACAGGTGAAACGCACAAAACTAAACCTAGGCCTTCGCCTTGAAAAATGAAACCTCACTATACAATTATTCACCTACTTCCACTTACTCCCCCCACCCCTAACATTCCCACCCCTTCTGCATCCTTTCCTTGTAACTGTTTAACTTTTAATCTGTTCTTAACTGTTGACCGTTAACTTCTGTAACCTGTGACCTACTTCTATTAACATCTAACTATCTAAGGATCTTACATCTTAACATATCATGTGTTGCTTCTTCCCAGTGTCACTTTCCTGCCACACCCCCTTTTCCTGCTTCTTCTCTGTTCACAACGCTAATCTAAACCAGTAACCATGTCAAAAGTAGCTGTCACCCGCCTTACACCTGCTCCAAGTGACAACCATGTACACATATCCCCCCTGCGCACCTGTGCTCAATCGAAGAGACCTATGAATACCATATTGTACCAAAAAAACAACCCAAGATACCAGGGAGGGGGAAAAACCCTTCTCACATCAAATTATTACCGGCTACTGTGTCACTTTACTAAAATGATAACGCGGTGCGTGAAATGGCCAGTTAAGTACTTGGGCTCCCAGGACCGCCAGACCATGCTTTGGTCTACCCATGACATTCTCTTCTGTATTTGTCCTTGTGGCAACCTTTCTCCCTCTTTCAGCTTCATTTGGTCTACCTTACAACCCCCCACATCTTTATCAATCTACGTGACGTGTTGCGTCTATCTCTCTCCAATCGTTTTCAATCCTTTGTTGCCCCTGTAACACTCTGCTCTCTCCCGTCTTTCAGCTTCTCATTCCAACATTACCTTCTATCCTGATAGATGTACCTTTCTGTCTCACACTATTGCATTATTTAGTGCTTTTGTACTTCATTTTTGCTCCATCTGGCTTTCACTCACCATTTTCAAACAACCCATTACCACTCATCCTCATTCTCTTTGTCTTCCTCTCTTCGCCTTTTCTCTTTTTCATTCTCTTTCTCTTTGTCTTGACTTTCCATTCTCTTTCTCCTACTCTCTCTCTTATGCTTTCTTTTTCTCTTCCTCTCTTTCTCTTTCTCTTTCTCTTTCTCATTCTCTATCTTCGTCTTTCTATTTCTCTTTTTTGCTTTCTTTATCTCTTTTTCTTTGTATCTCTCCTCTTTCTTTCGCTTTGCTGTTGTCTGTGCATTTCGTTTTCTATGTCGTTTATTTGCATTTTTCCTTCTCCTTCTTTCTCTTTGTATTTCTCCTCCTTGTTTCTCTTTCCTTCTCTTTCTCTTTCTTTTCCCCTGTATTTTCATTCTCTGTCCTTCTCTTTGATTTTCTTTCTCTTTCTTTCTCTTTCCCGTTCTTTTTGTCTTTCTCTTTTTCTCTTTACCCTTCTCATTCTCATTCTCTTTGTCTTTCTCTCTTTCCCATTCTCTTTGTCTTTCTCTCTTACTCTTCCTATTTCGCTGTCTTTCTTGTTGTATTTCTACTTCATCTTTCTATTTGTCCTTCTCTTTACCTTTCTCATTCTCATTCTCTTTGCCTTTCTCCCTTTCTCATTCGCTTTGTCTAAGTCTTTTTCACTTTTTCAAAATCTCTTTTTATCTCTCTGTGTATTTCTCTTTGTATTTCTGTGTCGTTCCCTTTGTATTTCTTGTCTTTCTTTCTCTTTGTTGTTGTATTTCCTTCTCTTTATCTTTATTGGTATTTTTTTCTTATCTGTCTTTCTTTATGTAAGTCTCCTGTTTTTTCTCTTTTCTTTTCTCTTACTTTTTTCTTGTACTCTTTTTCTCTTTGCCTTTCTCTTTCTCATTCAGCTTCTCTCTTTCTCATTCTCTTTTTCCTTTGCCTTCCATCCTTTCTCTTTCTCTTTCTATTTCTCTGTCTTTCTCATTGTATTTCTCCTGCTTCTTTCTCTTTACCCTTCTCTTTCTAATTCGCTGTCTTTGTCTTTTTCTCTTTGCCTTTCTTTCTTTCTCATTTGCTTTCTCTGTTTCTGTTTCTCATTCTCTTTGTCTTTCCCTTTCTCTCTTTGTCTTTCTTCTTTCTCCTTTTCCCTTTCTCTTTGAATTTCTTTGTCATTCACTTTGTATTTGTCCCCTTTCTTTCACTTTGCTGTTGTCTTTCTCTCTCTCTCTCTCTTCCTCTTTCCCTTTCCTTTTCTCTTTCTTTCTCTTTGTATTTTTCCTTCTCTGTCTTTCGCTTTGTATTTCTCCTCTTTCTTTCTCTTTCCTGTTCTTTCATTTTCTCTTTGCTTTCTCTTCCTCTCTTTCTTATCCTCCTGTTCTCTCTTTCTCTCCGCTCAATCTCTCTCTCATTCACTAGCTCCTTCTCACTCATAGACACCTTCCATCTAGTACACATTCATTTCCTCCTAGCCTTTGGTATGGAAAAGACATACATACTATTATTCACTATCAACATCTGTAGGTTCGCAGGCTTTGACCCTCTTTCAGTGAACCGCAACCCATTCACTCTGAAACCGCCCTTAAGAAGCAGCACACAGTTTTCTTATAGGCTCATACTAGATTAGCTGCTGCAGGGAAATTATGCTCCAAAGCTCTTTGACAGACCATTAAGTACTGAAATATTTAATGAGCGTCTCTTCAGAAGGGCCTCCACAATGTATGACTTTGAAACTAACTTCTTTCGGATATTTGCTGCACAAGTAATTATTTGGACCAGTATTTTAAAACATCAGAGTACTCCCTTTCCCCAATTACTGCAGGAATGAGTGGGTCTTGCTCGCTACACCCCCATGGGGTATGTAATAGACCATTTCCACAATTGCTTTTAGCTCTCATTTCCCCTCTCCGTTTTTAGGTCTCGACTATTCTATCACGTAAGTGATAAATAGACGAGAGTATTGAGGGCAAACCAAGCTCTGAAACCACCAGGCGGATTACGTCGAGTGCATGTGCTCGTGCACGCGCTTGCCATTTGCTCCCTGAGCCGCCTGCCTCCGAGAGCTTCACTTCAAAGGGATCCGCTCCCCCGCCCCCTGCTTCACACTTTTCACGGCCGCCAGGCTGTGTCTCGCATTTCTCCTCCCCCCAATTATGTACTCGCTGCAGCACCATAGTTTAACTTCAGTGCCAGAGGCTTTGGCACAGAACACGTATTTTGAACGCATGCAACGGTAGCTTCTCCAATATGTCTCAGTGAAGAAAAAGGAAACTGTGAGAAATAACCCATCACCTAGAATCTCACAATTTAGAGAAACGAGCTTGCTCCGAAATGTTCTGGTTTTACTTTGTGGGATCCCGCCACTACATCAGTGTTTGATTCCCTCTGCCTGCTTGCGTGACAGGCCTTGTCTTTAAATCTTGGCGCCTGCGTTTAGTGTGGGTGGCAGACAAGTCACATGTAAGCTCGGCTCGTTCAAGAGTACCCTGGGCAGAGCCAATGCAAGGCATCTGGCTCGAGCTTGTATGGGCTCGTCCTCTACTTTTACTCCCCTGTCCCCCATGTGCAGTTCACTGCCCCAGAGCCTCCTTTTTGCTTCCACCCAGTGTGCTACATGTCCTATACGCCACATCTTTACAGCATTAACCTCTTGAATGGCCCCTAACATGTATCAGATTAGCGAGACTTAGCATTTGTTTCTTGTTATTTTAGTTGGGTGAGCAAGTCTCAGAATTTTGCTGTTTCTGTAATTTCTCGATCGTGGTAAGCGCCATGCTCCCACCCCCCATGATGTGAAAAATCCCATGGAACTGCTCCCTTTCAGAAAGGCCCTTAAGACCGGGCCTTTAACCCTTCTGTCATGATCTGCATCGTCTGAGGGGCCTCTGCTTTTTCTTCTGTAGTACTGCCAGACGCCTTATAGTATTAGTTTGCGCTCTTTAAATATAAAATCAAATCAATACAGTGCATCAGTGAAAGTGGCTGCTCGATGTTCCCGAACACGAGTGGCTAAGCTCACACTTGCCCTTGAGAGGAAAGGGTTCAGGTCCGCTCGTGCGCTTTTGTCCACTGACACAAAGGAGGTAAAAGTCTGCCTGACAGGTCCTCACAGCCTGCGTCAACCTCACCCTCAAATCCGTCGTTTCTGGACCGCTTTCCAAAACCAATCATGTGTCAATTAACGGGGAGCTACACCCTCTTATTTCGCTCGGCTACGTTAGCAATTGTTGAAAAAAGGATCTTTTTCAAATAGCAGAATAGAACTGAAAGCAAGTGGAAATATTGACTTCTATGGCATTCAAATAGCCAGTTAGTTATGCCCATAGACAAGCAGGCAACCACCCGACCGACTACAGACTTTCCAATAAATGCAATGTAGTCGCTGCAGTCCAATCTCCGTAGCTGTATCACAGCATAACTTGTTCGATTCCAAAAAAGCAATAAACCTGTGGTCAAAGTATGTCATTAAAAATGTTAGGATTAAATAAATACACATTGGAAATATGCCATATTCACCAGACATGCAATCGAGCGGGGACTGTGATGATTTGTTTGTCGAACTCGTTGTGAAATAAACGATTTGTTAATGTCGATTTCAGATAATGATGCGCCCGTCAATCGCCTCTTAAAAGTAAGCAACACTACATTGTTTTCCGCCATCATTTACAAAAAGAATGAAAATCTGATCGAAGTGAGGAAAACTAAACGAAAATGTTGCTAAAACAGACATAATCGCACCACCACAACATCACTCAGCAGCACCACCACAGCACCACTCAGCACCACCACATTATCACTCAGCACCACCACATTATCACTCAGCACCACCACAGCACCACTCAGCACCACCACAGCATCACTCAGCACCACCACAGCACCACTCAGCACCACCACATTATCACTCAGCACCACCACAGCATCACTCTGCACCACCACACGATCATTCAGCACCACCACAGCACCACTCAGAACCACCACAGCACCACCCAGCACCACCACATTATCACTCAGCACCACCACATTATCACTCAGCACCACCACAGCACCACTCAGCACCACCACAGCATCACTCAGCACCACCACAGCACCACCACAGCATGACTCAGCACCACCACAGCATCACTCAGCACCACCACAGCACCACTCAGCACCACCACAGCATCGCTCAGCACCACCACAGCATCACTCAGCACCACCACAACACCACTCAGCACCACCACAGCATCACTCAGCACAACCACAGCATCACTCAGCACAACCACAGCATCACTCAGCGAAACCACAGCATCACTCAGTGCAACCCCAGCATCACTCAGCACCACCACAGCATCACTCAGCACAACCACAGGATCACTCAGCACCACCACAGCATCACTGGTTCAAATATGTTCTCTCAATGTTTCAAGCTTTATTACAAATGTCACAAAAAGATGTTAATATTTCACTTCTGTTCTTGGATTTGCGTCACAATAAAATACACTGAACATAATCTTCACAAAAGTTCTTTACAAAATGTTAAGCTATTGCCATTATAAATTACAATCACTTTTATTTAAGTATTAATTATTTAAAAAAATTAAAAGCCATTGTTATTTGTAATATCAATACATCTAAGTCACGTAAATACAAAACATGTTGCATTACAAATGCTGTAGGTGTCACATTTGCGAAAGTTATAACTATTGGCATTGTAAATGACAAAGCTATTAATTTAGCTATTTAAAAAAAAAAACCACATAAATAAAAAAATTGTCATTTACAAGACCAATAGCTCAAACTTTCCTAATGCGAGACCTATTGCATTGCAAATGCTTGTTCTCTGTCTTTCTTCCCACCCCCTTTGCTACACGCGCTCTCAATGCCTGTGTCTATCTTTCTCAAAACCCCCTCTCACTGTCAACTTAAAGGCGGGGCCACTGGAATTATGCGCAAGGGATGGCCAAATTATGTGGCAAGGTTTACTCAATTATGTGGTAGGAAAATACAAATGATTCAGCATAATATTGGGTAATTTGTTTTTCATTTTTACAGAGGTTAACACTGGACAAAGGTTTCACCATGTTAGTTCTAATTTAACACCCTAATAGAGCAGAAAAGCAACTGAAAGATGAACAGTCAACCTTTGTGAAGTGTTTTATGCATCATAGCAACATGCGTTGCAGCATTTTTAATATCTTTTGAACCGTTTGAGCTAGAAACATTTTTTTAAACTTCAAACTAAGCAGCAGGTGATGGATTATGCGGAAAGTGCGGCAAATTCATAAATATGCGAAAAACACAGCAGCCACAGAATTACATTATTCCAAGGGCCCTGCTTAAAGTGCAATCACTCAACAGCTCAAGCAAAAGACAGGGACATCTGCCAGTTGGCACTTCTGCCTTGCCATACAATTTTAGATTTGCAAACATTACTTCCCAAGAGAATGCCTCCTGGGTGACATCATGCTTTTTAAATTTGAGCTGTTCTGGCTCCTCCATATAAAAGGTAAAACGAGGCCGCAACCTCATCTGTACTCCCTCCCACACTTCCCTCACTGCCTCGTTTCCACTCTCTCCAAGTTTTTCCCCCTTTTGTTCTTTATTTTTTATTTATTTTCTATATATTTATTATTGACTGTTTTAAGAATTGTAAAACTCTTTCTCCAATGCACAGCACTGACTAGCGGGTTGTGAAGGTGGAGCATAACTGAGCCGGAAGAGGCAGGAAGGTCAAAGAAAACAGAAAATGTCTGAATAAGAGGCTTGAGGCGTAGTTGGATGCAAGAAAAAGAGCATCCCAGGAAGGAGAGTTCCTTGATGTAGAAGCAAGATGAATGGAAGAAGCATACAAAGTGAAACATGAAAAGATGTCGACAGAAGACCAGCCAAGCAATTGAATTACTGACGGAGTCTAAAGCGCGCAGGGGCATATTATGAAGAACGGGCGATACATTATCGCCACTTTTATCGGCAGGAAACTGCAGATAAAACGGCGATAATGGCCTTGATAATATGCTCTATGAATTCCAATCGAAGCCCATGTTAGATGTCTTCACATCTAACATGGGCTTCGATAGGAATTCTATAGAGCATATTATCAAGCCCATTATCGCCATTTTATCGGCAGTTTCCTGCCGATAAAAGTGGCGATAATGTATCGCCCGTCCTTGATAATATGCCCCGCAATCTCTCTCTCTCCTTCTCTCTCTCTTATTCGCTCTCTATCACTCACACGTGCTTTCTTTCTCTCTCTCTCTCTCTCTCTCTCTCTCTTCTCTTTTTCTTTGGCTGTATTGTTCTCCCTTTCTTTTCTCGTCCTCTTACTCTCTTTTCCCCCTCTTTTCCCCCTCTCTCTCGTTCAACCCAATGTCACTTTCTCTCTTGTTCTCCCGATTTTTATTGTCCAGTGATAGCGTCTTTCTCTCTCTTGCTCTTCCTTCCAGTTTCTCGTTCTGTAAACTGTATCTTGCTCTCTCTTTTTTCCCTCTCTTGGGCCATTTCTCTTCCTTATTCAAACTCTTTCTTTCGTGGTTTTGTCTCTCTCTCGATTGCTCTTTTTATTGTTTTACAGTATCCCTCTCTCTTTCTCTCTCACCCACTATTTAATTCCCAATTTGGATCCATATTCCACCACAGTGCAATTCCATCATTTCTTATTTATTGATGTGCCCTTTATCCTTCAGATATTGTCATGGTTTTGTTTCCCTTTCCCATGACTTTTGCATCACTTCATTGCACATTGGGGGTGTTTTCCTCATACAGTTGAAGATGAGTTTTCAAAGCTGTCTTCACCTGTGACTGATACAAATCATAGATAAATTCCATCAAACTCCACTTACCCCTTGTACCTCAGCCAAATACCATGCCACAAACTAACCTTATGCTAGCCAAGGAAAACTGGCTATATATATTCATACCTTACATTCAGTAGGGATCGGAAAAATACAAATAGACAAATGGCTGGGTTAACAATTGCGCATTGTTGTGCGATTTATAATTTTAGTCCAATTAGTTAGATCTCTAAGGATAAAGTGATAGACATTCAAAATTCACCAGAAGATGTGGAAAATCCAAACCATTAAGTAGAACATAGAGTATATCCTGAGCTCAAATTCCAAGTAAAAAGTTCATAGAGACAAGATGATCTTCACAAATTTCTTCTTTATTCCAACGATTATGTACTTCTACAGAGGAACAGAATTAGCTGCCACTAGCCGACACGTGTTTTTAGAAGGATACTACTATATGGGATAGAAATGTCCTTGTAAGCACTTTGTCTGATCTTTAGTCTTTTACTAGAATGTTCTGAGACATTGTTTTTGATGACTGTAACACTGTTACATCTCACAATACAGTCGCATACGTTGTCTTAAACAGTAATTAGACTCTTTAATAAATTCTAGCCCCAGGATGTCCGTAGTTGATTGAACACAGGACGAAACACGTGTTAGCTAGTGGCAGCTAATTCTGTTCCTCTGAAGAAGTACATAATCGTTGGAATAAAGAAGAAATTTGTGAAGATCATCTTGTCTCTATGAACTTTTTACTTGGAATTTGAGCTCAGGATATACCCTATGTTCTTCAGTGGGGATCTATTTGTTAAAAAAAAAATGCTCACCATGTGTGTTTAATATCAATACAATCACTTCCAAATCTTACACCACTACAAGAGTTAACCGTTTACTTTCCAATTAAAGCCCTGTTTTCTTTTCTTTTTTAAAGTACAGGTTGGAATATCTGAATCCTGTACTACCTAATGGCACTTTTATCACATCCAGTCTTTATAGTATGCATTAACCTAACTCTTTATTACACACAGAGTACTCTGACATATCCACCTTTGACATAGTGCCGCGATCTGTCATTTCACTACCTAAACACAATAATTCTGGCATATCCAAACCTCACAGCTTGTCAGGCCGAAAACCATCACCGTAAAAGTACAACTCTGCCCCCAGATAAACCTGTGCACATTATTACCCAACTGGGCATCTTGAAAGGGTATCGTTGGCTTCTGTAAACTCTACGTCATAGCATGAGTTATCACTATAGGACAAAATCAACTCTGGTGAATCTTTTATAAATATTGTTTTAACAACATTAAAATTCATATCTTTTGACATCCAAAAGATATCTTTTATTATACAAATCATTAACCTAAACCACCATTTAAAGCCATAAATTTAAAAGCAAATGAGAGAACCCGTGCAGCATCCATTTAATATTCAAAGCTAAGTCCTTCAGAATTGTCACTGGAGAGCACCATCACACATATCCAAGCATCACAAGAGGCTACACACATAATGCAGGATCTGTTGCCAAACCACCCAAAGACATGCCTCCCTGTTCATACTTTACAGTAGATCTGTTTTTATGTTTATTGACAAATTATGCGTCTCACCAGCTCATGCCAAGTCCTCATGGGCATCAGTTGTTTAATATTGTTTTTTGTTACTTTTACCTCACATTTGATATAAAAATTACCATACGCTAACCCCTGCTTAATTTGTAAACAAAAAAGTGCAGGGGCCCAAAATCTTTTTAGGAGCCCAGTGAAGGACCTCCCGAATGCTGAGGTTGCCGCATATCGAATCAGCGAGTTCCTCATTCCGCCTCAGGCCTCTTTAATTCTCCATCCTTATGCTTGCATGTTCTTTTTCTTATCTATTTTCTCTCTTTGACACTGTTCTTCTAATGTTTTTTCCTCATTATTTGTCCCTTTTCTGCCTTGTCTCTCTTGCACTGGGTCAAATCTTGAAGATAAAAATATAAGCCTCAGTCCTCAAAAATGAGTGCCGGTGCCCTCCACCTGCAAACATTTGCCACTGCAGCTAGCCCATCTCTGCAAAGGAGAACAATGTCTTGTTTAACCCTTTGCGTGCTCGTGACGGAACCGTTCCGTCACGAACCTCGGGTGGGCTGTGCTGGTGATGGAACGATTCCGCCACGGCCCGCTCGCCGCGCCTGCGCTGGCGTTCTAAAGAGCGGGTGGGGCCATGACGGAACCGTTCCGTCACAAGCACAGCTCACCCGAGGGCCGTGACGGAGCGGTTCCATCATGAGTACCAGAGCGCCGCGCGGCCCCGCCTCCCCCTTAGCGCTGCGGCGGAATAGCCGCCGCAGCTAAGGGGTTAAAGCTGTGTCTTCTCTTGAAAAACTCCTTCACTGCCAAAGGACATTTGTGAGCTGTCCAAACATCATAGTTTGGCATGAGTGATACCTCCACCAGTAAACAGCAACTCTTCCATATATAAAGCTAGTGGAATGGCACCAACTAACTCCAAAAATCCTCTACTATCACTCCAATTTTATCCCTACAGTTACCCGGGCCCAACTCCATAACCTACAATGCCACCGAAGCACACACAATACAGTTTCTTTACTCCAATCCTTAATAAGAAAGGCCACTTTAGTCAGGAATGAAGATAGGTTATCAGGGCCGGACTGACTAGCGGGTGTTTTGGAATTCTGCCGAGCTGGGGGCTGATTTCACTGCGGTGGGGGCTGATTTCGTTCATGGAGACCTGCGTGTACTTCAAAATAATTAAAGCAAAACAAATTTCGTTCAGTACACTCAGGTCCCCATCAACGAAATCAGCCCCCAGCTCAGCAGCACTCCAAAACGCCCGGTAGCCAGTCCGGCCCTGTAGGTTATTCCTTTTACTTCATGGACAAATTCTGTATTAGTTGTATTCCAACGGAAAGCAGCCGACACGTGTTTCGTCTGCCAGGACTTTTTCAAGGCTAAATATTGGTAGCGACTCTATCAAGTTCAGTCTCACTGTGTATGTAAATAAAGGTGTCCAAACAGCCCCCAGTCCATTATCGACCCAATTTGGGTATCCAAGGGGCCAGCTATCTCTCCGAAGAGCAAAGAAACTGTATTGTTTGTGCTTTGGTGCCATTGTATGTTAATAGGTAGTCCTGACTGCCTTTGCAGTACGCCAAAATGCACCTAAGGTGGGTGGGTGTTCTCACCACTACAGCACCACCACAAAAAACTATAGATTGTTTTGTTCATGAAACTAGTTTTTGATACCACTGCCTACCACAACTGATGGATGTGCATACACCAAGCATAGCCGCCTTTCTCCTGTTTTAGCCAACTCCATGCCTTCAAGATAAATGTTGTTCTTGCTCAAAACTCAGAGGATTTCATAATGTAACTGAACAGCAACAGGGTTCAACTCTTCCTAATTCCATATACTATTCTAAAACTTCTCCTTAAACTAGTCTTTCAAGATGGAACAGATGTTTTAAAAGGCTGTCATGTTTTGCACCAGAACATTAATTGACTACCTTCTACATTCTATTGAAATTTCCCCTTTACAAGCAGGGGTCCTGTCACCCAATTTTACTTCCAGATCCACGTCAACCCCAAGACCACCCTCAGAGGCACCCTCATCTACAGACCCCCGGGACCACGCACCCAATTCAGCGAAGACATCGCCGACTTCATCAGCCCACACGCCCTCCCCTCCGCCGACTACATCCTCCTCGGGGACCTCAACTTCCACCTGGAGAACAACAACGACCGCAACACCACCACCCTGCTGGACAACCTCGGACTCAAGCAACTGGTGACCACCCCCACCCACTACGCCGGACACACACTCGACCCGGTCTTCTCTTCCAGCAAGGACATCGCCTTCAGCCACGCCATGGGACTCCACTGGACGGACCACAGCTGCGTCCACTTCAGCTTCAGGAGGACCACGCTCCACCATCACCAGCAACAGGTTCCCCGCAGAAGCTGGAACAAGATCACTGCAGACCAGCTCGCTACTTCCCTGAGCAAGAACCCTCCCACCAGCACAACGAACCCCAGCCAAGCGGCCACCAACCTCACGAAATGGATCAGCGACTGCGCAGACGACCTCGCCCCCCTGAGGACCCCGCCGAGCAGACCCGGCAGCAAGAAAGCCCCATGGTTTAACGACGAACTCAAGAGCTCCAAGAAGAACTGCAGAGCACTTGAGAAAACCTGGCGCAGAGACCCAACACCGGACAACATGACTGCCCTCAAGCTCGCCACTCGAAAACACCACCAACTGATCCACGCCACCAAGAAAACCGCATTCAAGGAACGACTGGACAACAACGCACACAACAGCAAGGAACTCTTCAACATCGTGAAAGAGCTCTCCAACCCCAACGCCGGAAGCAACGACATCACCCCTTCGCAAGACCTCTGCAACTCCCTCGCCTCCTACTTCCACAACAAGATCGCGGACATACACAACAGCTTCAGCACTCAACCGACGCACGCCACAACCGAACCACCGCCCCCCACCACCACCCTCCGCGCCTGGACCCCGATCAGCACCGAAGACACCATCCGCACGATGAACTCCATCCACTCCGGATCTCCGACAGACCCCTGCCCTCACCACGTCTTCAACAAGGCCGACGCTGTCATCGCACCCCACCTGCGGGACACCATCAACACCTCCTTCGACACCGCTACCTTCCCGGAGAGCTGGAAGCACGCCGAACTCAGCGCTCTACTTAAGAAACCCTCAGCCGACCCCACCGACCTCAAGAACTACCGCCCCATCTCGCTGCTCCCGTTTCCGGCAAAAGTCATCGAGAAGACCGTCAACAAGCAGCTGGCCGCCTTCCTCGAGACGAATGGTTCCCTCGACCTCTCGCAGTCTGGCTTCCGGGCCAACCACAGCACCGAGACCGCCCTGATCGCAGCTACCGATGACATCCGAGCCCTGCTCGACAACGGAGAAACAGCGGCCCTCATCCTTCTGGACCTCTCCGCGGCCTTCGACACTGTCTGCCACCATACCCTAGTACAGCGCCTCAGCAACGTCGGAATCCAGGAGAAGGCACTGGAGTGGATCATCTCCTTCCTCGCCGGAAGGACACAGAAAGTCCTCCCCCCGTTCAGATCGGAGGTCACCGAAGTCATCTGCGGCGTTCCTCAAGGCTCTTCACTCAGCCCAACACTCTTCAACGTCTACATGAGCCCCCTCGCAGCCATCGCACGCCAGCACAACCTCAACATCATCTCCTACGCCGACAACACCCAGCTGATCGTCTCCCTCACCAACGACCCCGCCACCGCCAGAGCCAACCTGCACGAAGGGATGACAGACGTAGACAAATGGATGTCGAACAGCCGCCTGAAACTGAACTCGGACAAGACGGAAGTCCTCATCCTGGGATCCTCACCCTCCGCCTGGGACGACTCCTGGTGGCCCTCCGCCCTGCGCAGCGCACCCAAACCAACAGACCACGCTCGCAACCTGGGCTTCATCCTGGACTCCTCCCTCTCCATGACCAGACAAGTCAACGCCGTCTCCTCGTCGTGCTTCAACATCCTGCGCATGCTACGTAGGATCTTCCGATGGATCCCCACCGAGACCAGGAAGACGGTCACCCAGGCCCTCGTCACCAGCCGTCTGGACTACGGCAACTCCCTCTACGCCGGAACCACCGCCAAACTCCAGAAGAGACTCCAGCGGATCCAGAACACCTCAGCACGACTCATCCTGGACATCCCCCGCCGCAGCCACATCTCCGGACACCTGAGAGATCTGCACTGGCTCCCGGTCAACAAGAGAATCACCTTCCGGCTCCTCACCCACGCACACAAAGCCCTACACAACCAAGGCCCAGGACACCTCAACAGCCGCCTCAACTTCTACGCTCCCAAACGCCAGCTTCAATCGACCAGCCACGCCCTCGCCGCCGCCCCCCGCATCCGAAGAGCCACCACAGGAGGAAGGTCCTTCTCCTACCTGGCCGCCAAGACTTGGAACTCCCTCCCGGCCCACCTCCGCCTGACCCAAGACCACCTCGCCTTCAGGAAGCAGCTCAAGACCTGGCTGTTCGAGCGGTAGCGGACCCCACCCCCAGCGCCTTGAGACCCCCCGGGTGAGTAGTGCGCCATATAAATGCTTTGATTGATTGATTGATTGACTGTTAGAAGTTTTGGGTAATCTGGTGATTTAATTTTCCCAAAGCTGCCTTATTCTATACCCACCGCATATCTACTATAAACTGTTACTCATTTAATGTCTTTCTAAGAGCATTTCATTTAAGTGGCGTTTTCAAAATAGAACAGTTGATAAAATTGACTGAAAAAAATACAGAGAAGTAAATACACTTACAGCCGATTTGGAGAGTGACTGAAAAATGCTGGAGATCGAAGATCAGATTCATGACAGGATCTGAAGAATGATATTGTGACAGTTACCATACAAAAGAAGTAGGTAACAGTATTTTGAGGCACTACAAAGGATGAAAGTGACAGAGTACTCTATGCGACAACGCATAATTATGAGATGAGAAATAAAGACGGCTAGGAGAAACGTTGGGTGAATTTGTGTCGCAGCTATTGTTGTTCTTGATCATTGTGTAATGAAATTTAATAAACAAATAAATTAAAAAGAAAGTTTTGTGACAACAGCGTAGAATGCTAGAGAGGCTGCAGGCCATGGATAAGCATGAATACAAGACTAATGAAATAGAATTATTGGATTGTGGGAAGTAGCAGCCATGCTGAATACATGAAGGGAGGGAAGATATGGGACATGAACTGGAGATAAAAAGGAAAGCATCCTTTATTACGAAGCCGGAATCACGCTGTGTCTTTACAACACTAGCAATAGTACGAGCACAAGGTTACCACGCATTTGTTTAGCACACAAGCCGTTACAACGACTTGCTTTAGCGGGCGCAGTGGTGGAGTTTTGTTGGATTTTAAGTACAACGCATTCCCTACTATTGCGCTGACTGGAGTTGGAAAAGTAAATTATACTATTCCAAAAGCCAGCGCCCCACAAAGGCAAGTGGTTGTAACAACTTGTATGCTAAAGGAAAACAACGCGTTTGTTCTAATGCCGACGTTGTAAAGGCATGAAGCTAAACGCATGCATGATTACACAACTGATAAAAATTATGTAAGGGAGGAATTTTAATTACACCGCCATGTTTTGCAGAATCTCTTACATTTAGTGTAGCAATTATTATGTGAAATTCTGGGAAATTATGCTATTATGTGTAATTGAGTTTTGCTCAATTTTAAATCCTGCCATGCGAGCATTGGAGCAACTTGAATAGACACATTGCGAGCAGCTGTTTTTCGTGGCACTTGTGATTTTTGCCCTATTTTTTGGCAAAGTGCGTCCTTGCATCCAAAATAGACGTGGGGGTGCATTTACATGAAAATATAGCACAAAAGGCCCGATTAGCATTTTACATCATTTTGCATAAAATTGTTTATTTTTTCTGAAATTGCACATAATTACACAAAAATAAATTACACAAATTTCACACACAGTCAGTAAAAATAAAAGCAACTAGAAGCACTTCCACTCAAATAACTTTATTTGGTTTGTTTGTCCAAAACCATCAAAGTAAACAAACGATAAAAACATTGTCAATTACAGTTTAAAAATATAAAAACAGGTACATTTTCGGGTAGCTTATTTAAAAAAGCACTAAAAATGGACAGCCAAACATACACCAGAATACACTAAGAAACAGCTGCGGGGCATGCTTCCTGCTAAGAGGCATGTAGCTTGCAAGCCCCTGATGAAATAAGGGGAGCGTTAACAAAGTGCATAATACATAAGTACATATTTTACAAGACAATTAATAGTACGGTGCAATCTATAATAAAAGCTTCTTTCAAATTATCCAAAAAGCAACTAAAAAGCGACTGACAGAAAAAACTATCGGTTCAGATACATCTGATTTTTAAATTCTGTACTCAATCTGAAACTGACTAGCTCCTAGATTGAGGCAGATGGTCTTTTCCACCTCCTGCGTATCTGCTGATATCTAGGGCAGAAAAACAAAACGTGTTCTTCAATTTCTCTGACAGTAGTTCAGGCAGGACATAAATCCAGTACTAGACCAGACGCTGGTAGGAAATTTTAGGAGAGATTGCCGTATCTGAATCTCACATATAGACTTCTTCCAAAAGGGGGAGAGATTCAATCCAGAAAGGGTTCAAATTGTGGGCATGACTTTACAGCGAAAAAATTGGATGTTAACTGACCATTTGTCAAATTATTTGTATAGTTAACGGCCACCACCTCCCAATATCTGGCTTTTAATCTCGATAAATCATCGCTTGTAGCCCTATCTGGATGTTCCCACAGGTCCTTCCTATTCAATGACTTCCACCAGTCTGCAATGTGTTTAAACCATGGTAAGCTATTTGCACCATTGATCATCATAATCTCCCGAAGAGAATTTCGATAATCGATAAGTTGGGGGTTTGTCCATAGGCGCAGCCAGAAGGTTAAGGGTTTCAGAGCAGCCAGATCCCCAATTCTCTTCAGTCCAAGGTCACAGAAAAGGGGAATGAGAGGAGCTGTAATCGGTATTGAAATGAGGGATCTAGCAATGATGTTTTCACAAGTCGTTAACTTATTGACAGTGGTGTAGCCCCAAATCTCGGCCCCGTACAGGGCTCCGCTTTGGGCTTTTGCACAATAGATTTCCGGTGCTGGGGATAGGGGATGAGTGTGAGATTGTTTATTAAATCTTAATATAGATTTAGATCTTTGACATAGGATTAGGTAACTCTTGTTTAGCTGGTATTCCCAATTGAGTGACTCACTCAAACCTATGCCTAGATAGTCCAAAAATGTTACCCGCTCAAGGGGCTCGTGTGTAATCTTGATCTCCCGAAGGCCACCCCGTACTTCCCCAAATACCATATATTCTGTCTTGGAGGTGTTGAGTTCCAATCTCCGATCTCTACAGAATTCTAAAAATCTATCCAATAATATTTTCAAACCCATTGGTGTCTTAGATATTAATAAGGAGTCATCTGCAAAGAGCGGGATAAGGACTTTTTCCCCTTTCAGGGTGGGTGAATCATTCTCACTCACCATTAAGCGACTCACCAAATCATTAATGAACAGGGAAAACAGCGTGGGCGCTAGAATGCACCCTTGTCGGAGCCCACGCTGTATTGGTATATTCTCTGTTAGTTCACCAATTTTCTCCCCTCTGATTTGGGCATAATTGTCCATGTGGCGTCGTGCTATCACTGTTACCAGATCTGGAGGGGCACCTAGATGGAGCATAATCTTCAATAGCAAGTCACGCGGTACCAGATCAAACGCGGCTCACAGATCCACGAGTGCTACATAAAGCTTCTGCTTCCTAAGTAGCACAGATTTCCAGGTTAGTAATGTGAATCTGTAAGCTTGATCACACGTACTTATTTTGGAACGAAAACCCGCCTGGTATGTTGACAATATTGTGTGATCATCCATCCAGCATTGTAATTTATCTAGGATGTGCCTGGAAAAAATCTTTTGTAAATTATCTATCAGGCTGATGGGTTTAGAAACACTTAATATTGATTGAAATGGAGCTGTACCATTACATTGAGAGTTGTTATAAGAGTGAAGCAGTGATCCAGCCAGGAGATGTTTAATTTGAGGATGAGAAGGTTAGTGATGAGAAAGGCAACAGATAGGGACATATATTCTGAAAATTATGCATACGAAAATAGCCAGAGCAGAGATTTAAGGGGAAAAGGTAGTGAAGAGTCACAGATGAGACTAAGAACATAGGCAACGAAGTTAAAGAGGATGCTACAGATAGCAAAAATAGAGAAAAGGGAGAAGCATAAGCCGAGTGGACTGCTGTAATACATAGGTTTTAATTTTATGAGAGGGAAGACAGAGAGCTATGGTACTCTTAAGTTGGTAATAAACAAACTGCTGATGTGCCTGAGAAAAAAAGGCGAGAGATGCAAGGATTTGAGAATTATCTCCAAAGAACCTGGAGGATAAATCGAAGGAAGTGATTAGGCTTGGGCGGAGTACGCCAAGTTCCAAAAAATGCAAAGTGACCAAAAAACTCCACCGTGCTACATGGATCCGCAATCAACGGAGTGCATTAGGTTGCGCCGTTCGTGGTGATTTTCAGTGCCGGGCGTTTGTCATGCACTGGAAAATCAGCACAAACGGCACCATTTGCAGCTCAAGAGGGGGCTGCTTCTTTCTGCCGCTCGAATAGATGTTCTACTCAAGCGGCAGCTTCCTCAAAGCGAGCGGAAAGTTTCTTAACATGAGAAGTAGCGATCGCCCGCAAGCATCCGCTTTGAGAAATCTTGCTAGGAGGTGATCTGGAGTAGAGTTTTCCTCTCTTCGCTCGCCAACTTAATGTTGGCGAGCAAGGAAAAAACTCAGCACGGAGTACAGAATGAGATAAACTCAAGGAGCGGAGTGGAATTTCGCACCAAGGCCTAGTGATGATTGCAGTCAATGGAATGGTGAATACAAATATATTTGGGTGCCCTTGAGAGAAATTCAAGTTGCCCCACAGTAAAGGAGATGTGCAAAAGAGATTTGAGACAAAAAACTGAATAGGATGTATTGTAAGGTAGCTGAGATCAAAGAAAGGACAGAGTAAGGAAAGCTCATCCCAGACAGACAAACGGATGGTCCTGAAGTCCAAGTTTGATGGCCAAAACAGAAAATTATGGAGGAGAAGCGAATAAGAATAAAGAATTGGGTATAGTTACAAAGAGTGGCAATGCAGTCCAAGAGCTAGAACTGAGAGATTGTCCTTAAGGTGGTAGAAAAGAAGACACCAATGAGGGCTTTCATTTAAGAGGGGGTGGAATAGTATCGCTTGATGGAATCAAGGGAGTGGCTGGATGAGAAACAGAGATCAAAGAGACTGAAGATGAAGGGGAAACACCAAAGATAAAAAGAAGAAATAAGGCCAGTACCAGCAGTAATTGAGGGGGGCAACAGTAGGTGAACACAGGATAAAAATAGAACCACGTTTTCCACTAACAAGGGGAACTTCAAAGGCTCATGTTAGGAAAGGCTGGCTCAGGAGGGAAGAGGTGGATGTGGTGATGAAAGAAGAACACAAAAGGTCGATTTTAATTGAGAAAATAAAATAGAGAGGGCAGTGTGGCAGAAGAGGAGACATGACAAATAAAGTGGACATCTAAAGAAAATGTAGTATTGGTGGGGATAGAGGGAAATTAGAAGGGTATTATAATAACAGACTAGACAGCATTAATACACATGTTTCTGCAGACAGCAGTGTGTTATAGACTGATTATAAATCGCGGGCTAACCACTGGGACAAGCAAACAAGAAGACACAGTCACTGGGATAAGGAGACACCTATATTGGTAGATGAGTGAGCTGGACAGGGAATGTGACACAGGGGCAATGGCACAGGGAGATGCAGACACTTGGGCAAGGAAGGACAAGACAAGAGGAAATAATGCAAGATACTGTGTGGGGGACATTGGATGTGTGAGAGATGGAAAAGGAGACAAAGGCACCAAAAGAGGGAGAATCCCCACTCGGGTAGGGTAACTGAGAAACTGAGCAAGCGACACATGGGCATTAGGTTGAGCAAACATGCAACTCACCCCATGTCCCACCCGTGTGGTATGCTATAACTAAGGCTCCATGTTTTCCGTTTTACTGCTTTTACAGATAAATACAGACAGAAAACATTTATTTTCTTATCTTTATTTATTTTTAAATGCAGATAAAAACGGAAATTGGGATACTTTTTTAGTAATTCTAAGTACTGTCTGCCATGACTGCCAGGCAAATAGCTGTGTGGATTGATAGGTAAGGGGGCTAAAAAAGAAAGACATTTTAGTAAAGTGGCTTTAACTTGGTTGGTACTGAAATGTGCATATGTTGTTAAAAGTGCATTAATGTATCTTCTGCGGGTGTTTACAGCATTGAAACCTAGTAGGCATTCAAGCATGAGTGCATATTTACCGGTTAAATAAATGTGGAACTATATTAATTTCAGCTTAATTTTTCCACAAAACTCAAAATTAATATGGATAAATACAGATAAAATTAGCAAAAAATAAATATGGAGAAATACAGCCGGAAATGTCAAAAAAATAAATACCATAAAAACGGGAGCCCTAGCTATAACTTAACTCTAAAGTAACCAAAACTAATGCTACCTTCATTCTTACTAGAAATACTAAATTGTACATGCTGGTAAGAGTAAGCCTTACTTACCTGCCCATCCTGCAGTTTTTACGTGTAGGAAAACAGACCAAAATAAACGAAAAAACCTTAAACATTTGTCCTTTTAATTGGTAACCTTCTTATTTCATTTCACTTTATTGTTCCATTGAAAAATGTATCTGTTGCTCATGCTAGTTCACTCGTGGTACACTTGTGAAAATCAAAGCACACTTGGCATATGTGAAAAGAACTCTGGTGAGCATGCACGACTAGTGCACTTACATACCCTAATATTGTCTGGTTCACTTACATACCCTAATATTGTCTGGTTCTAATGCTAGCAGTCACACCGGGGATGAAACACTCCCGTCACACTCTTGTGTGGAAAAAACTGGTGGGTGGGGGGGTGGAATGTAAGACATGGGAGCATAACATATCTCTAACTAGGACAGCCCCTATTCTCTACTTTTATGCTGTTGCAACAAGTCCATTACTAGATGAGACTTCTCCGATTTCCGCATCTCATGGACTCCTACAATAAAACATGATTTTATGTCGTAATTACTGACCCTTTGGCGGTACATATTCTCTTTAATCCAAAGAAATTCATATGTGCTGTAACAAATGTAATGTTACACACTTTATGAGTATCCCTAGGTTAAACTTAGTATGTTACACATTGATAGCTAGTGAGTGCAAATTCTGCCCCATCTGTTGTGATGAATACAGGGATAATCACATTCCGTAAATGTCGCAAACTTGACCGCCCGCATCAATAGAAACGTGTAATTGCTCTAAAATCAGCTTGGTTAAAGGCTGTTGTGTGTTGGTTACACATGTTCTCGTTCATATGTGCATTGTCTCGCATGGCATACATTAATGCATAACATAACATGAGCTCCCAGGGTTAGCCGCTGAATACAGGAATATTCAACCTGCTGTATTTTTTGTGGTTTTGAGCTTCATTTTGGAGGATGTACAGAAGGAAAACATATAGCTGTCTTGTTGTGTGAGTCAAATCTTGATAACATTTCAGCCACACACATACTTTACCTATACACACCTCTGCCCATAGAGCAATACCAGGACATAGTCCTAGTATGTTCTCTCCTTTATCACAGAACTTTGGGGCATATTACCAACGATTAGCGATATTTATCGCTAACGATGCTTAGCAACGAATTTTTTAACGCTAAGCATCGCCGGAAATTATCGCAGAGATAACTTGCTATTAGCAAGGTTTATCTCAGAAGTGATAAAAATCCTTGCGCTAACTGCCAAATGAGAGATTATCGCTGGAAAACCAACGATAATCTCTCGAAGTTTGGCGTTAGCTTGATAATAGGGGCTCAAAAACGTAGCCATGATATCCACCTTCCATAGGATATCATGGCTAAGTCAGGAAAATACCAGGGGGCATATTATCAAGGGGGTTTATCTCCGCTTTTTTGGCTTTAAAAGCCAAGAAAGCGGAGATAAAATTAGCTCCCTATTACCTAGCTGTCGCTAACACCAGTTAGCGACAGCTAGTAGGAGATAGTGACCATCTGGGGCCCCGCTTTGCATGTCAGTGAAATTTATCACTAATGACATGCAAAGTGGGCGTGCCAAGATGTTAGCGACTGAAAACAGTCGCTAACATCGCTGTCTCCTATTACCAACTTTTGGAGATATTCGCGCTAAGCGCGAATATCTCCAAAAGCTAACACCTGCCCTGAGCAGTTCTTAGCCATGTTATCCAATGGAAGGTGGATAACATGGCTAAGAGCATTAGCTCGGTAATGCATGAATATCGCTGATTTTTCAGCAATATTCATGCATTGCGGCCGATTTTTATCGCTTTTGCAATAAACCTTGATAATAGCAAGGTTTATCTGCGATAATTTCTGGCGATGCTTAGCGTTAAAAAATTTGCTGCTAAGCATCGTTAGTGATAAATATCGCTTCAGGTGTAAAAAAAAGCAGTGCTAACCCCGGTTAGCGCTGCTTTTTTTTTATCACTAACAGGGTTAGCGAACTCCTTGATAATAGGAGAAATGTCGCTTAACAACATTTCTCCTCTTATTTTTCTCTGGAACGCCCCCTTTGCATCTCATTAGAGATGCAAGGGGAAGCGTAGAGAAAAAGGGTGCTAACATGCGAATTTGCGTGTTAGCACCCTGTTGCTGATAGGGAGATAATTTTATCTCCGCTTTCTTGGCTTTTAAAGCCAAAAAAGCGGAGATAAATCCCTTGATAATATGCCCCCATGTCTTCTTACAAGTTAGACTGATGCCAATATCTTAAACGCAATACCACATATCTGCCCATTCCTGTTAATGTTATGTTATATGTTATAATAGATTTATATCGCGCACAAATACTCGAGTGTCCTGGCGCGCAGAGTTACCGTGACCTGGTGGAGCGAGGAGTTTAAACCAGCTGAACGAGCAATAATGTGGAGTTCAGCGACAACAAACAAAGTCACCCCACAACTTGCGCAAACAAAATACTGGCTGCTCCACAACGCATACTGGACACCATCCAGACTCCACAAGGTCGGCATAGCAGACTCAGACAAATGCTGGAACTGTCTGAAAGAGGAAGGAACCCTCGAACACCTTGTCTTCACCTGCGTGAAAGTTAAGAAGTTCTGGGCACAAATCAACACCTTCCTGAACGATATGCTCAAAACAAAACTGGAGATCAGCTTCGTTAGCCTGGCGACTGAGCACCTAACAGCGGACCTAAAAAGTAAAGAAGAAAGAGAACTCTTAGACCTACTCCTCACGGCAGCCCTCAAAATGATCCTAACGAACTGGAAAAACACAGCCAAAGCAAATTTCAAAACATGGATCAACTGGATTACCTTCCTGAGGGGGGCCGACAACATCACAGGCACTTTCTCGAAAGAACACAATGCCAAGCTGCACATGTGGGACCCGCTTGATGAGCTCCTGAGGACGACCCAATAAAGGACAATCAACCCCCCCCCCCCCCTCTCTCTTCTTCTCTTCTTTTTTTCTTCTCCAGTGGAGGGAGACCAATGGACAATGGACATATATGATCGACGCCTGTGTACCTCTATCTGTACTGTATATATATATTTTTGTACACCAATAAAAATTTCTAATAAAAAAAAAAAAAAAAAAAAAGGAAAGTTTTAAGTTGTTTTTTGAAAAGTCTAAAGTCCTGAATATACCGTAATTCCAAGGGAAGGGAGTTCCATGCTGTAGCTGTTTTCACGGAGAGGGACTGACCCCGCTCTACAACATTTGTATCTCCTTATATCTGTTCCCATGCTTCTAAGCAAAGGAAAATCATTGCTTACCCATCAAATAAGTGTCCTGTGCCATTAAATGGAAATGGTGCGTGCGGCCAGCACTACCAGTATACAACACACATGTACACCCCAGTAACAACTGGACCGACACATAACTCTATTTATGTCATGCTGAAATCGTGACTCAGATCTCACTGTTGGTCACATGCCAACTTCAAGGAGGTTCCAAACCTGACTTTCAGGTGCTTCAGTGAAAAAGGTAATGCCAGTTCCTACATTGTTGACTTATGCTGGTTGATATCACACTAGTTAAATGTAGCCATTTCAGGCTGTATGAAATGTTTAAGTAACACTCATGCCCACTATTTCAGGCTAGTGTATGTTAACCAACAACTTTTATGTTGTGGATGTTACATGATAACAATGGGACAAGAAAGAAACAATGGCAAAATATATGAATTCATGAATCATGACTACCAATTTCTTATTTCAGGATTTATTATCCCATTCTAGACTAACATATACTATTGTGGCCACCATGCACAGCTATGTAGGGCCTCTTTGAACAATGCACAATTTTTGTGTAGAAGGACCATGTTGCCGTATAGTGCCAATGTTTTGCCCACCCTTGTTCCAGTGATCATATGTTAGAAGCTCTGGGCTGAGGCATGAGGAAGGAATGCCCTGTGTAGACAACACGTGGGTGAAATACTATACAGACTTCCAGAGGTGCAGGTGAGTCCACCCCACCTGAACTGATTCTGCGGAATGCATGGAGGACATCATCGACAGCCTAGTAGCTGTTGACAGGACCAGTCTATAACGTTGTCTTCTACAATAAACACTTAAGTCAGCGGTGACACCTGGTCCCATCCAGCTGCTCCAACATGAAGGAAGCCTGCATGGTAAAACACCGCCGGCGCTGGTCGGCCGGAAACCCGCCGCCCTTTGAAAGCAGCCGACATGGAATTTCCGTGTCAGCCTGGGATTTCTGGCATGGTGACTGCAGAATGCCCGAACATGACGAATCCAGGAGAATCAGCCAATGTCTCATGTGCCAGACAGGATCACTCATCGGCAAGCGTCACATCTGCTCAGCTCTCATACATGCTTCTTGTCTTTTTGTTGGATTCTTGGCCTCAAATTCTTTCCCTGCACTATTTTTGCAAAGCTGTCTCTTGGCCATGGTCCAAGGTGAGGTAGGGAAGGAAGCTACATCACTTCTGGGAATCTCCTAACAGCACACTCTCACCAAGATCACAGAAAACGGATTGGCATAAGAAGCATGTTCGGTTACTGGCGCAGTCTCCATGCCCTACTGAAGGCTTAGAGAGAATCCAAATGTAATTTGAAGGCTGAACCTGGCTTCCGAAGACAGCTCATAGTTTTAGGGGTAGGTATGCAAATAAGTTTCCAGATGGAAATACGGAGTGTTATTTGCTATTCGGAATGCAGACTCCAAGTCAACATCCGTCCACCATCTTCGCCAAAAACAACTCACACAAAAAGTTTAACAAGGGGACATGATTCTGCAGCAAAATCCTCGAAGGACTTGGAAGTCAGTAATCAGGATGTTTTAGATCAGACATTATATATATATATTCAGTACTCCGCAGTTTCGCCCCGCTCCGGGATAACCAGCCAGGGCACACCAAAAAAACTCACGGACACGGACCACAGAAATCTTTTCTTCAGTTTATTTTTAGTGCGGGTATGTCAAAGTATATATATTACATATTACATTGAGTTTAATTGCAAAATTATACACAGCTTGAGATGGTTTTTCTTTGGTGGTATATCAGTCATTATATCTATATATATCTATATCTATTATATCTATAACTAATATATACATGTATATATATATATATATATATATATATATATATGCTTTGAATTTAAAATTCACAGGTAACATCAGCCCCACCACTGTACAGTTCCTTGATTTAGAGCTTTTTGTCTTAAACAACAGAATTCAGACACGCGCATACCGCAAACCCACAGCAGGCAATGCCCTCCTACATGCGCAGAGCTTTCATCCTACCCCGTTAAAACAATCTATCCCTTATGCCGAGTGCCTAAGAATGACTCGAAATTGCAGCACTACGGAAGATTTGACCAAAGCTAAAAGAGACCTTTTTTCTAGGCTGAAAAACAGGGGGTACACTGACGAAACATGTAGTAAAGCAGAAAGCAAATGTAGTGCGAAATCCAGGCAGGAACTCATTTTCCCTGCAAAGGTAGGAAAGACGCCTGTTAGTTGCGAACGACAACCACCTAGACTCATCACGAGTTACAACAGGTACCACATGAACCTCCGAAAGATACTTAGGAGGCACTGGCCGCTGGTACGTAATGATCGGACTGGCGGTGGGAAGAATACCACTTGTAACATATAGAAAAGCCAAATCTATGCGAAGCCAGTTGGTTTGTAATGCCCCAGCCGTAAAAAAGCCCGTGATTTGGTTACAAAACCAAAAAGGATTCAAGAAATGCAGTAAATGCAAAGCGTGCGACCATGGCATCAATACGGTATACAACCTTTACAACGCAACTTTTACCACGACCTACCATTACCACGCATTTTTTACAACGCAGGATCCATTACAACGCATACCATTACCACGCATGTATTTACAATGCAGGTACTTTTACAACGCATACCATTACAACGTAAGTATTGGTAAGTATATTTTATTAAAAATATTATTTGGGTTTTTTGGTAAAGGGGTATTTTTAGGGTTCAGGGTCAGTTTTCAGTTTTTGGGTAAAAGGGTATTTTTAGGGTTTAGGGTCAGTTTTCAGTTTTTGGGTAAAGGGGTATTTTTAGGGTTCAGGGTCAGTTTTGGGTTTTTGGGTAAAGGGGTATTTTTTGGGTTCAGGGTCAGTTTTGGGTTTTTGGGTAAAAGGGTACAGGGTAAAAATTAAATATAATTAAATTTAAATTACATTAAATTAAATTGATTAAATTAAATTAAATTAATTAAATTAAATTACATTAAATTAAATTAAATTACATTATATTAATTTTAATTAAATTAAATATTAAAAAATATTATATACTTACCAATACTTACGTTGTAATTGTATGCGTTGTAAAGGTACCTGCGTTGTAAATACATGCGTGGTAATGGTATGCGTTGTAATGGATCCTGCGTTGTAAAAAATGCGTGGTAATGGTAGGCGTGGTAAAAGTATGCGTTGTAACGTCATACATCCCATCAATACTACTGATGTCATTGTTCCATTCAGACAAAAACCGTACATCATCAGAGCACAATACTCGTGCTAAACAGAATACGCGGTGTACGTGCTGACATGTGTATGTAGTAAAAGATACGTGGGTTCAACCATTCACCCTGCACATGTAAGAATCCTACAGCATCTTAGAGCAGTGGCCAACAAAGACCCGACATACCCAGTAGCTAGACATATCAATCAGCTACATGGAGGAAATGCCCAAAGCCTAACCTATTATGTCATCAATAGCGTCCCCAAAAACACAAGAGGGGGAAACCATAAACTCACTTTACGTCGCCTGGAGTCCAGATACATAATCCTCCTGAACTCCAAAATCCCGTTCGGTTTGAACGCGGATGAAGCCCTGAACGTACATCTGTAACCAGTCTGTACTGTCTCTTCCTTGAATACCCATTCTTAACATCTGCAGTTCCTACTACAAATAATGGTTTTATCATCACACGCACAGAGGGACACCACAAACACATTTTATTTAACTTATCACCTCACTTCACCTATGTTCACCTTTCACCACTCACGTTATAATGTACACTATGCAAGTTGTGACTCATTACTCCACTTGGAGATAAACAGTGCCCATTGCAGTGCGTTCTTGCTGCTGGAATGATAAGCAAGTGTGGCCGGTATAACCCAGGGATATAGTTGAGAAAAATCCGTAATACAGGAGTGAGCATGTTACAGTATTGGGCTTATACCTGGGAGTACTAACTCGATATGAGACCGAACTTTCAGTCGCATGCATCGTATTGTATAAATGCTTCTTGACTATTGTCTGACTATTTCCTACCTGCATTACTATCAACCTGCCACAACAGCATTTAAGCGTGATGTAACATTTTTGTGACACTGGAAAACGTACACATTTCAAAAACTTGCCAATAGTGTGGGTGCACTTGTTTATTTAAATTAGAGGGTTAACTGTTTCCAAACACAAGGATGTGAAGTTTGCTATACACCAACAGTATTAGTAATAATCAATGAAATGTTTTCTATGCATTATAAGTTTCCAAAAAATAATGAAAAAAAGAGTGTAAAAAGACTACCATGATGTAACAATGTGCAAAGTCATGAACTCTTCTATGTCAATCTATGAGAGTCAGATGAGGGTAACCTTAACAACCCGTAGCCAATCGAAACTTGTGTAACAATTGAATGTCCAGTGAAACATGTAACATGTATGGTTATATATAGTTTAACACAATGTTCATGCAGATGTAGTGAACAAGGCAGGAGCAAGCCGCCGAAACGCGTCTATGCAGCAACTGAGCAATTAAATATCGTTTGGATTATGATTCACGGAGTCAGCGCCTCATTTTTGATGCAAAGTTTGGTTTGGATTTAATATATATATATATATATATATATTTGTTTCCCAAAGTGCCCTAAAGCTTTGAGAGGTCACTCAGCAGCACTCTCACCATTCGGCATTTAGATGCAGCTCGCCTGGATGTTCCGGTCTTTACCATTTTCGCCGACGCGTTTCGAGGTACATTTCCTCTTCTTCCTGGGCTGGTAAAACAAACGTGCATCACGGCTCACATTTGGACATCTTTTATTTCAATTACCTGCCCTCAGTGGGCTGTTCTTATTGCAGAGTTCTTATAGTGCATTATGGGTTACATAGTTCCTAATGCGAGTATCAGTGTTACCTCCAGTAGGTTGATGCGCATTTGTATTATTAAAACCAATTATTGACCTTAGTAGGCACTGGAACATGCAAGATGAGTTTAATTAGCATATGGAGTGCTGCGCTGTCTCGGTGTGAAACGGTTTCACTCCACAGCTTCACAGGGTTCTTGATGGTGCTCCTCTCCACGGCACAGGCAGCCGTGTAAATGTTTGTTTCCCAAAGTGCCCTAAAGCTTTGAGAGGTCACTCAGCAGCACTCTCACCATTCGGCATTTAGATGCAGCTCGCCTGGATGTTCCGGTCTTTACCATTTTCGCCGACGCGTTTCGAGGTACATTTCCTCTTCTTCCTGGGCTGGTAAAACAAACGTGCATCACGGCTCACATTTGGACATCTTTTATTTCAATTACCTGCCCTCAGTGGGCTGTTCTTATTGCAGAGTTCTTATAGTGCATTATGGGTTACATAGTTCCTAATGCGAGTATCAGTGTTACCTCCAGTAGGTTGATGCGCATTTGTATTATTAAAACCAATTATTGACCTTAGTAGGCACTGGAACATGCAAGATGAGTTTAATTAGCATATGGAGTGCTGCGCTGTCTCGGTGTGAAACGGTTTCACTCCACAGCTTCACAGGGTTCTTGATGGTGCTCCTCTCCACGGCACAGGCAGCCGTGTAAATGTTTGTTTCCCAAAGTGCCCTAAAGCTTTGAGAGGTCACTCAGCAGCACTCTCACCATTCGGCATTTAGATGCAGCTCGCCTGGATGTTCCGGTCTTTACCATTTTCGCCGACGCGTTTCGAGGTACATTTCCTCTTCTTCCTGGGCTGGTAAAACAAACGTGCATCACGGCTCACATTTGGACATCTTTTATTTCAATTACCTGCCCTCAGTGGGCTGTTCTTATTGCAGAGTTCTTATAGTGCATTATGGGTTACATAGTTCCTAATGCGAGTATCAGTGTTACCTCCAGTAGGTTGATGCGCATTTGTATTATTAAAACCAATTATTGACCTTAGTAGGCACTGGAACATGCAAGATGAGTTTAATTAGCATATGGAGTGCTGCGCTGTCTCGGTGTGAAACGGTTTCACTCCACAGCTTCACAGGGTTCTTGATGGTGCTCCTCTCCACGGCACAGGCAGCCGTGTAAATGTTTGTTTCCCAAAGTGCCCTAAAGCTGTGGAGTGAAACCGTTTCACACCGAGACAGCGCAGCACTCCATATGCTAATTAAACTCATCTTGCATGTTCCAGTGCCTACTAAGGTCAATAATTGGTTTTAATAATACAAATGCGCATCAACCTACTGGAGGTAACACTGATACTCGCATTAGGAACTATGTAACCCATAATGCACTATAAGAACTCTGCAATAAGAACAGCCCACTGAGGGCAGGTAATTGAAATAAAAGATGTCCAAATGTGAGCCGTGATGCACGTTTGTTTTACCAGCCCAGGAAGAAGAGGAAATGTACCTCGAAACGCGTCGGCGAAAATGGTAAAGACCGGAACATCCAGGCGAGCTGCATCTAAATGCCGAATGGTGAGAGTGCTGCTGAGTGACCTCTCAAAGCTTTAGGGCACTTTGGGAAACATATATATATATATATATATATCCCAAGGAGAGCGCACTTTGCATAGTGGGTGCCGGTGGCAAGGACGGGCTAGTCCTCGCAAATAATATATCCACCTAGATTCCTTTTAGATAAGGAAGTCACCACACACCAAGACCAAGGAAATCATTCATTCAACGGGTTTCATTCCAGTCGGGCAATTGATCACCACTAACCACCACCAACGCGTTTCAACCAACAATAGGTCTTGCTCACAATGAGTATATATATATATATATATATATATATATATATATATATATATATATATATATATATTTTTTTTTTTTTTTTTTTTGCTCAAGTTTTTCCCCGTTACAGGGACACAAACGACAGCACTCACGGGATGCTTCCAGTAAGCAGTATATATTTATTAACAGCAAAACAGACGCGTTTCGGTGATTCCCTTCTTCTGTGTCAACCCGCGCATTACAACGGGGCGTCCTTAGTAACTACAATCATGGAAACAGAAACAGGACTGATGCGACCCTCTAACTTGTGGGCGCCATCTTTAAACGTTGTCTTTGTGTATCAAAACAATATGAATTTAATGACTATAATGTCATGCACTTAATGCTCGTGCTCAAAACAAATCCTCATAAACCCATATTGGTCTGTGAAATCTTGCCGTGGATCGGCAATGGCAACCCTCCGGTTGCCTAGTGTTCCTGCTATCAACGTTTCCTCCATTGTTGTACAGATTCTTATCAAATAACCCACAACATCAAAAATTTAATCAATTGCCAAAATGGCATCACATTATAACCCCACATTTAATCAATACAGCTACGGTGAGGCTAAACACCGCTATAAGGTCAACACCTTTACTGAAAAGTCATGCTAATTCTGCAAGAGTACATTTTCACAGTTCATCATCATTTTCATCCATGTTACATTCCCAGATGTACTGATAGCTCCTCTCCAGCATTCAGACCTTCCGGACTCTTGGTCTGAAGATCAATAATGTATCTTGACTCAAGCCTACGAAGTTTAAGCAGTCTATCCCCACCTCTAGCACTTTCTGGTACATAGTCAAGACAGAAATATTGTAACAGATTCCTGTCACTTTTGTGCTTAATAAAAAAGTGGCGAGCCACTGGGTAAGTGAAGTCCCTGTTAGCGATAGCCCGCATGTGCTCCAAGACTCTTAATTTCACACAATTAATGGTGCTACCCACATATCTCATCCCGCAGGGACATTTCAAACAATAGACTGCAAAGGTAGTTTGACAAGACATGAACTTGTTGATCTTTTTGCCATGTTCCAGTCCCTTAACCTCATAGGATAGAGTACGTTTGCTGGCAGAGCAGGCTTTGCACCTCCCACACGGGAAAAACCCTTTAGCATCCCGAAGAGTCCCCTGTTTCTTTTTTATCACTGGATCTAAGTGACTATGGACTAGATTGTCCCTCAACGACCGTGCCCTTCTAAAGGTAATAAGAGGGTTCGGTGGAATATCCTGGCCAATGATATGGTCTGCTCTCAAGATATTCCAGTGTCTCTTTACCATACCCCTGAACCAGTTCGCATCTTGTGAGAAGGTGGTTATTATGCGAAATTTACCATCATCGATCTTTCTATCCTTTTTCTTAAAAAGATCAGCTCTAGGGATGTTGGATACTTTCCGAAGAGTGGTGGTAAGGAGTTTCTCATCATAGCCCCTTGCTAGAAAACGATTAACGCTCTCTTTAGCTAAATATATACTGCTTACTGGAAGCATCCCGTGAGTGCTGTCGTTTGTGTCCCTGTAACGGGGAAAAACTTGAGCATAAAAAAAAATATATATATAACCCACAACATCAAAAATTTAATCAATTGCCAAAATGGCATCACATTATAACCCCACATTTAATCAATACAGCTACGGTGAGGCTAAACACCGCTATAAGGTCAACACCTTTACTTGAGCAAAAAAAATTTACCATCATCGATCTTTCTATCCTTTTTCTTAAAAAGATCAGCTCTAGGGATGTTGGATACTTTCCGAAGAGTGGTGGTAAGGAGTTTCTCATCATAGCCCCTTGCTAGAAAACGATTAACGCTCTCTTTAGCTAAATATATACTGCTTACTGGAAGCATCCCGTGAGTGCTGTCGTTTGTGTCCCTGTAACGGGGAAAAACTTGAGCAAAAAAAAAAATATATATATAACCCACAACATCAAAAATTTAATCAATTGCCAAAATGGCATCACATTATAACCCCACATTTAATCAATACAGCTACGGTGAGGCTAAACACCGCTATAAGGTCAACACCTTTACTTGAGCAAAAAATTTTTACCATCATCGATCTTTCTATCCTTTTTCTTAAAAAGATCAGCTCTAGGGATGTTGGATACTTTCCGAAGAGTGGTGGTAAGGAGTTTCTCATCATAGCCCCTTGCTAGAAAACGATTAACGCTCTCTTTAGCTAAAGAGAGCGTTAATCGTTTTCTAGCAAGGGGCTATGATGAGAAACTCCTTACCACCACTCTTCGGAAAGTATCCAACATCCCTAGAGCTGATCTTTTTAAGAAAAAGGATAGAAAGATCGATGATGGTAAATTTCGCATAATAACCACCTTCTCACAAGATGCGAACTGGTTCAGGGGTATGGTAAAGAGACACTGGAATATCTTGAGAGCAGACCATATCATTGGCCAGGATATTCCACCGAACCCTCTTATTACCTTTAGAAGGGCACGGTCGTTGAGGGACAATCTAGTCCATAGTCACTTAGATCCAGTGATAAAAAAGAAACAGGGGACTCTTCGGGATGCTAAAGGGTTTTTCCCGTGTGGGAGGTGCAAAGCCTGCTCTGCCAGCAAACGTACTCTATCCTATGAGGTTAAGGGACTGGAACATGGCAAAAAGATCAACAAGTTCATGTCTTGTCAAACTACCTTTGCAGTCTATTGTTTGAAATGTCCCTGCGGGATGAGATATGTGGGTAGCACCATTAATTGTGTGAAATTAAGAGTCTTGGAGCACATGCGGGCTATCGCTAACAGGGACTTCACTTACCCAGTGGCTCGCCACTTTTTTATTAAGCACAAAAGTGACTGGAATCTGTTACAATATTTCTGTCTTGACTATGTACCAGAAAGTGCTAGAGGTGGGGATAGACTGCTTAAACTTCGTAGGCTTGAGTCAAGATACATTATTGATCTTCAGACCAAGAGTCCGGAAGGTCTGAATGCTGGAGAGGAGCTATCAGTACATCTGGGAATGTAACATGGATGAAAATGATGATGAACTGTGAAAATGTACTCTTGCAGAATTAGCATGACTTTTCAGTAAAGGTGTTGACCTTATAGCGGTGTTTAGCCTCACCGTAGCTGTATTGATTAAATGTGGGGTTATAATGTGATGCCATTTTGGCAATTGATTAAATTTTTGATGTTGTGGGTTATTTGATAAGAATCTGTACAACAATGGAGGAAACGTTGATAGCAGGAACACTAGGCAACCGGAGGGTTGCCATTGCCGATCCACGGCAAGATTTCACAGACCAATATGGGTTTATGAGGATTTGTTTTGAGCACGAGCATTAAGTGCATGACATTATAGTCATTAAATTCATATTGTTTTGATACACAAAGACAACGTTTAAAGATGGCGCCCACAAGTTAGAGGGTCGCATCAGTCCTGTTTCTGTTTCCATGATTGTAGTTACTAAGGACGCCCCGTTGTAATGCGCGGGTTGACACAGAAGAAGGGAATCACCGAAACGCGTCTGTTTTGCTGTTAATAAATATATACTGCTTACTGGAAGCATCCCGTGAGTGCTGTCGTTTGTGTCCCTGTAACGGGGAAAAACTTGAGCAAAAAGATATTGCGCGTTTGCACCAACGCGTGACGGCACCCGTCAGGAGAGTGACTCGGTATCTGGTGCTTGTGGAGCAGTGATATATATATATATATATATATATATATATATATACACACACACACACAAACACACACACATAATGACTGATATACCACCAAAGAAAAAAGAAAAACCATCTCGAGCTGTGTATAATTTTACAATTACACTCAATGTAGAAATAGAGGAGAGACTGATCAATGTAGGGCAATAAAAGGAGTCTCGAGCGGGAACCAATATGCTGCCTTTATTATCCGTCCATTCGTGGGCAGCTGAGGACCAGTTCCTACTGGTCAGGCTCCACCGCACATTTATCGAGGCCTCCTGTCCCAAAAGGCTCCGGTGTTGAAGCTGGCACGGGACAAACATCTGGGCTCCGTTGTGCGACCAGTGAAGCCGAGCAGTGCGGGGATGTTTACGAAAAAAGGAAGCTGGTGCCAGTGGCGCGCGCTAATTGTGTTTTTGGCGCGAATCCTGAATGTGTTGCAGAGCGGTCTTAGCTTATGGAGTAGGACATGCGATGGAAGAGATACACCCCCCACACCCTACCCCCGGCCAAACAGCAGCATTAAATGCACTGTGAGCCAATGTGGAAAGTGTTTTCTCTCTCACTTTCTCCTCTCAAAATCTATTCTGCATCATTGGTGCCACTTGGGTACGGAAACTCAATTTGTTGCATGTTTAACAAGTTTAGTCTGGATAATACTAAATAATTTTAGCACCATAATAAAGAATGGAGAAAACTAAGGCGGAGAGGAAATTATTTGTTTACCACTTTTGAAACGTGGAAATTAGCACTGAGTCTCAAGCAAGGACAGTTGCATTCATATTTTAAAAGGCAATTGAGATAACATTAGCTCTTTATGGAAAACTGTTTTAAAAGGTACAATAAGAAATAAAAGTCCAATATATTTTGCAAAAGTTTCAAAATCTGTTGATTACACGTTTGGCCTGAAGCTAAGCTCATGTTTTGATATGGCCTGGATCAAAGTTTGTCCTAAATCTCTTACAACAGAACCAACACAAATGGCTGAAAGTGGACTTCCTACACATTTCCACTATTGCAAACTTGATTGAATACGAACAATACCTGCAGAGGCTTCTCCATACGTGGACGCCTTGATGTCGTGTTTACTACAGCGATTAGTCTTGAGAATGATCTTGGATGAAAGAAGGCCAGGAGGCCTTCACTCGTTGGCTTGGGTTTCTGCTGGAGCATGTTCTCGTGCCGGCTAGGCCTGGCGATGAAAGCCGAACAATCAGGCTGTTGACACTCACTTTCCTTGGAATGCTGCCTTCTATGGGCTTGGATGTTGCAGCCCCACCGAACAAATCCTAGCTCTATCCGATATCACCCAGAGGTGTTTGTGCACAAAACATCTACCATATGAGAAGCTGATGTGAAGCAGCTAACAGGTTCTACGCACACCATGCATGCTCAAAAGACAAA
Organism: Lissotriton helveticus; assembly: GCF_964261635.1. Classification (NCBI taxonomy): domain Eukaryota; kingdom Metazoa; phylum Chordata; class Amphibia; order Caudata; family Salamandridae; genus Lissotriton; species Lissotriton helveticus. Next base: position 84,459,011 of record NC_136072.1, read on the forward strand.
CAAATGTGTGTTGTGTAGGTTATGTTGGTTGCAGTTCCAGATAGGTTGCCTGTGCTTTAAGACCCAATCAAGCTTAATTTTGATGGTTGTAATAGTTGAATTGTAGACTTAGTTGTGTTGGTTGCGTAAGGCAAGGTTAGGGCATCCTTGCTGTTGGTTCTGTTTTTCACAATATGGACTTCTGTTCTATAGTAGTTTTACTTTATGTTCTGTTGCATTGTTATTTTATGTTGATTATGTTGCATTATGGTATATTATATTATACTGTATTGTATAATATGGTATCATATATTAGATTAGATTAGATTATACTGTATTGTATCATACATGATATTATATTATATTTTATTATGTTATGTTATATTATATTATAATATATAATATTTTATTATATTATATTATATTATATTATATTATATTATATTATATTATATTATATTATATTATATTATATTATTTTATGTTATATTATATTATATTATATTATATTATATTATATTATATTATATTATATTATATTGTGTTACATTGTATTATTTTATATTATAGATAATGAACAGCAATTCTGTTGGTCCTGCAGGATACACATAAGGAAAATGCCATGCTGGGGTCTGTTGAACTCATATTGTAGACTTCAAATCTGCCTGTACTGTTGGAAGGAGCGTGTAATCACTGCTGCTGCTGGTTTTGGACACACTGGGCCTAATTTACAAAAAAATGACGCTGTACAGCTCCACAAGCCATTAGGCTGCGCTGAGCGGCATCCTTTTAGAAACACAGAAGTGCGTTGTATTGACAACAATATGACCAATCTGTGTGCTTTCCTCTGCGCTGGCGCACAATTGGCTGCCTGCAGCGCAGGCACCTTTTTATCAAGTTGCAAGGGGGCCTGCTTTGCAGGGACGATTAATTTTTTACAGTAATTGATGGCATTTTCCTCTTTCTATGCATCCTGCAGAATGCAACACGTGTAGAAAGTATTTCTGCTCGCTGCGCCACTCCTATGCATAGGATTCTTGCTCAGTCCCTGCTATACAAAACTTTGTAAATATGGGAATGTCAGGTTCCATGGATGTTGCAAGGAAGGATGTATGAGTTTACAACTCATACTTTTACAACGCATACCTTTACAACACATTTTTTTACAGTGCAACATCCATTACAACGCATTCCATTACAAATCTTGCCATTACAACGAATTTTTTAAAACGACCTTTACAACGCATTCCATGACAACGCATACTACCTTTACAATGCATACCATTACAACATGTAACATTACATTGCATGTATGGTAAGTATTAGACAGTGTAGAGGTAAAAATTACTATTCTAACTCCAGGGGGTGCAACAGTAGGGTAAGTGTTGGATAGTGTAGGGGTAAAAATTACTATTCTAACTCCAGGGGGTGCAACAGTAGGGTAAGTGTTGGATAGTGTAAGGGTAGTATGCTTTGTAATGTTATGCGTTGTAATGGTATGCGTTGTAATGACATGCGTTGTAGTGGTATGCGTTGTAGTGTCATGCGTTGTAATGGTTGCGTTGTAATGGCATGTGATGTAATGGATGTTGCGTTGTAAAAGTTTTGTTGTAATGGTAGTGCGTTGTAAAAGTTGCATTGTAAAGGTTGTTTCCCGCATGGAAACACCCACAGCAACACCCATGGAACGCCCCTTTCACGCAGAGTAGTGCATGAAAGGGGCCCATATTTACAAGGCCATGAAATGTCATGCAGGGTGACTTTATGTGGCCTGGTAAACATATGCAGGCACACTGCACCGCAGAGCGTCAGAAAAAGTGATGCACCAACGGCGCAATGGCCTTGTAAATGAGCCCCAATTTATTCATTAGGTCAGCTGGCCATGTTAGACACTGGTTCTCCAAATTCAATTGCACTTAAAAAATGGAACATTGAGGGATATTTGCAAAGAAGTGGGAGAATGAGGCGTTAGCCATTATGCCTTAACGCCTCACTCTGCCACTTCAGAAACCCAAGGCTGCACCATATTTACAAGGATATGGTGCAGCCTTGCATGTCCCTCTGTGCTGACGCTACACTTAGCAGTGTAGCGCCAACACAGGCACCCTGGCAAAATAGTGCAAAGCTGTCTGCGTTCAGGGTAGGATTGTTTATATGTAGGAAGGTGTCCCTGCCTGCACATAAACAATCTTGAAATGCCGTTTTGTCATTTCTATGTGTGCTGCTTAGTGCAGCACACATGGAAGTTACAAAATGTAATTTTTTTTAACGGATTGTTTATGTGCAGAAAGGGACACCATTCTACACATAAACAATCCAAGGCGTTTTGCTTTTTCCATGTGTGCTGCACAAGGCATCACCCAAAGGAAAAGCAAAAACGAGGAGAAATAAAGCATTTCTCCTCGTTTCTCCAAGTTAAAACCAGGTTTTCCCTGGTCTTAATTGTGGCGCTGACTCCTATTTAAGCTGCCCTTGTAAATAGGGGGCAGCTCCAAAATCAATGGGTGTTGCGGTGAAATGCCCACTGCAACACCCACTGCTAACCCCTTTCGCGCTAAGCATAGCGTGAAAGGAGGCCTTATTTACAAGGCATTGTTAAGCCACGTTAAGAGGCTTAACGCTGCCTTGTAAATAAGGTGAAGCCCCTATCGCCACAGAAACGTAAAAAAAAGTGAAATTCCTGTGGTAATAGGGGTTTGTACATATGCCCCATAGTTTGTTGGTTGGACACATATTTCATGCCTGGTCTTACAAACTCTATGAACATTGCTTGTTTGGGCACCAGCTGTGGCGGCTCTCTTAGGTACAGTATTCTTCTTATTATATTATTACAGTACAGTTATCTCTGTGGGCTATTTTGCAACAACATGGGCATCAGCTCTACAGATAATATGACTCACATTCAGTACTTTAGCTCTGCAGCTTCCATTCTGCCGGCTGTGAAATTTGATGTATAGTTTTTGTTGAAGACATATACAGTAATGATGGATATTTTATCAATCTTAAATCACTTTTATTTGTTCTTTCGAAAATGCCCAAAGAAGTAGATCTTAGAGACAAACAATGTGGATCTCTTAACTACATGGATAGAGAAGTGTGGCTCAATGGTTAGAGTGGCAGACCCTGATGCAGAGGTCTAGCCCGGGACCAGGGTTCAATTTCCCGCCTCGGCGGGTCTTGGGCTAAAAAATTCCACGGACCTGATCATTCTCGCCTCGGTGCCTATTCCAACTCTGCAACTCTGGGCAATAGCTTGCTTAATCTCCACAACGGCCCCCACAACGCTAAGGATGCCTGGCCTCCACCTTGGGGGTGCCCAGGAGTGGACACCTCACAGGGAAAGCCAGGATGGGTTCCACAGAGGTATTTGTACAAGCGCCTTGAGACCCTTGTGGGTGAGTAGTGCGCTATACAAGTATCAATTTACATTTACATTTTTAGTAGGTTTATGTTTATTTTCGCTTTTGGTGAACCCCACCTTTTGATTCCAGACCCTATGCATATAGGAGTGCCTGAGACCCTCCATCTTCAATAAATTATTTTCAGTAGTATTTGGGGACCGCCCCAAAGCAGATGCAGCAAGTGTTGTGTGTTCCTCCACACATTTACAAGTAATTGTAATGCTCCCACCTCAAGTGCCATATTTGCTGACATAGGTACCCACGCCAAGGCTCACTTTGTGTTGTTTGCCTTCTGTCTCCATGCCAGCCTGGTGTGCAGTCATCCATGCTCTATGATGTTTACCATCATCCATGCTACATGGCGCAGAGAGTTCAATTATCCATGCTACCTAATGCACGGTCTACAGCCATCCTTGCTACAGGAAGCATAGTCTACAGTATTGCGGCTACATGTTGAGCCGCAATACCGCACATAATACTTAAGATCTAAGAAAGTAGATACAAACTGCTCCAGTTGAGTAGCTGTAAGCACCTCTTCATCTCCTCGTATAGTCTAGACTTGAGAGGTTCCAATTGTACAAATCGATCCAGGAATGGCCGGTGAATCACAATAGACCTTGTAATAATACACAACTTCCTGACTTTGGAAAATAGCCCCTTGGACACAATTGTTCTTGTTCTATAGGCATTCTTCTTGTCTATGAACACATTCCTTTGAAGACCACTACATTGTTTTCATATTACTAAGCTGTGACACCCACTACCTCCAGCTTTGCACTTTGGCTTCTAGATGCAAACATTATTGTGCAGTCAATCAACTTAATTGACTTAGGAATTTTCAAACTGACCAATGTGACAGTCTGAACCATGATCCCGATAAAAGGGGACTTCTTGTAACCCATGTTCCCACTCTTTCCTTCTAAGATCCACTAAAGACTTTATATTGTTTGGTTTGGATTGGCAGAGATCTACAAACCACTAATCTCTTCTGTTTCAGGGACCTGCACATTTTATTGAATGCAAAATATTTTATTTGGTTTATTAGATTTTTAAAACCTTGCTCAAAAGGAACATGAGTCAGATCAACATGTCATATAATTTGGAATTGTGGGCAGGAGATGGGTAGAAAGGTAGTTCTGTGAATCGAACTGTAAATTGATGCCAGGTTTGGAGGCTTAGTGGACTAATGCGTCCATTGTAGGGGCCTCTTTTCAACCTCACAGTTCCACAGGTTCAAATCTTGGTGGGCCTATTCAGCCTTTCATCCTTCTGCAGTCGATACAATAAGTACCATTGAGTTAGTTAGCAATAAACATCTGTAATTCAGCACCAAGAGTCCTACGGGTGAACGCGTGCTTTAGAAATACACGTTATGTTATCTATGCTATTCAATGCAGCACTGATGATGACCCTGTTAAAACATAAATAAAGAGCTGTTCAAAATTAATATATAAAAGCCTTTAAAAAGTCTGCAGTCCTTCACTTTAGACTGAAAAAATGAGATGCAGTCACTATCATCTTATGATCCTAATACTTTGTTCAGCCATGAAAAGGCGCTCGTCAGAAAACACGTGTGTAGATCTAGAAAATAACCACTACCATTAATAGACTGCTGTTTCCAAGTCATTGTAGTTTTAAGCCCCTTCTGACATTCTATTACCTTATGTATGAAATTTGTAGTACATGTTCTATTACCCACTTCCAAGATCCCTCCCTCTTACATCATAGAGTCATCTAATAAGGAACTCCATCCATATGGTAGAACACATGTGATAGATAATAGTTCAAAGTTAATTTTCGAGAACATGATTCAAGAACACTTCTGTGCAATCCAATTGGCTATTCAAAACAATCATTGAATGAGAAAAGCATGCTTGTTAGGAATTTAGAATCCTTGTAGAAAGGTCTAAGCTGCATTAACATTGTGGCATGTTTGTCCAGCACAGGGTGCTGTGAACCATTAGGAAAGTTTAACCTGATAATCCAAGATGGCCGCCATTTCTCTGGGGCACTCTCAAGATGGTGGCCTGCTAGAAATTGCAGTTCATTGTCAGCATGTTGTCCACACATCACATTCTCCATGCGTGTAGATCTTCAGCTCAAACAGAGCCAGCGCTTAGTGGACTGACAGTCTTTCCTTCACGAAGGGCACCGAGCACAAGTGGAATATAGTACAACTTACCTGCACATGGGCCACACAAAGCAGTAAGGAGAAACTACAGGCATGCATAATGCAGTGCTTAATTTGAAAATAAAGTTTGTGCTAGATCCTTGGCCAGTAGGCCACTGCAGCTTTAACCACCCATTGCCTTGCCAGCTGTGCCAACGACAATACTTATGCATCTACCAACCATAACACTCCTACAAGTGTGATTACTAAGATTATTCCCGGCACCAAAAGCTATAGGAATGTTTTGGGTTTCAGGAATTAACACATTGGCTGCTTGAGAAGCTCCTCTGCTGTGCTGGGCCATAATAGAAATGGGTGTGGTCATGATGAGCTCAGCTCGTCATGAGCACACGAGAGGTGTACCTCATGACGAGCTGAGCTTGTCATGAGCATCGAAGGGGTTAATCGTTTTAATATATATTGAATTAATAAACTGCTGTTGTCCTGCTCATCTCTAAATTACACAGACAACGCTACTGTCTGACAGACTGTTATAGTGCCAGTGTTCTCAATCTTAACTGCTGATGCCAAGCACCGGAAACCACCTTCTCAACTTAAGCACTGGCACAATGTAAACCCGAGCTTTGTAAAAGTACCTGTGAGTACCTGTGAAAGGCCAGAGAGTGTTTACAAGGTGATTGGCATGCAGTAGTTGCAAAATAAGAAAGTGTGCGGCTAAATGCATCTTTAAACATACGTTTTAAATTTTAGAGAACATAAAGGCATGTATGTGTGTCACATGGCACACAAGCCAGAATCAGGGGTGCAACAGGGTGTCAAAGTGACACCCTGTCCCCCTTGACAATTCGGTAACTTTACAGAATCGGTATTTACCGATTCGGTAATTGCCATTGATTCCTATGGGCCTCAAGGACCATAGGAATCAATGGCAATTACCGATTCGGTAAATACCGATTCGGTAATTACCGAATCATAACGATTCGGTAATTGATACCAAATAATTACCTACATGGCAATTTTTCCGATTTGTAAATACCGAATCGGTAAAATTCAGTATTTACGATTCGGTAAATGCCATTTACCTACATATGGCCCGGATACAGTAATGATGGATATTTTATCAATCTTAAATCACTTGTATTTGTTCTTTCGAAAATGCCCAAAGAAGTAGATCTTAGAGGAAAACAATGTGGATCTCTTAACTACATGGATAATAGGTTTATGTTTATTTTCGCTTTTGGTGAACCCCACCTTTTGATTCCAGACCCTATGCATATAGGAGTGCCTGAGACCCTCCATCTTCAATAAATTATCTTCAGTAGTATTTGGGGACCGCCCCAAAGCAGATGCAGCAAGTTTTGTGTTTCCTCCACACATTTAGAAGTGATTGTAATGCTCCCACCTCAAGTGCCATATTTGCTGACATAGGTACCCACGCCATGGCTCACTTTGTGTTGTTTGCCTTGTGTCCCCATACCAGCCTGGTATGCAGTCATCATGCTCTATGATGTTTACCATCATCCATGCTACATGGCACAGAGAGTTCAATTATCCATGCTACCTAATGCATGGTCTACAGCCATCCTTGCTACAGGAAGCAGAGTCTACAGTATTGCGGCTACATGTTGAGCCGCTCTCTCTGCCACATAATACTTAACCCCTTCCGCGCTGATGACGGAACCGCTCCACCATCAGCCGCGGTAGCGCTGTGCTGATGACGGAGCGGTTCCGTCATGGCCCGCTCGACGCGCGGCGCTTTCTATTGAGCGGGCGGGGCCATGACGGAACCGCTCCGTCATGAGCACAGCTCAACCGAGGCTGTTGACGGAGCGGTTCCGTCACCAGCATTGGCGCGCCGCGCGGCCCCCCTGCCCCAATATCATGGCGGCGGAATAGCCGACGCAGCGAAGGTGTTAAGATCTAAGAAATTAGATACAAACTGCTCCAGTTGATTAGCTGTAAGCACCTCTTCCTCTCCTCGTATAGTCTAGACTTGAGAGGTTCCAATTGTACAAATCGATCCAGGAATGGCCGGTGAATCACAATAGACCTTGTAATAATACACAAATTCCTGACTTTGGAAAATAGCCCATTGGACACACTTGTTCTTGTTCTATAGGCATTCTTCTTGTCTATGAACACATTCCTTTGAAGACCACTATATTGTTTTCGTATTACTAAGCTGTGACACCCACTACCTCCAGCTTTACACTTTGGCTTCTAGATGCAAACATTATTGCACAGTCAATGAACTTACTTGACTTAGGAATTTTCATACTGACCAATGTGACAGTCTGAACCATGATCCAGAAAAAAGGGGACTTCCTTGTAACTCATGTTCCCACTCTTTCCTTCTAAGATCCACTAAAGACTTTATATTGTTTGGTTTGGATTGGCAGAGATCTACAAACCACTAATCTCTTCTGTTTCAGGGACCTGCACATTTTATTGAATGCAAAATATTTTATTTGGTTTATTAGATTTTTAAAACCTTGCTCAAAAGGAACATGAGTCAGATCAACATGTCATATAATTTGGAATTGTGGGCAGGAGATGGGTAGAAAGGTAGTTCTGTGAATCGAACTGTAAATTGATGCCAGGTTTGGAGGCTTAGTGGACTAATGCGTCCATTGTAGGGGCCTCTTTTCAACCTCACAGTTCCACAGGTTCAAATCTTGGTGGGCCTATTCAGCCTTTCATCCTTCTGCAGTCGATATAATAAGTACCATTGAGTTGGGTAGCAATAAACATCTGAAATTCAGCACCAAGAGGCCTACGGGTGAACAAGCGCTTTACAAATACACATGTTATGTTATCTATGCTATTCAATGCAGCACTGATGACGACCCTGTTAAAACATGGATTAATAGCTGTTCAAAATTAATATATAAAAACCTTTAAAAAGTCTGCAGTCATTCGCTTTAGACTGAATAAATGAGATGCAGTCACTATCATCTTATGATCCTAATACTTTGTTCAGCCATGAAAAGGCGCTCGTCAGAAAACACTTGTGTAGATCTAGAAAATAACCACTACCATTAATAGACTGCTGTTTCCAAGTCATTGCAGTTTTAAGCCCTTACTGAAATTCTATTACCTTATGTATGAAATTTGTAGTACATGTTCTATTACCCACTTCCAAGATCCCTCCCACTTACATCATAGAATCATCTAATAAGGAACCCCATTCAGAAAGGGCTCTCTCTCCCGCAGAACATCTGGCCCCCCTGCTTGGGTGAACCCCCAGCCCCCAAGTCTGAGATTAAAAGCTTGGGAATATGGCTTGAAAAAGACCTGACCTTTGAGAGTCAAGCCCAAAAAATCGCTGGGACCTGCTTCGGGCTCCTCAAACCTATTAGGAAGATTCTGCCCTTACTTCCTCTTATCTCCCAGAAATTACTAATCCAAGGCCTCATTCTATCAAGGCTAGATTATAGTAACACCATCTATTTAGGCGCTCCCGAGGCAACTCTTAACAAACTGCAGAGAATCCAGAATGCCGCGGCACGGATTCTCACTAATACCCCGGCCAGATCCTCCGCTAAACCAGCCCTGAGACAGCTCCACTGGCTCCCTGTGAGAGAGAGAGTGACGTTCAAGGCTCTCTGCCTGTCACATAAACTCTTACAGGACAAAGGACCCCCTATCCTAAAAAAATTCATCAAGCCCTACAAAGCCCTTAGATCCCTCCGTTCAGACCATGAATACCTCATCACTATCCCCAGAGTGAAGAAGGTGCGCACGGGCGGACGGCGTTTCTCGGTCAACACAGCCCGTCTCTGGAACTCCCTCCCCCGTGAACTCAGGACGGAACCAGACTATCTCCGATTTAGGAAGCGGCTGAAAACGCACCTGTTCCCCTGATCTCCCTCCTCCCCCCCTTCCCCCCGGTCTACCCTCTGGTCTGTTTGGATCTTAGCGCTGGGATACTTACGGGTGACTATGCGCTTTACAAAAACCTAATAATAATAATAATATGGTACAACAAATGTGATAGATAATAGTTCAAAGTTAATTTTCGAGAAGATGATTTAAGAACACTTCTGTGCAATCCAATTGGCTATTCAAAACAATCATTGAATGAGAAAAGCATGCTTGTTAGGAATTTAGAATCCTTGTAGAAAGGTCTTAGCTGCATTAACATTGTGGCATGTTTGTCCAGCACAGGGTGCTGTGAACCATTAGGAAAGTTTAACCTGATAATCCAAGATGGCCGCCATTTCTCTGGGGCACTCTCAAGATGGTGGCCTGCTAGAAATCGCAGTTCATTTTCAGCATGTTGCCCACACATCACATTCTCCATGCGTCTAGATCTTCAGCTCATAAAGAGCCAACGCTCAGTGGACTGACAGTCTTTCCTTCACGAAGGGCAACGAGCACAAGTGGAATATAGTACAACTTCCATGCACATGGGCCACACAAAGCAGTAAGGAGAAACTACAGGCATGCATAATGCAGTGCTTAATTTGTAATAAAGTTTGTGCTAGATCCTTGGCCAGTAGGCCACTGCAGCTTTAACCACCCATTGCCTTGCCAGCTGTGCCAACGACAATACTTATGCATCTACCAACCATAACACTCCTACAAGTGTGATTACTAAGATTATTCCCGGCACCAAAAGCTATAGGAATGTTTTGGGTTTCAGGAATTAACACATTGGCTGCTTGAGAAGCTCCTCTGCTGTGCTGGGCCATAATGGAAATGGGTGTGGTCATGATGAGCTCAGCTCGTCATGAGCACACGAGAGGTGTACCTCATGACGAGCTGAGCTTGTCATGAGCATCGAAGGGGTTAATCGTTTTAATATATATTGAATTAATAAACTGCTGTTGTTCTGCTCATCTCTAAATTACACAGACAACGCTACTGTCTGACAGACTGTTATAGTGCCAGTGTTCTCAATCTTAACTGCTGATGCCAAGCACCGGAAACCACCTTCTCAACTTAAGCACTGGCACAATGTAAACCTGAGCTTTGTAAAAGTACCTGTGAGTACCTGTGAAAGGCCAGAGAGTGTTTACAAGGTGATTGGCATGCAGTAGTTGCAAAATAAGAAAGTGTGCGGCTAAATGCATCTTTAAACATACGTTTTAAATTTTAGAGAACATAATAAGGCATTACCAGGGTGTTCTAATAGTCAGTTTGACCTGCTTCCAAGCTTGGTATTAAGATTTTGTTGTTTTTGTTTGTTTTCTTGCCAACCTACATGAATACATGTGCCGATTGCCTGGTACATGAATACATGTGCAGAGTGCCCAGTACATGAATACATGTGCAGAGTGCCCAGTACATGAATACATGTGCAGAGTGCCCAGTACATGAATACACATGCAGCGTGCCTACTACATGAATGCATGTGCAGAGTGCCCAGTACATGAATACATTGTGAGCGTGCCCACTACATGAATACATGTGCAGCATGCCCTCTACATGAATACATGTGCAGAGTGCCCACTCACTAAATGAATACATGTGGAGAGTGTCCACTATAGGTCTACATGTGTGGAGTGCACTGCCCACTACATGACTACACATGTAGAGTACCCACTACATGAATACATGTGCAGAGTGCCCAGTACATGAATATGCGTGCAACATGCCCACTACATGAAACCGTCTTCACAGTGCCCAGTACATAAATATGTGTGAAGGGTGCCCACTACATGACTACACATGTAGAGTACCCACTACATGAATAAATGTGCAGAGTGCCCAGTACATGAATATGTGTGCAACATGCCCACTACATGAAACCGTCTTCACAGTGCCCAGTACATAAATATGTGTGAAGGGTGCCCACTACATGACTACACATGTAGAGTACCCACTACATGAATAAATGTGCAGAGTGCCCAGTACATGAATATGTGTGCAACATGCCCACTACATGAAACCGTCTTCACAGTGCCCAGTACATAAATATGTGTGAAGGGTGCCCACTACATAAATACATATGCAGCATGCCCACTACATGAATACATGTGCAGAGTGCCCAGTACATGAATACATGTGCAGCGTGCCCACTACATTAACACATGTGCAGAGTGCCCAGTACATCAATACATGTTGAGTGTGATCTCTACATGAATACATGCACAGAGTACCCAGTACATGAGTACATGTGCAGCATGCCCACTACATGAATACATGTGCAGAGTGTCCAGTACATGAATACATGTTGAGCGTGCCTACTACAGGAATACATGTGCAGAGTGTTGTGTTCATGAATACATGTGCAGCATACCCACTACATGAATACATGTGCAGAGTGTCCAGTACATGAATACATGTTGAGTGTGCCCACTACAGGAATACATGTGCAGAGTGTTGTGTTCATGAATACATGTGCAGCATACTCACTACATGAATATATATGCAGAGTGCCCAGTACATGAATACATGTGCAGCGTGCCCAGTACATGAATATATGTGCCGAGTGCCCAGTGCATGAATGCATTTTTAGGCGTGCCCACCGCATGAATACATCTTGAGGCGTGCCCACCGCATTAATACATGTGCAGAGTGCCGAGTACATGAATACATGTGCAGAGTGCCCAGTATATTAATACATGTGGAGCGTGCCCACAACATGAATACATGTTGGAGCATGCCCACTACATGAATACATGTGCAGAGTGCCTACTACATAAATACACGTGCAGAGTGCAGCGTACATGAATACATGTACTGCGGGCCCGGTACATGAATACATGTGCATAGTGCCTTGTACATGAATACATGTTGAGGCATGCCCACTGCATGCATAAATGTGCAGAGTGCCCATTACATGAATATACGTGCAGACTGCCCAGTACATGAATACATGTGCAGAGTGCCCAGTACATGAATACACATGCAGCGTGCCGACTACATGAATGCATATGCAGAGTGCCTAGTACATGAATACATGTTGAGCGTGCCCACTAGATGAATACATGCTAAGCATGAGCACTACATGAATACATGTGCAGCATGCCCCCTGCATGAATACATGTGCAGAGTGCCCACTACATGAATACCTGGGCAGAGTACCCAGTATATGAATATGTGTGCACTGTGCCCAGTGCCTAGTACATGAATACATGTGCAGAGTGCCCAGTACACATCATTGGTTCTTGTGAGGCAGGAAGTCTTTCACAGAGGCTGGAACAGAAGAAATGCAGTCATGAGGAGTAGGGAGAACAGATCTAAGGAGCAGAAAGCCAAACAAGCGGGGGTGGGGGCATGTTCGACAAACACAGAATATAATCCAGCAGTTGTGATCTCAAGAGCTCTGTGTCTGTTTCAGTTCATTAGAGGCTTGGCTACGACACACATGATGTCACCAGGACATTTAAGGGCCCTGTTTAAATTAAAGGGAGGGCACGTTCCCTTCAGTGCCAGAGGCAAGCACTTCTGATGAAAACTTGAAACGAGTTTAACAGTTGAAAGGGAAGTGTGAAGAGATGTGAAATGCATCATTTTTATTTATTTAAAGCGCTAAGTGTAGACTTTTGGCTACTTCACAGCACTGGCAGTGATGACAAAAACGCCGATTAGTAAATGAAGAGGAGTTTAGAGTCCATTCAGGGGTGGGTGAGTAACCGTTTGATCTTCTTCAGTCACGACCCCAGACCTGTGTGGAGTTCTGTTGAAAGGATGTCTGAACAGCTCAGCTCCTGGAAGTTTCCTGTATAACTTCTGAAGAGGTTTGGATCTAAAAATAGGGTTAGGAGCACTGACAAGTCTAGGGGATTGAATACTCAGGGATCAGCTTCCATGTTTTGCTAGGGCATGGGAAAAATTAAAGTATTTTTCTTTGTGGAAATTACGAAAAATGCCGATATATTAACAAAACCTTATGTTTTATTATATGAAATGCACTGCTTTTTAGGTCTCTGCCTAGCGTGAACCCGCTCCTCTTCTCCATTGGCTGGCTTCCTAAACGAAGGCCAGCCATTGGAGGAGAGGGACATCATTCCGTTCAAGCTCCGTCTTTTTCGTATTCAGGGCGTGTTTTTTGCAGTTTTTAAGTCTGTGACGTCATCCGTCACTCAACCGCAAAAAACACGCCCACAAATGCGAAAATGACGGGGCTTTCTCCGAGGCATTACTGCTAATGCCTAGGAGAAAGATGGTGTTTCCGGAGCTGATCAGCTCCGCTCGCGTCCCCCCCTTCCCTCTGCCCGCAGTCCTCCTCCATCCCGCTCTCGTTTATTTCTGACCTTGCGCGGTATAACCCCACCACAAACAGTAGCAACGTGTATTTATAAAACTCACCAGTGCTCAGATCCACGCACTCTATGTACCAAAGATCAGGGGAGAAACGAGGCATATCGGGGGCCCCTCGCTGCCCCCCCACATCAGTGATGATAAGTAGCTGCAGCCACCGGATTCATAAAACACGCCGAAAATCCCAAAATAGCTTGTGAGTCAGAGACGCCACTCCTGGGAGCCGCAAAGCCATTTCATAATTCCGTCGGATCCGGGCTCGGGCCCCTGTATGGGAACCGCCTTGGAGCCATCCCTCGTCAGCGCCCAGATCCGCGGAACGCAATGTTCCTCGCCACATCCAATCCGGGCTGGGCTCCCGGGGGTCACACTCGGTCCCCCGCCCCCCTCATCCTTCCACCGCAGACAAAAGGAGGAATTGTTCCAGAGCCAGGAATAAAAGCCTCAGTCAGGCAGTATTTTGGATGAAATAAAATCGAGCAAGTTCGAGCGCGCTTTTAAAATTCGCACCGAGCGCCTCCAGGCACTTCAAACCCCTCCTGCCAAAAAAAAAAGATCTTTTGCTATCCCTCCGCGAGGGAACTTGGCAGGGGTGGTCGTGCCCACCTGGGCTGAGGCATGGGTGGGACACTGGCGCTTATAGTGCCCATTCATTAAAAGTAGCTGGTCGTTTTATCGCTCCTGGGAGGCTGAAAGGCCGAGACAGTGCTAATGGATGTCGAAGTTCAAACCCAAGACCTAGCGGTTCTTCGTTGTCGTCTGCTGCAGGTTCACAATTAATTGAGCTATATTAGATGTTTTACAGCGTTTATCCCACCCTGGAACCTGTGAGGCAGTTTCACCACTCCAAGATGCAGGCAAGGAAAAGAACGTGTCGCATTTAACCACAGATCTGGTACCCCCTGGCCAGAGGTACCGTCAGCCTTTGAGGAAAGGTGGGGTAAAGGTGCTCAGTGGGTTGTGCGCTTATACTGCAGTCGTTGGTGTGTGTGTGTGTGTGTAATCTGCCGGTTAAAGAATTGACTGACTGACTGAATCGCACCCGGCCGGGGCCTACTCAGCTATTTATGCTTCCGAGATGGATACAATTACTCACAGAGGATCGAGGTCCTTGGCCAGATCTGAATTCTTCAAACTTCTGCAAGTAAGAGAGGAAACGAGAGCTGGCCTGTCGGATTAAAAATGGCAGAATATTTCTTGCCTGAGTCAAAAATGTGTCACACAAACCTTCTCACCTAAGACACTTCAGACAGTATTAACGTTGACGTCAGACCCACTCAAAACATATCCGCTCTCATCCACTATACAACCCCCGCCCCCAGGCCCCCTGTGTCTCCAGGCCCCTCCAGACTCTTTCATATATCACAGCTCTCTCAGACCCCCTCACCCCACAGAGAGAGTCCCAGGCCCTTTAACTACATATCCACCTTTGACCCCTCAGAAGTACTTAAACCCATGCCCTCGTGCACTCTTAACCTGCACCCCAACCCACCCCCTGTGTACACCTCCTCAGACACCCCGAGCTCTCCACCCCCACCATTAGTTCACTCCACACTGCCTGTTGCCCCGGGGATGGGAACAGGTCATGGACCTGTCGACGGAAGTGGACCGCTTCAACTCCTCGCCAGGAGCCAACCTCAGCTCGGCCCGTGAGTATGGGGTCTGTGAAACTATTTTTTACATTTTTTTATTTATTTAATGCGATTTTATATAGCAGGGTTGTGTGTGTGTGTTTGTGTGGGGCTGTGTGTGTGTTTGTGTGTGTGTGGGGCTGTGTATGTGTGTGTGGGGCTGTGTGTGTGTGGGGGGCTATGTGTATGTGTGGGGGGGCTGCGTGTGTGTGTGGGGCTGTGTGTGTGTGGGGCTGTGTGTGTGTGGGGCTGTGTGTGTGAGGGGCTGTGTGTGTGTGGGGCTCTGTGTGTGTGTGTGTGGTTCTGTGTTTGTGTGTGTGGCTCTCTGTGTGTGTGTGTGGCTCTGTGTGTGTGTGTGTGGCTCTCTGCGTGTGTGTGTGGCTCTGTGTGTGTGTGTCTGTGTGTGGCTCTCTGTGTGTGTGTGGCTTTCTGTGTGTGTGGCTCTGTGTCCGCTAATACTCTCTACTACTCTCTAATGCTCACCTATTGCCATTGTAAATGACAATACCATTTGTTGAAAAAATGCCATTTGCAATGCCAATAGCTCTAACTTTAACAAAGCCGAGACCATTGCATTGTAAATGCTTGTTTATCCAGGCATCCATTTTTGGTGAATGGGTGCATTTTCTGCAAAGAAGTTGTGCAAAACCTCACAAGACATGATCAACGTTTTTAGGTTTCACCTGCACAGCGCTTGTGCTGTGCTTGAGAAATCTTTTGTTTTTAATTTAAATTTAAAAGGGACTTTCATCCTACCTCCTCTCTTTCCTGACTTCTCAATGGTTCCTGTTCATTTCACTTACCTTTCCTCCATTTCTATTGCCTATAGCATATTCTTCTGCATTTACCAGTGCTTGTTCCTCATCTCGCCAGCAAACTACTGTTAACATCCTCTATGGGGGAACTATATTTTCGTAAAGTTTTGCCTTTTACTATTGCAGCATATTTATGTAACATTTCATCATCCAGAGAGATTTAGTGATTTGCAGAGAATCACAGGATGTTGCGCAGCACTGCCCAGACTTGAACAAGGATTCCCAGCTCTCGAGTCAGCAACTCTGGCCACTGTGCCACATCCTCTCAACTCCCGTTTCATTCCAGGGAGCTCTTTCCTTCTTCCGGACGAATATTGTTGAAAACAGCTCTTTATTAATTACATAGGTGAAACTGATGCATTACCAATGCTTTTTAACTCAGCAAAGTCTCAATTATACGATATGACATAATGTTGTAATCTCAGACATTTCACATCACAATGGTAACACAAAATGGCGGAAATTATGCAAGATTACGCTGGAGGAAATGAAATTTTGCCTAGGCCTAGTTCTACACTATTAAAAGTTTGTTCGTTTTTTTGGGCAATCACAAATACAATTCACTATGAAACTTCATTAAACGCACATGCCTAGTTGAAGACCCGATAGGTGTGTGAGGCAACGTAGCACCATCTGAGAATGCATTTAGGGTGCTTTTCAACCACAAACCAATTGCTAGTAGTGAGGGAGAAGGAAATGTCACCAACAAACGGTATCAGCTATTTATTTACCAAATACCTCCCATCATCAAGGATGAAGTGCTCCATTCCTGGTTTTTCATTTAACCAACTAATGAATTGTGGTCACTGTAGTCCTGGGTTAGCTGCATTGAACCAACATGCCTCAAAACAATGATTTGTAAGGCGAACGCTTTGTGCATTGTGTGCTTGGTGTAATGCAGTCATCGGATAACCTTGATCAGGAAGCTGACTATGTCAACTACATGTGTGCGCCAGATGTTAAATGTCTCAGCATCATCAGTCTTGGTCAATTGAGTCTGGCTGAAGCTGCTGCCTTCTCCCATGGTGTCTCTTGCAATCTGATCTCATAGTTGTTTAAGGACAAGGGATGCTGGCACTGCTGGTGTTTCTATCCTGCTGCACACCTGGGATCTCTTGGTGAGGTCAGATGGGGTCAAGTTGTGTCTGTTACTGAGGTCAGATGGGGTCAAGTTGTGTCTGTTGGTGAGATCTGAGGGGTTCAAGTTGTATTGTAATGCACGGTTTATTTTATTTATAACAGAAGCTTGCACTACGGCTACCTATGTTGTATCTGTTACACTGCTACTGCACACACTATGTGCATGTACATGTGACACATGTGTAACGTGTAAGCATGTGTGTGCACATTGCTGCTGCTTACACTATACCAGTTATTTTTATGTAAGAAAAGGTTGCAATATGTCTTCTTGTGATGTAAGTGTTGCAGTGCTACTGCACAGAGTTCATGTTTTATGCCTGTGTGCATGTACATCTGTGTAGTGTGTGTGCATGCACATTGCAGCTGCTTACACTATAACAGCTGTCTTTATGTAAACAAGTGTGCACTATGACTGCATGTGATGTAAGTGTTGCAGGGCTGCTGCACATGCAGGACATGTTCTTTATGTCTGTGCATTTACCTGTGAGCTGTGTGTATGTATTTGTATGTGTGCTAACATTACTGCTGCATGCGCTATAACTGCTATTTGTATGTAAGAAAGTTTTGCAAAATGGCTGCCTGCGCAGTAAGTGATGTAGTGCCTCTCTACGCACAGTATATGTTCATTATGTCTACGCGCATGTATTTGTGGTTGTATGCACATGTGTGTGTGCCCATTGCTGCTTGTACTATAACTATTTTTTTGTTATGTAAGAGAAGTTTGACCTGTGGCCACCTGGGCTATACAGTTGCGGCCCGTGCAGGTAAGTGCGGTGGGCCAGTAGGGAGGGTGTGGGGGAGAGTGACAAAGGACAGGATAGGGAAAATAGAATAAATAAATAAATAAAATCACTTACCTTGCGCTTGCCACATAGCCGGCGATGCAGCAAGTGCAAGGTAAGTGATTTTATATATTTATTTTATTTTCCCTATTCCGTCCTTTGTCACTACCCCCCCGCCCCCCAGCCCCACCCCGCTACCTGTATGGGTCACGACGGGCTATAGTTGCTGCATTGCTGCGGCACAATCATACATGTTGTGTACGCACATGTGTGCTGTGTGAGCTCTGCCGCCTGCGCTATATAACGTTTATTAAAAAAAAAACTAAGGGGCTTATTTATGAGCCCCTTGCACCAGTTTTGTGCCGCTGTTGCGTCACTTTTAGTGACTTTTAGTGACGCAACGGTGGCATAAATAATGCGCCATGTTGCACCATATTTACGAAGTGATGCATCTAGGCAGATGCGTCACTTTGTCAACTCCTGCGCTACATTATACCTGCGTCAGGTATAATGTATGCAGGGTGGGCATTCCCCCCCAAGAAAGTGTCGTAGGAGTGGCGCAGCAAAATCTATGAGATTTTGCTGCGCCACTTCTAGGATGCCAATGCGTCACAACCGTACGCCTGCCTCATGGCAGGCGTAAGGGTTACGCAGGCCCTTTAACATGAGGCTTGCCCCATGTGAAAGAAACATTGCTGGAGTTGCGTCGGGCTTCCGACACAACTCAGGAAATGCGCCACTTTTTGCGCTGACGGATACGTTAGTTATGCTGACGCATCTGTCCTTCCTTGCGACATGATGCGTCAATGCATCATATTGTAAGTATGACGCATCATTGGTGTCTCAAGAAGGGCGCACTGAGAAGTGGCGCATCGCTGCTTTCACGCAGCGATGCGCCACTTCTCTTAATGAGCCCTAAGTTACTGCTGTCTGTGATGTACCTGTTCTCTGTCTATTAAAGAAGTTTAGTAAAATCTTTTCATTATCCAAAATCAAAATATTTGTCTGTGTTAAGGCCTATTCGACTTCTTAATCTCTTTATGTATGCAGGCATTTTTAATTTTACACCCCCCTCACTTACAGTTTCAGTTGGCCATCAAGCACAACACCCCTACGCCCCCTCACACCTCCCCCTCGAAACCGACACACAGGGAAACGGTGGGTTATGAAATGGTGAAGCTGTGGGATAAACACAGGCCAGCTGCACAATAGGGTGTTCACTCCGAGTCAGCACGCTGTCAGCAAAAACACTTTCCAGAGTCCAAAGCTGTTCATCAACAAATTCCACCGGTCACACCCCCTTTCAGCCTCTCTCTTTCCCAGAGAAAAACACCGACCATTTGTTGGCGTTTTAAGATTCTGCAAAGGCCCAGACATGATACTTTAATAGAACTTTATATAGAGTTACCCATATTTCATTTTAACATGGCTCTTCTGTTTTGTTTGTTTTAGTTATCATTCAGGGATCATTAAGCAGGCTCTAGAACACATTTTACAGTGTTTTCTTCTTATATTTACAGTTTTATGTATGCACTGATAGGGGAAAAAACACAGCTTTAGGTACTTTCCCTAATTTTGTACTTCTCCTGACATTAAAATCTCGGTATAGTTGGTAAAAAAAATTTTTGGTGGCAAGCATACTTCTAACACAAGTCGCAGCGCGTGCACTAGCAGAAGAATTATATATATCTCTTTGATCCACCCCATTTAACAAAATGTTGTCTACACACCTGCCAGTGGTATCTCGATATTTCTTTCCTCTTGAAGTTAAACATTCTGCACCCTGGGGATATCCAGAAAGTGCCTCTCCCCATGGAAATCAACATACCAGTGATAGCAGACTAAGACATCACACCCTTTGACCTCAATGACAACACAGGAAGTGATATCATATTACCTTGCACCCAGAATGCCACATGACCTTTCCACTTGACCAGAATGCCACGTGACCTTGATCCTCAGGATGTCACAACTGATGCTATCGAAGCCTAGAGTAAACCTAAAAGACAATAGCTAAATAATTGTTCATGTATTCACAATAAAAAAACATAACAGCAAGTTTTAAAAAATAGATTTTTTAAAATGTATTTCATCTTTTGATGTATTGCAAAGAGTGTGCATGCACTTCTGTGCATATTTATTTCACAGAAGTGAATGTGTAATGTTAATGTGGAAGCAGTAGAATGTAAATAGTGGTCAGAAGCAGACTGTTTACCTTCTGTTTTTGGGACTGGTTTTGACTTATCTGAGTCCAGAGACAAAAGGGAGTGCCAGGGTTGCAAGGGTCAAGCCAGAGGTAGCAGTGTTACACTTACGACCCCTTAATGGCATCCATGCCTCTTCCTGTCTCCTTTTCTGCTGCTATGTCTTCCTCTCTCTGCTTTAACCTATCTTTTTAACTCTTGCACTCCTCCTGCCTTTCTCTCTCTGCCTTTCGTTGCAGTCCATCCACCCGTCCATTGCTTAATTTTCAAAGCAACAAGTGGGCAGGTTTCTAAGGGGCATATTACCAAGGGTGGCGATAGGCAATTATTGCCGGTTTAGAGGCCGTTTTCGGCCGCTAAGCGGTGATAATTCTAACGCTCTATTAGCAAGCTGTCGCTAACTGATGTTAGCGACAGCTTTTAGGCGATAGCGAGCGGTTTGGGGCCCACTTTGCATGTCAGCGATATTTATCGCTAATAACATGCAAAGTGAGCGTACCCAACCTGTTAGCGACTGAAAGCAGTCGCTACCGTCGCTATTGCCTATTAGCAAGGCAGGCGTAGCGATGGAAATATTCCTGCTATCGCCAAAAACTAACGCCTACTCAGACCAGTTCTTAGCCATGTTATCCAATGGGAGGTGGATAACATGGCTAAGAGCATTTTGTCACTAATGCGTGAATATCGCTGTATTCTCAACGATATTCACGCATTTCGACGCTATCGCTGGATATTTTAGCACAATGGAGAAAAACGTTGCTAATAGCATGTTTTCTCCGCTAACATATCCAGCGAAAGGCAGCGATAAAAAAATCGTCGCTAAGCCTATTTAGCGATAATTATCGCTACTTGTTGGTAATATGCCCCTTAATCTTTCAGAGGATACAATTCATCACCCCTCTTGCGGCTGACCACTTTCACAACAGGCACCACAAACGCAACAAAGGTGCTGACCACTGCCATCAGTGCTTATATAATTCCCAAACAGTTTCCCTGTGGTACAAAACACAATCTGCAGGTTCTACTGGACACAGCACAGTCAACAGCTCTCTCTGTTATGTTGGATGAAATATGATCAGGGCCACTGGAATTATGCGATTGTGTGTCCGCAGTGAGTTTCACATAGCTATAGATTTGCCGCATTTGCCACATAATCTGCGGATTAAAAGAAAATGCTTCAAGCTCAAACGGTTCAAAAGTTCCTAAAAATGCAGCAGCACTAGTTGTCGTGCGGTGGAAGGCCATTTGCAAAGCTGGACTGCTCACATTTATTTTGCTTATTACTATATGTGGGTGTTAAACTGTTACTAATGAGGTGCAGCCAATGCCCAGATAGTGTTACCAAGTTTAAAAACGATGAAATAATGAAAATATACTGTTATGAAATGTACCGCATTATGCCGCATAATTTGCCTTTTGTTGCTGCATAATTTATTCAACGCTGCTGCTTAATTTGGCCCTCACCTGCCGTATAATTGCAGTGGCTCTGAACACGATTCAGTTCACAACAAGCTTACACATAGACACGGAGAAGGGGCATTAAGGCAGGTTCTGTTAGATTCAGTATGTGCATTAGCACCAACGTTTTTAAGGGACATTGTTGGTGGATCGTTTAAATAAACTCTTCATTTAAAATGGATATAGTAGCTTAGTATACCGGGGAAAGGCTCTTTCTACCTGTTGTTTGTGGCCAAAACAGTTGAAAGATAGGAAAGTGCCCTCTCATGATCATCACAAACTGTAGGTGGCAGCCATCATCATCTGAAAACAAGGTAATATTTTTATAATAAAATGGAAGAGTGTAGAAATGCATTGTATCCACTAAAATATGATGCACTTTTGATCCCTCATTAAGTTGGTACACTTTAGGCTGCCTAGTGCCGATACAGGCACACGTGTGCCATGGTGCGCAGGTGCCTGCATTGCGGGCAGGATTGTTTTTGTGTAGGAAGGTATGCATATTCATCTATCTACGGCCCAGAGGTACGAACCCATTTCGCTTTTTTTAACAAGCCGATTCACTATTTTTGCCCATTACGAAATGCCACATGACCGTTTCAGATGTACAAAGGGCCAAAACCTGTCGCGATTTGTGATTTATAACTGGTAGAAATCGCAAATTGTGACCCTGATTTAGGAATCATAAATAGGGATCCCCTATTTGCAGTTCCTACAGCACATGTACGTAGCATTTCCTAAAGGCAAAGCGAGCATTTAGGCAATGCTATTACCATTGACTTGGAGTCAATGGTATCCATGTGCAAAATTGGAAAATGCATTTAAAAATTAATTTTTTAATATGACATCAAGCTCACATGTGCCCCTAGGGCATATATGCACTTACATTGGCAATAGGAAATTCGGGATGCCTCCAGGGGGGCATTAAGCCCAGAGGCACCTTTGGCTTTGCATTTCTTAAATTGTGTTTTCCTATTAGGAAATCACAATTTAGGGAATGGAAACCATTTCCTATTTTGCCCAAAGGCGCAAATGCAATGGCATTTCCTATTTGTGATTCCCTAATAGCAATTTCTACTTTGTAGGATTCACTATTAGGGAGTCGCAAGTTTAGTACGTATCCCTTTGCATTTCGGAAATAGCGATATCTATGGAGTGACTATTTAAGAAATACAAATGGGAAGCTTTGAACATCTGGGTCCATGTGTGGAGCACAATGAAGCAAACATGGAAAGAATAAGTAATGAGGTGAAATGAAGATTTTTTTCCTGTACTGCCTTTAGTAAATCTGGGTTTGCTTCAAATACATGGGTGGGGGGTTCCATGTAACTCTCCCCGAAGCACTGTAATGCCATGCAGTGCAAGGAGCTGCGTAGCATTTCTTTTTCTCAAAAGGCCAAGCAACACAACACAAATCGGCCCTTGCATGGCTTTGTACATCTCGACTATCATTTTGCATCGTGTGTGCACCAAAAACCCACAGTGCAAAATGTTAGTAAATCGAATCCTCAATGTCCAGATATATATTTCTTCAATTCACCACAGGGAAAAACGTTGTTTTACAATTGATGCATTTGCCGTCAAATTAATTGAATTACTCATTTAACTTTTGCTTATATAAAAAAAAAATCTGCCTCTGGATTTTGGACAATTGTGTTGCACAATATACCCTCTGATTCTGGATACTGACAAAGAAACAGAACACAGCACCTGTGCAATGTCTGAATCAAAAGAATGTCTCCAGAAATCAGGGTGTAGAGAGCTGAAAAGCTTTCCTTGTATCCTTCTCAAAGCTTTGTGCCAAATTTAGCAACTTTGCAAAGGTTTTTCACCTTGCCTTTAGAAAATTTTGAAAACATGGCTGCACACCAAATAATTATTTCCTTCATTTTTGCAGTTCTACTTTTAGCCAGCGCCAGGATGCCATTTCATGTTACAGCATGCTCTATGAATCATCATCATCATCATCATCATCATCATCATCATCATCATCATCATCATCATCATCATCATCATCATAACAATGACAATTATAATCACATCATAATCATAATAATGTTTCCTTGATTTTCTACATATGCATGAAAGCAATATCCTTTTCCAATTTATGACATTGATGCCCTATTGTTATCACAAACAAAATGGTTCTACATAAGATGTGCTTTGTAGAAAACAAATTAGAGGCTCATTCCAAGAATCTGGTAAATCCCGATTTGACTAGTAACAGGCATTAACAGCCGAATCGGGATTCCAAAATGTGTGGTAATACCAGAACTTTCTGTTTTTTAAACGACACATATTGCCAAGTAAATCCAGGTGCAAAATTTCAGTGAGAAATGACCAGGGATTTGAGCAAAACATGAAGGAAATTTTGATTCCCCTTTGAGTCATGAGAGTTTTTTCCCATTCCTAATTTAAAAACGTGTAATAATTAGGTAGTAGCGAAATTCATGTTTATCACACCCTTCAAAATTGTGATTATCACAACTCTTGTAATTATTGAAGGCGTAGTGTTCTTCTCATGTTCCTTGCAATTGTGTACAGAAAAAAATTGCAATGTAAAAAATCGGTAGGGATTTGAAATCAGCATCGAAAGATCATTAGCTAAATTTGCAGGGAGAAATCCTGCACAGATGTTTCACATTGTCTGGATGAGATTAGAGTATGTGGTGAACATGATCTCACTATGGGGTGAGAATTATCTTGCCATGCACAGAAAGGGGCCAATTCACAAAGATAAGTTCACATGCGGACATTTACTCATGTGCAAATCTACTACTGCACCGATTTACACTTATTTGCTATTCACCATTTCCGAGCCTAGATTTACACCTAAGTGTACGTTCCATACCCCCACCCCTTGAAAGAGCCTTTACAAGTGTAAAGTTACCACCAGTAACTTCTCACACCCAAGTAGAGATTTGCATCACCGTGGCGAGTGCTCCCTGATGGAAAGTATAGGGAAAGTTATTAGGGTTTATGAATCTTAAAAAAAAAGATTTTTTTTTAGTAAAGAATATAAAGATACAGTAATTTAAAATATTTACAAAGAACCTGCAATAACTAAAATACAATTTTACAGTACATTGTCTCATTAAGTTAAATGTGTATTACATATTAAAATATATATATATAAATATGTTTTCATATTTCTTTAAGAAATATCGTTTTTATTTTGTTTATTATGTATTGCACTTTGTTAAAAATGGGTGTGTAGAATTAAGTTAAATTATTTTCATTTTTAGCAACATTTTTAAATAGAAATGTAAATTTCTTTTTTCAATTAATTTTATTGTTGCATTTCCAAATAATAATAAAATAATTATGTAATAATGATATCTATATTTTAACATTACTGGTGTATTTGTAAAGCGCACGTTCGCCCCAGCAACGGGGCATCTTGGGGCTGAAATATTAGATGTATATTGTTATCCAACTCAATGGTACTCATTTTATCGACCTCAAATGGATGAAAGGCTGAGTGGACCCGCTGGGATTTTAACCTGTGACCATGCGGTCGAACACAGGCCCCTGCAGTGGACGCATTAGTCCACTGAGCCACCAGACCCTATAATATAGATTATTTTTTATAAAAGTCAAAGAATGCCTTCTATATAACATTAGCTCCTATGGAATGCTATTTTAAGTCCCAGTTTGTGAGTGTCCATGTTTGATGCTTGACTTTCTCCAAGGCCGGGCTGGAGTATAGCTTGTCACCTTTGAGGCTGCCGTAACTTTAGAAGTGTAGCTCATGAGTAGCAATGGTCTTACACTTTGTGGGTGGGTGCTTATAGTGGCTCTCAGTGGCGGCTCGCATAATACGTGCTGCGGGGGCGGTGAAGGCGAGTCAGAGAGGGGCAGTGTGGAGGGGTAGTAAACTCGGACACACGACGTAACGGAGGAATGTAATAATTACTTTCCTCCGTTCCGTCGTATGTCCGAGTTTACTACCCCTCCACACTGCCCCTCCCCCGACTCACCCCCACCGCCTTGTAGCACGCCCTATGCGAGCCGCCACTAGTAGCTCTGCGTCCCTAAACCCCACCTTACTTTTTCATAAACCCCTCCTATTTTGTAGTGATTAGTCCTCATTTTCTCACCAAATGCATGATCCCTGCCTCATTTACTGCCAAGTAGTAAACTAGCCTTTGCTGACCACTATCTAAGGAGGGCAATATTAACTACATTGTGTTATTATTTTACATGATAACTTAGTAAGGGGTATCATGTTAACATGCGTAACATTGACCATGTAAAAGTGACAGTTATATTTTTTCAGTAGATTTTGAGTAAGGATAACAGGGGCTTGATTCCAGAATTATTGACAGATAGCAAGTAGCTTTATTTGTGCACATATCTGAATTAGACCCGTAAAAAAGAGTATTGAATCATTTTAAAGGACTCTAAAATTTATCCTCTCCTCAGACAGGCTTTCCTGACGTATTATTTGCAATGTGGTGGAGAAGATTTACCATGCTTCATTCAGGGGATTTGAGGAAGAGAAATTTTGAAAGATGTCCTACTGCACTAGACTAAGCCCCATGTTTATGTTTGTTTATTTGGATAGCAAAGAGAGCATGGTGTTTGTTCGTCTCTTGATGCTTTAGAGGGGAGCCAGTCAAAGTGGGCGGGTGAGGTTGCATAGACAATCTAGTTGTATCTGAACAATGTTGCACATACAGAAGGAATTGCAGTTTTATACAGCGCATACTCAGCCAGAAGTAATCAGAGAGCTCTACATGAGCACAGTTGCATTAAAGATGGACACATTCATTTTTAGGAGCGGGGAGATTAAGGTACTAATTACGATGTTGGGTGACTCAAGTCTGCCCGTCACAGTTTCAGTGTGGGATCTAACTGGCCATAGGTCGTTGGTTCCAAACACACTAGTACAACGAGACCACACATGGTGCGTTCACAAACTCCCATTTCTCTAAGGGTTCTTGTGCCCCACCCGCAGCACAAGCTCCCTTAGAGAAATGGGAGTTTGTCGAAATCCCTGCACCGTGTAGCAGGCACCACCTAGTTGTATTGAAATGAACAATGTTGTACATACAGAAGGAATTGCAGTTTTATACAGCGCAAGCTCGACCTGAAGGTATCAGAGAGCTTTAAATGAGCACCAGTTGCATTACAGATGGACACATTTATTTTTAGGCACGGGCAGATTAAGGTAATAATTACAATGTTGGACGGACTCAAGTCTGCCCGACACAGTTTCAGTGTGGGATCCGACTGACCATAGGTCATTGGTTCCAAACACACTATTACAATGTGACCACACATGGTGTGGTCGCAAACGCCCATTTCTCTAAGGGTGCATGTGCCCCACCAGCAGCACAAGCTCCCATAGAGAAATGGGAGCTTGTCGAAATCCTTGCACCATGTGGCAGGCACCACGAGGTGCCTGCCACATGGTGCAGGAATTTCCGGAGGACGCAGGGAGAAGGGGGCCCTACCATGGACCCACAAACTCGCTTTCTGACAGGCTTTCCATGTCGGAAAGCCCGTCATGGAAAGCCTGTCCTAAACCAACATCATAATCCCACTGGCGGAAACACCGTCCGTAGGGATTATGTTATGGTTTAGGGCTGGCCGACGGGCTCCTTGAGCCCATCGGAAGCCAGCGGGAATGACCAGCTGATTTGACTTCCGACCACCTATATTGTGGGAGGTCAGCAGGAGACTTTCTGACCGACATCCTAAAGAGACCCTACGTGATCTGTCCACAATCATAGAATGTTTGAGTCTCCTGCTAGACTTGATCCTGGTTACCCAGCTTCAAGGTCGGGCGCCCCCGCAATTAAACAACACTCTCTCATCTATATCATTATTTACAATGAGAATTGGAACGGCATATATCTGTGGTTACAAAATTACTGTGTTACAGCTAGAGTAAGAACAGAAGTATAGGACCAACACTTCCTATGCATGGGAGCATCCAACGGTTTTCATTCAAACATCTGATGTCTGCTTCGACATTCGCTCCACTCAGTTCTCCGGAAATGTAGATGTTTACCCAACACAAAACACTGATTAACTGCTATTTTTTAATTTATATGTTGAAAACTCACATAACATAATCAAATAATAAACTGCTCTGAAGTACAATTTACTTTTATCATATAAATGAGATTCTTCAAATTTTAAATTCCAGCAAATTCCATTTTAGCAAAAATAGCACACCATCCAAGACACATGGCCATAGATACACACATCCCATGATCTGAATGGGCCTGGATGTTATGAATTTCACTATCCCCATTAAATTAATATGGAATGCATGGCGGAGAGTTGAGACATATAACCCTGTTTTTTTAATCTCCTTAAAGCCTTCTACAATTGCCTTTGCAAAACAATTTGATAGACAGATTACATTGTGTTGCCAGGGCCACAGGCACCTCCTTGAATGAGTTCCAGTCATACCTCACAGGCAGATCCTACAATACTAGCCACTCAGCCATGCTGTGGTTGTGATCAGGATTTTAAAGCCTGTTTGATATTAGGTGTCCTTTGTGGGATAGAGCTGCACTGTGGACTGCTCCCTCACCATCTGCTTACCTGACGTGCTTCTAGCACCGCAGCTTTGATGAGTTTCTGACCGTAACCCAAGAAATATGCAGGAACATTTTCTCCTGACCCACAATGTGTGTAAATGTATGCAAATTTATGTGGATCCTCATAAATCCCATGTGTTCTTGTTTGCTTTCCCATTGATGCATGCAAAAGTACAGCTTTTTATTTAGTTTCGGCTGGATGTGTTTTTGAATTCTTTATGTTCTACCATGTAACACAGGAACTTTCTGTCTCCTTTCTCAGGATCAAGAATCAACGTGGGATTCGCATCTGCACCTGACCACAGTGGTTGTGGTCCACTAATTTGCCAGACATATCTAGCACTGAACCTTGGAAGACATATACAGAATTTTTATCTTCAGTGGATTTAATATTTTGTAAGAACAGGTACTGCCTGGCTATTAACTTCCCTTGTTTTTAAAATTCAAAAAGCAAAGAACAGGCACTTACCTGCAAGTCGGACTATTTTTAATGTGATCAATTGACCCTTATCATTTTCAAGTGGAAGAAATCCCTCTGAGGAAATGATGCTGATTCATATTTAAGATGGTGGAATTTACATCACTGTTGTGGATACTCAGCATATTCCCCCAAATTGGTAGTACATTGTTAGGGCTCACTTACCCTGTCTGTCTAAGATTCTTAGCATTGTACAACACACAGACAAAGACAAAGTCTTACAGGATAGGTTTTGAACTGGAAGTGTCACTTTAGAGTACAAAAAAACCTATGCTTTTGAGAACGCACACACACTTGCACTGTGGCAGGATGTCAGGCCCGAACTGGCTGTAGCGGGCACCAGCCAGTTCGGGCCTGACATCCTGCCACAGTGCAAGTAGCGGGCACCAGGCAATCCCCCGGTGCACCGCACGGGCCGGGGCCGGTTTTGGGCCCTGGGGGCCGATTTTTTTACAGGGCCATTTTTGCAGCAAATCGGCCCTGTAACAAAATTGTCCGAAAACCGGCCCTGGCAAAGAGCTCGGCGGCACCCCCAACCCCCTGGGGTTGGCGGCCGAGCACTTTGCCAGGGCCGGTTTTGGTTCCCAGTCCGGCCCTGCAGGGTGTGTGCATTGGGGCATGGTAGCCAAAAGTGCTTTAGAGATATCACAGCTAGAGGAAAAATGTGTCGTATCTTACTAGTTCTGTCACATTTTTTTATCTCTCCCTTTGACGCCATGCAGTGCAGAAACTTCCGTTGCTGTGCTGCCTTATGTCGAAGATTAATAAATCCGGGCCTCAGTCTCTTTAGTAATAATCAGCAAGACAGAGCACTTGATCCATCTCAAATTGAAGTGTCAAACATTTTAAGGACTGAATATATGAATTTACATTTAAATAAAAGGGTTGGACAAATGTATTATGATTAAGGCTCCCTGTTTTCCTTTTTTACTGATTTTTACAGATACATACAGACAGAAAAACCATAAATTTTCTTGTCTGTATTTATTTTTAAATGTGAATAAAAACGGAAATTGGGTGCTTTTTGAGTGATTCTAAATACAGTTTGCCATGACTGCCAGGCCAATAGCTATGTGGATTGATCATTAAGGGGGTTAAAAAAAGGAATTTTAGTAAAGAGGATTTAACATCAGTAGATATGCACAAGGATGATACTAAAATTTGCATATTTGCATATAAGTTTATTGATTTATCTTCTGCGGGTGTTCATATCACTGAAACCTGGCAGGCATTCAAGCATGACTGCATATTTATTGGTTAAATAAATGTGGAAATATACCAGTTTCAGCTTTCTTTTTTTCACTAAACCCATAATAAATATAGATAAATACAGATAAAGTTGACAAAAAATAAATATGGATAAATACAGACGGCAATGTCAAAAAATAAATACCATAAAACTAGGAGCCCAAATTATGATAAAACCACTAAACATGATATAAAAGAGGTTAAGCACTGTTACATTTCTTTGATATAATCGAGACAGTGCCATGATGTTAGAACTCTGTGTCTCGGTAGGATATGTAGTCATCAACGGTTTGAGTGGGAAGCATACGTTCGGCTCAGTCGAGAAACTTTGAGATACAGTGGGGTATTTATTCAGTTACACACAGGTGTGGCATCACTAATTTGGAGCTGGTCAATTGATGACATATCCCTTTCTCAGGAGCTTGTCCAGTGACTTCTAGTACATAATCAAATTATACTTAAGTGACGACGATAGTCTGAAAAGTGCTTTACAGACAAGAACCCCAGAACCTACATAGGTCTTCAATTGGTATGTGGCGGGTACCTCTCTGCTTTTCACTAGGAACGACAAGACATCATCTGTATCTAATATTATGCAACACGTTTGAATGGTAATTGATCTTTCACACACATAATATGTTTGGGCCAGATTATCTCCATTGTCAGAGTTCCTCCTTATTCTATTGTTGAGGGAATATCTCCAAGACTAGGCTGCTCAAACTTCTCATAGTTCCACACATGCACATCTGCTGGGCAATTGGCAGGCTCACTAACTGTGGAAATGCATAAGAAGTTGCTACCGTGCTCCAGTCTTATTCCATCAATGACCAACAAGTTTAACCAACAACTTGTTGAAGTTGGCTTGCTCACCTAAGAGAAATGCTTTTCCATTCACACTACTGACAACACATTTCCACAATGCAAATGAAATTGTGGTCTACGATAGTACCTATGGAAACACTTGAAAAGTCCTTTACCGGTTACCTAAGATATGAAATGGTACTGTATTGGCAGACAATGCACTACACAAATGCCTACATCAAAGCATAAAATTGGGAACTAGGTGTAAATCATTTTTAAGTCTCCTCGTGTTTTCTGTCCATCAGTATTGGAAAGCATCGCATGGAGCAGGTTTGCCATTTTATCACTATGCAAAATGTGAATGTCCACTCCTATTTACGCTGACACGCTGTGGTGTCCATCACATGTTATTTTACTTGAATGCACGTAAACTAACAAAAATACACAATTCCAACACAGCTCGCTTGTTCCAGATTACCAGGGGAGACATGTTGTAATTAAGTGTTGGCTATGCATGATGAAATGGTTATCATCTTTACCAAAGTTCTTTCAAAGAATTATTTTCTCATCATCATTCCAAACATCAAACTCACCAGCTCAATTTTTCCCTGTGACAAGTGTTTGTGTCTGATCCAGTAAAGTAGGGCTTACTCACCAAATGCAAATCCAGGGCTTCAACCTATTACTACCTGATTTCCAATCTGGGAATGCCAAAATAAATGTGGTCACTATATAACTACAGCAGTCAAGATTAATAAGCATATGATAATTAATCACATCCAGTCTATCTGCAGATTAGAATTGTTACACCGAGGTAAGCTCCTTAGCTTTTTTTGACAAGGCTCTCGAGGTTGTGCCTTTACTCTGGGAACTTCCTAGAGCAAACAATACTGTTCCCTATGATAAATTACTCATCCAGCTGAAAGACTGGATGGGTTGGCAGTCAACACCCTGGACAGGGTCATTCAGACAGCTCAAAAGCTATGGATGGTAATACTAGTCTTAATCTGAACCACTGAAACAACACATACCATTGTCTTTCAGCTTTTCTTTGCCAACAGTGTTGTTACCAGCCGCTGAAAGTCTGGTAACAGCATGCTTCTTGGAAATACTAGACAGGTCTGATAGCTGTTGCTTTTCAGCTAATGTTCCTCCTATCTAAAGCTTCCAGTGAAAATGACTTAGTCCAATAGTGAGTGGGGGATATTTTGTGCAGCCCAAACCTTGTCCAAAGGTAAGGAGTGCTTATGATCATACTGATGTGTATGAGGCTGTGATGGAGCTCACACTTAGGCACGATGATCGTAATGATGTCTCTGCAGTCAGGAAGGAAATCTAATGGATGTGTATTCACCAATTAATGATAGTGATTGATATCCTATATAAGTTTAAGTGGTCATGATGCAGATCATGTTGATATTCTAAAACGACAAAAACTTTTCCTTGTCCAAGATCCCTTTGATTTGTGTGAGGCTATAAGGCAGATCACAATGACTATCTAAGAAGCAATGAAGGGGGTCCCATTGATGTGTGTGAGGGCATGATGGAGTTGTTATTAGAGAACGAGATCTCATGAATATGTAACAATCCATAATTAAAATGCCATTGAGGTGCATGAGGGTACGATGGAAGTTTTATTGATGGGATTGAGAGTCGATAGAGATTCCATGCATGTGTAACAATCATCAAAGGGGATTCAATTAAAGTGAATGAAGTTAGGATGTAAATGTTATTGGCGTGATCGAGATAGTGATGGAGATCGGTACATGAGGGTACGATGGAGATTTTATTGATGTGATTGAGAGTCGATAGAGATTCCATGCACGTGTAACAATCATCGAAGGCGATTCAATTAAAGTGAATGAAGTTAGGATGTAAATGTTATTGGCGTGATTGAGATAGTGATGGAGATCGGTGCATGAGGGTACAATGGAGATTTTATTGATGTGATTTAGAGTTGGTTGAGATCCTATGCATGTGTAACAATCATCGAAGGCGATTCAACTAAAGTGAATGAAATTAAGTTGGAAATGTTACTGGCATGCTTGAGACGGTGATGATTGGTGCATGAGGGTATGATGGAGATTCTATTGATGTAATTGAGAGGGATGTATGACGTTACAATGCATACTTTTACAACGCCTACCATTACAATGCAGTTTTTACAACGCAGGATCCATTACAATGAAGTACCATTACAACGCATGTATTTACAACGAAAATACCTTTACAACGCATACCATTACAACGTAAATATTGGTAATTTTATAATATTTTTTTAATGTAAATTAATTAAAATTAATATAATTTAATTTAATTTAATTTAATTAATTGTAAATATTGGTAATTTTATAATATTTTTTTAATGTAAATTAATTAAAATTAATATAATTTAATTTAATTAAATTAATTGTAAATATTGGTAATTTTATAATATTTTTTTAATGTAAATTAATTAAAATTAATATAATTTATTTAGTTTAATTTAATTAATTGTAAATATTGGTAATTTTATTAAAAAAAAAGAATGTAAATTAATTAAAATTAATATAATTTAATTTAGTTTAATTTAATTTAATTAATTGTAAATATTGGTAATTTTATAATATTTTTCGTAATGTAAATTAATTAAAATTAATATAATTTAATGTAATTTAATTTAATTTAATTAATTGTAAATATTGGTAATTTTATAATATTTTTTTAATGTAAATTAATTAAAATTAATTTAATTTAATTTAATTTAATTAATTTTATTTAATTTAATCAATTTAATTTTACCCTGTATATAAATAATATATTATATTTAATAAATAATATAATAATTAAAAAAAATACCCCTTTATCCAAAAACCCAAAACTGACCCTGAACCCTAAAAATACCCCTTTACCCAAAAACTGAAAACTGACCATGAACCCTAAAAATACCCCTTTACCCAAAAACTGAAAACTGACCCTTAACCCTAAAAATACCCCTTTACCCAAAAACTGAAAACTGACCCTGAACCCTAAAAATACCCCTGTACCCAAAAACTGAAAACTGACCCTGAACCCTAAAAATACCCCTTTACCCAAAAACTTAAAACTGACCCTGAACCCTAAAAATACCCCTTTACCCAAAAACTGAAAACTGACCCTGAACCCTAAAAATACCCCTTTACCCAAAAACTGAAAACTGACCCTGAACCCTAAAAATACCCCTTTGCCCAAAAACCCAAAACTGACCCTGAACCCTAAAAATACCCCTTTACCCAAAAACTGATAACTGACCCTGAACCCTAAAAATACCCCTTTACCCAACACTGAAAACTGACCCTGAACCCTAAAAATACCCAAAAACTAAAAACTGACCCTGAACCCTAAAAATACCCCTTTACCCAAAAACTAAAAACTGACCCTGAACCCTAAAAATACCCCTTTACCCAAAAACTAAAAACTTACCCTGAACCCTAAAAATAACCCTTAAAAAAACCCAAACATATAAAATTTTAAATATAATTATATACTTACCAATACTTACGTTGTAATGGTATGCGTTGTAAAGGTACCTGCGTTGTAAAAACATGCGTTGTAAATACATGCGTTGTAATAGTTTTTGCGTTGTAAAAATTTTGTTGTAATGGTAGTTTGTTGTAAAAGTTGCGTTGTAAAGGTTGTTTCCCAATTGGGAGCTGATCGAGACCCTACGCATGTGTAACAATCATCGAAGGTGATTCAATAAAAGTGAATGAAGTTAGGATGTAAATGTTATTGGCGTGCTTGAGATGGTGATGAATGGCGATGAGGGTACGATGGAGACACTATTAATATGATTGAGAATTGATAGAGATCCTATGCATTTGTAACAATCATCGAAGGCGATTCCACTAAAGTGAATGAGGTTAGGATAGAAATGTATTGCTGTGCTTGAGGCAGTGACGGAGATCGCATAATTGTGTAACAATCATCGAGGGAGATCCTGTTACACACATGTGGCTAGGATGGCGATGCTATTGATGTGCATGAAACTCCGGTGGTGATCCCATGAATATTTATCAATCGACGATGGAGATTCCATTGACGTGCATGAGTCTAGGATGGTGATCCCATTGATGCAGGTGGGGCTAAGAAGAAACCCCAAGTAGTGTGTTAGAAGGAATCATGCAGACCACATTGAAGCAGTATGTTGGAATATGATGCCAAATGCAAGAATGAGATCCAGGGAAACTGTATGATGCCATGCATAGGACTGCCGCTTGTCTCTGGCGCTCGATTGATGTCCGTGTGACTATGAGTCAGGGTGGCGACCTTCTAGGAATTCAAGAGCTGGACCCCCTAGAGATGGCGACCCATGTCTACGAAGTGAGATCAGGTCGGTACAGATAGAAACCTCTTTATTCAGGGCTTGAAATGATTAACAGGGTATGTTTATGCTTTGGTTATGCGGGTAACAGGATTGGAAAACCTGTTTGGTATTAAGTGTCCTCGGTGGGACAGGCCTGCAATGCATACAACTCCCTCACCCTCTTCCCACCTGACGCGCCTCTAGCACAGCCACTTTGAAGAGTTTCTGACCGCTACCCAAGAAATATGCGGGAACATTTTCTCCTGACCCACAATGTATGGAAATATATGCAAATATATGCGGATCCTCATTCTTTCCATGTGCTCTTGTTGATTTTGCCATTGATGCTTGCAAGGGTAGGGTATTTTTCGTTTCAGATGGCTGCTTTTTGTTGTTTTTTTAATTTTTAATTTCCTAACTTTTAACCAAGACGTTTGTCCTTCTCTCCTGTTCCAGGACCCATGGTTCAGCACAGTTTTATGAGTCATGTCCGGTCCTGGCTTCACTGGTTGTAGCATTTTGACCCAACCGACCTTTCTCACACTTAACCTAAGAAACTCTCCACAAAAGTGTATTCAAAAGATGCTGTTGTTAGAATGCAGCTGATCTTCCAGTTAATGTCTGTGCAGTCATAATATATGCGAGAAATTCCACATCGCGCCATGGAAAATACATATATTTGTCCTTCAGGCAGTTTGCAAATCCTCCTCTAAATAAAAAAAAAAAATTTTAAGAGAATTTTCTTGCAAAATACCATTGCGAAAAAGATTTTCTTTTCGTTAGTCTTTTAGCAGACGTATTCGCCTACCACTTTTTTTTCAATTTTCAAACTTTGCAAAATTTACGAATACTGCA
Source organism: Lissotriton helveticus (assembly GCF_964261635.1). Lineage (NCBI taxonomy): Eukaryota > Metazoa > Chordata > Amphibia > Caudata > Salamandridae > Lissotriton > Lissotriton helveticus. The sequence goes on from NC_136072.1 coordinate 84,495,026, forward strand.
AAATGTGAAATAAACTGAAGGATACTGCAGAGGAAACATGGTTGCCGCCCCTTCTGCCGGCCTCTGAGTACCCATATTTATTTTACTTCAAAGAGCAGGAACGGCCACTTATAATTCCAATATTTTTCATGGCACAGCACCAACATTCTCCAGTCCAATCCAGTCATTTTTCATGCACAGTATCGCAGCCTTCCAGCTCAGCCCCAAATTTCTCTCTCTGGCGCAGCATCAGGACCGCCAGCTCGACCACAGAACAGTTAATGGTACTGTATCAACACATTCCAGCGCTCAGCATCCATATTGAATGGCACAGAACATGCATTTCCCAGCATAGCTCCAGCAACCTTAAGAACATTTTGGCAGCACGTGCAAAGCTCTTGTAAATCGAGTACAAGAATATTGTGACACACTAACATCGTGGAAAAAGTGTCATGGGACAGAGGGGCATATTTACAAGCCCTCACCGCCACTGGAACGTGATTTTTTTGGGAGCGTGCCTTTTTTTGGAGGATGACCTTTTTTTGATGCACTGATGGCACAGTGCCATTTTCACATTTACATGGTGGCGCTAAGCTACTTTGGGGCACATGCATCAATATTGCATTTTGCGATTCCTTAATTGCGAAAAATAAGGAATCGCAATTAAGGGATTGCAAACTGCAATGCATCAAGAAATCGCTATAAAAAAAGAGATTTCTTAAAATTCCTTAATTGCGATTCTCTAATTGAGAATCGCAATTAAGGAATACCTCCCCATCCATTCCTATGGGCCTAGAGGCCCATAAGAATGAATGGAAAGACATTCTTAATTTGCAATTCACCATTAGACATTTTCAAATTAAGAATGCAATTTTAAGGGTGCCGGGGTGTCCAAAGGACACCCTGTTGCACCCCTGAAATCTGCTTAGAAGTACATTTTGCACACTCACATGCCCCAAGGGCATGTGTGTGTGTAAAATGGAACTTTGAAAAATGCACTTTAGTGCTTTTTTCAAAGTTTTCGCAAATTACCATGAAGGTAAACTTCATGGTAATTTGCTCCCCTTATTTGCGAATTCGCAAATTTTTAAAGTTTGATGCATTGCATTTAAGGAATCTCAATTTGAGATTCCTTAAATGCAATCGCAATTTTAGAAATCGCAATTTTGCGATGTCTTAAATTGCGAAAATTACAAAAATGTTAATGCATCCTAAAAAATGGAATTGCATTCGCAAACGCCAAATTTTGCGATTCGCACCATTTGCGAATGCAAATTCCATTGATGCATGTGCCCCTTAGAGGTGCTTCACACCACCTTGTTAATAAGCCCCTTTCCGCTGCAGTCCTCTGAGGCAAAGGGGCGTGCAATGAATGTTGTGTGAGCATTCCACCTCAACACCCATTGCTTTTTAACGCTGCCCCAGGTTTAAAAGGCTGAGCAGGGCCTAAAACGAACGCGATGGAATACCAGGCGTTAGAATGTCAATACGAGGAAAAAATATTAATTGTGCCTCGTTTTGTGCTCCTTCCATGTAGATGGTGCAAATCGCAATTATTGGTTATGTGCACACATAAACAGTCATCCCTGCAGCACAGGCACCCTTTCAACATGGCGGCAGGGGGCCTGCGCTGGCGCTAGGCAGCTTTTTAGTGCCAGTGCAAGGGGAAACTCAGGGGTGCGCCGTATTCTTGTGAATACAGCGTATCCCTGCATTATGGAAATGCCAGAGAGCGGCAGCCCAATTTGGCGCAGCTCGGCGCTCCAACATTTTATCATAAATTTGACCCAAAATATTGAAGGGTGAGTGCATAGAGGGAAGTATAGATCTGCTATTCCTAACTTCACATCTACATATCTTGGAGATATCTTTATAAAATCGAGGTACATATCTGTGGAGTTGGATATGGAAAATCTATAACTACTTACCTCTCAGTCGATAATATTAGTTTCCCACAATATCTTGTTCTCGATGCTCAGAAGCCACACCCTTTCAACCGCAGAGTACCAACACTTTTCAGCACAGGCACAATGGGCCTCATTTATGAAAAGTGACGCATCGCTGCGTGAAAACAGCGATGCGTCACTTTTCACTGCGCTTTCCCTGCGACATGATTGATGCGTCATATTTATAATATGACGCATCATGTCGCAAGGAGTTACAGATACGTCAGTATTTCTGACGTATCTGTAGGCGCAAAAGTGACGCATTGCTGGAGTGTGTCACAAAAGTGACGCAACTCCAGCAATGCTTCCTTTCGCATGGGGAAAGCCCCATGTGAATGGGGTTGCGTCAGTCTTACGCCTGTTGTGAGGCAGGTGCAAGATTTTGACGCAACAGCATCCTAAAAGTGACGCAGTGAAATCTCATAGATTTCACTGCGTCACTATTACGAGGCTTTTTGCGGGTGAACGCCCCCTCTGCATACATTGTACCTGACGCAGGTATAATGTAGCGCAGGGGTTTACAAAGTGACGCATCTGCTTAGATTTGTAAATAGTGCGCATCAGGAGGCATGTTTTACGCCGCCGATGCGTCACAAAAAGTGACGCATCGGAAGCGCAAAATTCACGCACGGCCTCATAAATGAGGCCCAATATTTTTAATTTCACAATTCGGAAATCTTTTGTTAAAGCCCCAGTACTTCTCATTGGACTGGTCCTGCACTTCACAGAAAACTTCTTTTGCCTTTAAGTGGCCGAGAAGTAGCACTTATCAGCACATTTGCCATACTTTTCATGACAAAGTGCGGGGGCGGCCAGCAAAACTCGGATGCTTCTGAAGGCACAGTAGCAGCATTTCCCAGCACAGCCCCTGTACTTCTAATAGCATAAGTAATGTCACGTCCAATATAACCCTGACACTTTTGTGGGCACTTCCACAAATATTCCACCAAACGTTTAACGGCACATTACCAGCCTTCACAAGTGCAGCCTCAAAACTTGTTTCAGCTCTGTCCCAGCACTTCACAGATCATCAACAGCACATTTAATGGCTTGGTGTCCACACTTCTCTGCTAAGCCTCGATACCTTTTATGGCAGATTACTACTACATGCCAGCGAATTCCTAACACTTTTAGTAGCGAGGTTCTGGCACTTACAATCACAGGAGCATATTATCAAGGGATTTATCTCCGCTTTTTTGGCTTTAAAAGCCAAGAAAGCGGAGATAACATTATTTTCCTATCAGCAACAGGGTGCTAACACGCAAATTCGCATGTAAGCACCCTTTTTCTCTACGCTTCCCCTTGCATCTCTAATGAGATGCAAAGGGGGCGTTCCAGAGAAAAATAATAGGAGAAATGTTGTTAAGCGACATTTCTCCTATTATCAAGGATTTCGCTAACCCTGTTAGTAATAAAAAAAAGCAGCGCTAACCGCGGTTAGCACTGCTTTTTTTACACCTGGTATTTTCCTGACTTAGCCATGATATCCTATGGAAGGTGGATATCATGGCTAAGTTTGTGAGCCCCTATCATCAAGCTAACACCAAACTTCGAGAGATTATCGTTGGTTTTCCAGTGATAATCTCTCATTTGGCAGTTAGCGCGAGGATTTTTATCGCTTTTGAGATAAACCTTGCTAATAGCAATTTATCTCTGCGATAATTTCCGGCGATGCTTAGGGTTTAAAAATTTGTTGCTAAGCCTCGTTAGCGGTAAATATCGCTAATCGTTGGTAATATGCCCCACAGTCCTTTGTTTCCTGGCACAGTATCAGCACTTAACTAACGTGTCCAGCTAACATCATTTCCAACTACATCCCATCATTTTAGACACATGTTCCAACACGTCCCACCACGTACATTTATTGTATTGGGTTGTTACCGACCTTATTAGCACAATCCCAGTACTTTGATGGTCAAACTAGACATAATACTTTCAACAACAAGCATTGGCTTCGGCATTGTCCAGCAGTGTTCAGTAATGTTAATGGTGGGTGCTGGCACTTTCCTAAAACGCCTAAATAATTTCAGTGGCACGTCACTGACACTTCCATGTACCGTCCAATACTTTCACAGGCACGTTACCTCCACTTCCATGCGCAATCGAATGCTTTCAATGGCACAATACCACGACTTCTGTGCACAGCCCAATTCTTTCAATGGCACGTTAATATCACTTCCGTGCACACCCTATACTTTCAATGGCACGTTACCTCTCCTTCTGTGCACGACTTAAAAAATGTCAAAGGCGCATTACCGCAACTTCTGTGCAAAGACCAATACTTTCAATGACACGTTACCGCCACGTCCATCCACAGCCCAATACTTTCAATGACACGTTACCACCACGTCCATCCACAGCCCAATACTTTCAATGACACGTTACCAACACGTCCATCCACAGCCCAATACTTTCAATGACACGTTACCACCACGTCCATCCACAGCCCAATACTTTCAATGGCACGTTACCGCCACTTCTGTGCAAAGACCAATACTTTCAATGACACGTTACCGCCACGTCCATCCACAGCCCAATACTTTCAATGACACGTTACCACCACGTCCATCCACAGCCCAATACTTTCAATGGCACCTTACCGCCACATCTGTGTACAGCTCAATATTTTCAAATGCACGTTACTTCCACTTCTGTGCACAGCACAATACTTTAAATGCTGCTTTAACACCACTTCCGTGTACAGCCCAATAATTTCAAATTCATGTTACCTCCACTTCTGTGCACAGTCTAACACTTTCAATTGTACGTTTCCACCACTTATGTGCACCCACTAATACTTTCAATGGCACGTTACCTCCAATTCAGAGCACAGTCCAATACTCAATTGAATGTTATAACCACTTCTGTGCAGTCTAATACTTTCAATGGTACGTTACCACCACTTCCGTGGATAGTCAAATACTTTTAATGTCACCTTACCACCACTTCTGTGCACAGTCTAATGCTTTGAGTGGTACGTTACCACCACTTATGTGCACAGTTCAGTACTTTCAATGTCGCCTTATCACCACTTCTGTGCCTAGTCAAATACTTTCAATGGTACGTTACCATCACTTCTATGCACAGTCTAATACTTTCAACGTCGCCTTACCACCACTTCTGTGCATAGTCAACTACTTTCAATTGTACATTACCACCAATTCTGTGCATAGTCGAATACTTTCAGTGGTACTTTACCACCTGTTCTATGACAGTCAAATACTTTCAATGGTACGTTACCTCCACTTCTGTGCACAGTCTAATACTTTCAATGGTACATTACCTCCACTTCTGTGCAAAGTTCAATACTCTCAATGGTACGTTACCAGCACTTATGTGCACAGTCTAATACTTTCAGTGGCACCTTACCACCAGTTCTATGACAGTCAAATACTCTCAATGGCACATTACCATCACTTCTGTGCACAGTCTAATACTTTCAATGGTACGTTACCATCACTTCTGTGCACAGTCTAATACTTTCAATGGTACGTTACCATCACTTCTGTGCACAGTCCAATACTTTCAATGGTACGTTACCATCACTTCTGTGCGCAGTCAAATACTTTCAGTGGTACCTTACCACCAGTTCTATGACAGTCAAATACTGTCAATGGTACGTTACCATCACTTCTGTGCACAGTCTAATACTTTCAATGGTACGTTACCATCACTTCTGTGCACAGTCTAATACTTTCAACGGTACGTTACCATCACTTCTGTGCACAGTCCAATACTTTCAATGGTACGTTAATATCACTTCTGTGCACAGTCAAATACTTTCAATGTACGTTACCATCACTTCTGTGCACAGTCTAATACTTTCAGTGGTACATTACCTCCACTTCTGTGCACAGTCCAATACTCTCAATGGTACGTTACCATCACTTCTTTGCACAGTCTAATACTTTCAGTGGTACCTTACCACCAGTTCTGAGACAGTCAAATACTTTCAATGGTACGTTACCATCACTTCTGTGCACAGACCAATACTTTCAATGGTACATTACCATCACTTCTGTGCACAGTCCAATACTTTTAATGGTACGTTACCATCACTTCTGTGCACTGTTCAATACTTTCAATGGTACGTAATCATCACTTCTGTGCACAGTTCAATACTTTCAATGGTACGTTACCATCACTTCTGTGCACAGTCCAATACTCTCAATGGTACGTTACCATCACTTCTGTGCACAGTCTAATACTTTCAGTGGTACCTTACCACCAGTTCTGTGACAGTCAAATACTTTCAATGTTACGTTACCATCACTTCTGTGCACAGTCCAATACTTTCAATGGTACATTACCATCACTTCTGTGCACAGTCCAATACTTTTAATGGTACGTTACCATCACTTCTGTGCACTGTTCAATACTTTCAATGGTACGTAATCATCACTTCTGTGCACAGTCCAATACTTTCAATGGTACATTACCACCAGTCCTGTGACAGTCAAATACTTTCAATGGTACGTTACCATCACTTCTGTGCACAGTCCAATACTTTCAATGGTACATTACCATCACTTCTGTGCACAGTCCAATACTTTCAATGGTATGTTACCATCACTTCTGTGCAGTCTAATACTTTCAGTGGCACCTTACCACCAGTTCTGTAACAGTCAAATACTTTCAATGATACGTTGCGCTCACTTCTGTGCACAGTCTAATACTTTTACAATGGTACATTACCTCCACTTCTGTGCACAGTCCAATACTCTCAATGGTACGTTACCATCACTTCTGTGCACAGTCTAATACTTTCAGTGGCACCTTACCACCAGTTCTGTGACAGTCAAATACTTTCAATGGTACGTTACCATCGCTTCTGTGCACAGTTCAATATTTTCAATAGTACGTTAGCATCACTTCTGTGCACAGTCCAATACTTTCAATGGTACGTTACCATCACTTCTGTGCACAGTCTAATACTTTCAGTGGTACATTACCACCACTTCTGTGTACAGTCCAACACTCTCAATGGTACGTTGCACTCACTTCTGTGCACAGTCTAATAATTTCATTGCTACATTACCTCCACCTCTGTGCACAGTCCAATACTCTCAATGGTACGTTACCATCACTTCTGTGCACAGTCCAATACTTTCAATGGTACATTACCTCCACTTCTGTGCACAGTCCAATACTCTCAATGGTACGTTAGCATCACTTCTGTGCACAGTCTAATACTTTCAGTGGCACCTTACCACCACTTCTGTGCACCGTCCAATACTTTCAATGGTACATTACCTCCACTTCTGTGCACAGTCCAATACTTTCAATGGTACTTTACCACCACTCCATATTCCTAGTAGCACAGTACCGCCACGTGCTTGTACGCTCCATATTGCTAGTAGCACAGTAGCACAGTAGCACAGAAGCGCCACGAGCTTGCACGCTCCTTATTGTTAGTAGCACAGTACCACCATGAACTTGCATGCTCCATATTGTTAGTAGCACAGTACCGCCACGTGCTTGCACACTCCGTATTGTTAGTAGCACAGTACCGCAATGAGCTTGCACGCTCCATATTTTTAGTAGCACAGTACCGCCACGTACTTGCATGCTCCATATTGTTAATAGCACAGTACCGCCACGTGCTTGCACGCTCCATATTGTTAGTAGCACAGTACTGCCACAAGCTTGCACGCTCCATATTGTTAGTAGCACAGTACTGCCAGATGCTTGCACGCTGCATATTGTTAGTAGCACAGTACCGCCATGAGCTTGCATGCTCCTTATTGTTAGTAGCACAGTACCGCCACGTGCTTGCATGCTCCATATTGTTAGTAGCCAAGTACTGCCACGAGCTTACATGCTTCATATTGTCAGTAGCACGGTACTGCCACAAGCTTGCACGCTTCATATTGTTGGTATCACAGTACCGCCATGAGCTTGCATGCTCCTTATTGTTAGTAGCACAGTACCGCCACGTGCTTGCATGCTCCATATTGTTAGTAGCACAGTACTGCCGCGAGCTTACATGCTCCATATTGTCAGTAGCACGGTACTGCCACAAGCTTGCATGCTTCATATTGTTGGTATCACAGTACCGCCATGAGCTTGCATGCTCCTTATTGTTAGTAGCACAGTACCGCCATGTGCTTGCAAGCTCCATATTGTTAGTAGCACAGTACCGCCACAAGCGTGCATGCTCCATATTGTTAGTAGCACAGTACTGCCACAAGCTTGCACGCTTCATATTGTTGGTATCACAGTACCGCCATGAGCTGGCATGCTCCTTATTGTTAGTAGCACAGTACCGCCACGTGCTTGCATGCTCCATATTGTTAGTAGCACAGTACTGCCACGAGCTTACATGCTCCATATTGTCAGTAGCACGGTACTGCCACAAGCTTGCACGCTTCATATTGTTGGTATCACAGTACCGCCATGAGCTTGCATGCTCCTTATTGTTAGTAGCACAGTACCGCCATGTGCTTGCAAGCTCCATATTGTTAGTAGCACAGTACCGCCACAAGCGTGCATGCTCCATATTGTTAGTAGCACAGTACTGCCACAAGCTTGCACGCTTCATATTGTTGGTATCACAGTACCGCCATGAGCTGGCATGCTCCTTATTGTTAGTAGCACAGTACCGCCACGTGCTTGCATGCTCCATATTGTTAGTAGCACAGTACTGCCACGAGCTTACATGCTCCATATTGTCAGTAGCACGGTACTGCCACAAGCTTGCACGCTTCATATTGTTGGTATCACAGTACCGCCATGAGCTTGCATGCTCCTTATTGTTAGTAGCACAGTACCGCCATGTGCTTGCAAGCTCCATATTGTTAGTAGCACAGTACCGCCACAAGCGTGCATGCTCCATATTGTTAGTAGCACAGTACTGCCACAAGCTTGCACGCTCCATATTGTTAGTAGCACAATACCGTCACAAGCGTGCATGCTCCATATTGTTAGTAGCACAGTACTGCACAAGCTTGCACGCTCCATATTGTTAGTAGCACAATACCGTCATGAACTTGCATGCTCCATATTGTTGGAGCGGATGATTCTAAAGAGAGCACGCTTGCAGAGCCGGCTGACAGAAAGCAGCGTATGGATAGCACCGCTTGAGTGACAAAGAAGGGGGTCACCGGTATGCCAGACTCGGGCATTTGAGCAGATACTTGTATATGAAATGCATGCAGTGTGGTGAATAGTGACCCTCGCCCTGACGAAATTGCCAAAATCTTTTAAGGCAATGAAACATGTTGGCCCTCTAAGGAGTTAGAAGGCAACAGAGTGTCTTTTAAAGTCAGCAACCTCACGGCATGGAATAAAGAGGCAAAGCCAGTGGAGGTATAGCTCGTTTTTCATTCCAATTAATGTGGTCTGAATTCTCAAGGTCCACCTTATTTTGGGTCAGTTCTTCTATCCACTAGGGAGATACCTCTTAGTAGTTGCAGCACCAGCATCTTTACCAGTGGTGCACATTTTCTTTCACTATAACTGCACATTATTCGTCTTTCTCTTTTTCTTGTACGCTCCATATTGTTAGTAGCACAGTACCGCCACGTGCTTGCACGCTCCATATTGTTAGTAGCACAGTACTACCATGTGCTTGCACGCTCCATATTGTTAGTAGCACAGAACCGGCATGTGCTTGCACGCTCCATATTTTTAGTAACACAGTACTAGCACGTTCTTGCATGTATATTGTTAGTAGCACAGTACTGCCACGAGCTTCCACACTCCATATTGTTAGTAGCACAGTACCGCCACGTGCTTGCATGCTCCATATTGTTAGTAGCACAGTACCACCATCAGCTTGCATGCTCCATATTGTTAGTAGCACAGTACTGCCACGAGCTTACATGCTCCATATTGTTAGTAGCACAGTACTGCCACGAGCTTCCACACTCCATATTGTTAGTAGCACAGTACCGCCACGTGCTTGCATGCTCCATATTGTTAGTAGCACAGTACCACCATCAGCTTGCATGCTCCATATTGTTAGTAGCACAGTACTGCCACGAGCTTACATGCTCCATATTGTTAGTAGCACAGTACTGCCACGAGCTTACATGCTCCATATTGTCAGTAGCACGGTACTGCCAAAAGCTTGCACGCTTCATATTGTTGGTATCACAGTACCGCCATGAGCTTGCATGCTCCTTATTGTTAGTAGCACAGTACCGCCATGTGCTTGCAAGCTCCATATTGTTAGTAGCACAGTACCGCCACAAGCGTGCATGCTCCATATTGTTAGTAGCACAGTACTGCCACAAGCTTGCACGCTCCATATTGTTAGTAGCACAATACCGTCACAAGCGTGCATGCTCCATATTGTTAGTAGCACAGTACTGCCACGTGCTTGCACGCTCCATATTGTTAATAGCACAGATACGAATGGACTCGCGTACACCAAAGGTATTTTACGGCACTTCGTTTTGAGCTCACAAGTTCACACCTGGGACATTGCACAAGCCATAGCTTTAGCAGTGACGTCACGGGGATACAATTAGGCTTAACACGTCTGGTCACTGACGCACCACCTAGCACACTAACCAATCCAATCCAAAAATTCTTTATTTCGGCCACATAGGCCATAAAAGAAGCAGTAAAAATACATACAGATAAAACACAATATATACAATAAAACCAATTGGGCTGCAATGTTTAGAAAGTACAAGGTAAAATAAGTTAACCTGACATTTTCTTCCTTATTAGCCATGCTGCCATTAGGAATTTAGAAACCGCAAACACAATGTGGCCCAGGGTGTTAGTTTTCAGGACCCTGTAAGCCTGTAAATAGTTCCTGAAGCCCAGGTTCCGGCATAGTGGAGCTAACCAGCGCCTCCTCGGGCTCCGATAAGCATAACAACAGAACATTATGTGCAGGTCGTCTTCATCCCTAGCTTTGCAGCATGGACAAAGCTTGTCGCCCCCTGACGCCCATTTGTAGGTAAAAACTTTAGTAGGGAGCGTGCCAAACCTCCATTGCAGGAACAATTTCCTCGCGAGAAGCGGGTAAATAAAATCCATAAAAGGTTCAAAGGCATACGAATTTTTGGATGCTAAAAAACGGCCCGTCAGAGTTCCGCTGTCATGTGCATTGGCCATATCAACAAGGCTTTCATTCTTATAGAGTTGAGCGAGGGACTTGCGTGAAATCCTTCTGCAGCCCTGAGCAGGATCGTCCCAAAGGTCAGGCAGTTTCAGGCTAGAGCATTCCGACTTGATGTATGCCAACCAAGGGATCTTATCATTAACGTCCAGCCTCATGATGTGTATAAGGTCCTGCCTATAATGGTGCAGCTCATCGGTGGACCATACCCGGTGCCAGAACTTCATGGGTTTCGACCGTAGGTCCTCTGTGATCGACGGAATGCCCAGGTCGAGTCTTAGAGGGAGGAGTGGTGTGCCCTGCGGGAGAGCAAGTAAGCGTCTAAGGAAACAGTTTTCCACCCCTACCATAGCCTTCCCAGCTTTGTGACCCCATAGCTCACTGCCATACAAGGCAGCTGCCTTCGCCTGGGTCCTGTACATTTCAAGAGCCGGGCTAACAGGTTTAAAAGTAGATCTATTGGACACCCTGAGGAGAGCGCCCGTTAGCTGGGAAAGTTTCAACCTGGATCTTGCTACCTGAGAGTCCCATGTCAGATTTTCTTGTAGGGAAACCCCCAGATATATAAAAGTGGAGACCCTTTCAAGGCTAGTTCCCCCCAATTTTGGATTGGGTCTGGTCTTGGATGGGGGGTTGAAGATCATGAACTTGGTTTTATCCGTGTTCACCTCCAACCCATGTTGTCTACAGAAGTGGCCAAAACCATCCACAATCCTCTGGATCCCCATGGGGGATTTGGAAAGAAGGAGGGTATCATCGGCAAACATTATTGCCGGAACCCTCCTTCCTGCCAAAACCGGGGCATCATTGTCCCCAACAGCGTCAAGGTGTTGTATGACACTGTTGATGTACAGACAGAACAGCGTCGGAGCCAGAACGCAGCCCTGTCTGACACCTCGGCGGACTGGGAATTTACCCGAGGGCTTGCCATCCCTCCCACACCTCACTACCGCAAAGTTGTTCTTATGCAGCCTAATGATGATTCTGAGGAGGTGGGGGGGAACTCCTAGCTTCTGAAGAACCTCCCACAACTTCCCCCTTGGGACCAGGTCGAAGGCTGACCTCAGGTCCACGAAGACCATGTACAGTCGACCTCCCTCTAGCGTGACCGTCTTCCAATACAGGAGAAGGAGGCGAAAGATTTGGTCCATGGTCGACGTTTTCTTCCTGAAGCCAGCCTGAAGGGGGCTCATGATGTCGTTGTCCTCGACCCAGTCCAGGAGATGATCCAAGATGAGGCGCGCAAAGACCTTCTGGGGCACATCTATAAGACTTATAGGCCTGTAGTTGGAAGGGAGCAGAGTAGAACCCTTCTTATGGATGGGCACGATCTCTGCCCCCAACCACGACTCAGGAATCGCCATACCTCCAAGAATAGCATTGAAAAGAATAAGAAGGTAAGGGCCCCAGATGTCCGGATGGTGCCTAAATAGATCCCCGGGTAACCTATCCAAGCCTGGCGCCTTCCCCACTGCTAGACGTTCTAGGGCGAGCTTCACTTCCCCCAGGGATAGATCCATTCCAGCCTCCTGAATACCCAAGGGCAGTTGCAGCTCTGCAGCCGGGCAGGAACTAGTTTCTTGGTAAAGAGCCCCAAAGTGATCCTCCCAGACCGCGGAGGCTATATTAGGCTCAATCGCTTTACCAAGATCCCTTGAACCATTATTTACTAGGGCCCAGAATTTCCTGGAGTCCCTTACTTTAAGGGCATCATAAAGATCCTGCCAATGGTTCCAGTCCCACTCGGTCCTTGCAGCCGCCAGCACCGATTTATAGTGCTTTCTAAGGTCGCATACTTTAGTCTTATCTGACCCCTCTTTTATTGCTGCAACGAGCTCAGATTTTACGGCCCTGCAATCTGAGGTATACCAGGAGGGAACAGGAGTCCTTTTCTTTCGGATTGGGACTTCCGGATGGAGGACCTCGGCCAAGTCCCTCACTAAATCCTGGTGAATATTTCCCAGTTTCTCATGGAAATCTGGGGTTCTCAGTCCATTCAGGAGAGCATCCACTTCCATGAAGCTGGGGAGGGCCGCCTCATATAGTTTTTTGATGGACTCTTCCGAGTTCACCAATTTTCCCCACTTAACCCGGCGCCTGTTTGTAGTGATGGTCAAGTCCCCTGGATCGTCCCCTAGACCGACTGGGGGTAGATCCGTCTTAGGTAGAGGACACAGGATATTTAGGCACAGGGCATTGTGGTCACTGTCTGACCTCTTAATTACCCTGAAGTCAAGCACTTTGGGCCAAAGAGTAATGTCCACCATGATGTAATCTAGCCTCGACTCATGGCCCCTCCTGTTGAAAGTGCACACTGAGGGGGCGTCGGAGGGAGTACGACCATTACATGCCCTCAGTGCGCAATTCAAGGTAAGGGACATAAGTTGTAAGGCTAGGGGGGACCAGACTTTAGGGTGAGGAGAAGCTGAGGGTGGGACCCCCCAAAGGTCATCCTCGGCCGTAAGGACACCATCCAGTAGTCCCTCCAGAGGTTCAAAGTGGCAATTGAAGTCTCCTCCAAGCACCACCTTGAGATCACCTGGAAGTTGGCCCAAGAAGGAGGCCAAATCATTTAAGGTAGGTGATTCATTTAGCGAGGGCACTGGACGCGAGTAGACATTGACAATGGCCCACTGCGTCTTGCCAGGCCAAATGAGCCGCACACACTGGATGTCCTGCGAATTCGTGTGGACCTGCTCCGCCTGGCACCCAATGTGACTCGCGATCCAGATTGCCAAGCCACCAGATGGCCTCCCCCTACCAGCCCATTTGGCAGGGATTTCGTAAATTTCAAATCCTCTCCTGGATTGAGCGACCCTCGCCCAAGTCTCCTGGAAGAGGAGTATATCGCCTCCCTCCACCAAGCAATCCCATTCCGGAGAGCCTTCCTTGTTCGCAATTCCTGCCACGTTCCAGGAGAGAATTCTCAATCCAGGGTCAAGCGGCAGAGTGCCCTGAGCTCCAGCAGGAGCTTGCGGGGGGAGCACGGATAAACCAACGTCTAGGAAGCCAGCTCCACAAACTGAGTTGGCGGAAGGGCCAGCCCGCACCACTGTCCCTGCTTGCAAAGTATGGGCAGGCCCGATGTCAGGTGATGAGCCCATTTGGCACAGATTGGCATCCGTGTCAGCCCCTCGCTCATTGTCGGTGTGGGGCCGGGTCGGTTCCAACAAGGGATCCGCACCAGGTCCCACACAACCTTGCACATCGTCCACCGTCCTCACAGGGACCGACATGCCTATCCTGGCTTGTGGTCAATCGACCTGGTCCAAACAGGAGAACCTGTTTTGATGTATGAAGCTTGTCTGAGGTGTTGGTAGGGGGTGCCTTGGTCTGTAGCGGGAGCCATCTACAGCAAAGCCCACCCTAGTCCACCTCTTCTCCCTCCCTCCCACCATGTTACTACCACTAGGGTAAAAATAAGAGAGGGGTACAAGTTCTATTTTAGACTTATCAGGCCTTACAAGCCAGTTGCAGATATAATTAGCAACATGTGGGCGCACTAACATTTTCTCCTTCCTTTAATTGTGGCAAAACACTTTGTTTTGATTTCCATTTGCTTGGTTCTTGTTTTCCTCATCACGAATTGGGAATCGTGTGTGCAAATTCTACTTTACTGATTTTTGTGCTTTATTGATAAATACACAACATTGTCAGTGGTTTTTATTTGTTTCTTATCCTTGTAGTTCTGAACGGAGGCAGCTATCAGTTGCTCATCAATAGTATCTCATTCAATGTCATTTTGTCATATGTACCCCTGAAGAAGGGTTCTTTAACCTGAAATGCATTGGGTCGTTTTTTGTTTCAAACTGTGAGAATTACCAAGTTGTATCATTGACTTGAATACTGAGATTGTACTTTTTGGTTTATGTGAAATCATGTTTTTTCTGTAATATCTTGCAATAAGCAAAGATGAAATAGAAATTTACTTTGAAACTTATCTTGGTTCAAAATATTTATTGTATGCCTGATATGTGAGAAAAGAAGATAAATTAATAGAAACCTTAGGGACATTTGCTGTGCACTGCACAGGTTCGGATTTCTCTGTGTCCTCACATAGGCAATAGCACAGTACTGACACATGCTTGCATGGCCCCCATCCTTTTTGTGACATTTTACTTCCTCTTCCCAGGAGGAAGCCAGTGGCATAACAATAGCCCCCACTCCCCCCGCAGTGTAGGGGAGCCCCTGAGTTACAGGGGGCCCCCTCCAGCACTGTCCAAAGGCGGGGCTGAGAACTCCTGACTGGGTCTTGAGCATGGGGGGACCTTCATGTTCTTTGCAAGGGAGCCCCCACAAGTTTCAGGGAAACATCCTTTACAACGCAACTTTTACCACGCAGTGCCTTTACGACGCAACTCTTACAACACATGTCATTACAACGCATTGCGCTGGGGGGCGCTCTAGGATAGGGAATAGATTTAATTTACTATCCAACACCTTCCCTACTATCCACGGGGACTGGAGTTGGAATAGTAAATTAAACTATTCACTATCCTGCACCCCTAAGCGCTATGCGTTGTAACAGCATGCGTTGTAAAAACGGTGTCGTAACAGCATGCGTGGTAAAATCATGCGTTGTAATGTCATACATCCCAAGTTTCATCATGCCACTGAAGGAAGCAGGTACTGTTAGACGTCGAGCTCCTGCAAGCTTACGTCCATATGAAAGCGCGGTCTGCATCCAAACAATACAAACAGTGGAGACTGTCTGCATCCTCCAGTCCTGCCTCGGTTGAATTTTAAGATTCTCTTGAGGGAAAGTTGGCTTGTCCTCCTCATTCCTCGGTTTGTAGAAGGGTGGAGGAAAAGGGTCCTGAATTGGACACAAAAATGAAGCCCTGAGGATTGTTTCCGAATACAGATGTTTTTATTGATTCACATGCATGTAGCCGAAGGATAATTTTATGAAAACAAACTTTACAAAATTTTCAAAGAAAAAAACATATAATACGTTAAAAAAAAATATGTTGTAGGGAACCTATAAATGGTTAATCTACTTTTACAAATCAGTGCACTCCTTACAGTAAATTATGGAGTATATATTACTGACTCCTCTATCCAAATTCCTTAGATAACGATTTATAGTTCCAAAAAAAGTGTTTATTGTATTGTTATACTGTGGTTGTGAACAGAGGTCAGACCTTCTGAAGCTGCTGCACCAAGCAACAAAGCTATTTCAACTGCATTAACTCTAGTCACTTGGTGTCAAACTAAGTCAAAGGAAGAAAGGAAGGACCACTACTTCCCCATCAAACAGGAATAACAAGCATTTGCAATACAATAGGTCTCGCATTTCCGAGAGTTTGAGCTATTGACATTGTAAATTACAATGCCTTTTATTTATGTTTTGGTTTTTAAAACAGATAAATAAAAGGCATTCCCCCAGATTCATCATGGTCCCGATTTGCGAGTCCTTAATAGCGATTATTAAGGAATCGCTATTAAGGACTCTCAAATCGGGATTCATGTATAAATTGCTAAATAAATTGCGATTCCTACAGCCTCCCTATTTGCGATTAGCAAATTGCTAATCGCAAATAAGGAATAACTCCCCATTCATTCCTATGGGCCTAAAGGCCCATAGGAATGAATGGGGAGTCAATCCTAATTTGCGATTAGCAATTTGCTAATCGCAAATAAGAATGCGATTTCAAGGATGCTAGGGGTGTCCAAAGGACACCCTGTAGCACCCCTGAAATGGAAATGTAGCCTGATGTTGCGCACACACATGTCCAAAGGACATGTGTGTGTGTAACATACCACTTAGAAAAATGCACTAAAGTGCATTTTTCTATGTTTTCGCTATTTACCACGAAGTCAGACTTTGCGGAAAATAGCGTCCGGAGATTGCGAATTCGCAAATTTTAAAAGTTTCATGAACTGCATTTAAGGAATCTCAAATAGAGATTCCTTAAATGCTATTCCTCGATAAAATGCGAATTCTGTAATAGCGAATTTTGCATTTGGGATGATGAATCCCAAATGCATAAATTGCGCTCGCAAAGGGCCAGATTCTCAGAATCTGGCCCTTTGCGGGCGCAATTCCCCTTGATGAATCTGGCTGATTGTCATTTACAGTGCCAATAGCTTAAACTCTTGCAAATGCGAGATCGTTTGCGTTGGAAATGTGTTCATGCTATAAATTGTTTTTAAAAGAGTTAGAAGAGAGTGTGTCCTTCCTGTAACAGCAGGCAGGTCAAAGCTATTTGAGAAAATCGTGCTTGGAGGCTGTAATTAAAACCTACAGAGTAAGAACACACGTAACAGGGGGTGTCACCAAGGGAGGTTACAAAATGAGACCAGGTGGTACTAAGGAGGGACTACTGAGCCTATTGACCAATGAACATCCACAGTTTACAGTGGACAATGACACAAGCCAATGAAAAATATGGACAGAGAGTGGTCATAGATACAAATGCCCCTACCTGATTACAGCATGCCTCACAGAGCGGCGCATGTGCTTCCCAGGCTCAATCTAACAAGGATGAGTGAGAAAGTATCTTTGGGGCACTTCCTGGCTTCATCAAAAAATACATGACTGTTTTGATCTTTGACCAAAACCTGATTGTTCCTGCAAAACTGAGTATTTAATACCAATAACGGCACAAATTCAGTTTTAAAGCACAATCTGATGGTTTCCTCCGTTCCGGAATTGGATCTGAAGGTAGAGCTGTCATGGCCGGCATGAATTGCTGGGGGGGGGGGGGGGCAGCGGGGGCATGGGGGAAGGGATGGGGTGTCAATTCAATAAAAATTACAATTATAATAAAACGTACCTTCGCCTCCGGTCCAGGAGTCCAGCGTCGCATCTCCTGCTCTCTGCTCACAGGAAGCAGAAGCAGGCAGCCTCCCTCTCTTCCCCTAAGCCAATCACAACACTGCAATGGCAGCGTTGAGATTGGCTAGGATGCCGTCCTTACAGGCATCTATGGGGAGGCCGTTTTTTTCATGCAGGCTGCGCAGCAGCCTACATGAAGAAAACGGAGAGTGCTATGACTGGTTTGGTCTGCCCTGGGGCCGACCAAACAGTCAGCTCCCATAACATTGGGCTACCCATTACTCCCAGACCCGCCCACCCACCCACCCACAACCAGGCATAACCTTCTTCTGACTTCTAGCAGTGCTAGAAGCAGAAACTTAAAATGGTATTGATACCATTTTACGTTTTCTTTTTCGCGCACCAGGAGAAAGCAGTGGGGCGACGCTCCAACGCCCACGTGGAGGTGCCGACCCTGAGGTAGAGGAGAGGACACAAGTTCCTATCTGGCTCCATTTTAGTTTTCCGGGGGTGGTGAATGCTTGCAGTATCTGATTTCAGCATCTTCTACAACAGCCTTGCTCCTGTTCCCCCTTATTGCTAACTCAATTTTTTCTTCTGTGTATTTAGTGTCAATGACATACGCTCATGAATATTTGTCTTACTGCTTTCCCCTTGCATGAAACTTGTGCTAAACATCTCTCTTCGCAGCCCTACATCTAGGGTCTATATCGATGAATCCAGAATCTGGTTTAAAAATCCAGATTTTATTTTAATGAGAAATAAAGTTTGACTCTAATATAGGCGATGAATCCATGGTAACACCAATGCATAGATATGAGAAATTATAAGGAGTGATGATAAAAGGCTGAACATGTTTGTGTAGCACCTATGAGGACAACAACTCTAGCGTTGCACAAGGACGACTGTTTCAACAGTAGTGCCTATACCCGACCTATGTGGTTGAGTGATCTTTAGCTGGATGAAATTCATTGGGACTGCCCTCAGAAGCCCACCCACCCCGACGGACCACGCCCGGAACCTTGGTATCATTCTAGACTCCTCTCTCCCCCTGACTCGCCGGTTCAACGCCTTCGCTTCTACCTGCTTCAACTCCCTCTGCATCCTCCGCAAGACCTTCAAGTGGATCCCCCCAGAACACAGAAAGATCGACACCCACACACTCATAACCAACAGGCTGGACTACAGTAACACCCTCTATTCCAGAATCAGCAAAGCCCTGCTACACAAACTTCAAACCATCCAGAACACCGCAGCCAGACTCATCCTCACAGCCCCACGACACAAGCACAGGACCCAGCAACTGCGAGACCTCCACTGGCCCCCCCATCCAGAAAAGAGCAACCTTCAAGCTACTCACCCATGCCTCCAAATCCCTCCATACCATCGGACCGAAATACTTCAATGAAAGAGTCTCCATCCATGTACCCAAAAGGAACCACCGTTCCGCCGACCTCGCCCTGGCAGAGACCCCACGCATCCGCAGAATCAGAGCAGGTGGAAGAGCCTTCTCCTATGTTGCACCAAAGACCTGGAGCGAGCTCCCAGTCAACATCAGACGCTCCCCCACACTGCACACCTTCAGAAGGAGCCTCAAGACCTGGCTCTTTGAGTGAACTGGATTTGCACCCTCCCCCCGCCAGCACCTTGAGACCCTCACGGGTGAGTAGCGCACTCTACAAACTCATGATTGATTGATTGATTGGCGTTTGTTGAGTTCACAGGATAGCAGTTTTATTAGTTGAGTCCATTCACTAGTGATCTGTTTGAAATGGATGTATGTTGTTACTACGCATGCTTTTACAACGCATGCCTTTACCACGCAAGTTTTACAACGCAAGTCATTACCACGACTTGCGTTGGGGGCGCTGGATAGTGAATAGTTTAATTTAATATTCCAACTCCAGTCCCCGTGGATAGTAGGGAAGGAGTTGGATAGTAAATTAAACTATTCCCTATCCTACAGCGCCCCCCAGTGCAAGTCGTTGTAACGCTTGCGTTGTAAAAGTTGCGTGGTAATGGTACTGCGTGGTAAAAGTTGTGTTGTAAATGCTGTTCCCCGTTTGAAATGTGTAGAAAGTTACGGTGCAAGCAGGGCTGAACCCTCTGAGATTGTTGGGTTGGTGCCAAGGGGAAGGAGAAAACTATTCAGGAGAGTGTCGGATGCAGAGAAAGTTTAGGGTTGGTGTTTGTTGAGACGTAAAGTTCCCTTGCATGGCTCATCAGAGCAAGCTTCAGGTTTTTGATCCCCATCTCAGCACACACATATATAATGTGAGTTCACTGGACGTAATTCAATGATACAGATTGAGACCAAGAGGGGGCTCTGTTGTCATAGGGGAACACCACGTGCATCCTCTCTAAACAAAGCGTGACTACCATCATCTCGCTGGTCTGTGGAGGACTGACAGTGATGGAAATGAGAAGATTAGTATGCTATCCGCAAGGTCCACTGAGCAGATGTGGGCCCCGTGTACACTGTGCCACTGGAAGCAAGATATACCTGACTGATGATCCCTAATGTGGGTGAAAGCGACCTTGGTTTGCTTGTGTTCTGGGTTAGGGAAGACCTAACCTGACAGTTCAGGCTGGACTGTCACCATTGGAGCAGGGCCAAGACTGGTTTGCATATGGATGAGTCCAAACTGGGGTCGCATGGTGTGCAAAATAGCAATGGATTGGGATGTGACCCGAGTAGTTACCAGAGGTTGTGATTAATTCAAACATTTAATCCATCACTTTTATGTTTTTCTTTAGTGTGTGGCTTGAGTGGGACGGGTGGGACGGGTATGGCACAGATCTGGGCCCATGCTCACTGTGCCATTGATATACCAGACAGATGGAGCTCTAATGAGGGCAAACTGGTCTTGTGTTGCTTGTGTTCTGGCTCAAGGAGGACCTGGCCTGGCAGTTCAGGCTGGACTGTCCCCGCAGAGCAAGGTCAAGGCTGATTTAAATATGGCTAGTTCCATATTGAGGTGGCACGGAGTACAAAATAACAATGGACTGGGATGTGGCCCAAGTAATTACCAGTGGCTGAGATTGATTCAAGCATTCCATCCATAACTTTTTTGTATACTTCAGAAGTTCAGCCGTAATCAATGTCTTCAAGTGTTAGCAGGAAAGTGAATTGGAGTTTGGATCTACTGTCAAGTGAAACGGACAACAAGGGCACAAAGGAGGGAAAGGCAGCTCAACTGAACTTCATGTTAACCTAGGGTGAGTAGGGAGCAATTCTGGGCAACATTAGAGTAGTAAAGAGTGGCCGCTCTTCCTGCATTTCAAAGAGGACCATCCGTGTCTAACCCTTCAAGTCCTAGAATCTGGTGCAGTAAAAATGCATCAGGAATCATTAGGAGAGCCTTGCAATCCATATCTGCAGTATGGCAGACTCTCTCCAATCCAACCTCATATGAACCACCTGCCTTCTGAAAATGGATTTCAGTGTCCCAGCAGTTACCAACCACGCACACGCTTCACGCTCACCCTACTACATGTGCCTCATGTATGCATGCATCTGGCATCAATCTCCCTCATAGATGAAGTGAAGGACACAACTGCAGGGGACTCACTGACCTTTTTGAACAGGAAATGCCCCTAAACACAGGTAAAACACCCTGTCCTGTCATCATAATCTTTCTAATGCCACCACAGCCAATCCCCAACAGCCTGTCGAGCTGGCAGTGGTCATATTCATCAAAAGGGAAGTGAATGGGATTACCCTCTAGATCATAGGGCCCTGCTCTTTATCACCACCAGATCACACAGGAGCCCTCAGAACAGATGTGTGATTGTCATGGGTGCTGAGACAAATATGAAAAACCAAAGGAAACTCCGAGGGAGAATTTAAGGCAGGGGTGGGCACTCTCCAGATCAACACAGGATACCTCTCTCCATCCCTACCATCATCTTAATTCAAAATTATTTGTTCAAGTTTTGCACTGTAAGTCACTAATTCAAAATAACACCCCATGTGATGATTGAGTCATGTACTCCAGTAGTTATTCCGCCCTCTGATAATGGAAAAAAGTAAGTTTACCCTTTTTAATGGACATAAGTTTGGTTGACCGTTACAGTCTATGGCAAACTACCTACAGCCATTGAAGCATGTGAAAAAAATGTAAAATAAAACATGATGAAGACATTATTTTGCTATGTTTTTGTTCTAAGCATCCATATAGTTTTACTTGAGATTTTTTAAGGATGTTTAATTTTAGGTAACCGTTACTGTACATTATATTCAATAATATTGTGTACTTTTATTTTAGTGCACTCAGTATACCCTTTAATACATACATTTATTGAACTGTGCTTTATTTGCTATCTTTGCAATAGAGTTTGTGTAGGCTAATTGTATGCCTTTGTGTTTTACTTTCTAAAAAAGAATCAAACAAAAGTGAAAGCCTCAGTCTCAAATCTTTTGATCTAGCTTTTAAAGAGAGATTCAAGAAAACTCCATTATGGTTTAAGTCCGGTTTGCTTCTCAAAGACCTGTTCAATGTCTGTCATGTGGTTTATTCTGCCAGAATCTCTCTCATTGGATACAACGCAATAGTATTCTCCAATGAGAGCTCAGCACCATGAATAGCTTCAAAGATGTAGAGAGCGCTGATTGAAGATGCACCAATGGGGAATGTTAGTCCAAATTCGCAGGCTTCTGTTGATGAAGCCAGGATTCGGGGAAGTAAAACCTTTCTTGCTGGACTGCCCCATCAAAGACTAGGATTCGGTATGTAGGAGTCGATGACATGGCATGTCAATATTGTCAAGGGTGATGTCTGTGGTCGATGTAGGAGGAATGATGTCCTAAGGGCACACCACTTGTCTCCCTACTATGACAATCTAGTGTGAGAATAGCTTTCTGTGATGGACTATACCAATCACCAGCGTTGGTACTCATTCCCTCCACTTTGCTCTTCCCTTTCTCTCTTAGGCTTCTTCTATTCTATCTCTCAAGTCCCCCTGCAGTGCTTTGAGGTGACCAAAGTTTTGTATAAAGAGCTGCACAAATAACCAATGAAACATAACAAACCAACAGCACACAGAGAGTTTCATGTGCTTCACATTTCTCCACCTTTTCAAGTCAAGAAACAACAAGTCTTCTTTGACCTGCTGGACAATGCCGGAATAAACCCCGTGGAGGCCCCTAGGCAGTCGAAATTCCGAGGCTCCCCTTGCAAATTAACTCCTAATACCTAATGCACCTGATTTTGTTTTACAAACTAACAGCTGCCAGAAGATGATCTTTTAAGAGACAAACTATTATGTGAATCTGATGTCTCTGGTTCATGTACTTTAAGTTGTTAATGGCTACATTACATTAATACTGTATTTTCACTATAGTCTTTAATGCAAGGTTTTTGTTTCTTTGAGTTGGTTCATTTGTTTCTATCTTTTGGAAACAATATTTAAGAAAATTTGATAGTAATTTTCTTTCAAGATCAAATCAATATTATTTTGATCCATTGCTGCGGGCCCCTAAAAGGTGTGGGGCCCATAGGCCGGTGCCTACTTTGCCTATTAGGTAATCCAGAACTGCTGCTGGAAGTATCTCTTTCAGTCTAAGTGGAAGGTTTGCCTTCCCTCTCTCTCTAGTTTTCTGTCTTTTTGTGTCATTTTTAGTCTCAGCAACCTGCACACTCATGCTTACTAATTTCTCTAGAATTCAGTGATTTTTCCACGTGTATGCCCAGAATATTAGTGCACAGGTAATGTGTGTCCCACTATTACCTGCACGGGCCGCTCCTGTGTCCCACGACTGACAGCCCCCAGGGTGGGATGGAGAACAGGGAAGAGCCTCTGTGTCTGAAGTGAATTCCATGCGGTTAACTATTGATAGCTTTCATGGGGTCATTTATTAACCATGGTCCTTTGCATGTGTGATTTGAATATTTTAAGTGCCTCTAATTCCTGACTCAGTAACCCTTCAAGGAGCCCTTTGGTGATGCCTGACTGCTAACCTGTGTTTGTCTGAATTCCTGGGCCCTGAGTGAGTGACCTTTGAAGTGTGAAGCTCCTGGTGAGTCAGAAACTCTGGCTCATTAGAGCCTCTTCATCACTCCTTGATGTTTCTCCATCTTTGACTAGCACATAACTTCATGCCTCGCCCTTGAGGGGAGCCAGGTGTGTCCCGTGTGACTTGTCCCCTGGTCCTCATGAAACACAGCCTTGCACTGTGTTGATGCACGCGCGGAACCAGGCAGCTGGACATTCCCTGTGTGAGCGAGAGATGATGTACACGCATGCACCCTTCGGCTCATGCACAAGCGCACACAAAAACAGACATGTATGCACAGAATGGGTCTTGTGGCTCAGTGGACTAATGCAGCCGCTGTAGGGGCTTGTGCTTGAACTTATGGTCACAGGTTCAAATCCCAGTGGGTCCGCTCAGCCTTTCATCCTTCTGAGGTCGATAAAATGAGTACCATTGAGTTGGGTAACAATGAACATCTGTTATTTAGCGCCAAGATACCTCTCTAGGTGAATGTGCGCTTTACAAATACACGTTATCTTAAAGAGGGAGTTTGTGAGGTGGTGATCTTGTCGGCCCAAGATCAGCCTCCCAAACACATGCACAACCTCACACACACGCACACTTATATACAAAAGACAAACATACATAAGCATGGAAATATATCCCGACTTATTGACTCACAAGTATATACACAATTATTCGTATGTACAGCTATGCAGAACAGGCATAGAATAGAATAGGCGTTCACTTATAGGTACACATACACACACACACACACAATGACATAAAGAAAGACATCCTTAGGGTACTCAAGTTGTGCCCGTAGCAAACACACACATAACCAGGTTTTACAAGAAGCTTAACGCAAAGACAAACACATAATCATGTTCAGTGCTTGTGCCACCTCATAGTAATAGCATCTTCTTCAAAGAGAGTCCCTTCTCAGCACAGTCAGTTCCTACCTACCTTCCTACCTGACATTCCCAGGTCTAGACAACCATCATGACCTCATGAGTTGAGTGGTTACCATCATTCCATCAGCCCCTGCCAGTTTATTTCATTAACTACATGCTCAGCTCGTTAACAAACATGGGTAAAGCCAATGGGTCTGGCTTCCATTTTGAGTCCTGACTAAAACATTTGTTTTCTGTGTAAAATGATCTACGAGATAAGGAATTTAAGGTTCGATGATTATGTGTACATTTAAGATGTAAAATAGTTCCTGGTGCGATTGAAAGGAAACCATTTGACTGGAGGCAGAACAATACACTAGACAGCCAATAGCATGAGGTGAGAGAGACCTACTCCACTGGGTGGAGCCAAAGCCCACTCTGTGTATAGTTGAAAGAATTAGTAAGAATAGGTCATGAAGGTAGCTGTGCTGTCAAACCACACCTAAAAATAATGGAAAGTGCTCAAATAGCAACACCTGTGGCTTCGGCCCGAAATATCTTGCATGGGTGCGGTTGTTGTACGCATCACCAGTGGCACAGGTGGTTGCGAATGGACACATTTCGCCGCCATTCCCGCTGGGGCACGGAACTAGACAGGGGTGTCCGCTCTCGCCCCTGCTCTTTGCTTTGGTGCTGGAGCCATTGGCCATCCTGCTCAGAGCGACGCCACTGTTCCGGGGCATCACCTGGGAGGAAGGGTGGGAGGATAAAGTCTCCCTATATGCGGATGACATGCTGATCTATATGGTTAATCCTAACGAGGGGATCCCTGCCCTGTTGGCTCTGTGTGATGAACACGGCAAGGCGTCAGGTTACACCCTGAATTGGTCCAAATCAGTAATATACGTACTTAAAGGCCCGGCCCCTCTGCTACGGGACGACTGTCCCCTACAGTTAGCGACCACCTCCTTTAAATACCTGGGTATTTTCATCACTAATGACGCCGCGGAATTTCATAACGCGAACTTGCTGCCGCCTCTGGCACGCCTACGTACAGACATTAAATACTGGGCTACTCTACCGCTGACCCTCCTTGGGCGCGCGGCACTATATAAGATGATGGCTCTCCCCAGGTTTCTATATGTGCTTGAGAATACCCCCTATGTGGTGGCATCGCGTTACTTCAAGCAGGTCGCTGCGCTAGTATCCAGCTTGCTGTGGAGCAACGGCCCAGCCCGCAGAGCGCATGACAAATTGGTGAAAAGCTGGTATGAAGGGGGGATCGCGTTGCCTAACCTCCAGTTGTATTACTGGGCGTCCCAACTTAAGATAATTAATCATTGGATCCACGTCCCGCGGGACGACCCCGCATACAAGGCGGATTGGTCACAACTGGGGACGGACGGCATGCTTTCGGTGCTCTACAATTTCCCACAAGTTAAGAACCTACTCGGACCGACGTTTCATACGGCAGCATTATGGCATACGGCGCAATCTCGGTTGGGCTGGAAGGGGAAAATCACCAAGCTGACGCCACTGTGGGACACAAGAGCGCTGGGTAACTTGAGGTCCTGTGGGGGTTTTGCGCGATGGGACCAAATTGGAATTTCCGTGGTGGGGGATCTTTGGGACAGAGATACGGTGGTTACATTTCCACAACTCCAACAACAATATGGTATGGGCTCCACTGAAACATTTAGATATGTGCAGATCCGACACGCACTCCTACAGGCAATTCCTCCTGACACCACACTCCCAGAGTCGTCGCCACTGGAGGACAGACTGTTGACAGACTTTATGGAGCAGAGAGCAACCTCTCTCACGTATAAAAAACTGGTCAACAACCTGCCAGACCCCACACAGAAACTTCGAGAGAGATGGGTTGGGGAAATAGGCGACATGGATGATACAGAGTGGAACGAGGCGATTGCGTCACCAAGAGAAGTAGGAATTTCGGCTAGGTTCAGGCTAGTGCAACTCAAGATATTACACCGCACTTACTACACCAGAACACTTCTTCACAGAATACAGAGGGCGACACACCCCTTCTGCCTCAGGGGCTGCGGGGAGGAGGGAACTCTGCTTCACACATTATGGGATTGCCCTCTGGTCCAGGACTTCTGGAAGCAAATTATGCGCACAATCTCCCAGGCTATTGAACTCTCAGTCCTACCTGAACCACGTAAATGTCTGTTGAACATTTGGGATCCTAATGACTTGGACAGGTATGGCCAGTTATGGGTCACATTGGCGGTGACAGTGGCCAAGAGGGACATTGCGCAGAAGTGGGGTGCCCCGGAATTGCCTACGGTAGCTGGCTGGATCAGGAATATAGACCTCCTCATGGTGAAAGAAAGAGCGGTTTACGTGCTGCGGGCCTGCCCGCGTAAGTGGAATAAGGTGTGGACGCCATGGAATAAGTACAGGGGAGAACCGTGTGAACCCCTACCGGAACATGAGGACTTGGACTCGGAGGAGGAGGAGGAGTAGTAGGGATGGGCATACATATTAACTCGGGTTGATGTTGGGGTGGTGCGGGAATGTGGTGCTATCTTCGATGTCGTGCTGAACATGTGCAATGGCTAACAAATGTCTATGGGCGGGACTAGCCCTCTACCGAGTGATGACTTTAGTTGGGTTCCAATGTTTCTCTTTTTTTGATGTAAGTTAATTTTGCCAGGAAAAGATTATTGTACCAAACACGGGCGGACCGCGAAATGAAACATGGGTAGGGTATGAAGATGTGATGAAGGCCGAGAGTCTTAGTAGCTTGTGATTCATTTGTGTCCATATTAGAAGGGAAACCACACTATGTACGAATGCGATCTAATGCCTCCAATTCTTTTGATGATAACTAATATCGATATGACAATGATAACTAAATGCAATATTGTTAATGTGTCTTTTGATTTCCTGACAATAAAGAGTTTTCAAAAAAATATCAACACCTGTGGGTATTGCAAGCCTCACAAGCCCACAGGCAGATTTCTTCTGCTGACCTTTCGTCTCCGTCGTAGGATAACATTGAATGGAGACTTCAGCATCCGCGAGTCAGTTTGCTCTCCATGGTACAGAACCGACATAGGATAACCATGTGTGATTGGCCTACATTGACCTACATAGAATTAGATTGGCCCAATTGTTTCCCGTTGTCGTAGTCATCTCACGTGAGCTACGGAAGCCTAAACAAAAAATTATATTTTTCGACCTTGGAAACTTCTGTGTTACCATCTGTCTCAGCAGGGCTGGACTGGATACGCACACCAGCCCTGGCAATTGAGTTGGACCGTCCGCGGGGTGAGGGGGGGGAGGGGTGTGGAGGGTTTAGGGATGCGCATGGAAAACCCAGCAGCTGCTTTTGTTACAGGGGCCGATATTGCAGGGGTCCAAAACCACCCTGGTGGCCCATCGGGGAAACTCCCAGTGCCTGCTACGGCCAGTCCAGCCCTGTCTCTCGCATCAGCCATCTTCCTCCTGCTTCCACCAGCTAGTACTACAAAGCAAATATTCCACACAACCTCTGCTACTCCAGGTGAAGCAAGGAAGCCAAGGCATCTTAGTCTATTCTGTCCAGACATAACTCACTGTTAATAGCCATAAAAAAGACTGAACAAATCAAAGGATTAGACAATAGATTTGATTTCCTCTTTTGAGATAACAGATGTCATATGGCTTTGCTGTGAACATTACAATTACAGCTGTTATTTTATCTGTAATGGTATGAGTGAAGTATGTTTGAAAGTCTGAATGATCCTGTTGTGGATATGTTGAAATTTGTTTTGTAAATATTAATGTTTAGGTTGTGTACATAAGGTCCGAAAAAATTGTAAAGTTTGGCAAATTAAAAGTAATAATATGTGTAAAAAGAAACACTGAGCAAAATAAATTAACTAAAATAAAATAAAACCAAAAAACATTTGGTTTGATTCCAATGTTTTTGGATAAAAAAGGTTTTTGTGTCTAATTGACTAGCACTAGCATCTTCTGTTGTTTATTAATAACTCATTGTCCAGCATTGTCCAGCATTCACTGTGTCATAAAAATACACTGGACCACGTTTGAAAAGTCTAGGCCAAGGCCAATGAAATTATGTGGCAGGGAAAGTATAACTTACTGAAGCAAAGAAAGGTTACCACTGACTTTCACCTACTGGAACCATAACACAGATTTTAAAGACATATGAACTATTAAAAAATAAAAATAATAAATCTGGAAAGTAAAAAGCATTGATGAAGTAAAGTATAGGCCCATAAGCCACAGCACAAGTGTGCTGCTTTAGGCAAGATAACCAATAATTAAAATGCGCTGTACCATTTCCCTATGCTAAATGTAGTGGTGGGCGGAAATGAAATGTGAATGACAATTGAGAGGAACAAGCACTGAAGAGGACTGGCCCAAATCCTCTTTGTTACTTTGTAAATACATTTTTATTAGCATTTATAATAAGAGATGCACATCAATATATTGTTACTTGAGGCCATTTGGATAGCTGAAGCTGTCGATTGGCCAGACCTAAAAAAAAGATTTCACAATAAGTTCTATATAGTTCAAGATGGTCTGTGTCAGTAGGTTCCAACCAAATCCTCATGAATCTACAGCAGATGTCATACATGTTTCAATAACATGTTAATCCTAAAAGCATTAATCTAGATAATCTAAGGGCTGGCCTTGGTATGTTGCAAAATGTTTTTTTAACCTACCAGAACAGAAAAAAAACAAAAAACTGTCTAACAAAGATACATATACTATCATTAATGTGCTTACTCTGAAAAACACCAGAAACTGGTAGGTCCACACAAAGCTTTATAAGGATACAAAAAATACAAGCGTTAAAACATAGGTTTATTCTAGGCACATCTCACTTACGTTGGGCCACACAATCATGAGTCTTCTGCATACTAACAAAGTTTCTTACATATTTTCCAGGCACAGGGAATGTCCTTCACTGTGGGAAATTGGGCTAAGCCGTTCCCTGTGTTTTTACAGCGCCTTAAAGCTTCTTTGCACAGCCCCCCATTAAGGCTCTTATATACTGCTCTCAGTTAATGTATGCTCTGTGTCAGAAAGAAAGGGCACAACAGAAAGAACTGCTGCTCGCTTCCAACAGCCTTGTTTGCACAAGCACAGAAGAAGGGATTATTAAAAGCCCCTTTATATGGGTTCCCTCACATGGATTTCAGCCGGAAGTTCACCAAAAAATCAGCTTTTCATTTGCAGTGGAATAATTCTGTGTTTACCCAGAAGGAGCTGAAAAGTAAAACTTCGAGACTGAAAAAAGCAGATTGAAATCAAAAGAACCACGTAAAGACACTCATTAAATCTGTCTTTAACATGCATTGGCAAAGCCAACAGGTCTGACGTTACCATGCCAAGACAAGTAAACATAAGCATTTTCAAAATCTTGCAGAAATGTGCTAATTTTTCATGCTTTGCAGTGCAGCAACAAAGGTAGTTATGATGTGTTGCACAAAAGTGAAAAGCAGAACTGTGCCATATCTACTAAGCTATTGCCCTGTATCTCTCCTCATGTGCTGGCATACTTCAGGCTGCATTGCATCACACACACACACTCCTGCACCATAGTTCAAGGGTATGTGAAAAATATCTAGAATATGTTTTGCTCTTGGAAGGGTGTCCTTTCAGCCCAAATTTCTATGCTTCGACATAGGTTAAAACATTCCCTAGTTCGTATGTGTGTTGGGCAGTACAACACACACACAAAGTTGGATAAGTTTGGAGAAAAGAAAACTTTTCTCAATGCTACTCCTGTCTTGAGGAGGTATACATTTTTTAACCAAAGATCTGTTTGCTTTTTTTTAGTGGACAAGGCTTTGCATCAACAACCATGGGTGGTTGCCGGGGATCGCCCCCTTGTAGCAAATGTTGCAGAGTAGACTAAAGCACTGCTTTGTGTTACTTTATGACTACTTTCCGAATCAAATCTAGATCTGTGATTAAAAGCAAATCCCAATTCAAGTGTTTGCACTGGTCAGCATCAGTTTTGGTGACACTGCACCGGTTTAAAGGCTAGTGATCTGGGCCTCTTGTTACAAGCATTGATTGCAAAACTGCTATTTATTCCATTCTCTTCTGTCAGCCTTTCCAATGCTCGAGAAAAGGTAAAAAGAAAAGATGATGGAAGGAATACTGAACAATGCAAACATTCACACCCAGTCACAAATCTGGTTTAAATCCATTGTTCTTTTGCTCACTATGCCACCCCAGTTTAGGGCCAGCCTTATGCAAATCAGTCTTGAACCTGTGCCTCTTGGGAACATTCCAGCCCGAACGGCCAAGCCAGTTCCTCCAAGGACCAAGAAAAAGCATCCTGGGACCGGTTCTGGGGTATCACATCTCATCAGCCAGGCAAGCTTGAATCCAGTGGCATAGTGCGCACGGGACCCACGTCTGGGCATACCCGGAGCACTTTGAGTGAGAAAGCAAAAGACACACTGATGATGGACGGAATGCAGAGCAAATAATACATTCCCCCTCACGCAAGAGATCTCGGTTAAATCCATTGTTCTTTTGCTCACCATGCCACCCCAGTTCAGATCCAGCCTTGTGCAAATCAGTCTTGACTCTGTGCCTCATGGAAACGGTCCAGCACGAACTGCCAAGCCAGGTCCTCCCTGGACAAAAACAAGCATCCTGGGACCAGTTTTGGGTTATCACCTCCCATCAGCCAGGCTAGCTTCAATCCAGAGGTACAGGGAGCAAGGAATCCACGTCTGGGCATACTCATCCCACTTAGGGCAACAAAAGCAACAAGCATTTGCAATGCAATAGGTCTCGCATTTACGTAAGTTTGAGCTTTTGGCATTGTAAATGACAATGTCTTTTATTTATGTTTTTGTTTGTAAAACAAATAAAAGGCATTGGCATTTGCAAAGCTAATAGCTTAAACTCTCGCAAATGCGAGACCTATTGCATTGGAAATGTTTGTTTATGAATGTAACCTTTGTTCATCAGGCCCACAAGATCTAAAAGCAAACCTACAAATAACTCGTATACCAGTCACACATGCCACCAAGCAAATAGAGAGCAAGACTGACCACTTATGGGGAGTTTGAGTGTCAGAATTAGTTCATTTAGCAACTTGCAGAATAAGTTTTCACAATCGCAGTTAGCGCACTCGAGGTGTCGGCCGCCGTTGTGAGACAGACTGAAGCCCAGTCATCGCCTGGTTACACCATGTACTATGAGGTAACAAGCTGTATGTATTCTTTTAAGTAATTAAATGCAGACTCGAATTTGCGCCAGATTCTCTGGGGTATAAGTTTTGGGAGGGGGGTGAGGCTCAGAGCGCTGCTGCCATTGAAAGGAGTTAATGTGCGCACATAAGCGGTACCCGAATTTAGATGGGAGGCTCTTACCACTGGCACACAGTGCTCCAAGTCTTTAAGGAACTTAAAAATAATAGAAGTAAAAAAAAATGCCTAGGCGCTCAAAGCCCCGGCCCTCGCAGAGCACCGCGTCCAGCAGCAACCACTTCGACGCTGCTACCACACTACCTACCGAGTACCGCGTCTCGGACCGGGGCTAGAGGTTCTGTTGAGGAGGCGCTATCGAGCCGGACTGCTGTAGCTCTCGCTGAAACAGATAATGCTACCTCTAACACGCAGCCTCGAAACTAAGGAAAGCAGCACCCTACGAGCATCTACACACAGCTTGCTCCTGATATTGCTGGTCTGACTCCTTGGATGCTGCCCATCCAACACCCGGCAATGAGCACGACTCGTAGATGATGCTTCCACCACCCCCCGTGTCCTGCGCACCCTTATCCCATTACTTGGATGTTGGTCCTGTAACGCGTGCCCTGTACAATGCTACTAAAGGTAAACCTACCCGCTACTTACACTCAAGCCGTCCGTAAATTCCCGTTGTCCGTTATTGATCTTTTCAATAATAATTGATTTGTTCAGTACTTCCGGTTCGTGTCATGGCCAATCCCATGGCTGAAAATATTCAGGGAGTGGGAGGGACTTGAAATGTAGACGATGACCTAGGATTGGAGCATTGTCGGCACCTCAACCAATCTTAATGTGCGGTGCGAAATTCCCACGTGCTCATTAGCTGTGGCGTGCACGCGACGTGTACCTCTGAGGAACAGAGACAGTATCTGTCTCTGACTCGTCTTACTGTAGTTGACAGGTGTGCTTGTGAGTGGATGGACGTGAGAGGGACCAGGCAGGCTAGTGGCCGAAAACGGGTCAGGCACGGATCCGAAGCCACAATTTTAGCCGTGAGCTGAGAAATGGTCGCTGCCACGAGAGGCCGTGCTGCCGCCACTTCCATAACAAGACCTAGCATACTAGGCGAAAAATACATGGCCCCTAAACAGTCGCGAAAAAAATTTCAACAGGAAAAATGTGGCAAAACTGAAGTTGACGATCAAAAGGACGTTCTGACGAGTTCCTTATCCCTTTTGGCAGCTATGGCCAAAACAACAGCATTTCCAAATCAAGCGCCCAGGTCAAAAAACAAACACACACCACTGCTCGACATGAGGCCGAGTCATACAGCCCCCAACCCAGCGCTGAGCAGCATAGTATAGCAACCCTTCCATAAATAAGCACTGGCCAAAACAACTGCGCCTGCAGCCCGCCCGTGTCCTCGCTCTTGCGCAGCCTCACCTTGCATTTTCGCCAAAGCGACGTTAATCACCTCGCAGCCTGACATGTCTGTTTTACGTCCCCGGGCTCACACGCTCCTCGCAGGGAGGGCCCGGCCTTCTCTGCTGCTCTCAGCTCCACACACGGATTTCATACAATATTGTACGTGCTTACTTAAGGTTAGATGAGTCTCATGTCCGTTTCAGTTTGAACACTCATAGTCAATAAAAAAAAACGGAAGTCAGGCACTTTTGCCTGAGACGGGGGCGGGGCCTGCAATCCGGCAGTAAGTCCCGCCCGCCGCCACAGCCGCCGCCGCCGAGGAAGAAGTAGAGCCGGCCGACTGATGGCCTCTCCGCATCCCGGGGCTCCCAGGTGCTGGAGGGAGCCCGGAAGTGAAGTCCTGCCCCCTGGTACCAGCGCTGCCGTAGATGACACACTGAACACGCCGAAAGAGCCCGGTAAGTGGTGGGGGTGGGGGTGGGGGTCGCGCGTGTGTTCGAATGTGTCTGTGCGTGTGTCTGTGTGTGTGCGCGTAGGCTTGCCTGTGTGTTTGCGTGTGTGTATGCAGTGTGTGTGTGCCTGTGTATGCCTGTGTATGTGCGCATGCGTGAGTGTAGAGTGTTTGCGCAAGGGAATGTGGACAGGAGAGGGGCACGGCGCCGTGCGCGCTCACGAGGTGAAAACTGAGCTACTCTGCGCTCGTGCACCCTTTCCTGTCCACATTCCCAATAACGGATCACAATAGTTGTCGAAGCAGACTCTGCTATCAATGCTTCGCATTGAAGCAGAGGTCGTCCTTCGACCTAAAAAGAAAAGGTATCAAAAAGATTTGAGATCTGTCTATTATGCATATAGTGGAAAAATACTTGAATGTCACAAACCGTGTGATTCTTTTTTTTTAAATTCTTTTTATTAACAACATAAAATAGGTGGTCATCACAGTCAAGATACATAATATTCACATGTGCATCGCGGGAAATCACAGAGCATACAGAGCGTTTGCAGTACAAGAGTAGTCAGAACAGTGCATCACATTACTTTTCACAGTGCAAGCGGTTCGTCAATCTGGGCAATTCGGGGGGGGAAAACCGTGTGATTCTTGACTGTACTTTTCAGGTGTAGTATAGTTGTTCATGTATTCCAATAGATGCACTTCCTGGGAGACAAAATGCAACACCAACCATTTAGGGGAGCGGGTATATCAGGTTTGGAAGTAAA
Source organism: Lissotriton helveticus (assembly GCF_964261635.1). NCBI lineage: Eukaryota > Metazoa > Chordata > Amphibia > Caudata > Salamandridae > Lissotriton > Lissotriton helveticus. The sequence goes on from NC_136072.1 coordinate 84,529,511, forward strand.
TTCCAAGCCCTCTACCCTTAGTGCCATTGAACTGTTTGTTTTCCATGATTCTCAACTGTGTGGTTTCTAAGTCCTTTTTCCCTTATCTTCAGAATTTCAATGGTCTTCAAACACTGAGATCCAAGGATGTCTGAAGTCTCTTCACAACCACTTCAGATGTTGGAATGTCAAGAATGGCCCTCAGGTGGCCCCACCCCTCTTTGGTGCTCATTACTTGAACTGAAAGAACTAATTAATAAATGTTGACATTTCTGAGTGTCTTAAGTATCTCTGTGCATTTATTCTTTTTTAGAGATTACACTGTGTCAAATAATGTGCGTTTAATATTACATTTAGGAGACTTCTTTGTTCTTGACAGATCATTTGCTACACTTCACGAGATTGCAAAACCTATACCCGTCATCCTTATAAGCAATAGAAGTATTCGCAGGAAAATATTCCTGCTAAGATCTTTTGACAGATTTTTTTTCATAGTTTGGAATTTGTGCTGTGTTTTTCTATGGCATAAACTCACTTTTTTGACATATTTTACTGCTTTTATTTTTTATTAAGGTATTCCAAGACCTTTGTACACCAAGGACAGACTATGAAATATCATACAACCTTTTCTGTCCAATTTATGATAATTTAACATGGACATCTGTTTGTGCTTTTTCTTTCTCTGACTTCCAAGTGAGACTTGGCCCTTTCCACACCCATGCTTTGGTATTGGGAAGTGGATAATAAATAAAAGCATTTATTGGATTTTCATACAAAACAACAAGTGCTTCAAAGTATATGAGCAGCATGGAAAACAAATTAGACACACTGGGCCATATGTATCATCAAACTATTTTGCATTTCCTAAATAGAGAATTTTAAGGAATCGCTATTTAGGAAATGCAAAACGGTATGTATGTACAAAATCGCTATTAAATAGCGATTCTTTACCATTCCTAATTTGCGATTAGCAAATTGCTAATCGCAAATTACCCATTCATTTCTATGGGCCAGGAGGCCCATAGGAATGAAGGTGCAATTTGCGATTAGCAATTAGCTAATCGCAAATTAGGAATTTCTTCAAGGGTGCAGGGGTGTCTCAAGAACACCCTGCTGCACCCCTGAAAAAGACATTTGGGGGCATATGGCGCACATACATGCCCTAAGGGCATGTATGGGCGTCATATGGCACCTTTTGTTTTTTGGAAAAAAGCTTTTTGAGAAGAATTCGCAAATTACCACCAACTCAAAGCTGGTGGTAATTTGCGAATCCTTAATGGCATTTTTTGAATATTTTTTGTTTGATACATTGCATTTAAGGAAGCGCAAAATTTGCGATTCCTTATTTTGCCTCAAACATGTTTGATACATACCATTTGTCAAATTAGCATTCGCAAAGGCCGAAATTCGCAGAATTTCGGCCTTTGCGAATGCTAATTAGCTTGATACATATGGCCCACTGTCCCTTAATTCTGAATTGCGTTGATGTATTATTCTTCCAAAGAAATTGACTCAATTTCAAACTCCAACATTCATATACATAATGACATAACAACTCTAATGTATTATTGGCATACATTGCCACTTATGTTTCATGTCATATATTTCCACTGCAGAATGCAAAATGCTGGAGTAAATACAGAGGCAGAAATGTGCAGAATGAGATTGTTACTGCACATTTTGTCTAATTGATACCTGAAAAAATGCTAAATCCAGAAGTGAAACTGAGAAGAATCCTTATATCTGCTATGAGGCTTCAGCTACCAGTTGGAGCAGTTTTCTTAATGAGCATCAATGTGTTTAATTAAACTATATGCTATGAAGCATTCCGCTTTGTTTCAGAGCACCATATGCTAAAGGGATTTTAGGTCTCACCTACTAGATAGTGCATGTGCTGTCTCTTGCAAGAAGTCTTGTTACTTTACAGTCGGCTTAGAGCCCACCAATTAATTACCAATCATTGGCTTCATTCTCACTCTCATGTGCTTGTTTCTTATTCATTAATCTAATTTTGGCTTTTCCTCCTCTTCTTGTCTTTGTCCCTCCTCTCTAGCATGGATGCATTACAGTGCCCTTATACTGATTGCTTTTTCAAATGTGCTTATATTTTCTTTAAGCACTACATGAAAATGCATGTGTTTCCAGCTATACTTTTTTCTTCAAGAGCTATATGAAACTGCATGTGTTTTCCAGCTCTACCTTTTTCTTTAATCACTATATGAAATTGCATGTGTTTTCGAGCTCCCTATCTATTGTGTTTCTCTTCCCCATTCCGTGCTGTTATCTCTCATACATGTGCTTCTCTCCTGCCCCTTCCATGATGAACTTGCCCTTGTGTACTCCCCACTTGCGTTGATTCCTCGCCTTTGTGCTTAGCCTCACCACCCAGCTCCAAATGCTCTTTCTCTCTTGTCCATTTGGTGTAATCCCCTACCCTCTGTGCTCCACATTGCTCTTGCTTTCCTCCATTTGCTTCCACTGCACCCTACATGTTGCTTCTCACCACCCACGCCCACCTTGTTTCATCTATACCACATATAGATTTAGTCTCCACCATCCATCCGTGCTGCTTTAGCACTTCCACCAGTGTTGTTCCACCCACCCGCATTTCCTCTCCATGGTCCATATGTACGAAAGCTTTTTTTGGGATCGGAAACAGCCCAATTCACAGAATCGGGCCATTTCTGACCGCAAAAGTGCGTTTCCATATGTGCAAAACACAAATTGCGATTTGGTAACATGCTACCAAATCATAATTTGTGTTAAGCAATTCGGTATTTGGAAGGGGCGTGTTTAGGGCGGCCCTTCCAAATGCCGAAGTGCGAATCTTTTGCAACCAATCGTAAAACATTAATTTCTTTTTTTTCTCAAGGGTGGTGGGCGCCATTCACAAATGGAAAGGGGTCACCATGGGACTGCTTCCGGTTTGTGAATGTTTAATAAAAAAAAATGTAAGTGCAGACAATGGTCCAAGGGACTAATGAATGCTCTTGAAAAATGAAAATGAAATGTTTTTTTTGTTTTTTTTTAACACAACCCCTTTTTCCTTTCTATTTTTCTTTAAGGAAAATGGGCTGCATTAAAAAAAAAAAAGATTACTTTATTAAAAAGCAATCACAGACATGGTGGTCTGCTGACCACAAGAGGCCACCATCCCTTTCATGGCTTCAATTCCTAAAGGCAGTGAATTGCAGCCAAACTCATTAATATTAATTTATATTCACTTAAAAACAAATGTCACAGTGACATTATAGGTAGGAATTAACATTAAAATACGGTACAAATTAATTGAAAAAAATAAAGGTTACAGGGACGTTATAGTTAGGGTCAGATTTTGCTTGTACAAAGCCATAGAAATTCAGCAGTTATAGTTACCTGAGCTAAGTATAGCACACGCCCATGCAATGCACTTCCTGTACAACATACTATGCCAAGACAAGTTTAAAAGCTTTTCCCACTTTGTGTGTGTGCTGCACAGTGCAGCAAGCATGCAAAGTCAGAAAAGGATGGAGAAATAAAAATATTTCTCCTGTTTGCTTCTCCTTTGAGGAGGTGTTAACTATTGGCGCTAAATCCTGTCTACAATTCTGTGTAGATAGGGTTTTGAGTCAAAAGGCATGGGTGTTTGTATGGAAACACCAATTTACTACCCATGCAAAGCCCCTTTGGCGCTAAGTAGCGCAAAACAGTGATTTGTGCTACTTTAAGGGTACTTTCCAGCACAAAACAAGTTTTGCGCTGGAAAAAAAATTAAAAAAAATACATTTTGTGCTGATTAACGTCACTTTTGTAACGCTAACGCACCACAAAATGTTTGAAAATATACCCCATGGTACTTTTCAGTTCCATTTTCAGGGAAAGTATGATATTTATATATATTCCTATGCTGATATTCCACCTCATAAGCATATGTTTTGGACCTTATACTCAGGGCCACAGGAATTATGTATCAGGAAAGGGCCAAATTACGCAGCAGGGTTGAGTAAATTATGCAACAAGAAAAGGTAAATTATGTGGCAAAATGTGGCACATTTTGTTATAGTATTACTTCATTATTTTGTCATTTTTACATTTGGTAACACTGTCTGGGCATTGGTTGCATCTCATTGGTACCAAATATAAAACTAAACAACAGAAAGGTGGCCAGTCCAGCATTGCAAGGGCCTTCCACTGTGCAGCAACATGATACTGCATTTTTAGTAACTTTTGAACGGTTTGATTTTGAAACAAAATGTTTTTTTTGTGTTAAAATCTGCAGATTCTGCAGCAGTTGATGATTTATGTGTCAAAGGCGGCAAATCTATAATAATGCGAAAATCGCTGCAGCCTCACAGTCACATATTTCCAGTGGGTCTGCTGATAGCACTCCCACACACATTTTTGTATTTAAAAGAACCTGACATTTTTAAGAAACCTTTGTTTTTATCACAACCCCTATGACTGTATTAGAGTGATGCTCATGGCAGCCACCCAATCTAAAGGTTGCGTCAGCATCAGTGCCTTCGAATGTGTCTAGGTTCTTTTGTTAGGATTTTTTTTTATATAGCGCCAACTCGACGCAAAGGTATCAGAGCACTTTACATGAGAACCAGTTGCATTACAGATGGACCCATTAATTTTTTGTTAGGCACAGGGAAATTTAGGGCCTTATTTTGATGTTGGATAGAGGTCCGACCGACCTCCGGTCGGCTGTCCAGATGCTGAATTTTGATACAACTGTAAATGGTGCAGTCGCATGCTCACGTTTCTGTATGGGAGCTTGTGCTGCATTCGGAAACCGGCTGCAGCACAAACTCCCATACAGAAAAGGGAGTTTGTGTTCATCCCAGCACCGCGTGGCAGGAATGAACGGGGGGCACCAAACCTTACTGAGAAAAAGAACACAGCACCGCAGAGTCTTCAGATAATGTGCTGGGCAGTACTGGATCTCTCAACCACGTCAATGAGGTTTTAGTCCACCTCAATGGTGTCATTTTGACCGGCCTGAACTCACGGTGTTGGAGACTATTTACATAGTTCAAATGCGGTGGGAAACATCCTATACGACGCAACTTTTACCACGCAGTGCATTTACAACGCAGGTTTTTCAACGTAAGTCATTAGAACGAATTACGCTGGGGGGGCGCTTTAGGATAGGTAATAGTTTAATTTACTATCCAACACCTTCCCTACTATCCACGGGGACTGGAGTTGGAATAGTAAATTAAACTATTCACTATCCAGCACCCCCCAACGCAAGTCATTGTAATGACTTGCGTTGTAAATCCTGCGTTGTAAAGGCATGCATAGTAAAAGCATGCGTTGTAACAACGTACATCCAAATGCGGGTGCATCCGGAGTGGTGGTGGAGTTCATTGCAGATATCTCTTTGAAGGCACTCAGGCTCCATGGACGACAAACCTGCAAAGACTGTGCAGGGTCACCTGACCAGTGACGCTTGTGATGGGTGGGTGTAGGGTGTATGTACAGGAACACTAGACCGCGTCCAGAAGGACAATACAGGTGGGAATGAAGCAACAGGGAGTGGAGGAGTGGGCGGGCGAGGGAGCAAAAAAGGAAGGCGAAAGCCTTTTTTTGGAGTGCAGAGCAGACTGGCAGCAAATGGCAGATGACTGACCCGACACAAAAACAAAAGCATTTGAGGGGGGTGAGGTTGGAAGCAGCACATACGAGTGATCAAGGAAATGTATGCACTTTAATGGGGTGCTAAATGAAAAAGACCTGCAATCACATGGAGGGACGGGGAGGGTGGTAGGGAGCTCGCAGCAACACAGACAGACCTTGCACTAAACAGCACGGAAGGACGGGGAGGGTGCAGTAAACAGCACTAGGGGCGGCTCTAGGCTCATGGTGGCCCTGGGCAGGGAGCGTAGGTAGGGGGCCCCGGAAGAGGGGGTCCGGGCGGGGCAGAGCACGGAGGCCAGTGAAGAGGTGGGGTCAGGGTGTTTGGAAGTGGAACAGAGCCGAGGCCGCCAAATCCCTGCCAGGGGCCGCCACGCAAATATGTATCCATCCTCAGAGGATTATTATATTAAGGATATATATTGGCGTGGTGGCCCCTGGGGTTTGGTGGCCCTGTGCAGGTGCACAGCTTGCACATGCCTAAGGCTGCCCCTGAGGGCACACAGGTATGTGTACTAAACAGCATGGAGGGATTAAACAGCACAGAGGGACAGGGAGGCAGCACACAACATTCATGTTTGTTTGCTAATAAATGTTAATAACTTTAATAAAAAGGATTTATAAAACTTCATTACCCAAAAGACAGCTTAACTGCTACAAAGTGCCTAGTTCTGGTCTCAGGGAGTTAATCCTCCAAAACTGATCATTAAAATGAATGCGCAGATTTAAGTATTCTGCTACAGTTTATGGATAATGATTTTAATGATGAAGATTGGAATTCACTTCCAATACACCCGTTTGGTGGGTAAACTCAGAGGCACTTCGAACCGCTGCACTGGTGGTGCAAAGCTTTACGAGAGAGCACAAGGCTTGTCTCTCTGCTGGTAACTCTGGACCATGAGGAAGTAACAGATAAATCCTGTGTTTCTTTCCTCAGTGGAAGCGATGGCTGGGAGAGTAAAACGAGCACGCAGGGTGCCAGTGAGACAGAATGTGTTGTGTAAACGGGTATGAACTGGGGTGGCAAAGTGAGCTAAAGAATGATGATGGATTCAACCCAGATCTGTGACGGGAAACATCCATTACAACAAAGTCATTACAACGACCTACCTTTACAAAGCAACTATTACAACGCAACTGCGTTTACATCGCCTGGCATTACAACGCATGCCATAACCACGCATACCATTACAAATCATGCCATTACAACGCATTATAAGTAGGGCTCCCGGTTTTATGGCATTTAATTTTTTTGCCATTTCCGTCTGTATTTATCCACATTTATTTTTGCAGCAATCAAAAGGCGGCGCTGCAGCTAGTATTTTTCCACATTTAAATGGACAATGTACACCGTTTCCCTTTCATTTCTCTTTAATATGGGTGATGTGTGAAAAGCTACAGACATTTATTTAAAACAGACCTCACCTATGAAAGATGGGCAGGTGTCACAGTGATTATTTGCAGTAAAATAAATAAGCTGCTGCTGTTGTGCACTCAGGGGGATTGTTCTTGCAGCCACATGTTGCAGATTTAAATAGCACGAACTCGGCAGGGGGTATTTGAGCGCTTTACCTTCCCCGCACACATTTCATATTAGGGCACATTCATGTTTGCCAGTCACGGGGAGATTACGTGACAGTACAGAGTACACTGCACTGCAAGAGCAACCCGGCCACAAACACATAAAGACTCCAGCCCCAACCACGATTGGCTCAGGGGCACGGCAACAGGTCAAAAAATACCCTTATTAGAAGGAATCTCCAGCAAATCACAAGCCCTGCAGCCAGCGGTGCAACTAGAGCCAAATTTAGTGGGGGGTGCTGGGCTGGGAAAATATTTCGGGGGGGGGGGGCTGACTCTCCCAGCAATAGTTAGATTGGGGATACAGAGGCTCTAGAAGTGGTGACAAAACAACAAAGCCTTGTTAACAAGTTAGAGGTCTTTTAAAGACCTGTGAATTACTCAGGTGCGGCTCTGCCCGGGAAGCTGACTCAGCTCAGGCAACCACACATGAGGGGGGCCTGTCTGCAGCTGATGGACATGGCAAGTCACCTCGGCTGGAGCACGGCAGCACGCACAATTTACTAGTATTTAACCGCATCTACATTTAAATACAGACAAAGGAAAAATAGTTTTCCGTCTGTATTTATGTGTAAATATCCGTTTAAACGGAAAACCGGGAGCCATAATTCTAAGGTAAGTAATGACGATTTTTTTAGCATTAGGGTGGGTATGGGAATAGTAATTTTTACCCCTACACTGCCCAACACTTTTCCTACTGTTGCACTCACTGGAGTGGGAATAGAAATTTTACCCCTACACTATCCATCACTTAGTAATTTTTACCCCTACACTATCCAACACTTTCCCTACTGTTGCACTCACTGGAGTGGGAATAGTTATTGTTACCCCTACACTATCCAATACTTAGAAATTTTGACCCCTACAGTATCCAACACTTACCCTACTGTTGCACTCACTGGAGTGGGAATAGCAATTGTTGCCCCTACATTGTAATGGTATGCGTTGTAATGGAATGCGTTGTAAAATTATGCAAGGTAATGTTAGTTGTGATGTAAAGAGTGCTTTGTAAAATCATATATTCTCTGCTACTCGTGGTGAGTGTCTGAAAAGTTTCAGCGCTCCAGCCATCATCTCCTTGTGTTTGTTGTGTAAACAAGCAACATGACGAGATGGAGGGAAGACAAGTGACAGCAACAGGAGCGGGGATGTGTTGCATCCAACGAGGATGGGCAATCAATGATGGGGGGGCAACAATAGGACGCGACAGAGGGTAGGAAGCAGACCGCAATCACGAATTAAATCAAGAATAATAAGAGCTTTTGCGGGAGCAGCAGGCAATGGGAGTAGGAAGAAATAGTACCTGAATCACCCTGGGAGCAGCGGAGTGGCACTGATAAAATATAATCAATCTGTGCGTGGGCCCTGCTCCACAGCACGCCCCGGAAGTGACATTTCAGCTGCACTGGCCGATTAAGACGGCTGAAAAAAAGAATGACGCTGAATCAGACAAATGGTAAGCAATGGGCGGGCTCTAAGCCCTTTTTGTAAACAATAGTGTCTCGTAAGGCTCGACCCTAAAACAAGTGTCACTTTGTGCAAAGGACATTGAAGGAGCGTAACTGAGCCAAAGGCCCCGATGTATGCTCCTTCCAAGGTCTGCTGCTACCAATCACACTGTAGAAGCTGCCAGTCATCAACAGCTTTCACTGTGTGCATCGTTACTGAATGAAAAGTGTGTCCTGCAAAGAAGTTGGGTGAATTGCCTTATGAATCATAGGGAATGGGGAAATGCCTCTTTGGTTGGCCCTTTCCCCTCCAATTACCAAGCAATCACAATAATGAGATAGTGATTCGCAAAGACTTTGCATCTCGCAATGCACTACAATTGGTTTACCGATGCTCCCATAGCCAGCAACTTGGTTCAGTGCATGGGTTTTGGGCTTATACATCATTTAATTGTCAAGGACACTAATGACTAAACAATAATGTTCTATTTAGGTAAGAAAGTGTGTCTGCTACTTACAATCTTAGGGCTCTACCTAGCTGCTCCTACAATTGGCTGTCGGTTAAATATCGGATGCATCCTCAATCTGGGCACTATGTAGTAAATTGATATTTGGAACAGGGGATGGAGTGGAGGCTTGTTCTATCCTATCAACACATCGACCTTCAGTTGTGGAGTCTCCAGGAATGTTTTTTTCAAAAAATCATCAAGGACTGACTCAAAGTTACACTCATGAGTTTCAAACCTTGTCATAAATGATAGAAATAACTCATGCTTTGGTACCTAGGATTGATGTTAGATCCACCTCTTTGTTGCTGATGAGAGTAGCTAATCTCAGTAATATGTATTCTTGTTTGTTTGCACATTATTGGTGAACTCTTAGAGGAACCTATATAGCAAGACAATAAAAGCTCATACTTAGTGAGCAAACAAGTGGTGACATTGTACAGACGTTTGAAAAGCCAAATTCTAAAATGTATTTATTTTATATTGTATTGTGCCCCTAAGAACAAGTGCAAGATCAAATGCCAATTTAATAATTTCAATCCTTTTACTATTGACCAAAAGTCCAATCCATTTTGAGAAATTCCTTCAGTATGGTTAATAATCCATAAATTCATAAAAGAGTGGACTTGACAGGCCAATACCAGAGCATTAGTTTTATTACTGGTAGTGATGAGGGTATTGTAATGATCGGCGGAGAATTGATTTAAATATTTGTTTGCTTCAGCAATTTATATTATAAGAGACTGCACACTAGTTTCCCCTTTCATATTAAAAATAATTCTTTGCCCAGTCTATGTGAGTGCATTTTATAAAATTAAATGGTTTCGCAATCAGACCTAGAATATTTATTGTTTTCTTTACAAATAAAAATAGCTATCCATTTAATTTATTTTGATTTCTTTTTCTAATATAATCATGCAATCCACTGCTTCATTGTCTGCTTCAATACTAAGCAGTTTCTGCCCCGAAAGGAAAATCTGTCAATAAACCCTAATTTACCATTGACCCTAGTTTTCATTGGCCCATTCTACCCACCCGCGACGTTCCTTTAGCTGCCTTCTGTTGAACATTATTCGATCTAGCAGTAACCTTATTTCTATGAAAGAACTCCGTACCCATCTTCCCTTGACATATACCTTTTCATGGAGCCACTGTATTTTACATCTGGCTTGACAGCAAAGATGCCACCAGGTCTTTAGAGATCAACTGGAAAAGAGCTTTCGGAAGTACTACTAAGGAAGTGCCCTCTCTAGAGGGATTTTATATTTTTTTGAGAACTGTAATTTTGTACATCTATACAATTTTATATTAGTTTAATTATGGTTGCTTGGTGGCAAATCTTATGTTCCATACAGTATGTCTGATTTGGTTATGGCGACAAGTCAATGATAAAGGATACAGGCTTGATTAGTTCAATGAGAAAATGTATATCACATGCCCTCGGTCTGCTCTGTTTATTATGAAAATTTACAACAGGGGCAGTAGCCCTGTCTTTTATTTTATTTTTTTACAATGGAACACATGTTGTAGTGTCAATTTCTTTAAGAATGGATTTGTATTGCACCATGTGAAAGCCTAAAGAAATATATTTTGTTACATTGAATGTCACAGATTACCTTAGTAGGCAAAGATTTGGGGCCTGATTCAAAATGCTATTTTACCGCCTTAAGTAATTTACACTTTTTAGTAAATTTACTACTTTTTGCTTATTCACAAAATTAGAACAACTGTAACTTATTAAAAAAAATGAAAAGCAAGTTCAGCACAACGCATTGCCATCCACTGGTACTAAAATATCCTCTCATTGAAAATAATGGAGTTAGGAAATTAAAACAAGACCCCATTGGAAATATAGCTGAATTAAATTAAATTGTTTAAAATAGTTAATGTGTAAATAAATATAACAAGGCTAATCCATATAAAAAAATTACACATATTTAGTATTTAATAATAAAATGCTTTGAATATAAATCTTAATGTAACAATAAAGTTACTCAAAAGTCAAAATTACTTAAAAGTTAAATTACCTCTGTGAAGCAAGGCTGATTCAGAAAGGTAATTTGCACTTTTAAGTAATTTACACTTTTGTGTAAGTTTACTAATTTTTGCTTATTCACAAAATCAGAGTGTAATTTACTACTGCAAAAAACAGTAGGAAGTCCAGCACCATACTTGGCAAATCCACTAGTACTGCAACCCCCCCATGGAAAACAATGGAGAAAATATCACTCAAAATTGCAAGTTACCTTTGTGAATCAGTCCCTTTGTGCTGGTTAACCCCTCTGAAAACCTTATGGGGAGAAGATCTACACTGTAATCACTCTTATTTGCATCTCTTCTTAAGGCATATATAGGCCATATTGAAACTTTAAAAGAAATCAGCCACCGGCAGCAATGTTCATTTGCTTTTACAAACATATTCCCACCATGTTTGGGTGGCATCATCTTTTTGTTTTGTTTTTTACTTTTTTTACTTTATTTTACTTGCCTTCATTTTTGAATCTGTGTGTATTGTATTGTAGCTGTGTAAGAGGGTGAATGCAAGAATGAGTCAGTGGGTAGATTGATGGTGTGTGCATGATGATTACTTGAGTGCCTAAAAGCATCAATGACTGGAGAGGCACTTTCCTATTTAAACCAGGCTAATGCAATTGACAGTTCTTGTTAGTGTGACTACATAATTTCACAAACCACATTGTATATTTCTATATATTTCTATATAGAGATATGTTAAGAAATTAAAGTTTGTAGATTTATAGTGTGTGTCTTATCACCTATGAGGGTATCCAGGCGCTGTCCATGGGTACGGGGAGATTAACAGCCTGATTCATCAAGCCGAATTGCGCTCGCAAAGGGCCAGATTCTGAGAATCTGGCCCTTTGCGAGCGCAATTTTTGCATTTGGGATTCATCATCCCAAATGCAAAAATCGGTAATTGCTAATTCGCTAAATTGCGAGGAATTACATTTAAGGAATCTCTATTTGAGATTCCTTAAATGCAATTCATGAAGCATTTGAAAATTGCGAAAATGCGATTTTGGGCCGCTATTTACCGAGAGGTCAGACCTCTCGGTAAATAGCAAAAACTTAGAAAAATGCTTTTAAAAGCATTTTTCTAAGTTGCATGTTGCACACACACGTGTCCTTTGGACATGTGTGTGCGCAACACCTGTTTCAATTTGCATTTAAGGGGTGCTACAGGGTGTCTTTTGGACACCCCTGGCACCCTTTAAATCGCTATCTTATTTGCGATTAGCTAATTGCTAATCGCAAATAAGGAATACTCCCCATTCATTCCTATGGGCCTTTTGGCCCATAGGAATGAATGGGGAGTTATTCCTTATTTGCGATTAGCAATTTGCTACTCGCAAATAAGGAATGTGTAGGAATCGCTATTTATCTAGCAATTCCTACATGAATACCGTTTTGCGAGTCCTTAATAGCGATTCGCTATGAATCGCTATTAGGGGCTCGCAAAACGGCCCGTTGATGAATAAGGCTGCAAGTGATTTGCCTAGAATCACAAGATGTTGCGCAAACTCCAAGAAACGAACCCGGATCCCCAGCTCCCGAGTCAGCAACTCTGGCCACTGCACCACATCCTCCTATTTCTGCTGTACTTGTCACTGCAGAACACAGAAACCTGAGTTCTAACTCTGTCTTCTACATGTCTCTATAATGAGCGTGAACCTGAACACATCATTTTATCTTCTGCATTTTCTTCTCCTTATCTGCCAGAATTAATGATGCCCAAAAACAGGCTAAAAGCTGAGCGCTGGCATGGACACAAAATCCGACACCAAAGGAGCTATATCTGACTGTGAAATCTATGGCTCATTATTAAAGTTGACATTGACTCTTGTTACCAAAGAAGGTTTTAGGACAGCACAAACAACACAGATAAGTAACCTGCCACTGCTGCTAGAGTGAATATTCACCCTGAAACAAAACTACCAGAAACTGGTGGGGTTTTTTTCCAGTAGCATTTAAATATGGATCATAAATCTTTTACTCTTTAAGGATATAGGGCCTGTTTGACTAATACAGGGTCTCATCACAGATGCAATTTTTTGGTAGCATTTCTGATGCACCCGGGGACTGATGTGCTAACCTATCACAGTGCAAAAATGGCGCTTGTTAGGATTTGCAGACTCTATGTCCCATTTAATAATAATAATGAGGCAGACATTCTGCTTGGGAACATAAGCCAGCTGACCTCCATCTTTGCATATATATTTGCAGAATGTCTGTTTTTGTTTTAATTGCGGCCCCTGCTATTTAACCCCTTCACTGCGGCGGCTATTCCGCCGCAGTGCTAAGGGGGAGGGGGGGCTGCGCGGCGCTCCCGTGCTCGTGACGGAACCGCTCCGTCACGAGCCTCGGGCGCGCTGTGCTTGTGACGGAACGGTTCCGTCACGGCCCCGCCCGCCCAATAGAACCCTCAGCGCAGGCGCGGAATTTGCGCCGCGCAGGCGCGGCACGCGGGCCGTGACGGAACCGCTCCGTCACCAGCACAGCACACCCGAGCCTTGTGACGGAACGGTTCTGTCACAAGCACGCAAGGGGTTAAAGAGACAGCACTGTATCTGTGAGAATGTTTTGTATCAACACTACATTAGAGTGCATGTTTTTTTTCTTTTTTGTGAGTTTTATATAGCATGAAATCGACCCAAAGGTATCAGAGCACTTTTCATGAGCACCAGTTGCATTACAGACATACAGATTAACTTTTGATAGGCACAGGGAGATCAAGGGGCACATTAACAACGGCCAGCGATAATTATCGCTGACTGTGCTTAGCGATAATTATATTATCGCAGGCTATCTCTGGTATTTATTGCCTTGGTAGCGCGTTATTAACAACACCAGGGCGATAAAAATTCCAGAGATAGCAAGGTTATCGCCCTTTTGCAGGGAACATCGCTGGTTTTCCAGCGATGTTCCCTGCAAAAGGGCGATAACCTTCCTGATACGACCCACAGGGTCGTATCAGCATAATCCACCCCCTATGTTAGGGATGGCTAAGTCAGGATTTTAGCACATGTTAGGTTTTGGTTTGGCGAAAACGGCTGTCTTCGCCAAAATCTAATGTGTGCTAAGATCATGTGGGGTGCCTTGTAAATATCACGATGTAAACTTCAGCGATATTTGCAAGGTAGTCCATCTTGGGTACGCCCAGTAACGCCCACTTTGCATCTCATTGGAGATGCAAAGTGAGGCGTTGGGAAAAAGGGTGCTAACATGCGATTATGCATGCTAGCACCCTCTTGTAAATAGGGCGCTGGTTCTATCTCTGTTTTTTTGGCTTTGTCCTTGTGAATATGCCCCTAAGTGATTTGCACAGGATCACAGGATGTTGAGCGTCCTTGCCGAGACTCGAATCCGGTTCCCCAGCTTTGAGATCGACAGCACTAGCCGTTAGGCCACATCCTTTCCCCATGTTCTTCTCAGTATTCACATACTCATCATTTCATTCATTCAGCTTGAACCACCCCCCAGCTTCATCTACCACAGTCAATTGCAACTAATTATACTGAAGGGGACTGAACAGGGCGGATTGCGTCTGTGATCAATGAATCAATTTTTAGCTGTCTCCATCTTATTTAAATTGATCCGACTCTAGATCATAATAGTATTCTTTTTTTCTCTGGCTGTAGCTGCCTTGCTAGACTACTGTTTTTCCCAAAAACTTATACCCAATATACATGTACAGGGGAGCTGTGGTCAGCAGGCTTCATCCATTGGTCGCTTAAGCTGGCATTCGCATTTTGATTCCCGCCCAATAACATTTACCACAGTACACACAGAGGTGATTTGAGGCATGTGCAAAGTGGGCTCTGGCCCAGGGCCCCAGCCTTCCAGGGGGGGCCCTAATAGAACCAGCTCTGTTCTGCATGTTCCGTTGACCTTCAAAAATTCTTAAATAGATTAACTACCTTTTCCCATCAATTTATTTTTTACGTGGGTGATGTGTGAGAGTTTTTTTAAACACATTTTGCAGAGAAAGTGTTTTTACATGTCAGGCAACATCCATTAAAAACATTCTTTTAGATCAAAACAGGAGAAATGGGAGGGTTGGCACAGAGATTATTTCCAGTAACTTTAGTGAGCTGCTGCTGTGTTGCAACATTGAAAACACACATCACTATCCCTGAATATTAGAAGGAAACACATTTAGAATTTGGTGTTGCGGTGGAATGCCCACCGCAACACCCATTGCCCCCCCTTTCAAGCAAAACAGCGTGAAAGGGTGCCTTATTTATAAGGCAGCGGAAAGCCATGTTAATGCTGCCTTGTAAATAAGACGCGACCATAATCGCCACCACAACGTCACTGAAAGTGACGTTGTGGTGGTGTTAGGGGCTTGTAAATGTGCCCCATAGTTCTTTTCTCTTGAGTGACAAAGCTGTTTAAAAGTGTGTTTTCTATTTATTTTTTGTTGTACCCTTAAATACCACTAAGTACCTGCTGTCACTTGTGGCTGGCCTTTTGTCAGCTGGAAAGGTCTCTCAGGGGCACTGAGGGGCCTATGTACAAGGAAATGTTGCTCCGACATTTCCAAAATGCAGATATGTGCCGTATTTACAACAATATGGAGCACCCTTGTGTTTTCCATAGCGCTGGTGCTCAAATTAGGTGTCTAGAGCCAATGCAGGAACCCTTGCACCACAGTGCAAGGGTGACGGCGTTGCAGGGAATGATTGTTTATGTGCAGGAAGGGACAACTTCCAGCACATAAACAATCAATAATTCCAATTTGCTACTTCTATGTGTGCTGCAGAAATTGGCACACATAGAAGTAGCAAATCATCATTATTTAATGATTATTTATGTGCAGGAAGACACACCTTCCTGCACATAAACAATCATTAATGGTGTTTTACTGTTTCTATGTGTTCTGCAGAACGCAGCACACATAGAAAAAGCAAAAATGAGGAGAAATAGAAGTATTTCTCCTCATTGCAGCATTCTAACGCCTGCTATTGCATGGCGTTAGTTTCTGTCGCCACCTCAGATTTACACATCCATCTAATCTGGGGCTGCATAAAAAAGCAATGGGTGTTGCGGTTAAACGCCCACAGCAACACCCATTACACGCCCCTTCCAAGCAAAGTGATGCATGTAAAGGGACCGTATTTACAAGGTGTGAATGCCACCAAAAGTGGCTCAACACTGCTTTGTAAATATGGAGACGGGTATACACTTTGGTGGCACTATCCCCTTGTAAATATACCCCTAAATGTTACTGTAACTGCCCATTCTTTTTTTAAAAACCTCAATGCAGTGAGATTGATAGAAACACCCCTGTTAAAAGTAAAACACAACACTTTGGAAAGCCTAAAGTCCAACTAGTTTTATAAGCAAAAGAGCAAGCACCACAGACAAATATCAGTTATGTATTTCAAAGTATCACTGAGCACCTCCATCATCTCACAGAGAAGCGCTGTGGTTCTGCGTCTTTGGCAGAAGGATACGTCTTCTCTGTCTCATATGGTGCTTGTAATCTCGTGAGAACTGCACATTTTGCAACCAAGGCAACATTCTCACAGTAGATCATGTTTTTGACAAACCATTACCATTGGCCGAGCTGACCAGTGTGTTAGTAGTGAATGTATGATGTTACATCGCTACATTCACAATAAGGTTGTTTACTTTGCGTTTGTTACAAAGCAAGCCGTTACAACGACTTGCGCTAGAGGAGACGGATTTAGGATTAGTATGATTTACTATTCCTACTCCAGTGTGTGGAACAGTAGGGAAAGTGTTGGAATAGTAAATCATACTATTCCTTAGCTTAGAGCTCCATCCAGCTCAAGTCGTTGTAATGACTTGCGTTGTAATGACCGCGTTGTAAAGCTATCACGGTGTAACGACCACGTTGTAAAGATCATTTCCGTTATTAGTGCCTACCAGCAACATATTTGACTCCATCTTAGATCTTCCCCATTCTAAGATATTTCTCAGAAATGGATTTCTCTTGGACATTCTTTCCTGGATTGGGCAGAGATTCTACACGTGAGATTGCTTCTTCCAAAACTTTGTTAGAGATGAGAAGAGAGTGGGACGTCTGCTTTAAGATGTCATCAAAAGGGCTGCTATGCCTTAGAGAACCAATATTTTGATTATTCTGCAACATAGTAGTGGTCCTACATTTTGGATTCTGTCGCTTATTGTGTTCTTCCATTGGGTTCCTAATTATTTTCTATCTTCTTCAAGTAAATGAAATGGTTACTGAAGCTTCCACTGAGCCCAGTGTCTCTCTGAATGCAGCTTCATCTGTCTCAGTGGAATATTTTCTCTCTTCGAGTGGAAGCTTTTCTGCAGGGTTCGACTGGTGAACTGGAATTTGGGAGGCTTGTTGGGTTGGGGATGAATCTTCCACATGGCTGGTGGCCTGTAAGTGATGCTGTCACAGACAAACATTCCCTTATCAGACACACACCCATTGGAGCATCGTGTGGTTTCATTGTGAGTCAGTCTTTGCCAGGACCAAACTGGGGAACCAAAAGCAGCCATGGGAAAAGTGCTCAAACCAGCTCCTCTACCATCGTCCTTTCGTGTAATCTCTCTCTGTCCATCCATCCATTCTCTCTCCCTCTTCCTCTTCTCCCTCCCTGATCGCTCTCTCTACCTTTCCTCTCCCTCTCAGTCGCTCTTTCCTGCAGTCCCCCTGTGCCCGCTGTAATTACCTCTGGGAGCTGGGGAAAGCGATAGAGGCAGCCTCTAAGGGCTCCAGCCCAAAGGGGAAATGCCCGGTGGAATAAATGGTCTGTCTGGCTCTGGTCTCTTCTTTTGCATTTGTGAGTATTTCTGTCTTTCAGTGAGTTTCTCTTTCTGTCCAGGTGACTAGTGACACAAACAGTGAGATTCCAGCTGTTTTCCAGTAAGTCCTTCTCTTAGTCTCCCTTCTTCCTAGTCAGTGTTTGTCAATGTCTATCATTAATTTTAGTCACTGTGACTGTGGCCTGGGGTTGCGACTGTCTTTCAGTGAATGTGCGTGCAATATTTGTCTATGAGTCTGATCTCTTGTGTCACTCAGTAACTACTTTGATTTGTCACCCTGCATTTCCCAGCTCTCTGGTGCGTACCTATCTGAGCTTAGAAATGAGTGGTTTTGCATGTCTGTTCTCACTACACTCGATTGCATTCCTAGTGAGTGGTTGTGTTTGTCTGTCGTGAGTAGCCTCAATTGGTTTTCTAGTGAGTGGTTCTGTTTCCCTGTTCTCAGCACACTGAATTGAATTCCTATTGAGCGGTTTCTTCGTCATTCCTTTTCTCGAAGCTCTAGTGAGTGGTTCTTTCTGATTCTTCGCCGTACCTTTACATTGATTCCTAGTAAGTGGTTCTTAATGCTTCTTCACCGTACCGAAACTGATTCCTAATGAGTGGATCTTTTTGCTTCTTCGCCGTTCCTTT
Organism: Lissotriton helveticus; assembly: GCF_964261635.1. Classification (NCBI taxonomy): domain Eukaryota; kingdom Metazoa; phylum Chordata; class Amphibia; order Caudata; family Salamandridae; genus Lissotriton; species Lissotriton helveticus. The sequence goes on from NC_136072.1 coordinate 84,548,064, forward strand.
ACACTGAACACTAGTGAGTTGTTCTTTCAGCTTCATCACTGTACCTTTACTTGGATTCTCGATGAGTGGTTCTTTCTGCTTCTTCACCATGCTTCTTCACCGTACCTTTACACTGATTCCTTATGAGGGGTTCTTTCTGCTTCTTCACCGCAGCTTTACACTGATTCCTTATGATTGGTTCTTTCTGCTTCTTCACCGTACCTTTAAACTGATTCCTTATGAGGGGTTCTCTCTGCTTCTTCACCGCAGCTTTACACTGATTCCTTATGAGGGGTTCTTTCTGCTTCTTCACCGTACCTTTAAACTGATTCCTTATGAGGGGTTCTTTCTGCTTCTTCACCGCAGCTTTACACTGATTCCTTATGAGGGGTTCTTTCTGCTTCTTCACCGTACCTTTAAACTGATTCCTTATGAGGGGTTCTCTCTGCTTCTTCACCGCAGCTTTACACTGATTCCTTATGAGGGGTTCTTTCTGCTTCTTCACCATACCTTTATATTGATTCCTAGTTAGTGGTTCTTTCTGCTTCTTCGCCGTACCTTTACACTGATTCCTTATGAGGGGTTCTTTCTGCTTCTTCACCGTAGCTTTACACTGATTCCTTATCAGTGGTTCTTTCTGCTTCTTCGCCGTACCTTTAAACTGATTCCTTATGAGGGGTTCTTTCTGCTTCTTCACCGCAGCTTTACACTGATTCCTTATGATTGGTTCTTTCTGCTTCTTCACCGTACCTTTACACTGATTCCTTATGAGGGGTTCTTTCTGCTTCTTCACCGCAGCTTTACACTGATTCCTTATGATTGGTTCTTTCTGCTTCTTCACCGTACCTTTAAACTGATTCCTTATGAGGGGTTCTCTCTGCTTCTTCACCGCAGCTTTACACTGATTCCTTATGAGGGGTTCTTTCTGCTTCTTCACCGTACCTTTATATTGATTCCTAGTTAGTGGTTCTTTCTGCTTCTTCGCCGTACCTTTACACTGATTCCTTATGAGGGGTTCTTTCTGCTTCTTCACCGTAGCTTTACACTGATTCCTTATCAGTGGTTCTTTCTGCTTCTTCGCCGTACCTTTACACTGATTCCTTATCAGTGGTTCTTTCTGCTTCTTCGCCGTACCTTTAAACTGATTCCTTATGAGGGGTTCTTTCTGCTTCTTCACCGCAGCTTTACACTGATTCCTTATGATTGGTTCTTTCTGCTTCTTCACCGTACCTTTACACTGATTCCTTATGAGGGGTTCTTTCTGCTTCTTCACCGCAGCTTTACACTGATTCCTTATGATTGGTTCTTTCTGCTTCTTCACCGTACCTTTAAACTGATTCCTTATGAGGGGTTCTCTCTGCTTCTTCACCGCAGCTTTACACTGATTCCTTATGAGGGGTTCTTTCTGCTTCTTCACCGTACCTTTATATTGATTCCTAGTTAGTGGTTCTTGCTGCTTCTTCGCCGTACCTTTACACTGATTCCTTATGAGGGGTTCTTTCTGCTTCTTCACCGTAGCTTTACACTGATTCCTTATCAGTGGTTCTTTCTGCTTCTTCACCGTACCTTTACACTGATTCCTTATGAGGGGTTCTTTCTGCTTCTTCACCGCAGCTTTACACTCATTCCTTATGATTAAGCATGGGCGGATCTAGCGGATCTCGCGTACGCGAAATTGCGGATTTACGGATTCGCAATCCGCGAAGATCCGCGAACTCTAGCGGATTTGCGGATTTTTCCGTTTTTTGTGTTGGCGCGTGTTCGCGCCGATTTTGGGACAAGTTCGCAATTGCGAACTTACTTTTCGGCTTGCAACGGCCGCGACTATGTTGTTTCTACGTCTGGTTTATCATCACAGGTTCACAGCACCCTCTGTTTCACCACTGCCACCCTCTGGGACACCCATGCCACCCTCTAGTACATCCTCACTGGCACCTATTAGGTTTATTTATCACTGTAGATTATGGTGGTTGAAAAAAGCAAGCACACCTGCCCTTCTTCAACTGCCATCAATTAATTTGTGTTTCATTAATGTGTCAGTAATTTTGAAAGTTCCAGTCTGGCTGGCACCTGCTTCCTTCCTTATCTGTAATTTGCTTTTTGTTGCAGTGAAATTTTTTTTTTACAGGACCTTTATGGTGCTATTCTATGAGCCTGCTGTTTGGGTCATAGCAGGGTCATAGAATTGTTGCAAACTCTGGAGGGGCCCATCAGGAAGCACTACCTTGAATGTTACTAATGTTAAGTTTGAACTTTTGCACCTGCTCATTGCTTTCATTTTAGCTAAAATCGTTTTTTTTGCAATTTCGCGCGTTATTTGGGGCGCGAATCCGTGCGAGATCGATTTCGGAAGCCGCGAATACGTGCGAATACAAAATTGTTTTTGTTGCGACGTGTATGTTCGCGTGATCTTGCGCGTGTTCGCGAGGCGCTTCTAGCTATTCGTTTGCCAAGTTACCCTATCGGTCGTACACGGGCGCGGCCATCTTGTTGGCGTGACGTAATTCCGTTTCCGCCCGCTATGTGTAATCTCGCAAAGTGTGCTGCTCGCTAGTACAATTTCGCGCGTACTCGCAAGGAAAATCTCGCGCGAACTTACCCACGCGGTCGTGAACGGGCGCGGCCATCTTGTTTCTCATTCATTGCTATGGTTCTGGGCATGCTTTCTGTATCCTCTCTCAATCTCTGCCATCCTTTGCTTGTTTGAAGTTTTTTTGATCTAATTTTACTTATTATCTAACCCTCTATTTTTCTAGCTCTATATTTTTGTGTTTTCTGCAGCTTTTATTTACTTTTAAACTACTTTTTTAAACTCTTTTCTTTTCTTCTTCACTATTCTATTTCAAGAAATAGAATAGTGAAGAAGAAAAGAAAAGAGTTTAAAAAAGTTTTTATCATTTAAGTTTATTTCTGCCCAGACCATGGTAAAGGGAGCCGGGAAGCACCCTGAGAAGGGGAAGGGTCCCGCACCCCGTGCCCGGCTCCCGTGCGGGCGTTTAAGGGGGGAGCAAGTGGTCCCGAGGGAGATCTTCAGCGCGGAGGAAGTGGCGGCACTGATCTTCCACGTCCAGCGCCGCCTCCCCAAGACGATCCTGGGAGGCGGCAAGATCGCGACCGGCTATGGCATCCGGGAGCGCCGCCAGCGGTGGGAGAAGGTGTGCCGGGCCATGTACAAGATCTCTGGGGTCCGGCGCACATATAACCAGGCCACCCACCGCTGGACCGATGTCATGGACCGGGAGCGGGACTTGCTGGACGCGCTCGGCGTAGAGGTCCCCGGGCTTGGTGAGTAGTAGTAGTAGTACATTTACTACTCTGTTTTATCCTGCTCTGTTATTTGCAAATCTTTGTTCTTTACCAAGAGCAATAATGCTGCCGATTACATTGAGGTAAATTATATTTCAAAATCTTCTATGCATTTCATTTTCAGGTGCACTGCTCTCCTTCTCAGTAGCCTTGCTTGCTACTATGCTTCTTTGTTTTGTATGTTGTGTTCAGAAGCATTTCATTGGCCTGAGAAATTATGTATGAGTGTACTGTAAAGAAAAGAACTGCGTAATGCTAGACAGTAAGGGTCATATTTTCAATTACCGGCGCATCCCTGCAAAGTAGCAGGGATGCGGCAGTAATTGTGTGCCATGCCACCACCACCCATTGGCCCAAAACGTCACAGAAGCCTTACGCATCTGTGCCGTAAAGGCAGCGCATTGCTGGAGTTGCGTGCCAACGATGGCGCAGCTCCAGCAATGCTCTGGGGTACCCTATCTCCCCAATGCTGCATCAAGCCGTACGTCGGCTTCAAGCGCGCAGGGTTTGAGTCATGCATCATTGTCCTAAAAATGACTGATTGACATCTTGTAGATTTCCCTCAGCCACTTTTAGGATTCGTTCCTGCGCAGGTACGCCCTCCCTTGCGCCGGAACGCCCCCTGATGGCGCAGGGCTTTACAACGTGATGCATCGCCCATATGCCCATATGTGGTTTTTTTTTTAATATATACGCCGCACCAACACCATGGCGAGTCTTTTGTTCTGCCGCTGCGTCAGAAAAGGCACGCAACAATGGAGGAAAATCAGCCGCAACTTCCGCAAGGGACTTATAAATCAGCCCCAACAGACTGAAGTCCAGTCCTTCCTTTAGACAGTCACATGGCTATCAGAAGAAATAGTGGCGGTGGTGGCGGGTGGATTGATAGTTTGAGTATTCACTGATCTGCAAGCAGGATGGACTTTGTCTGTCACGTGTTGCGCACTGCTGCCTGCAGTGCCAGGCCTAGGCAAACCTCTTTAGTAGTCTGTTTATTGAGTTACATAGGAACTTTCTAAGTCAACGTTCCGCAAATCAGGCAATACGAATAACGTAGTATACCACATGAGATAGATCCCGTGGAATAGTTGTCTATCTATTTGCTATTTTTCCAAAATATGTTGTTATTGTTCTTTTGAAATGTTTGATTTGGTTGAAAAATCTCATCCATGTTTTCTGGTTTTTCTTTCTTTCATGTTGTACATCAGCTCCCCCCAAGGGCAAGAGGACACAGGAGGAGGGTGCTGAGGATGCAGGCCAGGATCGGGCAGGCGAGGGCTCCTTTGCTGGCCCCAGTAAGTTTACATTTTAATAAACAGTACCTATTTTTTCCTAGCGTTCCTCATTCGATTTTTTCTAAATCGTCTTTGATCTTCTTGTAGACTGGATATAAATTCTTATCCTGCCTCGAATATGACTCCCTGTGGTATTACTAGACTATTCTTATTAGTCTGTCTGTGTAGCTAACTAAGATTGGACATTTGGCAATTCCATTGGACTCCCATTATATTCAGCAATACCTCTATGCACTGTCTCCTTACTGACTAGATAGTGTGGCAGAGTCATTCAGCTCCCGAAGTCACCGATTATAGATCCCCAATGATCTCTAGATTATCGTACGCAGGACAAGAGAGTAGTACGGAGTCACAGCACAGTCAAGAAGTGTCAGAGGCACTCATGCTTGCAAAAATTCCAAAACCTTTAGCTCATCCACTCTAGTCTAGAGGAACAAAAACCACAGAGTCTATTTAAGTGTAAAAGCTTTATTAAAAGTAAACACATTTATTAAAATCTACTTTGTCATAAAACTATTTAACTGTAAACGGAAAAGTGGTTAGTGCTGACGATTAATTGGACACATTTCTTGTGGTCGAGCCGAACTCTCACCTAGTTTGAACTTGATCCTGGTCGTGTTCTTAGGACTCAGGAGTCAAGCTTCTGTCTGTTAGGAGAAAAAGTGGTGCGTGTTAAAAATCAAAAGCAAGCATTCATCAGTTGTGCATAAAAGTGCAGCAAGACAACAGCCTTCCCTGGAAAATGGGACATTTTTACTATGGAGTAGACAGTCACAAATTATTACATTGTATTCTGTTTTTTTAACATTTCTCCTAGACCAAATATTATATAGTAGTGAGTGGTGTATTCTAACATTCTTAAATGTACTTTGTAGGTGTAACATCTGGTGACGGGGCCAGCGCGGAGGTGGCTGTGTTGGACTTGGACTCGGAGGCCTCTGGGGAGGAGGCGGCGTTAGAAGAGCTGGTGGCCGTTCCTGTGGGGGATCAAACGGTGGTGGCGGAAACAGGTAAGCTATATATTCCTTACTTATTGAGATTGAAGACTGCATAGTGTGCTTTCTGCACGGGTGTATTACAATTACAAATCAACCAGGTAGTAGCCTCCTCGAAATGTACTTCGACTTAGCTGTGAAGTTTTTGGTGAGAAGAATCCCAATAAGTTCTTAGACGAACGTGATGGATGGGATGAACGAAAAGCGAAAGAAGGGTGTAAGTAAGTGGGACGCGAACTTGTATGATGGCTGGCAAAGAAGAACGATATGTGTTTGCTTGGACCCAGAGGTGGCTGGGAAGGAAAGAATATGGTATGGTGCATGGCTGGGTCAATGATGAAGCAAGGATGGGTGGAAGGACAGCAGCCTGGGTGGGTGAAACAGAAACTGTATGTGTGCGTATACCTTGACTGAATGGATGCCTGGAGCATGGTATTCTCTGACTCTTACATAGCACATGTGTATCTAGAGAGAGTAGATGGTCGCCAGGTGAAGTAAGTGTTACCTTGAAGAGCATGTACCACCGCACCCGCACGTCCGTCCCAGTGCAGGGAAGGCAAGGAAAAGAAATTGTAAATGTGTCCAATACTACCATGAATAGTAGCAGTACTTTGTATTGCGTTTGCATTCACAGCATATATCTGGTTATTACGGTGGACACTCCGTACCTCTCTTAATAACTTTAGTTTACTTGTAGTACGTCATTCATGTGTGGGTGTATCACTGTTCACTCAATATTAAGCAAAGCACCTAAAGTCATCTCATCTGTCATTAAATACGTCCCATGTGAAGTGATAGATAATCAAATTAGTTAGCTTCTTCAGTTTCCTTTTCTAGTACTCATTTGCACTGTAGGGTGAAAGGTAAATTAATTAAGCAGTAGCCCTTGTAACAGAGTATTCTCAGTGCCACCCGTAATAGAAAAGTAATAGCTTCACCACCTGCATGTACTGGACCGGTACAGTAACGCAAGTCTGTCTCCATCATCATGGTGTGCAACTTTTTTTCTCGGGTGCAACTTCACTGTGCTGTGTCCATGTCATTCTGCCGGCTTGCATAAGATAACGTACCCATTTCCCTAAACAAGAGAGAAGAAGAAGAATAAGACTGGGGTACTGTCATAGTCGACTGTAATGGAAGTCCATAGTGGTCGTAGAATTAGTTCATTAAACTACCACTACTGTTAGAGCAAGGATGCAGAAGTGGGAGGTTACATAGATACTGTCCTCAATAGTTATGTACTGTGCTTTCAATTTGCTACTTGTACTCTGTGACCCAACTTTCGGCTCAATCACTTTGTGTTATTAATAAGGAGCATTGGTTACAGACTATGTCTTTCTTTCTTCATATAGTTGCTCCTTCCAAATCAACAACAAGGAGGGAGCAGGCTAGATTGGCCCGGCAACGGAGGCTGGAGGCCACAGTCGCCGAGTATCGGCGGCTGGTGGCCCTGGAGGAGGAGGAGGACACGCAGTCGAGCGGGGCAACATCTTCGACTGTGACCACTGCATCCTCCTCCGTGACTAAGCCAGCGGGACCGAGCCGGGCTAAGAAAGCCGACCGCCACCGCCAAGCAACCGAAATACCAGCTGCCCCCCACAGGAGCTGCAAGGAACGCCAACGCCGCCTACGAGTCCACATGTCCAACCTGGAGCAGGAGGTCCTGGGGTATAAGACCTTGGTTAAGGGCCTCCGCTCCGAGCTTGCCACCCTCCGCAAGGAGTATGATGCCCATGCCGCATCATGCACCAGCACCAGCACCCTCCAGTAGTGGAGTGTCCCTTGCCCTTTTTTTATAGACTTTTGGGGGGTGGGATTTGGGAGTTGGGATCGTTTTGGGACGTTTCAGAGACAATCGTTGGGGTTAGGGTGGGTGAGGGAGATTATTTTGTTAGGGATAAATAAATATATTTTTCAACTTTATCTGACCATACCTGTTTTTTACTGCTTTTCAGTCTGGTGGGTGGGGGGCGGGGGTGTAACAGTAACTTTGTTTTCCTGAACAGTCGTAGGACTTTAGTAGTACAACCGTCAATCTCTTGTCTACTCCGAAATAATACTCCATTATACTACCTCCCACCAAACGCTTATCTTACCTGTAATTTGTGTTAGAAATTAGGGCTAGGCCCAGGGCTGGCTCCAGGTGAAATGGGGATTAACGTTGTCATTCCTGGGCGGGTGACATTTCCTCATTGCGGTGGTACTAGTGGTGTGACACAGTGGCAGTTGCATGCCTATGGAAAAAAAGAAAACGAAACCTTGTTTGTACTCCTTACTGTAGCATTACAACGGTTACGGTACGATCGAGAAAATAGCAGGTGACAGTACACTAGAACAGTGCCATAATGTAGCCTAACAAATGGTAAAGTATTGCAAGTATAACTAGTACTTGTGTTGAATTTATTTGACATTGGCTACTACTACTAGAAGATATAGTACTGAAGCTGAGTAAGTCTAGAAGATATCCTCGTATTCCTTCACCAGCCTGTTGCTGCTATCACCTTATCCTCCCCAGCAAGTGTGTGGAATTATTGATGTCATTTTAGTCAGACATCAAGCAAAACAACACAGCCCGGGGGAAGAGGGTTAGGGTTTGTAAAATGGATGGGAATGGGGGTTTCTTTTTGGGTAGGTTTTGTTGAGAGAAGAAAAAAAAGCAGAGCATGGACAAACAATAATTGAAGATACAGAGTTTACAGACAATCTTTGGTTACAAACTAAAGGTAAGCACATGCAGTCACACTCATAGAATAAAAGACAACAATGGATACTGTATCTGTATTGCGTATGTTGTTGGAGTTGTCCTGTTGAAATTGGTAAGTAAGTTGCATGCAGCAAACAATTCCTCTTATTGGCGGCACTCCTCCATTCCAGCTGACGCTTCGTCCATCAATGTGGTGGTGACCACTGACAGAAGAGACACCCTGTCCACTGCCTGCCTGGCGGATGTTGACTGAAACCCGGCCTGTAATTATTGAACGGAAAACAGGAAGTGCTATTACAATACCACTGATAAATAAATAAAAGGTATGTACGCTGTGTGGTTCAAAAAGTGACACTTTGATTTCCCTAATAGACAGTACAATATTTTTGAAATTGCGTGCTCTGTCTGAGTCACCTTTTTAAGGATCAATAAGTATGGCCAAAATATTATAGCGGATCTTTCCCCTCAAGGTGGGTGTACTACTGTGTTTTAGAACAAAATTTGACCTTCCCAGCAATGCTCCCACCAAGACCCTTACTAAAGCCAGTCGCAAAAATGTAGAAGAACCCAATCATATCTCCAAAAACGATGCCTAGCAGAAAAATGGTTACAAAACGTACTTTGAAAGTAACAGTAGACCCAAATACAGACCGTGGATTGTATTCAAACCACTTGCCTGCAAGCAAAAGTATCCATAGCCAGCATCGCTCCAACAGTGCTCTACAACAACAGAACCGCGTTGCAATAGAACCCCCCTAAACACATGCAATCCTGCTGCTAGGGCTAACCCTAACGAACCCTAACTTACAAAAAGTGCCAAAACTGGTGTTTCCTTATGGATTTTGTCCAACAAACTTCTAGCCGGTATTAGACCTTCCCAGGAATGCCCCAGGCAAGACCCGCCAACCCACCCGCAAAAAAACACGCGACAACACCCCCAAACAGCGAAAAAGCTAAATCTCATACTTACAATATCTCTCGGCCTTCGGTCCAAAGTAACGCGCTGTGCAGCTAGGTCATCATCAATCATCATAACTCCTGTTTTCCACCACGGATTTCCTGAAAAGCAAATGCAATCAAGATTAGACTGTCGCAGCAGTGCTTCGACAGAGACCCCGGCCGCAACCCACCCACGAACAGCAGGAAGCCCCCCAAAACGCTACATTGAGCAAGATGTCTGAAGAAATGGCAAAAAAAAGGCTTTTCCTTAAGGATTTTGTCCAAAACACTTCTATCCGGCATTAGACCTTCCCAGGAATGCCCCAGCCAAGACCCGCCAACCCACCCGCAAAAAAACACGCGACAACACCCCCAAACAGCGAAAAAGCTAAATCTCATACTTACAATATCTCTCGGCCTTCGGTCCAAAGTAACGCGCTGTGCAGCTAGGTCATCATCAATCATCATAACTCCTGTTTTCCACCACGGATTTCCTGAAAAGCAAATGCAATCAAGATTAGACTGTCGCAGCAGTGCTTCGACAGAGACCCCGGCCGCAACCCACCCACGAACAGCAGGAAGCCCCCCAAAACGCTACATTGAGCAAGATGTCTGAAGAAATGGCAAAAAAAAGGCTGTTCCTTATGGATTTTGTCCAAAACACTTGTATCCGGTATTAGACCTTCCCAGGAATGCCCCAGGCAAGACCCGCCAACCCACCCGCAAAAAAACACCCGACACAACACCCCCAAACAGCGGAAAAGCTAAATCTCATACTTACAATGTCTCTCGGCCTTCGGTCCAAACGCGGCGCTGTGCAGCTAGGTCGTCATCATCATCAATCATCATAACTCCTGTTTTCCACCACGGATTTCCTGAAAAGCAAATGCAATCAAGATTAGACTGTCGCAGCAGTGCTTCGACAGACACCAAAAATTACACACAAACCCCCGGAACCCCGCCAAAGAGCACCTCAAAGGCAAGCAAGTCAGCAAAAACGGCAAGAAATTTCCACCTCATATTTGGTCCAAAACACTTTTGTCCATTATTAGAGCTTCACAGCAATGGGCCCAAAACCGTCAACTCACCCGCAAAGAAGTACACCCCCACAAGTGCTGAGTCTTTCTTCATTGTGCGTAATCCAGCACTCTGCTTGGAGGGAAATCGCAGTCTGGAGGAGGAGGATAGAGGAGCATGTTCTTCAGAACTTGTGAACCTGAGGAATGTAGACTGCGGCACCTTCAAATCAATAAGCAAACAAGTGAAGACAGTTCTGATGATGGTCTTGTTTTTGGGATTAGGTGATTAAAGTTTGAATTAAATTAACTGTGCAAAACAAAGAAAGAGAGACACAAAGCACACAGGAATAAAAGTGAATAAGGACGAAAAAGAAAGTTCTTGATTGATTGTCTCATTTTCAGGGCTCGGTGTCAGGGAATAAGAACAAGATTTCGTCATCATACTCTGCGAATTCAGGCTGGATGAGGTCAGTGGCACCGAACAGAGAAAAAATCCCCTCATCTACGTTGCTGTCCTCCTCGTCTTCATGCGGCGTGCTTTCTCGTACTTTGTAATCTGGTGGTATGAGGTGCTGATTCATCTTGATCATTGTCAGCCGCTCCACATTTTTGGGCGAGAGGCGGCTCCGTTTGGGAGTTACAATGCCACCAGCAGCACTGAAAACACGTTCAGAAGACACACTTGCGAGTGGGCAAGACAAATAGTTTATAGCCAGGTTGTAGAGCTGTGGCCACAATTGTTTTTTGCCATGCCAATACTGCAATGGCTCCTCATTAAGAAAGACCACTGTTGAGTCATTCAGATAGTCCTGCACCATCGACTCAAGGTCATCAACTGTTCCTCCACTTTGCTTACTTTTTGCTGTGCTGGCTGTGACATTTTTTCGAGAACCATACCCCATCAAACTTAGCCAATCCTCCTCCCCAGCCACTGTTAGTGTTGTCATTGTGTGTGGTGCAGATGATCCAGTTGCCGGTGTCTTTAACGGCTGAGAGGTCACTTGTGCCCCAGCCACAGGTGCAGAAGTGGATTCTTGTGACTGCGGATGGCCTGCTGATGCTGATGCTGATGTACTGGCTTCTCCTTCAATAACCTGCCGTTCTTTTTCAAACCTCTTGGCTGACCAGGCTAACCAATGTTTGTACTTTTGAACATCTGCATCAGCGAAAGGAAAGAATGCGTTGTCTGCCAGCGCCTTTTTGTAGCGTGGATCCAGAATAGTAGCACAAATGTAATGCTGATCTGAGTTGATGTTTTTAAGACGTTCATCACCACGTAGGCGATGTAATAATTTCTCAGACAAAATGAAATGGGTTTTTTTTTTTTCATCTTTTTGAAACTCAGAAGAAACCGCCATCAGTTGGTGCTCCAGTATGCACAACAATGGGATAGCTTTTCCCAAATTACAGTCCTCCTGGCTGACTGCACGCGTGAAGAACTCAAAAGGACGAAGCATGTCTGTCAGGCTTTTAACTATGGCCCATTGCGCCTTACTCATCCGCAGGTCCTCCTTCTGAGATGTAGCCTCTGTCAAGAAATAGTGATCGAGTACCGTATACTGCTCATACAGACGCTCAAGCATGTAGAAGGTTGAGTTCCAACGTGTTGCCACCTCCTGGATGAGTGCTTTCACTGGCATTCCACGTTCAAGTAGCAGTCTCCGCAGATGCTTCCGGGCCTTAAAAGAATGGCTGAAATGGTTGCACATTTTGCGGCAGGTGGCCATTACCTCGAACGCTGGACTCTCTTTATCACTCAAGAATTTTTGAACTACCAGGTTGATACAGTGCGCCAAACACGGCACTCTAACATGGTCACCCTTCGACATGGCCTTAACTACATTGGCGCCATTATCCGTGGAAACATAACCAATCTTGCGTTTTAGGGGGGATAGCATTGTCAAGACCTTTTTGTCAAACTCTTCCAAAAGGTTTTCTGCTGTGTGACTTTTCTCCAAGCCAAACATGGCTAGTGTTGCATGTTTCCGAGCAGCTTTGAAAACTTGGTCCGGGTCAACACCTGCGTTTAGCTTTGCTATAACACCTGAAAAAGAGACCCAGTGTGCAGTGATGCACATGTAATCATCGCCTGGGCCACTGGTCCACATGTCTGTTGTCAGATGTATTGTGTGAACAGCACTCTTCTGCAAAGCTGCCCCAATCGCCTGCAGCACATCTTCATGTAGTGCTGGAACCGCAACTCTGGCAAAATAGAACCGGCTCGGAACCTTCCATTTAGGGCAGAGCGTTGCCACTAATTCAAGAAAACCTACCGCTTCTACAAAAGAAAAAGGTATAAGGTCCACAGCTAGCATTTTAGCCAGCTTAGTGTTATACAGACGCGTCAGTGGGTGGTTGCGTTCATATGGCACGTCTGAAGTAAGCATTGTTCTAATGTTGCCCTGGACCAAGCATTTACGGGCTGATAATGACTTCGTTGACCCAATTTTGCTCGCTGGTGAACTTTTGTGCGTTGGTGTCTCACTCGCTCCAACACTCTTAGTGTGCCTCACATTGGGTGTGCTGCTGACAGGGGTACTGGGTGTAAGGGAAGTGTTTGACACGTCTTCTTCCTGCTCGTCATCATCAGATGAAACATCAACGTTTCCTTGAATTTGGCCTTTCTTGATTGCATCTAGGTGCGCAAACCATTTGACAGTGTGCTGTCTCCTAAGATGACCTCTCTGGCCTCCGGTACCATAGTTGGTACCTGGCTTACCACGACTAACTGCTTGCTTACAAATGGTACAAATGGCAAACTTTGGATTTTTTGGACAAACAGTAAAGAAGTCCCAAACTGGGGACTTGAAGTGTCTGTGGGACATGGAGGAGGCGGCGATACTGGTGGTGGTGGTCATGAAGCTAATGCCAGATGAAGTGGAGGATGTGGATTGCCCAACTTTTGTACGTTTTGCACTTTCACCGCCACTAATTAAGGTCGAGATTGACGGAGGTCTCTTCTTGCCAGAAAGAAATATGGAAGCGGGACGAGTTGGTGTACTACTTAACTCCAATGATTGTGGTGTTTCCACTGCCTCCTCATCGACAACATCATCATCACGCTCAGCAGCTCTTCGGGCTAGGGTCAAAATGTCGGTTTGCTGCATGCCCGCTGGGGCTGCAGTGACCTTTATGATGACTGGGTCGTCGTTGGCAGAGTCTTCATCAGCAGCAGTATCCGCCACTTCTTGTTGAGACTCATCACACTCCATAACTCTGAGACTTTGGACGAGCTTCCTTTTACGCTTAACTACCTTTGTTTGTTCCCAAGTTTGATCCGTATCATCAGAAGGAGGTGTGCTTGAAGAGGATGTAGACACCACCCTTGATCTCTTCCTTGCTAGGGGTGTGGAAGACAATGAAGGATCATCAGGAGGAGTGGCTTCCTCAAATGATACCTCGCCTTGATTGTCGATTTCCTGATGTGCCCCTACTTCGGGAGGAACAACTATTGTGGGCACTTGTTGTGACCCTCCATGCACCTCTGCTTGCGCATCTCCTTGCGCTGCCTCTCCTTCCACATGTACTTGGGCTTGTACTTGCACATGTGATTGTTGTTGCCACTGTGGTTGTTCAACACTCGTCAGATGAGCTACAACAACCTGTGTTGATTGAGGGACATTGCTACTGCTTTCTTGCGATGAGCCAACATCACTGGTCGATGGTGATTGAAGAAGTATACTGGCTGCCTCTGCAGCACTCAAGGGCTTGGACTTAAGTTGGCGTGGTGGTGGTGGTGGCACTGAGCCCAATGGAGCGGGGGTGCTGCTGCCAGCTTGGTCCCCAGCAGATCCCGCTGCAGCTGCTGCAGGCATACTTTTTTTTTTACTCACAAAAAAAGGGGCGGGCGGCACACCAGTGTCCTTGGTAACTTGCTTCTTCTGCTCCTTACTGGCACCTTTCTTGCTAGAGGAGCTACGGGTTACTTTTTTTGGGGCCATCTTCTTCAGAGCAGGTCAGCAGGCAGCAGTTGCACGAGTTGCAGAGGGTTCTGTGTCCAGACGTGACGTCGCGTGACGTTATGCTGCACACACCGCTGCAGGACTTCTTCCTGGCACTGGTGGTTCTATTGAGTCTTCTTGTGCACCTAAAAGCAATGGAAGACAGAGGAACATCAGTTCAGTTATACACCCCAAAAAATCGACAAAACACAGAAAAATGAGCACAATCCCATGCCATCCATGATGTTTACATTGAAGACACCCCACAGAAAGACTGGGGACATGCAAGTATGCAACACTCACTACCCCTGGGCATAAGGGATGAAAAGTAGGCAAAATAAGTGCAGGCCTCAGACACTGCCTCTCCTCAAAATGGCCCCCTTACACCCCAAGCACATGTTGCCTGTACCAGCCAGCACTCAAGATGGCCACCACCACCACCCACATGGCCAGTCCACATCAACAGTACACCCCCAAAAAACAGAAAAACAGCCAGAAATCACCACAATCCAATGCCATCCATGATGTTTACATCAAAGAGAGTGAGACAACACCACAGGCACACTCAGTCCATGCACCACCACCACCCCTGGGCAAGCAAAAGGCCACACCAGCAGCCCCCCAAAAACGACAAAAAACAATAAAATAAGCACAATCCCAGCCCATCCATGGCCTCAATTATGTTTAAATTCAAGAAGACATCCCACAGAAAGACTAGGCCCATGCAACACTCACCACCCCTGGGCAAAGGGCCACACCAGCAGGCCCAAAAAAACGACAAAAACCAATAAAATCTGCACAATCCCAGCCCATCCATGGCCTCAATGGTGTTTAAATTCAAGAAGACACCCCACAGAAAGACTAGGCCCATGCAACACTCACCACCCCTGGGCAAAGGGCCACACCAGCAGGCCCAAAAAAACGACAAAAAACAATAAAATCTGCACAATCCCAGCCCATCCATGGCCTCAATGGTGTTTAAATTCAAGAAGACACCCCTCAGAAACACTAGGCCCATGCAACACTCACTACCCCTGGGCATAAGGGATGAAAAGTAGGCAAAATAAGTGCAGGCCTCAGACACTGCCTCTCCTCAAAATGGCCCCCTTACACCCCAAGCACATGTTGCCTGTACCAGCCAGCACTCAAGATGGCCACCACCACCACCCACATGGCCAGTCCACATCAACAGTACACCCCCAAAAAACAGAAAAACAGCCAGAAATCACCACAATCCAATGCCATCCATGATGTTTACATCAAAGAGAGTGAGACCACACCACAGGCACACTCAGTCCATGCACCCCACCCCTGGGCAAGCAAAAGGCCACACCAGCAGCCCCCCAAAAACGACAAAAAACAATAAAATAAGCACAATCACAACCCATCCATGGCCTCAATTATGTTTAAATTCAAGAAGACACCCCACAGAAAGACTAGGCCCATGCAACACTCACCACCCCTGGGCAAAGGGCCACACCAGCAGGCCCAGAAAAACGACTAAAAACAATAAAATCTGCACAATCCCAGCCCATCCATGGCCTCAATGGTGTTTAAATTCAAGAAGACACCCCTCAGAAACACTAGGCCCATGCAACACTCACTACCCCTGGGCATAAGGGATGAAAAGTAGGCAAAATAAGTGCAGGCCTCAGACACTGCCTCTCCTCAAAATGGCCCCCTTACACCCCAAGCACATGTTGCCTGTACCAGCCAGCACTCAAGATGGCCACCGCCACCACCCACATGGCCAGTCCACATCAACAGTACACCCCCAAAAAACAGAAAAACAGCCAGAAATCACCACAATCCAATGCCATCCATGATGTTTACATCAAAGAGAGTGAGACCACACCACAGGCACACTCAGTCCATGCACCACCACCACCCCTGGGCAAGCAAAAGGCCACACCAGCAGCCCCCCAAAAACGACAAAAAACAATAAAATAAGCACAATCCCAGCCCATCCATGGCCTCAATTATGTTTAAATTCAAGAAGACACCCCACAGAAAGTCTAGGCCCATGCAACACTCACCACCCCTGGGCAAAGGGCCACACCAGCAGGCCCAAAAAAACGACAAAAACCAATAAAATCTGCACAATCCCAGCCCATCCATGGCCTCAATGGTGTTTAAATTCAAGAAGACACCCCACAGAAAGACTAGGCCCATGCAACACTCACCACCCCTGGGCAAAGGGCCACACCAGCAGGCCCAAAAAAACGACAAAAAACAATAAAATCTGCACAATCCCAGCCCATCCATGGCCTCAATGGTGTTTAAATTCAAGAAGACACCCCTCAGAAACACTAGGCCCATGCAACACTCACTACCCCTGGGCATAAGGGATGAAAAGTAGGCAAAATAAGTGCAGGCCTCAGACACTGCCTCTCCTCAAAATGGCCCCCTTACACCCCAAGCACATGTTGCCTGTACCAGCCAGCACTCAAGATGGCCACCACCACCACCCACATGGCCAGACCACATCAACAGTACACCCCCAAAAAACAGAAAAACAGCCAGAAATCACCACAATCCAATGCCATCCATGATGTTTACATCAAAGAGAGTGAGACAACACCACAGGCACACTCAGTCCATGCACCACCACCACCCCTGGGCAAGCAAAAGGCCACACCAGCAGCCCCCCAAAAACGACAAAAAACAATAAAATAAGCACAATCCCAGCCCATCCATGGCCTCAATTATGTTTAAATTCAAGAAGACACCCCACAGAAAGACTAGGCCCATGCAACACTCACCACCCCTGGGCAAAGGGCCACACCAGCAGGCCCAAAAAAACGACAAAAAACAATAAAATCTGCACAATCCCAGCCCATCCATGGCCTCAATGGTGTTTAAATTCAACAAAACAGTTGTATCATGCACCCATAACCAACCCTGGTCCTACTGGATACTGTGGCTACCCACAATATAATTTATTTAATTTTCTGAAAAAGTTCCAAAATTGTACTTGCAGCAACTGTAATGCCCCAAACAAACTTACTTGTGAAAGTTGATTTCTAATCCAAAAGTGATCCAAAGACAGTCAAAAAGGCCTCAAATCCAAATATCCAGCAGCACCCACAAAAAGTAATCCTTCCAGCTCCAGATCCAAATGAAAGTGACCAGGAGATGGACAAAGCACTGGGAGGAGCCTGCTGGGCAGGAACAGGAAGTTGGAGACTGTGGGGCACTCCCTTCCTCCCTCCCCCCCAAAATGGACTCCTTGCAAAAAAAAAGGCCATGCAAATGTCAACCTGAGGAGTGATTCTGATAAAAATCATAATTTTCTGAAGGTTTATCCTGTTTGCTGGTGATTTTCTTGTGCGAAATTGCAAAATCTCTATTTCGCAAGTGCGAGATTGTTCCTTTCCGCCGCAACTACGTGTTCGCAATTGCGAACTCTCGCGAGGTGTGCTGTGCAAGGTGGCAAGCCGCGAGTACGTATTCGCGGGCGACAAACTCCCGCGGGAACACGCAGCAAGATCTAAAATGGCGCGTCACTCGCAAAGAAAAACAACTCGGCAAACGCTAAAATGACGGAAAGTGAACGCCGTGCACCACGCCGCGCGCCGCAACCAAGCAAAAAATCCGCCGCGAGCGGATTCACGGATTTTCGACAAATTCGCGAGAGTTCGCGGATTGCGAATTTGCCGAAAATCCGAAAAATCCGCAATCGGAGCGGATTTTACGCCCATGCTTACTTATGATTGGTTCTTTCTGCTTCTTCACCGTACCTTTAAACTGATTCCTTATGAGGGGTTCTCTCTGCTTCTTCACCGCAGCTTTACACTGATTCCTTATGAGGGGTTCTTTCTGCTTCTTCACCGTACCTTTATATTGATTCCTAGTTAGTGGTTCTTTCTGCTTCTTCGCCGTACCTTTACACTGATTCCTTATGAGGGGTTCTTTCTGCTTCTTCACCGTAGCTTTACACTGATTCCTTATCAGTGGTTCTTTCTGCTTCTTCGCCGTACCTTTACACTGATTCCTTATGAGGGGTTCTTTCTGCTTCTTCGCCGTACCTTTACACTGATTCCTAATGAGGGGTTCTTTCTGCTTCTTCACAATACCTTTACATTGATTCCTAGTGCGTGGTTCTTTCTGCTTCTTCACCGTATCTTTACACTGATTCCTAGTTAGTGGTTCTTTCTGCTTCTGCGCCGTATCTTTACACTGATTCCTAGTGAGTGGTTCTTTCTGCTTCTTCACTGTACCTTTACCTTATTTCCTAGTGAGTTGTCCTTTTTGCTTCTTGGCCGTTCTTTTACACTGATTCCTAGTGAGTGGTTCTTTCTGCTTCTTCGCCATACCTTTACACTGATTCCTAGTGAGGTGTTCTTTCTGCTACTTCACCGTACATTAACATTGATTCCTAGTGCGTGGTTCTTTATGCTTCTTCACTGTATCTTTACACTGATTCGCCGTACCTTTACACGGATTCCTGGTGAGTTGTTCTTTCTGCTTCGTCGCTGTACCTGTACTTGGATTCCCAATGATTGGTTCTTTCTGCTTCTTCACCATAACTTTACATTGATTCCAAGTGATTGTCTGTTTCATCTTTCTTCGCCATACCTTTACATTGGCCCTAGTGCGTGGTTCTTTATGCTTCTTCGCCGTACTTTTACACTGATTCCTTATGAGGGGTTCTTTGTGCTTTTTCACACGTACCTTTACACTGATTCCTTATGAGGGGTTCTTTCTGCTTCATCACCATACCTTTACATTGATTCCTAGTGCGTGGTTCTTTATGCTTCTTCGCCGTACTTTTACACTGATTCCTTATGAGGGGTTCTTTGTTCTTTTTCACACGTACCTTTACACTGATTCCTAGTTAGTGGTTCTTTCTGCTTCTTCGCCGTTCATTTACACTGATTCCTTATGAGGGGTTCTTTCTGCTTCTTCACCGTACCTTTACATTGATTCCTAATGAGTGGTTCTTTCTGCTTCTTTGCCGTATCTTTACACTGATTCCTAGTGAGTGCTTCTTTCTGCTTCTTCACCGTACCTTTACATTGATTCCTAATGAGTGGTTCTTTCTGCTTCTTTGCCGTATCTTTACACTGATTCCTAGTGAGTGCTTCTTTCTGCTTGTTCGCCGTATCTTTACACTGATTCCTAGTGAGTGCTTCCTTCTGCTTCTGCGCCGTTCCTTTACACTGATACCTAATCAGGGGTTCTTTCTGCTTCTTCGCCGTATCTTTACACTGATTCCTAGTGAGTGGTTCTTTCTGCTTCTTCGCCGTATCTTTACACTGATTCCTAGTGAGGGGTTCTTTCTGCTTCTTCGCCGTACCTTTACACTGATTCCTATTGAGTGGTTCTTTCTGCTTCTTCACATACCTTTACACTGATTCCTAGTGAGGAGTTCTGGCTGCTTCTTAACATCACATGTACTTGCATTCCTACTGAGTGGTTCTTTGCGCTTCTTCGATGTACCCTTACTCGGATGCCTTCTGACTGGTTCTTTCTATGCTGTACCTTTACACTGATTCCTAGTGAGTGGTTCTTTCTACTTCTTTGCCGTACCTTTACATTGATTTCTACTGCTTCTTCATCATAACTTCACAATGAGTGAGTGGGTCACTTTCATAATACAATGTTACCTCTACTTACTAGTGATCCCTTCCCACAGTTTTAAAGCGGAAGCTTCTCAACGTCTTAGTGGGAGTGTGTCACAGAGATTGATTGTTTCACTTTGTCACTATGTGATTGCTTTTCTCATTTTCCCATTGAGTGTCTCTTAAAGTTCCCGGTTACGCGCCAGGACTCAAAGATTGAATCAACATTTGTTGCAAATTTACCTTTTAGTTCATAGTCTATCTGGTGTCACTGACTGTTCCATCTCAGCGAGTGCTCATTTCTGCCTATCCAGAGGTTCTTCTGTTGGTCTGCGTGCAGTGCTTAATTTGAGCCAGTGGTTTCCGGTTGTGCCTATCCAGGGGTACTTCTGTTGGTCTACGTACAATGGTTAATTTGAGCCAGTGGTTTCTGGTTCTGCGTATCCAGGGGTACTTCTGTAGGTCTACGTGCAGTGCTTAATTTGAGCCAGTGGTTTCCGGTGCTCAGTACCAGCACTTAATCACCAACGCCAGCGCTTTTCATGAGTACCAGTTAAGGACACATTTATTTTAGGTAGACATGGGGAGATTAAATGAGTTACCCAGAATCGCAGGATGTTGAGGCGATGAAGAGAATCGAACCAGGTTCCCCAGCTCCGACGTTAGCAGCTCTGGCCGTTATGCCACATCCTCTACCGACTTTCATGGTTAGTAGTTGGTTCAGTTTTAGGTGGCACTTACAGGAGAAATGGGCTGGTGCAAGCTGCCTCATGACGGGAGCCCCGGCACTTATTTTTTCACAAATTAATCACTGTCTACGTGTGTGTAAATCCCCCTACATCCTCCAGCCGGGGCCCTCCAGGAACAGGGCCACCATTGCTTGCGTCTCCCTCTTAGGAGCTGTGAGAATTTCCAGGACAAATTCGAGCAAAGCAAAGGGATTCCCTGCAAAGCTCCAAAGCTCCTTTCCCTGAGAAAGCGGATTGTGGCCGAGCCAACAGGCCTGGTTTTCCCAAGGGGGCAGGAACAAGAACCCTTTGTAACCAACACAAGGCTACTGTGGATGCAACCCCCTGACCGGAAGAGGAGCAGGCCTGAGCCAACAGGTCTGTACAATGTGAAGCCTCTTACGTGGGGTCCTGGGCCGCTATTATTAAAGGCTTTCTAAATTCCAAGCATTTTCAACTAAAACAATTTTAATACAGTGCTGCATGACTAGGGCTCATACGTCAGCAGGCTCCTGAGGCCAGAACAATGTTAAGACATTGACCTGGGTAAAGCACAAACAGCTTTCTTCCTGGAGCCTGGTAGAATGGGGCAGAACAGCTGCCCGGGTAAACACCTTGGGTCTCATTTATGAGGCTGTGCGTCACTTTTACGCCACCAGTGCGTCACTTTTTGTGACGCACCAGCAGCATAAAAAATGTGCCTTGTTGCACCATATTTACAAAGTGACGCATCTAGGTAGATGCGTCACTTTGTAATTCCCTATGCTACATTATACCTACGCCATGTATAATGTATGCAGGGGTGGGCGTTCTGACGCAAGAAAGGGTCATAGAAGTGACGCTGTGAAATCTATAAGATTTCACTGCGCCACTTCTAGGACACAAATGCGTCAATTTCTTGCGCCTGCCTCACAGCAGGCGTAAGACTGACGCAGGCCCTTTCACATGGGGCTTGCCCCATGTGAAAGGACACATTGCTGGAGTTGCGTCACTTTTGTGACACACTCCAGCAATGCGTCACTTTTGCGCCATACAGATACGTCAGAAATACTGTAACTCCTTGCGACATGATGCGTCATGCATTAAATATGACGCATCAGGTATGTCGCAAGGAGTGCGCACTGAGAAGTGATGCATCGCTGCTTTCACGCAGCGATGCGTAATTTCTCACAACCGAGGCCCCTTTACTTCAAGGTATCTATCTGGTCGCGTTATACATCCACACTATCTGCAGTTAACGTGGAAAGCATTGCCCAACAAAATATTTGCAACAATTCTCATTGAAGCTGTTCCCTTTACTGCAAAGATTTGCTCATGCAATTTCTTTGAGTTTAGATCTGGTGAAAATTTCAGTGCAAACTGAAAAATCCGTAATTGGTGCATAGTAGTGAAAGTGAAAACCAGGCACTAAGGGGCAGATCTACAAGAAAGTGCAGCAGCGTGCCACCGAAAGCCCTTTGGCTGCGCCAGGCTGCAGCACTTTCAGAGCACAGGAATGCGACATATCTACAATATGTAGCATTCGTGTGCTCTCTCCTGCGCTGGCGCACAAACTGCAGCCATGCGCCGGGGCAGGCACCCTTGCATTATGGTGCAAGAATGCCTGCGCCTTGGGGAGATTTTTTTTTGTGCAGGAAGGGGCACCTTTCTGCACAAAAACAATCACTACAAGCATTATCCTATTTCAATGCGTGCTGTAGAATTCAGCTCGCATTGAAAGAGGAAAAAACGAGGAGAAATGAAAACATTTATCCTCGTTGCGCATTTCAAGGTTAACGATTTCTCGCAAATCTGGAAATGTGTCTGGTTCCATGAGGGTTGTGTGGGACCACCCATAGCAACACATATGGAACGCCCCTTTCACGCAAAGTGCTGCGTGTAAAGGGGCGATATTTACAAGGACAGGAAAAGCCACGCAGGGTGGCTCTTCCTGTCCTTGGAAATATGTGGCAAAGAAATGCACTGCCAGTGCGTCACAAAAAGTGACGTACTGGCAGCGCAAGGGGCTTGTAAATCTGCCCCTAAATCTGCTTGCATTCTTTAATCCATTTTGCACTGAACTCAATATGAGGCCGAAAGAGTCGACAACCATACATGTTGAGATCAGTGTGCTATTTAAACCTGGTGATTAAAGAGATTGAAGGCACTGAGGTCCTATCACAGGGCAGCCTAATTAGACCGGTACGTAGCCAGTGTGTCAAGGGCCCTCGTGTAGGAAAGGAAAGGGGCCCATGGAGTCTTTTAGAATGATAAAATGCAGAAATAAGTAGAGTTCTGAGGGCCCATCAGGTCTCTGGGCTCTGGTGCCGCTGCTCCTGCTGCACCAGTGGAAGCCAAACCCCCTGACCCAAACCAGTCTTTCAGGCTTCTAAATGAAAGCAGTTTGGTGATTCCTGTCTGCTTCATTATTACTGAATTCAGCCCTTGTCTGAATTATGCATCAGACTCACTGTCTTAGTTTGTACCAGGGCGCACCATCAGGTCTCTGTGGCCAGCACACTCAGGGCGATGCACTCCAAATTGCACTAAAAAAAAGTTTGCCAAAACCAATACGTTTCACCTGTGCAGGAGCTATTGCCTTTGCCAATGTTTTTTAGCAATGTTGTACAGCAGAGTAGAGAGGAGTAGAGTAGAGAGGAGTGGCATGGTGTAGAGTGGTGTAGAGTGTAGTGGAGTGGAGGGAAGTAGGATGGGGTAGAGTGCAGTGGCATAGAGTGCAGTGGCATATAGTGGAATGGCAAAGAGTGACGTGCATATAATGGTGTGACATAGAGTGAAGTAGAGTGGCGTAGGGTGGAGTTGCATAGAGTGACGTACATTGGAGTCGCACAGAGTAGAGTAAAGGGACATAGAGTAGAGTACAGTGGTATAGAGTGGAGTGGCGTAGAGTAGAGTGTCTTAGTGTGGAGTGGAGTGACTGGAGTGGGGTAGAGTTGCCTATAGAGGAGTCGAGTGGCATAGAGTGCAGTGGCATAGAGTTGAGCAGTGCAGAGCAGAGTAAAGTAGCATACAGTGCAGTGGTACAGAATAGAGTGGCGTTGAGTGTAGTGGCAAAGAATGCAGTGGTGCAGAGTATAGTGACGTAGAGTGCAGCGGAATGGTGCACAGTAGAGTTCAGTGGAGCAGAGTAGACCCAGGTAGGGTAGAGTGGCGTACAGTACAGTGGCATAAAGTGTGGTGGTGTTAAGAAGAGTGATGCAGAGTAGAGCCCAGCTCAGTAGAGTAGAGTACAGTGGTGTAGAGTGCAGTGGCATAGAGTGTAGTGGTGTAGAGTGCAGTGGCATAGAGTGCAGACGTGCAGAGTAAAGTGGCATATAGCACAGAGTTGTAGAGTGCAGTGGAATAGAGTACTGGTGTAGAGTAGAGTGGAGTAGATTAGGGTAAAGTGCAGTGGTGTAAAGTGGAGTGGCATGCAGTGTAGTGGCATTGAGTGGTGTGGCATATGATGGTGTGGAGTGGAGTAGAATGGCGTAGAGTGGAGTGGCATAGAATGACGTACATTGGAGTCGCACAGAGTAGAGTAAAGTGACATAGAGTAGAATACAGTGGTATAGAGTGTAGTGGCGTAGAGTAGAGTGTCATAGTGTGGAGTGGAGTGACTGGAGTGGGGTAGAGTTGCCTACAGTGGAGTCGAGTGGCACAGAGTGTAGTGGCATAGAGTTGCGCACAATGGAGTGAGGTGGAGTAGAGCAGAGTAGACTGGTGTAGAGTGCAGTGGCATAGAGTGCAGTGGCATAGAGTGCAGTGGCATAGAGTTGAGCAGTGCAGAGCAGAGTAAAGTAGCATACAGTGCTGTGGTACAGAATAGAGTGGCCTCGAGTGTAGTGGCAAAGAATGCAGTGGTGCAGAGTATAGTGACGTAGAGTGCAGCGGAATGGTGCACAGTAGAGTGCAGTGGAGCAGAGTAGACGCAGGTAGGGTAGAGTGGCGTACAGTACAGTGGCATAACGGGTGGTGGTGTTAAGTAGAGTGATGCAGAGTAGAGCCCAGCTCAATAGAGTAGAGTACAGTGGTGCAGAGTGCAGTGGCATAGAGTGTAGTGGTGTAGAGTGCAGTGGCATAGAGTGCAGACGTGCAGAGTAAAGTGGCATGTAGCACAGAGTTGTAGAGTGCAGTGGAATAGAGTACTGGTGTAGAGTAGAGTGGAGTAGATTAGGGTAAAGTGCAGTGGTGTAAAGTGGAGTGGCATGCAGTGTAGTGGCATTGAGTGGTGTGGCATATGATGGTGTGGAGTGGAGTAGAATGGCGTAGAGTGGAGTGGCATAGAATGACGTACATTGGAGTCGCACAGAGTAGAGTAAAGTGACATAGAGTAGAATACAGTGGTATAGAGTGTAGTGGCGTAGAGTAGAGTGTCATAGTGTGGAGTGGAGTGACTGGAGTGGGGTAGAGTTGCCTACAGTGGAGTCGAGTGGCACAGAGTGTAGTGGTATAGAGTTGCGCACAATGGAGTGAGGTGGAGTAGAGCAGAGTAGACTGGTGTAGAGTGCAGTGGCATAGAGTGCAGTGGCATAGAGTGCAGTGGCATAGAGTTGAGCAGTGCAGAGCAGAGTAAAGTAGCATACAGTGCTGTGGTACAGAATAGAGTGGCCTCGAGTGTAGTGGCAAAGAATGCAGTGGTGCAGAGTATAGTGACGTAGAGTGCAGCGGAATGGTGCACAGTAGAGTGCAGTGGAGCAGAGTAGACGCAGGTAGGGTAGAGTGGCGTACAGTACAGTGGCATAACGGGTGGTGGTGTTAAGTAGAGTGATGCAGAGTAGAGCCCAGCTCAATAGAGTAGAGTACAGTGGTGCAGAGTGCAGTGGCATAGAGTGTAGTGGTGTAGAGTGCAGTGGCATAGAGTGCAGACATGCAGAGTAAAGTGGCATGTAGCACAGAGTTGTAGAGTGCAGTGGAATAGAGTACTGGTGTAGAGTAGAGTGGAGTAGATTAGGGTATAGTGCAGTGGTGTAAAGTGGAGTGGCATGCAGTGTAGTGGCATTGATTGGTGTGGCATATGATGGCGGGGAGTGGAGTAGAATGGTGTAGAGTGGAGTGGCATAGAATGACGTGCAGTGAAGTGGCACGGAGTTGAGAAAAGTGGTATAGAGCAGAGAGGTATAGAGTGCAGTGGTGTAGAGTAGACTAGGGTAGAGTGGAGTGGGGTAGACTAGAGAGGCGCAGAGTAGAATAGAATGTAGGAGAGTAGGGTGGAGTGGCAATGGCGTTGAGTAGAGTGGCATCGAGTGGTATAGAGTAGAGTGGAGTGGCTTGGAGTGATGTAGAGTAGAGTGGCATAGAGTACCATGGTATTGTGTGGAGTGAGGTAGAGTGGTGTAGAGTGGCACTGCGTGGACTGGAGTGTCATAGAATAGCCTACAGTGGAGCGGACTGGTGTAGATTGCAGTGGCGTACAGTGGCATTGAGTAGAACAGTAAAGAGTAAAGTGAAGTCGCGGACAGTGCTGTGGTGCAGAATAGAGTGGCATAGATCCTAGTGTCATATAATTCAGTGGTGCAGAGTGCAGTGGCATAGAGTGCAGTGGAATGGTGAGGAGTAGAGTAAAGTGGCATACCGTGCAGTGGGATATAGTAGACTCGTGCAAGGTAGAGTGAAGTGCAGTGCATTGCCATAAAGTGCAGTGCCTTTGAGAATAGTAATGCAGAGTAGAGTAGAGTGCAGTAGAGTAGAGTGCAGTGGCATAGAGTGCCATAGCATAGAGCAAAGTGCTGTAGAGTAGAGTGGTGCGGAGTGCACTGGCATAGAGTGGAGTGGTGTACAAGAGAGTGCAGTGGGTAGAGTGTAGAGGTGGAGAATAGAGTGGCATAGAGTGTAGTGAACTAGAGTGCAGCGTAGTAGTCATGGCATAGAACGGAGTGGTGTACAGTAGAGTGCAGTGGGGTAGAGTGCAGAGGTGCAGAGTAGAGTGGCATAGAGGTCACTGGCATAGAGTGGTGTAGAGTGCTGTGAAAAAGAATAGAGTGTGTTTACTGTGCCACAGCGATGGACCTATTCATTGATATGCTGACATTTTTGGGCAGGTGGAAGAGAACAGAAGCTACATGGATGGGGATATGGGAGACGGACTGAAAACACATGCACTCATTTGAAGTGCTTGAACCAAAAAGAAAAAGAAGTTCCAAGAACACAAACAGTGTGAGGACACAAGTACTTGGCCCATGCTCCGGAGGAGGTCCAACCACAAGAAGAGGGCATGACGTAGGAATGCCAAGACAAACAGGAATGAATGAAATGAGAGTGATGCTGAAGCTTCCAAATGGTAAGCTACTAGCGGGCTGTAAGCCTACTGAATGTAAACAAAACGTCTCTCAGAGACAGCACATATGCTGTCAAGGCAAAACATAAAAAAAGCATCATCTCCAGTGCTGGAGCAAATCCTCACAGCTTGAGGCGGTGCAGTTGACAAGAGTGTAACCTTCATGCTAGTCACCCACCCCAACAAATCCCTCCACAACATCGGAACCAAATACCTCAACGATAGAATCTCCTTCCACGTACCCAAAAGAAACCTCCGCCGACCATGCCCTAGCAGAAACCCCCGCATCTGCAGAACCAGAGCGGGTGGAAGAGCCTTCTCTTACATTGCGGCCAAAGCCTGGAATGAACTCCCAGTCAACATCAAACGCTCCCCCACACGGCTCACCTTCAAGAAGAGCCTCAAGGCATGGATCTTCAGCTGAACCGGATCTGCCACCCCCCACCCCCCTCCCAGTGCCTTGAGTCCATCACGGGCGAGTACCAAGCTTTAAACTCCCTGATTGATTGATTGATTGATTGATTGATTGAGAAGAGTGCATTAGTGAAAAAAAGGGGCTGTGATTTGAATCAGCAGCTCTAACTTACACTGGAGGCAGACCAGCTTTTGTTTCAAGAGGGTAAGTGACCCCCTCTACATACGTACAGTTCATTACAGCCCACAAAACCTATGGGATGAGTGGAAGGTCTCTGGCATCCACGAGGACCCAGTGACCCTCTTGATAGTGCATCAGATATACGACGCAAGCACAATGACAAAGGGTTCCCTCATTTACATTGAGCCACACCCATACGCAAATGAGGGAAAACCCCCTTGTGGTTATGCTGGCACAGATTTTGCACCGACGCAATCCAGAACATGCAGCACAAGCATCAACAACCCCTTCTATAAAGCCAAAGTGCTCTTGTGGCATAAATAATAGGCGCTCGTGCCCATTGAGCCTCTGAAGCACTCAGTACAATAGAGCCTCTGTTATGTTTATTCATATTCACAGCAGTGGCGAATGCACTTTTGTCCCAGAGATCTATATATATGGCAGGGGGGTCATTCACTGGGAGAGGGATGAGGGTCTTTCTTGACTAAAAGAGCTGGTGGGCCACCTGCCAAACAATTAATGACTGCGTAACTTTACATCGGTGCTTAATTTGTAAAAAAAAACTAAGTGCTAGGGCATTAACACCTAACCATCACACTCCTACATGTGTGAAAATTCAGACGATATCCAGCCACACCAAGCTACAATAATGGCATGAAAGGCTGGTATTATTCATTTTCAGTGTACATTGACTTAATAAACACGGTTGCTGTGCTCATCTCAAAATTAAAAAAGACAACGCCACCATGCAGTGGGCTGTCAATACAGCCTCTGTTGATAATTGAGAGCCAGGGCCCGAGCACCGGCAACCGCCGGCACAAATTAAGCAATGCTTTACATTTAATATGTGGCTGCAGATTTGCGGGTCATTTCAGCTTCTTTTCACTTAGAAGTTTCTGGAATGAGGTAATGAGGGAAGAATTTGATTCTCACTCAATATTTTTGCAACTTAATATTAGTTGCTCTTTGAAGCAATTTGCCGAAAATGTTTTTTTTTCCTTGTAAGAGG
The DNA here is from genome assembly GCF_964261635.1 of Lissotriton helveticus. Lineage (NCBI taxonomy): Eukaryota > Metazoa > Chordata > Amphibia > Caudata > Salamandridae > Lissotriton > Lissotriton helveticus. Next base: position 84,576,394 of record NC_136072.1, read on the forward strand.
GCATGAGAGGATATTGAAATGTATGAGGCTACTGCTTATTCAGGGCACTTTTTTTCTGCTAGCTCCACATTGGGAGGTAGGGCCTTTTTAGGTTTCGCCTCGCCGAAAGCTGCGCAGCAGACTTTCGCGCAGGCGAAAACTTTTGTTTTGCAGTATGTGGGCTCGTCCCGCCTCTGTTTTCCATTGGCTAGCTCCATAAATGGAGGCTAGCCATTGGAAAACAGAGGCGTCCGTCATTCTGCAAGGCGACTCGTGGGCGTTCCTGAGATTTTTTCTCATCCAGCCCCTTTTAGGACGTCAGTGCGGCGGTGGGCGGGGTTTTATTTTTTTGGTCGTCCATGTTTCTTTTGGTCATTCCGCGTGCCTCTAGGCCCATAGGAATGAATGGGAAGGTATTCCTTAATAGCGAATCGCAATTCGCAATTCGCTATTAAAGAATATGTAGGAATCGCGATTTATTTAGCAAATCCTATATACATTGCATTTTGCGATTCTTAAATAGCAAATCAGTTAAGTTAGCTATTTAGGAATCGCAAAAGCAATTCTTGAAACATCTGGCCCAAGAAGTCCAGCTCTAAGTCAGAAATGTGTTGTAGGTAAAAGCAGGCTGAGTGCTGGTGGAGCAACAGTTATGCAGATGGTCTTTTGGTATGTGCAGGGTGCACAATACTAAAAGTGCATTGTGCTAGAAGTGAGCTAAACAGCCTGTGCTACTCGACCCACCACATCGCTAGACGGACTATCCCGCTGCCGCCGGACATATTGAGCCCTGCCGATCATCGTGAGGCAGGGAGATCTTTTAACATCACCTCCCAATCCAGCTACCACTTTGGAACATCTTGATAATACCATTCACGCATTCTGAAATAGAAGACCCTATAATCACTGAATATCACGTTTTAATTTAAAAGTAGCCCTTGATCACACCAAAGATCAACAAGGGGGCTCAGGACAAAGAAATCAAGACTTACAGACATCTTAGATACTAGACGTCATTGAGGGTGATTCCGACCTAGGGAATCTTATCCGGCATTTCTTCATTTGAAAGGGCTCCGGCCAGCGGGAATTCACCACGTTGGTTCCGGTCAACCAGCTCCTGTAATACTGGATCCGAAACGATTCAAGCAAACAAGTAGAGAACCGTCTAGACCAGTGTCAAATAAGTGATCTCTTTTAAATTGTGTGGCTACTCCATGAAGAAGGCGCTGGACGCCGAAACGCGCGTAGAGACTCATTTCTCGCCACTGATTCATTATTGATAAATTTACTTATGTTTTCATTTGTTTTTTAGAAATCTTGTATGAAATTTTAACTTTTATGATTGTGTTTTAATAATGATTTATTAATTGTGTAAGTGTTAAATAAAAACATTTAAGTTTTACAGTCAGTCTCAGCCAATTGTTCATTCAATTCACTACCAATGTGTTTGAGAATTTAGTTGCCTAGGTTGTTGCCTTTCGATTCTACTCCCACACTGAGCCTTTGAGATGGATACGCATAAATGTAACAGCCAGGACCAGTAGCCCAGGTGAGATCCTGTTGCAGGAGGCCTCTGATGTTTGAGGCACAAACTGCTGTCCCAATACTGTAAAACCTCCATTGCCATTTGTTGAGAGCAGATGCTAGATTGGAAATTGGTGACTCTTTTAAGCAGAATTTTATAAAGGGATCTGAAGGAAATTCATTGCTCTGATGTATGTATGTAGTATGGATAGCTGAAAGATTCAAAATGCCAGGATATTCCTCGCTGACCAAATATACCCAGTCGGCATTCCAATACATTTCTGCCCCCGCCTGGCCAGGCCTGTGGAAAGTATGTATTATTTTGTCCAACACAATAGGCTTTGAACGGGAAACATCCATCACAACGCAACTTTTACGACGCACTACCATTACAATGCAAGATTTACGACGCAAGTCATTACAATGACTTGCGCTGGAGGGTGCTGTAGGATAGGAAATAGTTTAATTTACTATCCAAAACCTTCCCTACTATCCACGGGGACTGGAGTTGGAATAGTAAATTAAACTATTCCACTATCCAGCACCCCCCAACGCAAGTCGTCGTAACGACTTGCGTAGTAAAACCTGCGTTGTAAAGGCATACGTAGTAAAAGCATGCGTTGTGATGACATACATCCCTTAGAACATGATCAATATTATTGTCTGAAGCATAGCAATGATAGGGTAACCAGATTTTTAAAACCAACAACTCGGGCATTCCTAAAACATAGAGGTAGGACTACAATTTTGAGTTAGAAGAGTGGCTCAGACTGATTTAATTGACAGTGAGCACCAGCATAGGAAATGCTGACAACATGGCACTCAGGGGCATTAAGTGCAATGTTTCCCTTGTTAACTAAATTACTTTCTGATCAGAGCTGATAACTCAACCTGCAGTAGATCACATGCAACTTTGCCTCCATCTTTGTTCAGATAACCATCTCTGAAAACCAGGATATGAGCTACATTAATAAATAAATGACTGGACAAAGTTGGAAAACCGAGGGGCATATTTACAAACAAATGTCGGAGCACAGTGCTACGCCAAATTTGGGAAATCGGCGCTCTGACATTTTTAAAACGCGGGGATGCCGTGCTTTTACATAAATACGGTGCACTAATGTGTTTCCCATTGCTCTGATGCAAAAAAGGTGCAAAGTGCCAGCACAGGCACCCTGCCGCCATGTTGCCATGGTGCCCGTGCTGCAGGGCCGCTTGTTTATATACAGAAAGGGGCACCTTCCTGCACATAAACAATAATTCATGGTGCTTTGCTCTGTCTATGTGTACTGCAGAATACAACACGCGTAGAAAAAGCAAAACACAAGAAGAAATTATTAATTTTTCCTCGTATCGCTATTCTAAGACCAGGTATTGCCTGGCCTTAGTTTTTGCCGCTGTCCCATTCTTGTAAGTCTGGGTGAGCAGCGTCAAAAATCAATGGGTGTTGTGGTGGAATGCCCACAGCAACACCCATTACATGCCTTTTTGGCACTGCGGACTGCTGCAGAAAGGGGTATATTTACAAGGTGGCGTTAAGCCACGTTAAATGGCTTAGTGTCACCTTGTAAATAAGGGGAATGGGGCAACGCCATTGGAGTGTCAGAATGAGTGACGCTCCAGGGATGAAAGGGGCTTGTAAATATGCCCCCAAGACTGTCCCAGCAAACCTGGGATGCCTGATCACCCTGGGCACTGACCAAGACAGTGCAGTTAAGTGAGTAGACACCACTATGCAGATCAGCCCTAGTGAAAAAGCTTCACCCTTAAATTCCACCCAACATAAAGTGGAAAGCAGGGTCCATTCTGCCATCTAGCTTAGTAGGGCTGATGGACTGTTTCATCCACTCTTACACAAGAATGCAGGCAGCACTGCAACCAAACCTTTGTCATACCCCAGTTGGTGTGTGGCAGCACAGCAACAATGCCTTTGTCATAACCCAGTTGGTGTGAGGCAGCACAGCAACCAGGCCTTTGTCATATCCCAGTTGGTGTGAGGCAGCACATCAACCAGGCCTTTGTCATATCCCAGTTGGTGTGAGGCAGCACAGCAACCAGGCCTTTGTCATATCCCAGTTGGTGTGAGGCAGCACAGCAACCAGGCCTTTGTCATATCCCAGTTGGTGTGAGGCAGCACATCAACCAGGCCTTTGTCATATCTCAGTTGGTGTGAGGCAGCACAGCAACCAGGCCTTTGTCATATCCCAGTTGGTTTGAGCTCAGTAGATGCACTGCCGCACATAAGTTCCAGGCTAGTTCTAATGTACCTACTTCCAGAAAGTAGCAGCTTGGAAAACTAACAAATGTATTCTAATAATCAATTTCTCCATAACGAATAAATTGCACATTTAAGTGGGCCTCTGTGGCCCATTCTCAGCCACGCTGACTTGGGCACAGCTTCAATCCGCGAGATCAGGAACCGCATGGCTTCTTGTTCTATGAAATGATAAACAGATTTAATATGAATGCACTTGGTGTGATATCAAACAGCTGGAAATCTGCATTTAAGTGCATTCATGGATATGCATCTTTTTGTGTCCCTTGGGCAATTACTACTCTGCACACTGGGTAGGCACATCCTCTCTAAATCCTACCTGGGATGTAGAGATTCATGGAAGATCATGATGTGTCTGAGAGGAGCCAGTTCATAATTTGAGTTCATAGCACAATGTGTGTGTGTGGGTGGGGGAGGTCTTTAAGTAGGTAGGGGGGGGGGGGGTCTTCGTATAGTGTCAGCATGATAGCAAAAATTCTCAATACACATCTCATAAGCTTGCTTATTATGAACAATGATGCCTTGTGATGTTGTATGCTGTGTCTGCGTCAAAGACCACAGAACAACAATAAATATCAACAAGCATTTGCAATGCAATAGGTCTCGCATTAGGAAAGTTTGAGCTATTGGTCTTTGTAAATGACACATTTTTTATTTATGTGTTGGTTTTGAAAATAGCTAAATTAATAGCTTTGTCACTTACAATGCCAATACTTTTAACTTTTGCAAATGTCACACCTATAGCATTTGTAATGCAACATGTTTTGTATTTACGTGACTTAGATGTATTGATATTACAAATAACAATGGTTTTTAATTTTTTAAAATAATTAATACTTAAATAAAAGTTATTGTAATTTATAATGGCAATAGCTTAAACTTTAGTAAATAACTTTTGTGAAGATTATGTTCAGTGTATTTTATTGTGACTAAAATCCAAGAACAGAAGTGAAATATTAACATCTTTTTGTGACATTTGTAATAAAGCTTGAAACATTGAGAGATTATATTTGAACCAGTTGTTGTATAGTTGCACCGATTGATGCTGTGGTGGCGCGGAGTGATGTGGTGGCGACAAGTGATGCTGTGGTAGCACATTTTGATGCTGTGGTGCCCCTGAGTGATGCTGTGGTGGTGCGATAGATAGATAGATAGAGAGTGAGGCAGATAGATAGATAGAGAGTAAGAGCGACAGATAGATAGAGAGTAAGGGCGCAAGATAGATAGAGAGTAAGGGCAACAGATAGATAGAGAGTAAGGGCGACAGATAGATAGAGAGTAAGGGCGACAGATAGCTAGAGAGTAAGGGCGACAGATAGATAGAGAGTAAGGGCGACAGATAGATAGAGAGTAAGGGCGACAGATAGATAGAGTAAGGGCGACAGATAGATAAAGGGTGACAGATAGAGTAAGGGCGACAGATAGATAGAGTAAGGGCGACAGATAGATAGAGTAAGGGCGACAGATAGATAGAGTAAGGGCGAGAGATAGATAGAGTAAGGGCGACAGATAGATAGAGTAAGGGCGACAGATAGAGTAAGGCCGACAGATAGATAGATGGGTGTGTGTGGTTGGGTGTGTGTGTCTGTGGTCGTGTGTGTGTCTGTGGTCGTGTGTGTGTCTGTGGTCGTGTGTGTGTCTGTGGTCGGGTGTGTGTGTCTGTGGTCGGGTGTGTGTGTCTGTGGTAGTGTGTGTGTCTGTGGTAGTGTGTGTATGTCTGCGGTCGTGTGTGTGTGTCTGTGGTCGTGTGTGTGTGTCTGTGGTCGTGTGTGTGTGTCTGTGGTCGTGTGTGTGTCTGTGGTCGTGTGTGTGTGTCTGTGGTCGTGTGTGTGTGTGTGTCTGTGGTCGTGTGTGTGTGTGTCTGTGGTCGTGTGTGTGTGTCTGTGGTCGTGTGTGTGTGTCTGTGGTCGTGTGTGTGTCTGTGGTAGTGTGTGGTTGTGTGTGGTTGTGTGTGTGCGGTTAGAGAAGGATGTATGTGGAAGAGAGCAGCATATCAGCACAGCAGAAGAGAGTGGAGTTAAAGGAGGAGACGGGTGGAAGAGAGCAGCAGATCTGCAGAGGAGAAGAGAACAGGGAGTTAGAGAATGAGGTGGGTGGAAGAGAGCAGCAGATCAGCAGGGGAGAAGAAAACAGGGAGTTGGAGAAAGAGGCGGTGTGGAAGAGAGCAGCAGATCAGCACAGGAGAAGAGAACAGGGAGTTAAATAAGGAGGCGGGTGGAAGAGAGCAGCAGATCAGTACGGGAGAAGAGAAGAGAACAGGTAGCTAGAGAAGGAGGTGGTGGAAGAGAGCAGCAGATCAGTACGGGAGAAGAGAAGAGAACAGGGAATTAGAGAAGGAGGTAGGTGGAAGAGAGCAGCAGATCAGCACAGCAAAAGAGAACAGGGTGTTAAAGAAGGAGGTGGGGTGGAATAGAGCAGCAGATCAGCACAGGAGAAGAGAAGAGAACAGGTAGTTCTGGGAAGGAGGCAGGGTGGAAGAGAGCAGCAGATCAGCACGAGAGAAGAGAACAGGGAGTTAGAGAAGGAGGTGGGTGGAAGAGAGGAACAGAGCAGCACAGTAGAAGAGAACAGGGAGTTAGAGAAGGAGGTGGGTGTAAGAGAGGGAGGGCGATAGATAGAGGGAGGAAGGGCGATAGATAGATAGATAGATAGATGGAGTGAGTGAGGGCGGTAGAGTGAGTGAGGGCGGTAGAGTGAGTGAGGGCGGTAGAGTGAGTGAGGGCGGTAGAGTGAGTGAGTGAGGGCGGTAGAGTGAGTGAGGGCGGTAGAGTGAGTGAGGGCGGTAGAGTGAGTGAGGGCGGTAGAGTGAGTGAGGGCGGTAGAGTGAGTGAGGACGGTAGAGTGAGTGAGGACGGTAGAGTGAGTGAGGACGGTAGAGTGAGTGAGGTAGAGTGGTAGAGTGAGGGCGGTAGAGTGGTAGAGTAAAGGCGGTAGAGTGGTAGAGTAAAGGCGGTAGATTGGTAGTTAGGGCAGTAGAGTGAGGGCGGTAGAGTGAGGGCAGTAGAGTGGTAGAGTGAGGGCGGTAGAGTGAGGGCGGTAGAGTGGTAGAGTGAGGGCAGTAAAGTGGTAGAGTGAGGGCGGTAGAGTGGTAGAGTGAGGGCAGTAGAGTGAGGGCGGTAGAGTGGTAGAGTGAGGGCGGTAGAGTGAGGGCGGTAGAGTGGTAGAATGAGGGCAGTAAAGTGGTAGAGTGAGGGCGGTAGAGTGGTAGAATGAGGGCAGTAAAGTGGTAGAGTGAGGGCGGTAGAGTGGTAGAGTGAGGGCAGTAGAGTGAGGGCCATTGAGTGGTAGAGTGAGGGCGGTAGAGTGAGGGCGGTAGAGTGGTAGAGTGAGGGCAGTAAAGTGGTAGAGTGAGGGCGGCAGAGTGGTAGAGTGAGGGCAGGAGAGTGAGGGCGGTAGAGTGGTAGACTGAGGGCGGTAGAGTGGTAGAGTGAGGGCAGTAAAGTGGTAGAGAGGGCGGTAGAGTGGTAGAGTGAGGGCAGTAGAGTGAGGGCGGTAGAGTGGTAGAGTGAGGGCGGTAGAGTGAGGGCAGTAGAGTGGTAGAGTGAGGGCAGTAGAGTGGTAGAGTGAGGGCAGTAAAGTGGTAGAGTGAGGGCGGTAGAGTGGTAGAGTGAGGGCAGTAGAGTGAGGGCGGTAGAGTGGTAGAGTGAGGGTGGTAGAGTGAGGCAGTAGAGTGGTAGAGTGAGGGCGGTAGAGTGAGGGCGGTAGAGTGAGGGCGGTAGAGTGGTAGAGTGAGGGCAGTAGAGTGAGGGCGGTAGAGTGGTAGAGTGAGGGCGGTAGAGTGAGGGCGGTAGAGTGAGGGCGGTAGAGTGGTAGAGTGAGGGCAGTAGAGTGAGGGCGGTAGAGTGGTAGAGTGAGGGCGGTAGAGTGAGGGCAGTAGAGTGGTAGAGTGAGGGCAGTAGAGTGGTAGAGTGAGGGCGGTAGAGTGAGGGCGGTAGAGTGGTAGAGTGAGGGCAGTAAAGTGGTAGAGTGAGGGCGGTAGAGTGGTAGAGTGAGGGCAGTAGAGTGAGGGCGGTAGAGTGGTAGAGTGAGGGTGGTAGAGTGAGGCAGTAGAGTGGTAGAGTGAGGGCGGTAGAGTGAGGGCGGTAGAGTGAGGGCGGTAGAGTGGTAGAGTGAGGGCAGTAGAGTGAGGGCGGTAGAGTGGTAGAGTGAGGGTGGTAGAGTGAGGCAGTAGAGTGGTAGAGTGAGGGCGGTAGAGTGAGGGTGGTAGAGTGAGGGCGGTAGAGTGGTAGAGTGAGGGCAGTAGAGTGAGGGCGGTAGAGTGGTAGAGTGAGGGCGGTAGAGTGAGGGCGGTAGAGTGGTAGAGTGAGGGCAGTAAAGTGGTAGAGTGAGGGCGGTAGAGTGAGGGCGGTAGAGTGAGGGCGGTAGAGTGAGGGCAGTAGAGTGAGGGCGGTAGAGTGAGGGCGGTAGAGTGAGGGCGGTAGAGTGAGGGCGGTAGAGTGAGGGCAGTAGAGTGAGGGCGGTAGAGTGAGGGCGGTAGAGTGAGGGCGGTAGAGTGGTAGAGTGAGGGCAGTAAAGTGGTAGAGTGAGGGCGGTAGAGTAGTAGAGTGAGGGCAGTAGAGTAAGGGCGGTAGAGTGGTAGAGTGAGGGCAGTAGAGTGAGGGCGGTAGAGTGGTAGAGTGAGGGCAGTAAAGTGGTAGAGTGAGGGCGGTAGAGTAGTAGAGTGAGGGCGGTAGAGTGAGGGCGGTAGAGTGGTAGAGTGAGGGCAGTAGAGTGAGGGCGGTAGAGTGGTAGAGTGAGGGCGGTAGAGTGAGGGCGGTAGAGTGGTAGAGTGAGGGCAGTAAAGTGGTAGAGTGAGGGCGGTAGAGTGAGGGCGGTAGAGTGAGGGCGGTAGAGTGAGGGCAGTAGAGTGAGGGCGGTAGAGTGAGGGCGGTAGAGTGAGGGCGGTAGAGTGAGGGCGGTAGAGTGAGGGCAGTAGAGTGAGGGCGGTAGAGTGAGGGCGGTAGAGTGAGGGCGGTAGAGTGGTAGAGTGAGGGCAGTAAAGTGGTAGAGTGAGGGCGGTAGAGTAGTAGAGTGAGGGCAGTAGAGTAAGGGCGGTAGAGTGGTAGAGTGAGGGCAGTAGAGTGAGACCTAAAAGCAGACCCTTGGATGCACTGGAGTTGACATACTTGTGATACGTCCCGTAAAATACACAGCGTATCGGGTACACCTGGGTAGTATGTGAACCACCAAGATTGAGGTCCCACACACTGATGCACTCGGCAAGCAAAATCAGGCATGATGAAAAGTCTTGCCTCTCCCGAAGTTTAGTTTAATCCTACAACGTTTGCTTATTGGCATAGTGCATCCCAAGCATTCAAGCTCTATAAACACTGACCATTTAATCCTTGGCCTCTCTGCAGAGACTACCAACAGTGTATCATTCTTTGTGAGCGTTGCCTGAAGGATAGCGATACTGTGCTCTGATCACGATTTCTCACCAGCCCCTCCCCCTTCGAAATGTGCTTGGCCCTGTGCTCTCTCTCCGCATTACCTGAATCCATCGAGTCACTGGGGTTATACATATAATTAGTCTTTCCTGACGTGGTGAGACCCGGTCACCTCTCCCCGTGCACAACCGGCTCGCCAGCTAATATGTTTGAGTATTTCTGCTCTGCTTCTTTGCCTCAGATGTGGGTTGTACTCTGCATTGTGGCGACAACCTTGTAAACAATGCGCTCCGTGACATGTAAATTCAATGTTGGCCCAAACTACGGATCTTTTAAATATCCGAAATGGTGTGGGTGTTTGCAGAGTGATTTGCCCTGAATCACAGGATGTGGACAGGACCCCAAGGTTCGAACCTTGGTCTCCAGCACCAAAGGCGGCAGCTCTAGCCGTCGGACCACATCCTCTCCTTAACACTGGGAGGCTCATGTTTTAGGCTAATCATATAAGCAGGAGAGGGCATGAAATATTCTATGATAAATAAAGCAGAAGAAAAAGCAGCGTGATAATGAAGGACAGGGTCGGATTGGTAAGGCGGGCACTCGGGCAATGGCCGAGGGGCCGGTATCCGAGTTCCAGATGTGTGCTGCTTTTTTGGGCAGCCTGGGGCCGATTTGGGCTTTGGTGTGTTCAGATGCCGCCAGCGGCCCAGTGGGTGCCTGAGTGGCCTTTCTGGAGGCAGATAGGCGTCCATTACCTCCCTTTTATCAACAGGTAGAGGTGTCACTTCCTTTATCTTGCTGGGCCAGACGATTAATGTATTTATATTGAACTAAGGCACTCGAACCGCGCTCCAGGAAGATTTTGACGCGCTTGCATTACATTTGTCAGCGCCCTCGCGCTTTTAAAACTTTAGGTTTCATTTTTTTCAGCGCTTTGCGCTTTTTAATAGTATTTCGTTTTTAGGCTGTAAATACTGTTTTGGGACCTGACACATAGCGCTTACCCCCACATAAAAGATAATAAGCACCGCTGTTGGGAGCGGACTCACTTAGCTCTCTGGAACACACTTTAGAACGGCGTCCGCCATCTTGGGTGAGGCAGGGGCTCCTCGTGGTGATACTCGGCCAGCGCACTAGCTTCGCAGACCGGACTCCACGCCCTACTTAAGGTGAGCTTCTAGGTTCGCTCTGCCTTGAACTAAGGCACTCGAACCGCGCTCCAGGAAGATTTTGACGCGCTTGCATTATATTTGTCAGCGCCCTCGCGCTTTTAAAACTTTAGGTTTCATTTTTTTCAGCGCTTTGCGCTTTTTAATAGTATTTCGTTTTTAGGCTGTAAATACTGTTTTGGGACCTGACACATAGCGCTTACCCCCACATAAAAGATAATAAGCACCGCTGTTGGGAGCGGACTCACTTAGCTCTCTGGAACACACTTTAGAACGGCGTCCGCCATCTTGGGTGAGGCAGGGGCTCCTCGTGGTGATACTCGGCCAGCGCACTAGCTTCGCAGACCGGACTCCACGCCCTACTTAAGGTGAGCTTCTAGGTTCGCTCTGCCTTGAACTAAGGCACTCGAACCGCGCTCCAGGAAGATTTTGACGCGCTTGCATTACATTTGTCAGCGCCCTCGCGCTTTTAAAACTTTAGGTTTCATTTTTTTCAGCGCTTTGCGCTTTTTAATAGTATTTCGTTTTTAGGCTGTAAATACTGTTTTGGGACCTGACACATAGCGCTTACCCCCACATAAAAGATAATAAGCACCGCTGTTGGGAGCGGACTCACTTAGCTCTCTGGAACACACTTTAGAACGGCGTCCGCCATCTTGGGTGAGGCAGGGGCTCCTCGTGGTGATACTCGGCCAGCGCACTAGCTTCGCAGACCGGACTCCACGCCCTACTTAAAGCTCGCTATGACGAAGCGCAGCGGAGACGCGCAGCGGAGTCGCCGGACTCACGCCGGAGTCCAGCCAGAGTCCTGCCCGTCTGGGCTCGTCCGGGCTCAGACGGGCTTAGGGCATGGCACTCTGTCAAATTTCCCATCACCGCGTATCATCTATTCACGAGATGAGCTACTTGCATTACGCATTAATTCCCAGGAAAATTACCCTGTCGGCAACTTGGGTGTGCGGATACCTCCTCGACGAGGATCGGACGCTGTGCTTCACCCTCCTCTAGACACAAGTACCTTACTATGGGGCCTGCTTAATTGCAGGTCACTTCCACGCCATGCCGTAGAAATTAACATGCTTATTCAAGAGCATGAACTGGACATCTTGTTTCTGACGGAGACGTGGATTATTCCCAGTTCTGATGCAGACATGGTACTTGCCCTCCCTCCAAGTTACCTTATTGGTCATTTGGATAGATCTGAGGGACGAGGGGGCGGACTTGCGGTTATCTACCGTGATAACCTTAAGTGTAGGGTCTGGAGGGGTTTGGTGGCAGATTGTGAGAGTTGCCACTTTTCCATACAGGTATCACCAACGATCACATTGGCGGGCCTGTTGATTTACCGACCCCCTGGTAAGGTCGGTAATTTTGTAAGCTCGGTGATGGAAACGGTAACACTCTTGGCAACCTCCACATCTTCCTTTATCGTGCTAGGGGACCTGAACCTGCACTTTGAGGATACTGCGGATATGATCGCGGCAGACCTCAAAGGAGATCTATCTGCTTGTGAGCTCCGGTTAGTCAACACAGGAGCCACCCATGTGAAGGGCCACTTGCTGGATCCGGTATTTTCGAACATCCCTCGGTTGAGGGCCAGACCAGCTCTTCCGCTTCCATGGTCAGATCACTCCTTAGTGCCGATGGAATGGCAAATCAATCTGCCCCCAAAACCGACATCTCAAGAGGTGGTGCGGGACCGTATATGGTCCAGACTACCGATTGGTGACTGGACTCAGGCCCTGGCAAACTCGCAACCCGTATTTGAGGCAGACCCGATTAAAGGAGATGCTGACCTCAACCGATGGTTGGTTGCCTCGCTTGATGGCTTCATACCGGTGAAAACCCTACAGAAGAGGGAGAAACGAGTGGGCTCCGCCCCTTGGTTCACAGCTGAGCTCCGCCAGCTTAAGAAAGGATGCAAGAGACTGGAAAGGGCCTGGAGGAAGAAATTTGATGCGGCCAGGCGTAAGGACTATTGGACAGCGATGAGAGCCTATAAAGCGGCCCTCCGCCTGGCAAAAGCACAATTTTTTGAGGAGCGAATACAACTTGCCTCAAACTCCTCCAGGGAGACCTTTAAGGTGGTGCAAGAACTGCTAAAAGTTCCTGAGCCAGCAGTCACCCATGACCCTGAGAGGTGTAAGGAGTTGGCTACTTTTTTCCACACCAAAATTGTAAAAATACTCGACTCTCTACCCCAGAGTGTTACTCCTCATGGGATGCAAGAAGAACCCCTCCCCACGAGAATAAGAGAGTGTCCTTTCTCCCTTGACACGTTTGGCCCAGTCTCCGAAAGGGAAACATTGAAAGCTATAGTTTCTATAAAAAGCGGTTCTCCCACGGACTCTGTCCCTTTTAAAATTTTAAAACAAGCGGCAGTCGCTGTGGTAGGGCCCATCACGAACCTGATTAATGCCTCCTTCTCTCGTGGTTTGGTGCCACCCACCTGGAAAAAAGCTGTGGTCAAGGCTCTTCTAAAAAAATCTAACCTTGACACGGCTGAGCTGGCCAATTTTAGGCCCATCTCTCTGTTGCCAGGTCTCAGCAAAATTGCCGAGAAACTTGCCAACCATCGACTGTCCAACTTTCTTGAGTCGAATGGTCTGCTCCGAGACTCGCAGACCGGCTTCCGTCCCGGCCAGGGTACCGACACGGCCCTCCTGGCGGTCGTTGAGGAATCGAGGCGTATCTTAGATTCAGGGGGATCAGTGGCAGTGATCCTCCTGGATCTGAGTGCGGCATTCGACACCGTTGACCATCAGGTGCTGACCCAACGGCTATCAAAGGTGGGTGTGGCGGGTGTCGCCCTGAAATGGCTTAGTTCATTTCTGGAAGATCGCTCCTATCAGGTCTGGGAAGGAAGCAACAAGTCTCCATCTATTTCTCTCCAGTGGGGGGTGCCGCAGGGCTCGTCTCTGAGCCCCACATTATTTAATGTTTATATGGCCCCCCTGGAGGATGTGGTGACCCCGTATAACATCAAAATCATCAGCTATGCTGATGATACTCAGCTGGTGGTCGCCCTTCCTCAACTGGTGGAGAACCCTGACTTGTTGTCCTCATGTCTGGCGGACGTCCACACCTGGATGAGCAGTTCGGCTTTGAAGCTGAATGGCTCTAAAACAGAGATTATGCTGCTTGGAAACAAAGGGCCGCTATTGTCACCGGCATGTTGGCCAAGCTGTATGGGTGACTTTCCAACCATGAAAGAGGAGATTAAGAGCCTGGGAGTCTGGCTGGAGCAAGATCTTTCCCTCAGAACCCACGCCAAAAGAACTGCGGGAGTTTGTTTTGCCCTGCTGCGGGCTGCGCGGAAAATTTTCCCGCTTCTTCCTCTTCCATCAAGGAAGTTGCTGATTCAGGGTTTGATAACATCTCGCCTTGATTACAGCAACAGTCTGTTCTTAGGCGCCCCTGAATCGACTTTTAATAAGCTGCAGCAGGTGCAAAACGCGGCAGCTAGACTCCTTATGGGTATCCCCCGAACAGAATCCGCTAGACCCGCTCTCAAAGCACTGCACTGGTTACCAGTGCGGGAGAGAGTACAGTTTAAGGCACTGTCCATCGCCCATAAAACACTCCAGGGCGGTGGGCCTCCTCTTTTAAGGAGCTTGGTAGTGCCTTATAAAGCGAATAGAGCACTGAGGTCGGACCAGAGGTGTCTCCTTCAGGTCCCGAGAGTAAAAAGATCACGCACGGGCGGGAGACGATTCTCTGTGCAGACAGCAATGCTCTGGAACTCCCTCCCCCTAAAACTCCGTGCTGAGACTTGTACCCTGCGCTTTCGCAGAGGGGTGAAAACACATCTGTTCCCCTTGTGAGTCGCTATTATTATTCCTTGATCCCACGGTTGATGCATTGTTCAGAGCGCCGGGATGCCCCAGGGTAGCTGCGCGCTATATAAGTTTTAATAATAATAATAATAATAATAATATATTGAGCAGGGGGGGGGGGTGGACCTGCGTAGAAGTGGCCTCACTTGTTTTCAGGTGTGTTTCACCAGTGTGAACTAATCGGTGCATTGTTTTGCGGAAAGGCAATATGCAAAAGTGGGCCACTTTTTTTTAGCGTGCCCGGGCCGATTTTCAATCCCAATCCAACACTGATGAAGGACATTTAAGTTGGAGAGCTGTGTTTTGCCGCACAGATGCAACATGGGAGGCAACGCGACTCGCTGCATGTAAATGTAAATGAGCATTAAGGCATTTACTGTTGAATCCCTTTAAACATGTTACACTAATACGTGTTAAAGTGTTGATAAAGTACAAAATGTAAGTTATGTTGCGAGTAGCATTTTGTTCAGTTGAATATCCGTGTTGCATTATGGGAGCTGTAGGTCATACACTTTGGTCAAAGAGCGATAGCGCGCAGGTGGTAGAGGATTACTGGCGTGGCAATCAAGCAGCCCCAATGGGGGTGAGTCTCAAGTACGAATGGTTTAAAATCGATCGGTTGCGGGGGGGGGTTATCTTTATGGGAAAATCTAAGAGCGAGTGGAGGCGTGAATCCGTTACAGCAGGTATGTGTTGCTTGAGGAATGTTTGGGGGTAAAATAGGGATGACGTACTCCGTTCAGAGGGAAAAAAGGGGGGGGGTGAATTTGTGTGGTAAAGCGGAATGATATGAGGGGTGTATAGGAGTTGGTTGGAGGGAGAGATACAGAGCGTTTGAGAGGGTAGCAGGGTGAATGCAGATGGGGCTGGAAGAGGTGCGAGTGTAACCGGGAGTAGGACTCCCAATTCATAAAACCCGCATAACAGATTTCTTGTGGTTGCAAGTTTAAAGTTCAGGGGGACATAAGTAGTCACTGGGGAAATGCCAGGTGATGGGGAACACCCACAAAGTCATAACACAAACTATGCACACATAATGATAATGTTGTAGAGTGCTGAAAGCGAACAAACAGAGTCGAAAAGCTACACATACTCCCATATTCTCAGCATGATTTCTGCACACGAAGGAAACAAGTATTTGCTATGGGTGGGGTGGGGGAGGAGGGTGATGGACATGCGAGGGCGAGGAGGGCCGGACAACAGGAGGGAGGGCGGGGGAAGATAAGGTATGACAACGGGAGGGAGGGAGGGAATGGTTAAAGAAGGCGCCAAAGCATGTCGCGCCCGGGGGGGGGACGAGGATGAGGGGCAGCGAGCCACGGGTGGCATTGTTAAATACTTTCACAAACGTGTGACTCCGTCTTAGAAGGCTGTGAATGTGCTTGTGGCTGAGAAGTGCTGGGGAGTAGGGCCAACAAGAAACAACAAGTGAATTAGATGCTCCCTTTATGGCGAAAGAACAACTTAACTGCATTCCACAGCTGTGTAAATAGGAAATGTATCTTTAGTAACAAGCATTGGCATTGCCAATAGGTCTCGCTTGTGGGACCTTAGAAGTATTTACTTTTGCAGCACAATATCCTTGTTGCATAATCGGATATTGTGCTGCAAAACTAAATACTTCTAAGGTCCCACAAGCGAGACCTATTGGCAATGCCAATGCTTGTTAAATATGTCGTTCCTGTCGCGGCTGATGTAATCCCACCTTTGGCTGGTAACTCTTGTCGGAGGTTGAGTGGGGATTACCACATGACTCGTACTGAGGGCCATGGAAGGTTCATGCAACGAGACGAGGAGGGAGCTGGGCGTGAGTGATTAACAGAAGGTCCTGAAGGGAAAATCAGCTTCACTGCCGAGATCTTAATGTCCCTGCATCTGTTGTACTAGATTCGGTTGCTTCCCTCGGCGCTTCCGGTATATTTCCTTCCGGAGTCCCTGGGTGCGCTCTGGATGGCTCAGCCCTCTGCGCTCGCATGATAAAGACGGAGCACGCATGCTTGTTTTAACCGATATAAGCAGCCTCTTAATTAAAAGGTACACACCGTCATGGTATCTTGAACATGACAGCTCCAATTAATCTAAAAAAATAAGGAAAGATGTTCACGCTGTGCCTCTGCGATTCATCTGCCAGCATCTCCTGATATCGCTCACCTCGTCGAAAAACACGACAAGCCCGAGAAAAAAATGACTCACGGGGAAAAAATACTAATGTAGCAAATTACAGTAAAAGCATGAAGCGCCAGCTGGCTTACCGACTGCTGAGGCAGAAAACAGGCATGCGATGTTTGCAAACAGCAAGGACAATACCGTCAAAGGCTCTCTGTGAGGTCTTTGCAAGCTATGGAAGCAAATGGTGGGGGCCTGAAGGAGGAGGGGGTGCGAGGGATGAGGGAACACGGCCTGGGGGAAGCTGGCTGGGGAGAGAATGCAGAGCGCACGCTGGGCGAAGCCCTTTGATGTGCTGTGAGCGGCCGGGAATGAATGATTAGGGGAGGAGAAGCGGGAAATTGAAAGTACGGCCGGCCTGCGGCCGGCCATGAATAATTAGGGGAGGAGAAGCCCTGGCCGTGAATGCGCGTGCATGTTGCTCACGTGGTTCACATGAACTGCATGAAAACGCCATGAAAACGCCAGTAAAAAGCAGGTTGTTTCATGATGTTTTCGCCGCTTGAATTCTCGCTCCGCTCGATGCGCATGCGCGCATCGATAGGTCGCGAGACCTAAAAACCGGAACAGAGAAAGGCTTATTTCCTAGCTTTCAGACTCTTTTTTTAGAGCAATTGTGTGCAAGAAAGGCGAGTAATATGCTGTTTGTGTGTCCAATAAAGTTAAAAATTGGAACCTTTGCTGAACACGGATGGCTGGTGACATCATGTGCAGAATTCAGATTGGCATTTAGTTTGGGGGACAGGAAGCAATCTGCGCACTTGTATTGCATGTTTTTTGTACAGATATTCTGAATATTTTTTTGGGTGGGTGGATAGTTAGAAAAGCGCAAATGCGCCGCATTCATCTCAGAACATCCGTGAACATTAAATTAAAATGTAGGTACTGACTTGTATTTTTACGTGCGAGTTTTAGCTGCAGTGCAACTGAAGGTCACCGAGAGAATGTAAAATGGAGTGGTTTGCGAGCAGTGGTGTGCGCCTGGGAGGGTATGGTGGGGGAAGAGGCTGGGCAGGCAGCTGGAAAGTGAAGGAAGATGGGAAGAGAGGGCGATAGAGAGAAGAAATACAGGACGAAGCAGAGAAGGTGGAGAGAGGGAGGGGCTGCCTTGAAGGGACAGGGGTACGAAGTGTGAAGTCACTGAAAGTCAAGAGAGGGAGGGGGTAGGCTGCCTGCTGGGAGAAGCTGGGCTGGGCTGCCTTTGATGCGAGTCACGGCCTGCAGCGCTGGTTGGGAAGCAAATGGCTGAGGCTTTGAAGGCTCGTGCATGAGAGCAAGTCACATGATTGGGATTCACATGAACTTTTGGAAATCCTCCTTGAGAGCCAATCGGCTGCCTGAAGAGACCCTTTGGGGAAAGAACTGGATTGACAATATAAGGTCCGAGTAAACTCGACCTAAAAAGTCAGATATGTTAGGGTAGCAACACAGGATAATGGGGCAAATTATGTGATCTGCAAGGTTTCTCAGCGAATTAAATATTTGCTACTGATCGTTACTTTATTTTCACTTCCTTCCCCCCCAGATCCCCCCCCCACCCCCAGGTCAGTAAATTAAGTAGCACTAAATGTTGTAATTCGAACACCTGTCACTTAGAAAACTGCCATATGAAGTGGTCCTTTAAAAGTTAATACTTGATGGAAGAGGGCTGCAGTGCAGTTACAATGGAAGGTAGATTTGTGATGGTGTGTAGTGAATCCTGCTGCATGATACACCACAATCTAAGTGGGAAAACCTAGGTGATAGAAAATGCATGTGTCCCTGCAGATTCCAGAACTTTCCCCCACAAAAATATATTGCAAATCTATTAGCTATTTAAAGCCATATGTATCAAAGGGTTTTGCCCATTCTGTGCCTATGCGGAAATGCTTTGATACATATGTCCCCTAGTTATTTAGCTAAAGTTTGAGTTTTGGAAGTGCTTCTGGGTAACAAAACATTGTGAGATCCATGTAATTCACAGAACCCTTGTCTGTATGTTTCGCGTGAAATCTGAGGCCATTTGTTGTCTGGAGGTGCATGTTGCAGCATCTCAATGTGATTGTCACCATATTTGTGCCTGTGATCTCTTGTGGGGGTCTAGTTTTCAGAAATGTCTGAGTTTGGCAGGTTTCCTGGGTGGTGGCTGATTCCAGACCCAAAATCCAGAGCTACCTACACTGTAACAAGTGATCTGTCTATGTTGCGTTTGGGACCTTTTCTAACGCAGGAGCTGGGCCCACCAACATACATGGGGTACTGCTTTTATTGGGAGATATGTGGAAACACTGAGGGCCTAGTTTGTGAGGATCTAGCGCACAATTGTGCCATCGGAACGTCACTTTGTGTTTGGACATTTGTGGATCGCCAAGATTCTAGAACTTTCCTACACATAAATAAGAAGGAAATGCTGGCCATAATTATGTTTTTTTTGTTGCTGTAGGGCAGCACAGAAGGCCTTGCTGCTGTGCTGCCCTAAAGCAAAAGAAAAGGGCAGGAATGTGCCATATCTATTAAATATTCCTTTCCATTTCCCCTGTGTCGCGCACAATAAGCTGTCTGCACCAACGCGGGCACCTTTGCACCATGGTGCAAGGGTGCCTGCATGTCAGGGATGATTATTTTTGTGTAGAACGGAAAACCTTCCTGCACAAAAACAATCAAGGGAGTCTTTTTCATCTTTCTATGTGTGTTTGCACTCTGAAAGAGCTGCAAACTATGCTGCTGTGCTGCCCTACTGCAAAAGAAACAGGCAGAAATGCGCTATATCTAATAGATATAGTGCATTCCTGTACGTTTCCCCTGCGCCGGTACACAATGAGCTGCCGTGCGCCAACGCAGGCCCCTTTCCACCATGGTGCAAGGGGGCCTGCATTGAGGGGATGAATATATTTGTGCAGGAAGGGAAACCTTCCTGCACAAAAGCAATCACAAGTGTATTTTTCCTCTTTCTTAGTGTGCTGCAGAATGCAGCGCACAAAGAAAGAGGAAAAACTAGTAGAAATAAAGGTACTTCTCTTTGTTGTGCCTCCCTTATGCCTCCCCTGGGAGGCGTATGTTTTTGACGCTGCCTCAGATTTACAACATCTGGTAAATCTGGGGCAGTGTCAAAAAGCCATGGATGTTGCTGGGAACGCCCCCAGCAGCACCCATGGAACACCGATTTCACGCAGTTGTCTGAGTGAAAGAGGCTCATATTTATAAGGCAATTAAAAGACATGTACCATGGTTTTACATGGTCTTATAAATATTCCAGTGGCACATTGAGCCACGGGAACGTCAAAAAAGAGATGTCTCAGCGGCGCAATAATGCTGTTAGGGCCTTATTAATGAGGCCCTGTGTGTTTTGAGGCAAAGTTTAAAGTGTGTAAAGGCAGGAGAGCCATGAAATTCACTACCCTGGATTCCCTACAGATTTCTAGTTTGGGAGGTTCCAGCGGTGGTGGCCGAACTCCGGCCCAAAATCCATAGCTACCTGCATTGCAAAAAAAGTGTCAGTTTTCAGTCGTAAGGTTTGATATTTCCGTGTTGTGTTTTGAGGCCTTTCCTATTGCAGGCACTGGTCCCACCCACAGAAGGGGGGTTCTGTGTAGGGACAAGTGTAGGAATGCTGGGCTGGTGGAATTTTGTGGATCCCTTTAGATCACAAAATTGTGAGAAAATGAGTGGTTCTAGCCAACGTTTGAGGTTAGCAAAGTCTTCTGGGTAAACAAAACGGCATGTCACACCATCCTGAACTTCCTTGGGTGTCCACTTTTCAAGAATGTCAGGGTTTTTCCCGGTTGCCGGCTAATTCACTCCGCTAACTGCTCGTCCATTCTAGTTAATGTAGCGCGCATACTTTTGGAAAATTCTTAGAAGCACACAGAGGGGCCTGTGTTACCAGCATTGGGCTGATGCCGCGGATGGTTTGTGTGTGCGCCATAGGACATCTCTCTGTACCTCTGGCTAAAAGTTCCATGTTTGAAACTACATTCCCTCTCCAGATAATCCTTTCCACCGCATCTCTGAGAGCGAATCTCCGTGGGAGAGGTGGTTTCTGGCCCCTCGGGACACTCTTTCTGACCATAAATGTCCTTTTCCTGACCGTGCATATCCAGCTGTCCTACCCTGCATGTACCTCTTCATGACAGCTCATGCCCTGCCCCTCTTCCAGCACCCACCGGTCCTTCTGCATATACGACATAATGTTGTTAAGAGAAAAAATTATAATAAATAATTAAAATCATCTTTGTTCTACATGTACATACTTCCATTGTGCATCTATGTACCTTCCATGTACTTGGATCTGTGTGTCTGTTACTTTTCTCCTGAAAAAGCATATCCAATGCACTACCCTATTTCTCATCCTGTGCCTCTATCAATATCTTTAATCTACATATACTTACCTCCTTTATGTATCTATATATTTTCAATTTACTTATGGGTCTATATATTTATCACTTTCTTCTAATTTAGCAATTCCAATGCACTACCCTATTTCTCAGCCTATACTTTGCTCAATATATCTTCAAGCCCAACCTTCTGACTCATCTCAAACTACTTTCTACTATTCCTTCCAATGCACTACCCTATCTTTCATCCTATACATCTATCAATATATCCTCTACATCCACTCTCTCATTTATCCCAAACCCCATACCACTCCTTTTTACTCGCCAAAATAACCCTTTCTAGACTCTCTCCTACTCTACCCCTCCTTGCATCATCTGACACCTCTTTTTACCATGCCGATCCCCTAAAACAAACCTTTCTAAACTCTTCCCTCTGACTTCTCCCCTCCAAAACTCCCTTTTACTCATCCAAAAGCCTCCTCCTACTGCTAAGACCTAAGAAAAACTTAAAAACCCTTCACTCTTTTATCCCTCCACTATCCTTTTCAATCAGAATTAACAGACTAACATGTTCACTTCTCAAATTCCATATTCAACTATACTAATATAGTACCCAAATATCTGAATAACATATCCACTACTCAAATGACTGCATATGTATACCATTCTAATTTTTAACACTAATCCTTTATGGGTTCCGGAGTGGCATGCTACTCTCCAGAAAAGTGCTTCAACACCCATCAGGGGTAACAAGTGCTATATGAATGCAATTCTTTCTTCCCCTTTTATCCCTCTGCTATCCTTCTCACTCCAAATAACTGACTAATATCCTCCACTGAAATTACTTCATATTTCACCATATAAATTCACCACAAATCCTTTATAGGCTTCCTGAATAGCGTGCGTCAACAAGCACTATATAAATGCAAACCTTTGTCCTCCTATATCCTTCTTCTATCATTCCAAATCCAAATAATTGACTAACCTATCCACCACTTAAAATGTACTAGCATGTTTAACTATACTAATTCAACACTAATCCTCTATGGGTCCCGGAGTAGCATGCTACTCGCCGAAAAAGCACTTTGATGCCTCGTCAGGGGTAGTAAGCGCTATATAAATGCAATTACAATACAATACAATAGTGTATTGCATTTTGTAATTCACCATTTTGACACATAAAAATTACACATGAAAACGTTGTCACCAATGAGTATTGTTTCTATTCATTTTCATTATTCTTCCTGTTTTAATTATTTTTTAGGTAACCCTACATAAATGACCCCTTAATGAATTCACAATGTTTTCTATGTTTCAGAAATAAATAGCTTTACAGGATGGCCCATGAGTTTCACATGAATTAGGAAAAATTGAAAACCCTTTGACAAAAATGCAAAAGGTTTTTTTTTTTTGTATAAACCCTGTTTGTTCCCGAAAGCAGGGAAGATGATAATCCTAGCACAACAACTGATGGTTATTACCATTTAAAAAAAATATATATATATGCTTCTTTACACAGCATTTTTATCCCTTTTTCTCATAAAAACTCAAAACAGCTATATTTTCTCTGTTTTCTTGTACCCCTCTAGGGAAATCTACATAACCTGAGCTCCTTTAAAAGAAAACACAGGATGATGGGGAAAAAAGACACAAATTGCCATGCACACCTGTTGTAGAAAAAAAAGTTATGATGGTTTAAGTGACCATAACCTACCTCAAGCATCCAAAAATGCTTAGTAGCACCGTGGGGGGCATAGGGGTTTAGGCTTAGCAGCCTAAAATGTACAAAATGTAATAATGGAAGTACATTCTTTAAATTAATATTTCCTTCACTTTCTAACGATGTTGCATTGATAAAATGATTGTTCATAAAAGGACAACAGAACATTGCTGCAAAGGAGAATAGAGAAAAATGTATATAGGGCTACATTCCCAGGGCTTGTACATGAAGCACCTGGACACCTAATCCTTACCGTCACGAGTAACAAGTAGTCTCTACAACTCTACTGATTGATTGATTGATAAAGGGCTCTGATATGCATTGGGTTAATAAACTTCAGCTGCTTCAACTGTTCTTCAATCTCAGCTTCTGAAAATGTTGGGGTGCCATATTTCTGAATTGCAAATATGGTTTTACGGTTACATCTGATGCAGTTTGGCCAACCTCCTATTACCTATGCTGATCTGAGTGGGGACCATGTAAAATAAATTAATTCAAAGACTATTGTTTAGGGAGAGAGGATAAGTTTCAGCACAAAATCAAAAGAAAAATGGGTGGCTAGCAATGTTGCAGCACCTCCAATGTCATAATGATGTGCTTCTCCATTGCACTTGGCTTAACATATTTGCACTCTCAAAGAGCTGTAAATTATAGACATTAATATTACCCATTTTAAGGGTGCCTAATTTATCGACCGTAGAAGGATGAAAGGAGTGGTTGGCACTGCCAGGAGTAGAGGTTCAGAACAGCAGGTCAAACAGATGTCTGCAGCCAGCAATGACCTCAACAAGCCACTGTTTTAGCAATCTTCTGCTCTCAACCATTTATTCTACAAAGTTGGAAGACAAAGGACACCAAACTTATCTCTCCACAGTTTTAGGCATTCCGCCCAAGGCCTCAGTCCACATCCACTGTGCTGGCCAATGTCATTGTTCTCTTATTTTAGTCGACTATTAGATGCATCAATTTTAAATCATGCATTTCTATTACAGCATTGTTTGGGAAGATAACGCTTTCAGTGTTACACTGCTCCTACTTGTGAAAGGGAATCCGCACTCTTACTTCTAAAAAGGCATCCTTTCTACTGCTGTCTGCTGTAGGCTCACATTTGTGCTTTCTAGGCGGTCGAGGTCTCTTTTGGAACATTTTGTACTACTATAATGCTGTATGTGGTCCCATGTTAAGGAAGCTTGCACTGCAGCTCACTGTGCTCTGCATGTTCTGTGTGTGAGAGAAGCTTGCACTGCTGCTGCCTGTACTGAACCCGTTCTTTGTGTCAGGAGTTTGCACTGCTGCAGCCTGTACTAAACCGGCTCTCTATGTCAGGAAAGCTTGCACTGTCTGAACCCGCTCTCTGTGTCAGGAAAGCTTGCACTGTCTGAACCCGCTCTCTATGTCAGGAAAGCTTGCACTGTCTGAACCCGCTCTCTGTGTCAGGAAAGCTTGCACTGCTGCTATCTGTACTGAACCCGCTCTCTGTGTCAGGAAAGCTTGCACTGCTGCTATCTGTACTGAACCCGCTCTCTGTGTCAGGAAAGCTTGCACTGCTGCTATCTGTACTGAACCCGTTCCCTGTGTCAGGAAAGCTTGCACTACTGCTATCTGTACTGAACCCGCTCTCTGTGTCAGGAAAGCTTGCACTGCTGCTGCCTGTACTGAACCCGTTCTTTGTGTCAGGAGTTTGCACTGCTGCAGCCTGTACTAAACCGGCTCTCTATGTCAGGAAAGCTTGCACTGTCTGAACCCGCTCTCTGTGTCAGGAAAGCTTGCACTGTCTGAACCCGCTCTCTATGTCAGGAAAGCTTGCACTGTCTGAACCCGCTCTCTGTGTCAGGAAAGCTTGCACTGCTGCTATCTGTACTGAACCCGCTCTCTGTGTCAGGAAAGCTTGCACTGCTGCTATCTGTACTGAACCCGCTCTCTGTGTCAGGAAAGCTTGCACTGCTGCTGCCTGTACTGAACCCGTTCTTTGTGTCAGGAGTTTGCACTGCTGCAGCCTGTACTAAACCGGCTCTCTATGTCAGGAAAGCTTGCACTGTCTGAACCCGCTCTCTGTGTCAGGAAAGCTTGCACTGTCTGAACCCGCTCTCTATGTCAGGAAAGCTTGCACTGTCTGAACCCGCTCTCTGTGTCAGGAAAGCTTGCACTGCTGCTATCTGTACTGAACCCGCTCTCTGTGTCAGGAAAGCTTGCACTGCTGCTATCTGTACTGAACCCGCTCTCTGTGTCAGGAAAGCTTGCACTGCTGCTATCTGTACTGAACCCGTTCCCTGTGTCAGGAAAGCTTGCACTACTGCTATCTGTACTGAACCCGTTCTCTTTGTCAGGAAAGCTTGCACTGCTGCTATCTGTACTGAACCCGTTCTCTGTGTCAGGAAAGCTTGCACTACTGCTATCTGTACTGAACCCGTTCTCTGTGTCAGGAAAGCTTGCACTGCTGCTATCTGTACTGAACACGTTCTCTTTGTCAGGAAAGCTTGCACTACTGCTATCTGTACTGAACCCGTTCTCTGTGTCAGGAAAGCATGCACTGGTGCTATCTGTACTGAACTTGTTTTCTGTGTCAGGAAAGCTTGCACTGCTGCTATCTGTACTGAACCCGTTCCCTGTGTCAGGAAAGCTTGCACTGGTGCTATCTGTACTGAACCCGCTCTCTGTGTCAGGAAAGCTTGCACCGCTGCTATCTGTACTGAACCCGCTCTCTGTGTCAGGAAAACTTGCACTGCTGCTATCTGTACTGAACCCGCTCTCTGTGTCAGGAAAGCTTGCACTGCTGCTATCTGTACTAAACCCGCTCTCTGTGTCAGGAAAGCTTGCACTGGTGCTATCTGTACTGAACCCGTTTTCTGTGTCAGGAAAGCTTGCACTGCTGCTATCTGTACTGAACCCGTTCTCTCTCTCAGGAAAGCGTGCACTGCTGCTATCTGTACTGAACCCGCTCTCTTTGTCAGGAAAGCTTGCACTGCTGCTATCTGTACTGAACCCGCTCTCTATGTCAGGAAAGCTTGCACTGCTGCTATCTACTGAACCCGTTCTCTGTGTCAGGAAAGCTTGCACTGCTGCTATCTGTACTGAACCCGCTCTCTGTGTCAGGAAAGCTTGCACTGCTGCTGCCTTTACTGAATCTGCTCTCTATGTCAGGAAAGCTTGCACTGCTGCTGCCTGTACTGAATCTGCTCTATGTGTCAGGAAAGCTTGCACTGCTGCTTTCTGTACTGAACCCGTTCTCTGTGTCAGGAAAGCTTGCACTGCTGCTATCTACTGAACCCGCTCTCTATGTCAGGAAAGCTTGCACTGCTGCTATCTGTACTGAACCCCCTCTCTGTGTCAGGAAAGCTTGCACTGCTGCTATCTGTACTGAACCCGTTCCCTGTGTCAGGAAAGCTTGCACTGCTGCTATCTGTACTGAACCCGCTCTCTATGTCAGGAAAGCTTGCACTGCTGCTATCTGTACTGAACCCGTTCCCTGTGTCAGGAAAGCTTGCACTGCTGCTATCTGTACTGAACCCGCTCTCTATGTCAGGAAAGCTTGCACTGCTGCTATCTGTACTGAACCCGCTCTCTGTGTCAGGAAAGCTTGCACTGCTGCTATCTGTACTGAACCCGTTCCCTGTGTCAGGAAAGCTTGCACTGCTGCTATCTGTACTGAACCCGCTCTCTATGTCAGGAAAGCTTGCACTGCTGCTATCTGTACTGAACCCGTTCTCTGTGTCAGGAAAGCTTGGACTGCTGCTATCTGTACTGAACCCGCTGTGTCAGGAAAGCTTGCACTGCTGCTATCTGTACTGAACCCGTTCCCTGTGTCAGGAAAGCTTGCACTGCTGCTATCTGTACTGAACCCGCTCTCTATGTCAGGAAAGCTTGCACTGCTGCTATCTGTACTGAACCCGCTCTCTGTGTCAGGAAAGCTTGCACTGCTGCTATCTGTACTGAACCCGCTCTCTGTGTCAGGAAAGCTTGCACTGCTGCTATCTGTACTGAACCCGCTCTCTGTGTCAGGAAAGCTTGCACTGCTGCTATCTGTACTGAACCCGCTCTCTGTGTCAGGAAAGCTTGCACTGCTGCTATCTGTACTGAACCCGTTCCCTGTGTCAGGAAAGCTTGCACTGCTGCTATCTGTACTGAACCCACTCTCTATGTCAGGAAAGCTTGCACTGCTGCTATCTGTACTGAACCCGTTCCCTGTGTCAGGAAAGCTTGCACTGCTGCTATCTGTACTAAACTTGTTTTCTGTGTCAGGAAAGCTTGGACTGCTGCTATTTGTACTGAACCCGCTCTCTATGTCAGGAAAGCTTGCACTGCTGCTGCCTGTACTGAATCTGCTCTCTGTGTCAGGAAAGCTTGCACTGCTGCTATCTGTACTGAACATGTTCTCTGTGTCAGGAAAGCTTGCACTGCTGCTATCTGTACTGAACCCGTTCTCTTTGTCAGGAAAGCTTGCACTGGTGCTATCTGTACTGAACCTGTTCTCTGTGTCAGGAAAGCTTGCACTGCTGCTATCTGTACTGAACATGTTCTCTGTGTCAGGAAAGCTTGCAATGCTGCTATCTGTACTGAACCCGTTTTCGGTGTCAGGAAAGCTTGCACTGCTGCTATCTGTACTGAACCCGTTCTCTTTGTCAGGAAAGCTTGCACTGCTGCTATCTGTACTGAACTCGTTCTCTGTGTCAGGAAAGCTTGCACTGCTTCTATCTGTACTGAACATGTTCTCTGTGTCAGGAAAGCTTGCACTGCTGCTATCTGTACTGAACCCGTTCTCTTTGTCAGGAAAGCTTGCACTGCTGCTATCTGTACTGAACCCGTTCCCTTTGTCAGGAAAGCTTGCACTGCTGCTATCTGTACTGAACCCGCTCTCTGTGTCAGGAAAGCTTGCACTGCTGCTATCTGTACTGAACCCGCTCTCTGTGTCAGGAAAGCTT
Organism: Lissotriton helveticus; assembly: GCF_964261635.1. Classification (NCBI taxonomy): domain Eukaryota; kingdom Metazoa; phylum Chordata; class Amphibia; order Caudata; family Salamandridae; genus Lissotriton; species Lissotriton helveticus. The sequence goes on from NC_136072.1 coordinate 84,603,661, forward strand.
GCACTGGTGCTATCTGTACTGAACTTGTTTTCTGTGCCAGGAAAGCTTGCACTGGTGCTATCTGTACTGAACTTGTTTTCTGTGTCAGGAAAGCTTGGACTGCTGCTATTTGTACTGAACCCGCTCTCTGTGTCAGGAAAGCTTGCACTGCTGCTATCTGTACTGAACTTGTTTTCTGTGTCAGGAAAGCTTGGACTGCTGCTATTTGTACTGAACCCGCTGTGTCAGGAAAGCTTGCACTGCTGCTATCTGTACTGAACCCGCTCTCTGTGTCAGGAAAGCTTGCACTGCTGCTATCTGTACTGAACCTGCTCTCTGTGTCAGGAAAGCTTGCACTGCTGCTATCTGTACTGAACCCGCTCTCTATGTCAGGAAAGCTTGCACTGCTGCTATCTGTACTGAACCCGTTCCCTGTGTCAGGAAAGCTTGCACTGCTGCTATCTGTACTGAACTTGTTTTCTGTGTCAGGAAAGCTTGGACTGCTGCTATTTGTACTGAACCCGCTCTCTATGTCAGGAAAGCTTGCACTGCTGCTGCCTGTACTGAATCTGCTCTCTGTGTCAGGAAAGCTTGCACTGCTGCTATCTGTACTGAACATGTTCTCTGTGTCAGGAAAGCTTGCACTGCTGCTATCTGTACTGAACCCGTTCTCTTTGTCAGGAAAGCTTGCACTGGTGCTATCTGTACTGAACCCGTTCTCTGTGTCAGGAAAGCTTGCACTGCTGCTATCTGTACTGAACATGTTCTCTGTGTCAGGAAAGCTTGCAATGCTGCTATCGGTACTGAACCCGTTTTCTGTGTCAGGAAAGCTTGCACTGCTGCTATCTGTACTGAACCCGTTCTCTTTGTCAGGAAAGCTTGCACTGCTGCTATCTGTACTGAACCCGTTCTCTGTGTCAGGAAAGCTTGCACTGCTTCTATCTGTACTGAACATGTTCTCTGTGTCAGGAAAGATTGCACTGCTGCTATCTGTACTGAACCCGTTCTCTTTGTCAGGAAAGCTTGCACTGCTGCTATCTGTACTGAACCCGCTCTCTGTGTCAGGAAACTTGCACTGGTGCTATCTGTACTGAACTTGTTTACTGTGTCAGGAAAGCTTGCACTGGTGCTATCTGTACTGAACTTGTTTTCTGTGTCAGGAAAGCTTGCACTGCTGCTATCTGTACTGAACCCGCTCTCTGTGTCAGGAAAGCTTGCACTGCTGCTATTTGTACTGAACCCGCTCTCTGTGTCAGGAAAGCTTGCACTGCTGCTATCTGTACTGAACTTGTTTTCTGTGTCAGGAAAGCTTGGACTGCTGCTATTTGTACTGAACCCGCTGTGTCAGGAAAGCTTGCACTGCTGCTATCTGTACTGAACCCGCTCTCTGTGTCAGGAAAGCTTGCACTGCTGCTATCTGTACTGAACCCGCTCTCTGTGTCAGGAAAGCTTGCACTGCTGCTATCTGTACTGAACCCGCTCTCTATGTCAGGAAAGCTTGGACTGCTGCTATCTGTACTGAACCCGCTCTCTATGTCAGGAAAGCTTGGACTGCTGCTATCTGTACTGAACCCGCTCTCTGTGTCAGGAAAGCTTGCACTGCTGCTATCTGTACTGAACCCGCTCTCTATGTCAGGAAAGCTTGCACTGCTGCTATCTGTACTGAACCCGCTCTCTGTGTCAGGAAAGCTTGCACTGCTGCTATCTGTACTGAACCCGCTCTCTGTGTCAGGAAAGCTTGCACTGCTGCAATCTGTACCGAAACCCGCTCTCTGTGTCAGGAAAGCTTGCACTGCTGCTATCTGTACTGAACCCGTTCCCTGTGTCAGGAAAGCTTGCACTGCTGCTATCTGTACTGAACCCGCTCTCTGTGTCAGGAAAGCTTGCACTGCTGCTATCTGTACTGAACCCGCTCTCTGTGTCAGGAAAGCTTGCACTGCTGCTGCCTGTACTGAACCCGTTCTTTGTGTCAGGAGTTTGCACTGCTGCAGCCTGTACTAAACCGGCTCTCTATGTCAGGAAAGCTTGCACTGTCTGAACCCGCTCTCTGTGTCAGGAAAGCTTGCACTGTCTGAACCCGCTCTCTATGTCAGGAAAGCTTGCACTGTCTGAACCCGCTCTCTGTGTCAGGAAAGCTTGCACTGCTGCTATCTGTACTGAACCCGCTCTCTGTGTCAGGAAAGCTTGCACTGCTGCTATCTGTACTGAACCCGCTCTCTGTGTCAGGAAAGCTTGCACTGCTGCTATCTGTACTGAACCCGTTCCCTGTGTCAGGAAAGCTTGCACTACTGCTATCTGTACTGAACCCGTTCTCTTTGTCAGGAAAGCTTGCACTGCTGCTATCTGTACTGAACCCGTTCTCTGTGTCAGGAAAGCTTGCACTACTGCTATCTGTACTGAACCCGTTCTCTGTGTCAGGAAAGCTTGCACTGCTGCTATCTGTACTGAACACGTTCTCTTTGTCAGGAAAGCTTGCACTACTGCTATCTGTACTGAACCCGTTCTCTGTGTCAGGAAAGCATGCACTGGTGCTATCTGTACTGAACTTGTTTTCTGTGTCAGGAAAGCTTGCACTGCTGCTATCTGTACTGAACCCGTTCCCTGTGTCAGGAAAGCTTGCACTGGTGCTATCTGTACTGAACCCGCTCTCTGTGTCAGGAAAGCTTGCACCGCTGCTATCTGTACTGAACCCGCTCTCTGTGTCAGGAAAGCTTGCACTGCTGCTATCTGTACTGAACCCGCTCTCTGTGTCAGGAAAGCTTGCACTGCTGCTATCTGTACTAAACCCGCTCTCTGTGTCAGGAAAGCTTGCACTGGTGCTATCTGTACTGAACCCGTTTTCTGTGTCAGGAAAGCTTGCACTGCTGCTATCTGTACTGAACCCGTTCTCTCTCTCAGGAAAGCGTGCACTGCTGCTATCTGTACTGAACCCGCTCTCTTTGTCAGGAAAGCTTGCACAGCTGCTATCTGTACTGAACCCGCTCTCTATGTCAGGAAAGCTTGCACTGCTGCTATCTACTGAACCCGTTCTCTGTGTCAGGAAAGCTTGCACTGCTGCTATCTGTACTGAACCCGCTCTCTGTGTCAGGAAAGCTTGCACTGCTGCTGCCTTTACTGAATCTGCTCTCTATGTCAGGAAAGCTTGCACTGCTGCTGCCTGTACTGAATCTGCTCTATGTGTCAGGAAAGCTTGCACTGCTGCTTTCTGTACTGAACCCGTTCTCTGTGTCAGGAAAGCTTGCACTGCTGCTATCTACTGAACCCGCTCTCTATGTCAGGAAAGCTTGCACTGCTGCTATCTGTACTGAACCCGCTCTCTGTGTCAGGAAAGCTTGCACTGCTGCTATCTGTACTGAACCCGTTCCCTGTGTCAGGAAAGCTTGCACTGCTGCTATCTGTACTGAACCCGCTCTCTATGTCAGGAAAGCTTGCACTGCTGCTATCTGTACTGAACCCGTTCCCTGTGTCAGGAAAGCTTGCACTGCTGCTATCTGTACTGAACCCGCTCTCTATGTCAGGAAAGCTTGCACTGCTGCTATCTGTACTGAACCCGCTCTCTGTGTCAGGAAAGCTTGCACTGCTGCTATCTGTACTGAACCCGTTCCCTGTGTCAGGAAAGCTTGCACTGCTGCTATCTGTACTGAACCCGCTCTCTATGTCAGGAAAGCTTGCACTGCTGCTATCTGTACTGAACCCGTTCTCTGTGTCAGGAAAGCTTGGACTGCTGCTATCTGTACTGAACCCGCTGTGTCAGGAAAGCTTGCACTGCTGCTATCTGTACTGAACCCGTTCCCTGTGTCAGGAAAGCTTGCACTGCTGCTATCTGTACTGAACCCGCTCTCTATGTCAGGAAAGCTTGCACTGCTGCTATCTGTACTGAACCCGCTCTCTGTGTCAGGAAAGCTTGCACTGCTGCTATCTGTACTGAACCCGCTCTCTGTGTCAGGAAAGCTTGCACTGCTGCTATCTGTACTGAACCCGCTCTCTGTGTCAGGAAAGCTTGCACTGCTGCTATCTGTACTGAACCCGCTCTCTGTGTCAGGAAAGCTTGCACTGCTGCTATCTGTACTGAACCCGTTCCCTGTGTCAGGAAAGCTTGCACTGCTGCTATCTGTACTGAACCCACTCTCTATGTCAGGAAAGCTTGCACTGCTGCTATCTGTACTGAACCCGTTCCCTGTGTCAGGAAAGCTTGCACTGCTGCTATCTGTACTAAACTTGTTTTCTGTGTCAGGAAAGCTTGGACTGCTGCTATTTGTACTGAACCCGCTCTCTATGTCAGGAAAGCTTGCACTGCTGCTGCCTGTACTGAATCTGCTCTCTGTGTCAGGAAAGCTTGCACTGCTGCTATCTGTACTGAACATGTTCTCTGTGTCAGGAAAGCTTGCACTGCTGCTATCTGTACTGAACCCGTTCTCTTTGTCAGGAAAGCTTGCACTGGTGCTATCTGTACTGAACCTGTTCTCTGTGTCAGGAAAGCTTGCACTGCTGCTATCTGTACTGAACATGTTCTCTGTGTCAGGAAAGCTTGCAATGCTGCTATCTGTACTGAACCCGTTTTCGGTGTCAGGAAAGCTTGCACTGCTGCTATCTGTACTGAACCCGTTCTCTTTGTCAGGAAAGCTTGCACTGCTGCTATCTGTACTGAACTCGTTCTCTGTGTCAGGAAAGCTTGCACTGCTTCTATCTGTACTGAACATGTTCTCTGTGTCAGGAAAGCTTGCACTGCTGCTATCTGTACTGAACCCGTTCTCTTTGTCAGGAAAGCTTGCACTGCTGCTATCTGTACTGAACCCGTTCCCTTTGTCAGGAAAGCTTGCACTGCTGCTATCTGTACTGAACCCGCTCTCTGTGTCAGGAAAGCTTGCACTGCTGCTATCTGTACTGAACCCGCTCTCTGTGTCAGGAAAGCTTGCACTGGTGCTATCTGTACTGAACTTGTTTTCTGTGCCAGGAAAGCTTGCACTGGTGCTATCTGTACTGAACTTGTTTTCTGTGTCAGGAAAGCTTGGACTGCTGCTATTTGTACTGAACCCGCTCTCTGTGTCAGGAAAGCTTGCACTGCTGCTATCTGTACTGAACTTGTTTTCTGTGTCAGGAAAGCTTGGACTGCTGCTATTTGTACTGAACCCGCTGTGTCAGGAAAGCTTGCACTGCTGCTATCTGTACTGAACCCGCTCTCTGTGTCAGGAAAGCTTGCACTGCTGCTATCTGTACTGAACCCGCTCTCTGTGTCAGGAAAGCTTGCACTGCTGCTATATGTACTGAACCCGCTCTCTATGTCAGGAAAGCTTGCACTGCTGCTATCTGTACTGAACCCGTTCCCTGTGTCAGGAAAGCTTGCACTGCTGCTATCTGTACTGAACTTGTTTTCTGTGTCAGGAAAGCTTGGACTGCTGCTATTTGTACTGAACCCGCTCTCTATGTCAGGAAAGCTTGCACTGCTGCTGCCTGTACTGAATCTGCTCTCTGTGTCAGGAAAGCTTGCACTGCTGCTATCTGTACTGAACATGTTCTCTGTGTCAGGAAAGCTTGCACTGCTGCTATCTGTACTGAACCCGTTCTCTTTGTCAGGAAAGCTTGCACTGGTGCTATCTGTACTGAACCCGTTCTCTGTGTCAGGAAAGCTTGCACTGCTGCTATCTGTACTGAACATGTTCTCTGTGTCAGGAAAGCTTGCAATGCTGCTATCGGTACTGAACCCGTTTTCTGTGTCAGGAAAGCTTGCACTGCTGCTATCTGTACTGAACCCGCTCTCTGTGTCAGGAAAGCTTGCACTGCTGCTATCTGTACTGAACCCGCTCTCTGTGTCAGGAAAGCTTGCACTGCTGCTATCTGTACTGAACCCGCTCTCTGTGTCAGGAAAGCTTGCACTGCTGCTATCTGTACTGAACCCGTTCCCTGTGTCAGGAAAGCTTGCACTGCTGCTATCTGTACTGAACCCACTCTTTATGTCAGGAAAGCTTGCACTGCTGCTATCTGTACTGAACCCGTTCCCTGTGTCAGGAAAGCTTGCACTGCTGCTATCTGTACTAAACTTGTTTTCTGTGTCAGGAAAGCTTGGACTGCTGCTATTTGTACTGAACCCGCTCTCTATGTCAGGAAAGCTTGCACTGCTGCTGCCTGTACTGAATCTGCTCTCTGTGTCAGGAAAGCTTGCACTGCTGCTATCTGTACTGAACATGTTCTCTGTGTCAGGAAAGCTTGCACTGCTGCTATCTGTACTGAACCCGTTCTCTTTGTCAGGAAAGCTTGCACTGGTGCTATCTGTACTGAACCTGTTCTCTGTGTCAGGAAAGCTTGCACTGCTGCTATCTGTACTGAACATGTTCTCTGTGTCAGGAAAGCTTGCAATGCTGCTATCTGTACTGAACCCGTTTTCGGTGTCAGGAAAGCTTGCACTGCTGCTATCTGTACTGAACCCGTTCTCTTTGTCAGGAAAGCTTGCACTGCTGCTATCTGTACTGAACTCGTTCTCTGTGTCAGGAAAGCTTGCACTGCTTCTATCTGTACTGAACATGTTCTCTGTGTCAGGAAAGCTTGCACTGCTGCTATCTGTACTGAACCCGTTCTCTTTGTCAGGAAAGCTTGCACTGCTGCTATCTGTACTGAACCCGTTCCCTTTGTCAGGAAAGCTTGCACTGCTGCTATCTGTACTGAACCCGCTCTCTGTGTCAGGAAAGCTTGCACTGCTGCTATCTGTACTGAACCCGCTCTCTGTGTCAGGAAAGCTTGCACTGGTGCTATCTGTACTGAACTTGTTTTCTGTGCCAGGAAAGCTTGCACTGGTGCTATCTGTACTGAACTTGTTTTCTGTGTCAGGAAAGCTTGGACTGCTGCTATTTGTACTGAACCCGCTCTCTGTGTCAGGAAAGCTTGCACTGCTGCTATCTGTACTGAACTTGTTTTCTGTGTCAGGAAAGCTTGGACTGCTGCTATTTGTACTGAACCCGCTGTGTCAGGAAAGCTTGCACTGCTGCTATCTGTACTGAACCCGCTCTCTGTGTCAGGAAAGCTTGCACTGCTGCTATCTGTACTGAACCCGCTCTCTGTGTCAGGAAAGCTTGCACTGCTGCTATATGTACTGAACCCGCTCTCTATGTCAGGAAAGCTTGCACTGCTGCTATCTGTACTGAACCCGTTCCCTGTGTCAGGAAAGCTTGCACTGCTGCTATCTGTACTGAACTTGTTTTCTGTGTCAGGAAAGCTTGGACTGCTGCTATTTGTACTGAACCCGCTCTCTATGTCAGGAAAGCTTGCACTGCTGCTGCCTGTACTGAATCTGCTCTCTGTGTCAGGAAAGCTTGCACTGCTGCTATCTGTACTGAACATGTTCTCTGTGTCAGGAAAGCTTGCACTGCTGCTATCTGTACTGAACCCGTTCTCTTTGTCAGGAAAGCTTGCACTGGTGCTATCTGTACTGAACCCGTTCTCTGTGTCAGGAAAGCTTGCACTGCTGCTATCTGTACTGAACATGTTCTCTGTGTCAGGAAAGCTTGCAATGCTGCTATCGGTACTGAACCCGTTTTCTGTGTCAGGAAAGCTTGCACTGCTGCTATCTGTACTGAACCCGTTCTCTTTGTCAGGAAAGCTTGCACTGCTGCTATCTGTACTGAACCCGTTCTCTGTGTCAGGAAAGCTTGCACTGCTTCTATCTGTACTGAACATGTTCTCTGTGTCAGGAAAGATTGCACTGCTGCTATCTGTACTGAACCCGTTCTCTTTGTCAGGAAAGCTTGCACTGCTGCTATCTGTACTGAACCCGCTCTCTGTGTCAGGAAACTTGCACTGGTGCTATCTGTACTGAACTTGTTTACTGTGTCAGGAAAGCTTGCACTGGTGCTATCTGTACTGAACTTGTTTTCTGTGTCAGGAAAGCTTGCACTGCTGCTATCTGTACTGAACCCGCTCTCTGTGTCAGGAAAGCTTGCACTGCTGCTATTTGTACTGAACCCGCTCTCTGTGTCAGGAAAGCTTGCACTGCTGCTATCTGTACTGAACTTGTTTTCTGTGTCAGGAAAGCTTGGACTGCTGCTATTTGTACTGAACCCGCTGTGTCAGGAAAGCTTGCACTGCTGCTATCTGTACTGAACCCGCTCTCTGTGTCAGGAAAGCTTGCACTGCTGCTATCTGTACTGAACCCGCTCTCTGTGTCAGGAAAGCTTGCACTGCTGCTATCTGTACTGAACCCGCTCTCTATGTCAGGAAAGCTTGGACTGCTGCTATCTGTACTGAACCCGCTCTCTATGTCAGGAAAGCTTGGACTGCTGCTATCTGTACTGAACCCGCTCTCTGTGTCAGGAAAGCTTGCACTGCTGCTATCTGTACTGAACCCGCTCTCTATGTCAGGAAAGCTTGCACTGCTGCTATCTGTACTGAACCCGCTCTCTGTGTCAGGAAAGCTTGCACTGCTGCTATCTGTACTGAACCCGCTCTCTGTGTCAGGAAAGCTTGCACTGCTGCTATCTGTACCGAAACCCGCTCTCTGTGTCAGGAAAGCTTGCACTGCTGCTATCTGTACTGAACCCGTTCCCTGTGTCAGGAAAGCTTGCACTGCTGCTATCTGTACTGAACCCGCTCTCTATGTCAGGAAAGCTTGCACTGCTGCTATCTGTACTGAACCTGTTCCCTGTGTCAGGAAAGCTTGCACTGCTGCTATCTGTACTGAACTTGTTTTCTGTCAGGAAAGCTTGCACTGCTGCTATTTGTACTGAACCCGCTCTCTATGTCAGGAAAGCTTGCACTGCTGCTGCCTGTACTGAATCTGCTCTCTGTGTCAGGAAAGCTTGCACTGCTGCTATCTGTACTGAACATGTTCTCTGTGTCAGGAAAGCTTGCACTGCTGCTATCTGTACTGAACCCGTTCTCTTTGTCCGGAAGGCTTGCACTGGTGCTATCTGTACTGAACCCGTTCTCTGTGTCAGGAAAGCTTGCACTGCTGCTATCTGTACTGAACATGTTCTCTGTGTCAGGAAAGCTTGCAATGCTGCTATCTGTACTGAACCCGTTTTCGGTGTCAGGAAAGCTTGCACTGCTGCTATCTGTACTGAACCCGTTCTCTTTGTCAGGAAAGCTTGCACTGCTGCTATCTGTACTGAACTCGTTCTCTGTGTCAGGAAAGCTTGCACTGCTTCTATCTGTACTGAACATGTTCTCTGTGTCAGGAAAGCTTGCACTGCTGCTATCTGTACTGAACCCGTTCTCTTTGTCAGGAAAGCTTGCACTGCTGCTATCTGTACTGAACCCGTTCCCTTTGTCAGGAAAGCTTGCACTGCTGCTATCTGTACTGACCCCGCTCTCTGTGTCAGGAAAGCTTGCACTGGTGCTATCTGTACTGAACTTGTTTTCTGTGTCAGGAAAGCTTGCACTGGTGCTATCTGTACTGAACTTGTTTTCTGTGTCAGGAAAGCTTGGACTGCTGCTATTTGTACTGAACCCGCTCTCTGTGTCAGGAAAGCTTGCACTGCTGCTATCTGTACTGAACTTGTTTTCTGTGTCAGGAAAGCTTGGACTGCTGCTATTTGTACTGAACCCGCTGTGTCAGGAAAGCTTGCACTGCTGCTATCTGTACTGAACCCGCTCTCTGTGTCAGGAAAGCTTGCACTGCTGCTATCTGTACTGAACCCGCACTCTGTGTCAGGAAAGCTTGCACTGCTGCTATCTGTACTGAACCCGCTCTCTATGTCAGGAAAGCTTGCACTGCTGCTATTTGTACTGAACCCGCTCTCTATGTCAGGAAAGCTTGCACTGCTGCTGCCTGTACTGAATCTGCTCTCTGTGTCAGGAAAGCTTGCACTGGTGCTATCTGTACTGAACATGTTCTCTGTGTCAGGAAAGCTTGCAATGCTGCTATCTGTACTGAACCCGTTTTCTGTGTCAGGAAAGCTTGCACTGCTGCTATCTGTACTGAACCCGTTCTCTTTGTCATGAAAGCTTGCACTGCTGCTATCTGTACTGAACCCGTTCTCTTTGTCAGGAAAGCTTGCACTGCTGCTATCTGTACTGAACCCGCTCTCTGTGTCAGGAAACTTGCACTGGTGCTATCTGTACTGAACTTGTTTACTGTGTCAGGAAAGCTTGCACTGGTGCTATCTGTACTGAACTTGTTTACTGTGTCAGGAAAGCTTGGACTGCTGCTATTTGTACTGAACATGTTCTCCTTGTCAGAAAAGCTTGCACTGCTGCTATCTGTACTGAACCCGCTCTCTATGTCAGGAAAGCTTGCACTGCTGCTATTTGTACTGAACCCGCTCTCTGTGTCAGGAAAGCTTGCACTACTGCTATCTGTACTGAACTTGTTTTGTGTGTCAGGAAAGCTTGGACTGCTGCTATTTGTACTGAACCCGCTGTGTCAGGAAAGCTTGCACTGCTGCTATCTGTACTGAACCCGCTCTCTGTGTCAGGAAAGCTTGCACTGCTGCTATCTGTACTGAACCCGCTCTCTGTGTCAGGAAAGCTTGCACTGCTGCTATCTGTACTGAACCCGATCTCTATGTCAGGAAAGCTTGGACTGCTGCTATCTGTACTGAACCCGCTCTCTATGTCAGGAAAGCTTGGACTGCTGCTATCTGTACTGAACCCGCTCTCTGTGTCAGGAAAGCTTGCACTGCTGCTATCTGTACTGAACCCGCTCTCTGTGTCAGGAAAGCTTGCACTGCTGCTATCTGTACTGAACCCGCTCTCTGTGTCAGGAAAGCTTGCACTGGTGCTATCTGTACTGAACTTGTTTACTGTGTCAGGAAAGCTTGCACTGGTGCTATCTGTACTGAACTTGTTTTCTGTGTCAGGAAAGCTTGGACTGCTGCTATTTGTACTGAACATGTTCTCTGTGTCAGAAAAGCTTGCACTGCTGCTATCTGTACTGAACTTGTTTTCTGTGTCAGGAAAGCTTGGACTGCTGCTATTTGTACTGAACATGTTCTCTGTGTCAGGAAAGCTTGCACTGCTGCTATTTGTACTGAACCCGCTCTCTGTGTCAGGAAAGCTTGCCCTGGTGCTATCTGTACTGAACTTGTTTTCTGTGTCAGGAAAGCTTGGACTGCTGCTATTTGTACTGAACCCGCTCTCTATGTCAGGAAAGCTTGCACTGGTGCTATCTGTACTGAATCTGCTCTCTGTGTCAGGAAAGCTTGCACTGGTGCTATCTGTACTGAACATGTTCTCTGTGTCAGGAAAGCTTGCAATGCTGCTATCTGTACTGAACCCGTTTTCTGTGTCAGGAAAGCTTGCACTGCTGCTATCTGTACTGAACCCGTTCTCTTTGTCAGGAAAGCTTGCACTGCTGCTATCTGTACTGAACTCGTTCTCTGTGTCAGGAAAGCTTGCACTGCTTCTATCTGTACTGAACATGTTCTCTGTGTCAGGAAAGATTGCACTGCTGCTATCTGTACTGAACCCGTTCTCTTTGTCAGGAAAGCTTGCACTGCTGCTATCTGTACTGAACCCGCTCTCTGTGTCAGGAAACTTGCACTGGTGCTATCTGTACTGAACTTGTTTACTGTCTCAGGAAAGCTTGGACTGCTGCTATTTGTACTGAACATGTTCTCTGTGTCAGAAAAGCTTGCACTGCTGCTATCTGTACTGAACCCGCTCTCTATGTCAGGAAAGCTTGCACTGCTGCTATTTGTACTGAACCCGCTCTCTGTGTCAGGAAAGCTTGCACTACTGCTATCTGTACTGAACTTGTTTTCTGTGTCAGGAAAGCTTGGACTGCTGCTATTTGTACTGAACCCGCTGTGTCAGGAAAGCTTGCACTGCTGCTATCTGTACTGAACCCGCTCTCTGTGTCAGGAAAGCTTGCACTGCTGCTATCTGTACTGAACCCGCTCTCTATGTCAGGAAAGCTTGGACTGCTGCTATCTGTACTGAACCCGCTCTCTATGTCAGGAAAGCTTGGACTGCTGCTATCTGTACTGAACCCGCTCTCTGTGTCAGGAAAGCTTGGACTGCTGCTATCTGTACTGAACCCGCTCTCTGTGTCAGGAAAGCTTGCACTGCTGCTATCTGTACTGAACCCGCTCTCTGTGTCAGGAAAGCTTGCACTGCTGCTATCTGTACTGAACCCGCTCTCTGTGTCAGGAAAGCTTGCACTGCTGCTATCTGTACTGAACTTGTTTACTGTGTCAGGAAAGCTTGCACTGGTGCTATCTGTACTGAACTTGTTTTCTGTGTCAGGAAAGCTTGGACTGCTGCTATTTGTACTGAACCCGCTGTGTCAGGAAAGCTTGCACTGCTGCTATCTGTACTGAACCCGCTCTCTGTGTCAGGAAAGCTTGCACTGCTGCTATCTGTACTGAACCCGCTCTCTGTGTCAGGAAAGCTTGCACTGCTGCTATCTGTACTGAACCCGATCTCTATGTCAGGAAAGCTTGGACTGCTGCTATCTGTACTGAACCCGCTCTCTATGTCAGGAAAGCTTGGACTGCTGCTATCTGTACTGAACCCGCTCTCTGTGTCAGGAAAGCTTGCACTGCTGCTATCTGTACTGAACCCGCTCTCTGTGTCAGGAAAGCTTGCACTGCTGCTATCTGTACTGAACCCGCTCTCTGTGTCAGGAAAGCTTGCACTGGTGCTATCTGTACTGAACTTGTTTACTGTGTCAGGAAAGCTTGCACTGGTGCTATCTGTACTGAACTTGTTTTCTGTGTCAGGAAAGCTTGGACTGCTGCTATTTGTACTGAACATGTTCTCTGTGTCAGAAAAGCTTGCACTGCTGCTATCTGTACTGAACTTGTTTTCTGTGTCAGGAAAGCTTGGACTGCTGCTATTTGTACTGAACATGTTCTCTGTGTCAGGAAAGCTTGCACTGCTGCTATTTGTACTGAACCCGCTCTCTGTGTCAGGAAAGCTTGCACTGGTGCTATCTGTACTGAACTTGTTTTCTGTGTCAGGAAAGCTTGGACTGCTGCTATTTGTACTGAACCCGCTCTCTATGTCAGGAAAGCTTGCACTGGTGCTATCTGTACTGAATCTGCTCTCTGTGTCAGGAAAGCTTGCACTGGTGCTATCTGTACTGAACATGTTCTCTGTGTCAGGAAAGCTTGCAATGCTGCTATCTGTACTGAACCCGTTTTCTGTGTCAGGAAAGCTTGCCCTGCTGCTATCTGTACTGAACCCGTTCTCTTTGTCAGGAAAGCTTGCACTGCTGCTATCTGTACTGAACTCGTTCTCTGTGTCAGGAAAGCTTGCACTGCTTCTATCTGTACTGAACATGTTCTCTGTGTCAGGAAAGATTGCACTGCTGCTATCTGTACTGAACCCGTTCTCTTTGTCAGGAAAGCTTGCACTGCTGCTATCTGTACTGAACCCGCTCTCTGTGTCAGGAAACTTGCACTGGTGCTATCTGTACTGAACTTGTTTACTGTCTCAGGAAAGCTTGGACTGCTGCTATTTGTACTGAACATGTTCTCTGTGTCAGAAAAGCTTGCACTGCTGCTATCTGTACTGAACGCGCTCTCTATGTCAGGAAAGCTTGCACTGCTGCTATTTGTACTGAACCCGCTCTCTGTGTCAGGAAAGCTTGCACTACTGCTATCTGTACTGAACTTGTTTTCTGTGTCAGGAAAGCTTGGACTGCTGCTATTTGTACTGAACCCGCTGTGTCAGGAAAGCTTGCACTGCTGCTATCTGTACTGAACCCGCTCTCTGTGTCAGGAAAGCTTGCACTGCTGCTATCTGTACTGAACCCGCTCTCTATGTCAGGAAAGCTTGGACTGCTGCTATCTGTACTGAACCCGCTCTCTATGTCAGGAAAGCTTGGACTGCTGCTATCTGTACTGAACCCGCTCTCTGTGTCAGGAAAGCTTGGACTGCTGCTATCTGTACTGAACCCGCTCTCTGTGTCAGGAAAGCTTGCACTGCTGCTATCTGTACTGAACCCGCTCTCTGTGTCAGGAAAGCTTGCACTGCTGCTATCTGTACTGAACCCGCTCTCTGTGTCAGGAAAGCTTGCACTGGTGCTATCTGTACTGAACTTGTTTACTGTGTCAGGAAAGCTTGCACTGGTGCTATCTGTACTGAACTTGTTTTCTGTGTCAGGAAAGCTTGGACTGCTGCTATTTGTACTGAACATGTTCTCTGTGTCAGAAAAGCTTGCACTGCTGCTATCTGTACTGAACTTGTTTTCTGTGTCAGGAAAGCTTGGACTGCTGCTATTTGTACTGAACATGTTCTCTGTGTCAGGAAAGCTTGCACTGCTGCTATTTGTACTGAACCCGCTCTCTGTGTCAGGAAAGCTTGCACTGGTGCTATCTGTACTGAACTTGTTTTCTGTGTCAGGAAAGCTTGGACTGCTGCTATTTGTACTGAACCCGCTCTCTATGTCAGGAAAGCTTGCACTGGTGCTATCTGTACTGAACTTGTTTTCTGTGTCAGGAAAGCTTGGACTGCTGCTATTTGTACTGAACCCGCTCTCTGTGTCAGGAAAGCTTGCACTGCTGCTATCTGTACTGAACTTGTTTTCTGGGTCAGGAAAGCTTGCACTGATGCTTTCTGTACTGAACTTGTTTTCTATGTCAGGAAAGATTGCAATGCGCCTATCGGCACAACACCTGTTTTGCACATCATTCAGGAATATTGCACTTCGAATGCCAGTGTTATTACTGCCGTATTTGTGTAATGAATCTTACACTACTGCCGCAATTATTGTACCTCTTCTGTGTGTGAAAGAAGCTTGCACTGCTGCGATCTGTACTTAACCTGCTCTGTATATCAGGAAATCTTACGCTGCTCCTATCGGTACAACACCTGTTCTGTACATCATTCAGGAATATTGTACTTCAAAGGCCAGTGTTATTCCTGTCATATTTGTGTAACAGACCATAAATTACTGCTGCCATTTTTGTACCTCTTCTGTGTGTAAAAGAAGCTTGCACTGCTATTATCGAAACAACACTTGTTCTGTTCATTATTCATGAATATTGTACTTCTTTTTGTAACAAACATGAAACCACTGCTGCCATGACCACTGCTGCCATGACCATACCTCTTCAGTGTGTGAGAGAAGTTTGCACTGCTGCTGCCTCTGCCGTATGTGTTCTGAATGTAAGTGTTTTGATTGTAACAACCGTATGCACTTTTGCTGTCAGTATTTATGTGGCCTATGTGTCAGATAAGCTAGGACTTCTCTGTATATTAGATACGCTTGCATTTCTGCTGCCTTTGCTCTTCCTGGTGGGTGCTTTCTTTACTGTGCCTGTTCTGTATGCTAGAGAGCATCAATTCTGTGTTTGGAATGTTTGCAATGCCCTTGTGTTGTACTGGTTATGCATGTGAGGGAAGCTTGTACTGCTGCTCCCTATGCTGTGCACGTCCTGCTTTCAGTATTCACCTGCCCTATTTATCAGGGAAGCGTGCACAGCAGCTCCTTATGCTGAGCATGTCAGTGTTCACCTACCCTCTTTATCAGAGAAGCTTGCACAGCAGCTCCTTATGCTGTGCTTCTCTGTATTCACTTACCCTCTTTATCTGAGAAGCTTGCACAGCAGCTGCCTATGCTGTGCATGTCCTGCTTTCAGTATTCACCTACCCTCTTTCTCAGAGGAGCTTGAACAGCAGCTCCCTATGCTGTGCATTTCCTGCTTTCAGTATTCACCTGACCTCTTTATCAGAGAAGCTGGCACAGCAACTCCCTATGCTGTGCATATCCTGCTTGCAGCATTCACCAGACCTATTTATCAGAGAAGCTTGCACAGTAGCTCTCTATGCTTTACCAGCTTGGTGTATTGGAGAAGCTTGTGCTGCTCTGGTGTTGTATCTCTTCTTCATGTTTGGGAATCTTGCACCACTGCTTCCCGTGCTGTACCTGTTCTCGATGTTTTGGAAGCTTGCAGTGTTGCTTCCTGTGCTGTACCTGTTCTTGATGTCCGGGAACCCTGCAGTGCTGCTTGCCTATACAGTACCTGTTCTTGATGTCCGGGAAGCCTGCAGTGCTGCTTCCCGTGCTGTACCTGTTCTCGATGTTCGGGAAGCTTGCAGTGCTGCTTCACGTGCTGTACCTGTTCTCGATGTTAAGGAAGCTTGCAGTTCTGCTTCCTGTGCTGTACCTGTTCTCGATGTTCAGGAAGCTTGCAGTTCTGCTTCCGGTGCTGTACCTGTTCTCGATGTTCAGGCAGCTTAGCTTGCAGTGCTGCTTCCAGTGCTGTACCTGTTCTTGATGTTTGGGAAGCTTGCAGTGCTGCTTCCTGTACTGTACCTGTTCTCGGTGTAGGGGAAGTCTGCAGTGCTGCTTCCGGTGCTGTACCTGTTCTCGGTGTGGGGGAAGTCTGGAGTGCTGCTTCCAGTGCTGTACCTGTTCTTGATGTTTGGGAAGCTTGCAGTGCTGCTTCCTGTACTGTACCTGTTCTCGGTGTAGGGGAAGTCTGCAGTGCTGCTTCCGGTGCTGTACCTGTTCTCGGTGTGGGGGAAGTCTGGAGTGCTGCTTCCGGTGCTGTACCTGTTCTCGATGTTTGGGAAGCTTGCAGTTCTGCTTCCGGTGCTGTACCTGTTCTTGATGTTCAGGAAGCTTGCAGTGCTGCTTCCCGTGCTGTACCTGTTCTTGATGTTCAGGAAGCTTGCAGTGCTGCTTCCCGTGCTGTACCTGCTCTCAATGTTCGAGAAGCTTGCAGTGCTGTTCCTGTGCTGGGCGCTTGCAGTACTGCTTCCCGTGCTGTACCGGTTCTCAGTGTGCAGGAAGTAGTGCTGCCGCCCTTGCTTTAACTGGCCTGTATAGAGAGTAGCCCACTTTCCCTGTGTAAATATACAAAACAAACGCTTTTGTCAGCGTTTGTTGGTTCTGCTGCTTTATATTTTCCCCAGTGAGGTTGGGCACAGATGCCGACCTGATCTGTTTGAAAATCGGGGCCTTGTGGGTGGCTTTGGAAGAAGATGGGTAAAGACGGCCCAGAGATTATGCTAAAACATCTGACACCCACACAACAGCCTATGTCAGGCAGCCGGTGAGCTGGGCAAGAAGCTCTTTGTTCCATACGGGGCTCCAGGGTTCTCTGGGCGCTTTCCCTATATTCATCGCGGCCCCAGCTGCACAAAATGGCCGACTTTATCCCATCCCCGTGTTGACCAAAGGTTTTATCCCTTAAACACACGGTGAGGATGTCTGGGAGCCGGGCTGAAATCTCTTGCCCCTGCATTCCCGGCTGCTAGTTACAGGGATTAGGGGACCCACTGACCGGGGCCTCTCCTCCACACTTCTGCCCACCCCACCTGCTACTCATCCCTAAAGCGTCCCCCTTACAGGAGCCGCCATCTTGGGTGAGTGTGGCAGGTGTTTGCCTCCTGCTGGAGCAAAGGGGAGATGAGCTGGCAATTGATGACGTAGACTGTCGATTTATGTATGGTTTCGGTTTGTAATGACACACTGAAGGTGAAAGCCACTGTTGAAAGATTGACAATGGAATACTTGACAGCACAACAGGTCAGCTTAGGATGTGCAGATAAAAATATGGCTACAGCACCAGAATGGAAAAACACAATGTATGGAATGTGTAATGTTTGTTTTTGTTTGTGCTATTTCGCAATGTTCATATGGCCTGTTCTTATGTAAAGTTTGTTACGTTTTTCCGTGCACATTTCTTTGCATATGTAATGTTTTTCTCCACATAGTAAGAACTTTTTTTTCTCAAGGAGATCCTCTTTATCTGCCAAAGGGGGAAACAAGTTTGTAGTGTGTTTCTTTTGAACGTTTAGGGTGTGAAGAGATGTTTCTATTCCCAAATATCTGCATTGATTTTTCTTTCTGGTTTACCTTTTGCAGATTATTTCCATTCACAGAAAAAAAGGAGCACAAGCTGTTAAATATTATGCAGAACTATTTTATTAGTTGTGATTCAGACTAGATATCATATTGATTTTTACAAAAGTGACGATTTTCATGCTGATGTGCGAAAGCAAATCTTATGTCAACTTTGTGAAGTTGCCTACTGTTCTTTGGCGGGTCGAATCATACCCTAAGCACAAAATATTGTACTTTTCACATACTAAAAAGTCTGGACCGCGAGAATTTGAACTCATGGAGTGGTACGAATTGTCCACGCAGGCCACTGATGAATCCGCCCTGTTTGTCTATCTGGGGCCAATTTCCTGCACCTTGAATTAAATTCAACATTCAGCATTCAACCCTAGCCTGTTCACATCAGCCTCAGATGTGTACAAAGGCAGTGAAGCAGGTTGCCACACCCAAACCCATTATGTTTAAGAATGCAGCAAGGTGGGTTGATCCAGACAATTTAGACCAAAACCTCAGTTTTGCTCAGATTTGTGGTGCTGTGAACTCCCTAGCTGGAGACAAGAACAAAGAGATGAGGCATGCACTGTTCTGAGCCAATATATCTTCACCAAATGCACATTCAGGGCCTCATTTACAATGAGGCTGCGGCACCGGGGGGGGGTCTATTTTTGTGACGCTCCTTGGTGCAAGGGTCTGCTCCATTATAACTAGGCAGCACTAAGCCACTTTGGGTGACTTAATGTGGCCTTGTGAATATTGTTCCCTTTAACACATGTATCTGCATTAAAGGGGCGTGCAATGGGTTGTGCTGTGGGTGTTCCCAGCACTGCCCCAGATTAACAAGGAATCACAACGCGAAGGCAGTGACAGAAATGTACGCCTCAACAGGGGAGGCATAAGGGAGGCGCAACGAGGGAAATACCACATGTAAAAAGAGGAAAAAGCCTCTTGTGATTGTTTTTGTGCAGGAAGGTGTCCCTTCCTGCACAAAAACAATCCTCTCTGCAATGCAGGCACCCTTGCACCATGGTGCAAAGGTGCCTGTGTTGGCGCTCTGCATCCCATTGTGCGCCAGCGAGGGGGAAAAGGACAGAAATGTGCTGTATCTGATAGATATATTTACAACAAGGGGTGGTGATGGACAGAGTCTCTGAATTAAGCAGAATACTCTCACCCAGTCAAGAGATCAGGGCTAGATCCAACACCGTTTTTTAGCTCATTGCACCATCCCAGTTTCAGAACCTGGCTGTATGCAAATTAGTCTGTCCCTGGCCCAGTGCATCATGGGAACAGGGCAGACCAGACTACAAAAGCCAATTCTTACACTGGGAAGGAAACAAGCTTCCGGGGACCGGTTTCTGGCATTTCAGCCGTCTTCGGCCCGGCTTGCTTGAATCCTGATGGTGCAATGAGCAAGGGACTCACATCTGAGTATACCCTTCCACGCTTAGGGTGGACAAAAATATTTACAACAAGGGGTGGTGATGGACAGAGTCTCTGAATTAAGCAGAATACTCTCACCCAGTCAAGAGATCAGGGCTAGATCCAACACCGTTTTTTAGCTCATTGCACCATCCCAGTTTCAGAACCTGGCTGTATGCAAATTAGTCTGTCCCTGGCCCAGTGCATCATGGGAACAGGGCAGACCAGACTACAAAAGCCAATTCTTACACTGGGAAGGAAACAAGCTTCCGGGGACCGGTTTCTGGCATTTCAG
Source organism: Lissotriton helveticus (assembly GCF_964261635.1). Lineage (NCBI taxonomy): Eukaryota > Metazoa > Chordata > Amphibia > Caudata > Salamandridae > Lissotriton > Lissotriton helveticus. Next base: position 84,623,079 of record NC_136072.1, read on the forward strand.
CCGCCTTCGGCCCGGCTTGCTTGAATCCTGATGGTGCAATGAGCAAGGGACTCACATCTGAGTATACCCTTCCACGCTTAGGGTGGACAAAAATATTTACAACAAGGGGTGGTGATGGACAGAGTGTCTGAATTAAGCAGAATACTCTCACCCAGTCAAGAGATCAGGGCTAGATCCAACACCGTTTTTTAGCTCATTGCACCATCCCAGTTTCAGAACCTGGCTGTATGCAAATTAGTCTGTCCCTGGCCCAGTGCATCATGGGAACAGGGCAGACCAGACTACAAAAGCCAATTCTTACACTGGGAAGGAAACAAGCTTCCGGGGACCGGTTTCTGGCATTTCAGCCGTCTTCGGCCCGGCTTGCTTGAATCCTGATGGTGCAATGAGCAAGGAACTCACATCTGAGTATACCCTTCCACGCTTAGGGTGGACAAAAATATTTACAACAAGGGGTGGTGATGGACAGAGTCTCTGAATTAAGCAGAATACTCTCACCCAGTCAAGAGATCAGGGCTAGATCCAACACCGATTTTTAGCTCATTGCACCATCCCAGTTTCAGAACCTAGCTGTATGCAAATTAGTCTGTCCCTGGCCCAGTGCATCATGGGAACAGGGCAGACCAGACTACAAAAGCCAATTCTTACACTGGGAAGGAAACAAGCTTCCGGGGAACGGTTTCTGGCATTTCAGCCGTCTTCGGCCCGGCTTGCTTGAATCCTGATGGTGCAATGAGCAAGGGACTCACATCTGAGTATACCCTTCCACGCTTAGGGTGGACAAAAATATTTACAACAAGGGGTGGTGATGGACAGAGTCTCTGAATTAAGCAGAATACTCTCACCCAGTCAAGAGATCAGTGCTAGATCCAACACCGTTTTTTAGCTCATTGCACCATCCCAGTTTCAGAACCTGGCTGTATGCAAATTAGTCTGTCCCTGGCCCAGTGCATCATGGGAACAGGGCAGACCAGACTACAAAAGCCAATTCTTACACTGGGAAGGAAACAAGCTTCCGGGGACCGGTTTCTGGCATTTCAGCCGTCTTCGGCCCGGCTTGCTTGAATCCTGATGGTGCAATGAGCAAAGGACTCACATCTGAGTATACCCTTCCACGCTTAGGGTGGACAAAAATATTTACAACAAGGGGTGGTGATGGACAGAGTCTCTGAATTAAGCAGAATACTCTCACCCAGTCAAGAGATCAGGGCTAGATCCAACACCGTTTTTTAGCTCATTGCACCATCCCAGTTTCAGAACCTGGCTGTATGCAAATTAGTCTGTCCCTGGCCCAGTGCATCATGGGAACAGGGCAGACCAGACTACAAAAGCCAATTCTTACACTGGGAAGGAAACAAGCTTCCGGGGATCGGTTTCTGGCATTTCAGCCGTCTTCGGCCCGGCTTGCTTGAATCCTGATGGTGCAATGAGCAAGGGACTCACATCTGAGTATACCCTTCCACGCTTAGGGTGGACAAAAATATTTACAACAAGGGGTGGTGATGGACAGAGTCTCTGAATTAAGCAGAATACTCTCACCCAGTCAAGAGATCAGGGCTAGATCCAACACCGTTTTTTAGCTCATTGCACCATCCCAGTTTCAGAACCTGGCTGTATGCAAATTAGTCTGTCCCTGGCCCAGTGCATCATGGGAACAGGGCAGACCAGACTACAAAAGCCAATTCTTACACTGGGAAGGAAACAAGCTTCCGGGGACCGGTTTCTGGCATTTCAGCCGTCTTCGGCCCGGCTTGCTTGAATCCTGATGATGCAATGAGCAAGGGACTCACATCTGAGTATACCCTTCCACGCTTAGGGTGGACAAAAATATTTACAACAAGGGGTGGTGATGGACAGAGTCTCTGATTTTAGCAGAATACTCTCAACCTGTCAAGTGATCAGGATTCAAGCAAGCCGGGCCGATGAGGCTGAAATGCCAGAAACCGGTCCCCGGTAGCTTGTCTCCTTTCTGGTGAAGAATTGGCTTGGTAGTTTGGTCTGCCCTGTTCCCATGATGCACTGGGCCAGGGACAGACTAATTTGCAGATAGCCAGGTTCTGAGCTGGGATGGGGCAGTGAGCTAAATAACGGTGATGGATCAAGCCCTGATCTTTGGACTGGGTAAGAGTGGTCTGCTTAATTCAGACACTCTGTTCATCACCACCCCCTTTTCTGAATCGTTTTTGGCCACTATAGGTGTGGCAGGGTATACTCAGACATGAGTCCCTTGCTCACTGCTCCATCAGGATTCAAACAAGCCGGGCCGACGAGGCTGAAATGCCAGAAACCGGTCCCCGGTAGCTTGTCTCCTTTCTGGTGAAGATTTGGCTTGGTAGTTTGGTCTGCCCTGTTCCCATGATGCACTGGGCCAGGGACAGACTAATTTGCATATAGCCAGGTTCTGAGCTGGGATGGGGCAGTGAGCTAAATAACGGTGATGGATCAAGCCCTGATCTTTGGACTGGGTAAGAGTGGTCTGCTTAATTCAGACACTCTGTTCATCACCACCCCCTTTTCTGAATCGTTTTTGCCCACTATAGGTGTGGCAGGGTATACTCAGACATGAGTCCCTTGCTCACTGCTCCATCAGGATTCAAGCAAGCCGGGCCGACAAGGCTGAAATGCCAGAAACCGGTCCCCGGTAGCTTGTCTCCTTTCTGGTGAAGAATTGGCTTGGTAGTTTGGTCTGCCCTGTTCCCATGATGCACTGGGCCAGGGACAGACTAATTTGCATATAGCCAGGTTCTGAGCTGGGATGGGGCAGTGAGCTAAATAACCGTGATGGATCAAGCCCTGATCTTTGGACTGGGTAAGAGTGGTCTGCTTAATTCAGACACTCTGTTCATCACCACCCCCTTTTCTGAATCGTATCTGATAGATATGGCATATTCCTGTACTTTTCTTTTGTCGTAGGGCAGCTCAGCAGGAAGGCAATATGTTGTAAATAAGACCCTCAGTTTTTATATCCCCCTGCCCCTGAGTGACATCTCTGGCTATGGCATGACATTACACCCATTTTGCCACCAGGCTAGTGATTGCGCACATTTTTCATATTTCCTTTGCCATAAAGGAATTGCGCAATAATTAACTTATTTACGATTTCATGTTAAGAAATTATGTCTTCGCACCTAGACTTTAAATCACTTGTTTCACCAAAATCATACAGCTAGTCACATTCACCTGGCACACATTTGAAATTCCATGAGCCCACAGGAAAGACGTCTTTATTAAACTTACAGCAGCCTAGAGCAGCTCAAAAGCAGATACAAAGGTGTATCAGTTGTTCCACCTCACTCACCCTAACTGACATCCTAGGTTGTGGCTGCTTTAGGTGCTGAGACACCGTCTCACAATTGATAAAAAGTTGTCGCGGGGGACCTATTATTACAACTGGTACGTGACTACATACAGTTTTCATCATTCCTTCCCCGTGCTGCATTTATGTGCTGCACTTAGGCCTGTAAAGGCTGGTTTCCCCAACCAGGCAATGTTTAATTGCATTGTTCTCCTCTACTCATTTATCATACAGCTCTGGGTGTGCCGCAGGCAGTAAAAGTTAGGTCACATTTTCTAGGTCATCTATGTGTAATAAGGATCTCAGGCCAAAAATTAAAAAGCATATGATGTATGACAGAAATAGGAAGACAGAATTACCTGGGGGTCTCCTGTCCAGCAGCAGTATCTCCCTGAGAGGCAGGATTTCACCCAGGGATCACTGACTAAATATCGAGGGACAAAATATAGACTACCCAAAATATAGATTCCAAAATATCGACAGACAAAATATGGAATTCCTATCTACAAACTGGAAAAGTACCAAAATATCGAAACCAAAATATCGTTTATATATATATATATATATATACATTATAAAAATATCGAATTTCTTAAAAGTAATGTAAAAGTAAGAAATTATTAAAAATAAATAGCTAAAATATACTTAAAAATACTTAAATTACCTTAAAATTATTAAATAACTAATTTAACTTATAACAAAAAAATACAATTATATCTGTTAAAACATATATATATATATTAACATAATATTAATAAAATTATTACACAACATTATTACCGTAGGATAGCGGGGGTGTAAAAATTACTATTCCCACTCCTGCAAGTGCAACAGTAGGGAAAGCGTTGGATAGCGTAGGGTTAAAAATTACTATTCCCACTCCAAAGAGTGCAACAGTAGAGAAAGCGTTGGATAGAGTAGGTGTAAAAATTACTATTCCCACTCCAGAGAGTGCAAAAGTAGGGAAAGCGTTGGATAGCGCAGGGGGAAAAATTACTATTCCCACTCCAGAGAGTGCAACAGTAGGGAAAGCGTTGGATAGCGTAGGAGTAAAAATTACTATTCCCACTCCAGAGAGTGCAACAGTAGGGAAAGCGTTGGATAGCGTAGGGGTAAAAAAGACTATTCCCACTCCAGAGAGTGCAAGAGTATGGAAAGCGTTGGATAGCGTAGGGGTAAAAATTACTATTCCTACTCCAGAGAGTGCAACAGTAGGGAAAGCGTTGGATAGCATAAGGGTAAATTTTACTATTCCCACTCTAGTGAAAATAAATTAATATAATTCACATAATTATCAATTAATCAATTAATAAAAATTAATTATCAATTAAGAATTAATTAATTATCAATTAAAAATTAATTAACAATTTGTTCAAAATAAATACCAATACATTAATTAACATATTTAATTAATTATAATTAAATTCCTTCCCACCCTATTCCCCTATAAACCCACAACCCGCTACAGAAAATAATTAATTTAATTCACATAATTAACAATTAATCAATTAATAAAAAATAATTATCAATTAAGAATTAATTAATTACCAATTAAAAATTAATTAACAATTTATTCTAAATAAATACCAATTTATTAATTAACATATTTAATGAATTATGATTAAATTACTTCTCACCCTATTCTCCTATAAACCCACAACCCGCTACAGAATTAAATTACACAATCATTAAATAACAAAATAAATTGCTTAAAATAAATTACAAAAATATATACACTTTTGACACATATACTAGCATAAAAAACACTTTAAAAAATTCGATATTATTAAAAATTCGATATTTTTAATAAACTATATTATGCACTTCGATATTTTGACTGTCTATATTTTTAAAATCGATATTACATTACTTACCTTCAAAACGATATTTTTGATGTCTATATTCTGTCCATTCGATATTTTGTCCATTCTATATTTTGGACTCTATATTTTGATTTGTCTATATTTTGGAATCGATATTTTGACCATTTACCTTCACCCAGATACGAGGGAAGGACAGTATTTAATTTGAGCCAGTGGTTTCTGGTGTTCGGCACTGGCACTTAATTGTCAACACCAGTGCTTGTAACAGTCTGCCACAAGATGGCACTGTCTGACTAATTTAGAGGTAACTGCAGAAACAGTCAATTTTTAAATCAATATACATTAAAAATGTATATTACCTTCAGCCCGAGCCAATTCTATTGCTTTGGGGCCAGAAGCAGTCTGAATTGTCACACTTGTTAGAGTGTGATGTTTAATAGTTGTGTTGTTACTATCTTTGGCAGCTTGGCAGGAGCAATGAGTGGTGCAAGCTGCAGTAGCCTCCTGACGAGAGCCCTGGCACTTATTTTTTTACAAATGAATCACTGGAAGGACACACTTAGGACACTGTTATGAAGAGTGAAAAAACACATCTTGGGAGGTCTGTGTGTTCTCAAGAAGAACACAAAGAGGCAAATTTACTTAATTTTATGCAGCACTGCTCAGCAACCAACGTTTCAGTGTTGCGATGCGTGAGCCGGCGAAAGCAGGGTATCTTTACTGATATGGTATTGCTGCTCTTGTCCCAAGTACTGAAACACTTTCCTGCTGCCTAGAGCCACACACACACATTTGCCCCATAAAAAGCTAGAAAATAAGCTAGGGAATCAAGCCAATACATTCAGCCGTCTGGATCATGCATCACGCTGAAATAATTCGAGTTCTTTTTGCTTGAACTGAGCCAAGTCATTTATTTTTAATATGAAAAGTGAAAAAAAACTTTCTGTCATTCAAGTTGCCACAGCCAGTCTAAGAGCTTCATCTTCCTCCACAGTCAAATATAGAATCCTGGCAGTTATAATAATTTCTCAAGCATTGATCCTTCCCAATGCTTCCGACAGAGATACTTATTAATGACTCACCGAACAATTATTTGTTCCGTGTCTTGTCGTACGCAACAGCTGTAGCCATATCTAGAGACATAGTCAAGTGTTGGTAACTTCTAATTTCAACTGTCCTTGTGCTGCAAATTGACGTGGCCATTATTACCTGTCTGAGAGATGACCCACTCCCACCACACTAGCATCTACCAATCAAATTAAGACCATTGTGACTTTTCAACTTTTCATCATTCAACTGTAGGCAAAGAAAGTAGAAAAAGACATAGCTCCTTAGCTTCAACAAAGCATTCTCTAAATCCAAGACAACCCAACAAGTTGATGTCCAATCCCTTGGTCGGCCGAGTGGTCAATCTAGCCTATTTGCTTTAACACCATTCACCAGACACAGTGAAAAGGTTCCCTGGACTAGGATGGACCTGGAGATTTAATGCTATGCAGGACACGTTCTTTCCTAAGTATCCAGACTGTGTGAGAGCGTTGTTTTTGGGCAACATTGCTCTCAACTACATTTACTTCCCTGCGAGGTTCCAAAGTGGTTTGTTGTGTTTGATGACGAAAATACGATTATCTGTTTATAAGCCACAGCAATGCAAAGAAGATCATCTGGGCATGTATCTGAGCTGTAACTTTAATCAACCCTGTCTATCAAGAATATGATCTCAGGAGCTTTCTGGTGCCTCGATGGACCTCAGCGCCCCATGTAAAGTAAAGATGGGAGTGTTGAAGTTAAAGGTCTCCAAACAGGGCCGGACTGGCCATAGCGGGCACCGGACAATCCCCCGATGGGCCGAACGGGTGGGGCCCGGTTTTGGGCCACCAGAGGTCATTTTTGTTACAGGGCCGTTTTCGCAGCATAGCAAATCGCTCGGTGGCACCTCCAACCCCCCCGAGTGAGGAGGGGGGGGGCGGCCGAGCACACTTTGCCAAGGCCGGTTGTGGTTCCCAGTCCGGCCCTGTCTCCAAAGCATAGTCAAACAAAAGCTCAGATGTACAAAGCCATTTTGAGAATTAAAATCCTGAAAATCGCAAAATCACAAGGAGGACCTGGCTCGGCAGTTTGGGCTGGACTGCTGCCATGAGCAGCAGGGTTCAGGCTGATTTGAGTATGTCTAGGTCCAAACTGAGAAGGCGCGCTGAGCAAAAGAGCCATTGTGTGGGATGCTACCCAGAGCCACTGCCAGTGGTGAGACAAATTGCAAGCATTTTTCCTATCACCTTTTGTGTGTTTCATGTCTCAGGAACCCTCCACCACCAACACATTCACCTGCCAACAAATAGAAAAAGCTTTAACCCCTTCGCCGAGGGGGTAATTCCCCCACTGTGCTGGGAGGAGGGGGGGCCGCGCGCAGCGCCCCGGTGCTCATGACGAGCTCGGCTCATCATGCAGCACGGTGGCGCTGTGCTGATGACGAGCTTAGCTCGTCTTGACCACACCCGTTTTCGTGGAACGTTCAGCCCAGCAGGGGAATTATCCCTGCGTGTGAGTGCCACGGCAGTCATAACGAGCTGAGCTCGTCATGAGCATGGGAGGGGTTAACCAGACCATTTAATAGGCAGACTGGGAGATCCCAGGCAATGGGCTACACTTCCACCTCTGACTCAGATTAAGAAGAGGATGAGAAAAGGCAGACCCCTATTGAGTTGGCCACCATAGTATACAAGTCCATACATGTTTGAATGGCAGGTTGCAATGCCCCCCATCCCCATTGATCAGTCCAATCAACAGGGAAAACCCAACCCTCATTTCACCCCTAGGTCATTTGTTGGAACATGAAGTACAAAAAACAAAGTGATGGCGGGAATGCTTGAATTATTCTCCGCCACAGTTAATTGCTTGGGATCACATCCCAGACCGTTGTTATTTTGCACACTATGCCACCTCATTTTCAACCTAGCCATATGCAAATCAATCTTGACCTTGCTCCAATGGGAACAGTCCAGCCGAACTGCATTTATTTATAAACCTCGACACTGCTGGCACACCAACCACACCGACAAGCTGCGCACCCCAGCTGTAAGAGGCTAAAGGCCTTATTATGACTAACGTGTTCCATCAGACGGCCGTAACCACGGTGGCACTGCGGCCACCAGCGATCCAACCGCCCCATTACAACTTGGGCAGTTGGACCGAATTGGCACCACTGCAACTGCCAGGACCCTGGCTGTGTTGCGGCAGTATTGAGGTTGCAATATGCTTGGCGAGGCGTCTGCAGTCCTGCCAAGCATATTACGTGTTTCCTCACCACACTTTTCATGGCGGTGCAACCGCCATGAAAAGTGTTGCTGTGAAGAAACAAAGGGGGCCCTCCAAGACCCTGTTGTGCCTCTGCACCATGGGGTGCATGCAGGGGGGCACATGTTGAGGCCCCTGTCTGCATGCACCCCTAGTTCCTGCACGGCATGGACTTGAAAGTCCTGTAGGAACTGCATTTGACACTCCCATTACGGTGCCTATTTCAAAAACACACAGTGGGACCGCCAAAGAACTGCCCGCCAGAGACTTTAACCCCTTCCCCGTTGGGCTAATTCCCCCACAGTGCAGGGGAGGGGGCTGCATGGGGCGCCGCCGTGCTCGTGAAGCTCAGCTCATCATTTCTCCGCCCACTCAATGGAATGCACCGCACAGGAGGGGAATTATCCCCGCGTGGGCGTTCCGCGGCGGTTATGCCGAGCTCAGCTCGTCATGAGCACAGCTCCACTGTGCCTCATGACGAGCTTAGCCCGTCATGAGTGCCGAAAGTGTTAAAAGTCGTTCTCTGGCGGGCGTTTTTTTATGGCTTTCACAGTATCGGAGGGGACGGTGGCTGTCGGGCCGCTCCGAGACCGCCAAAGTCATAATAAGGCCATATGTACTTGACAATCATCCTCCATTTATAAATGTATAACCTAACATTACTTGGCATAACCCTTATAGTACAAATGTGTTCTGTAAGCCTAGGGTATGCAGAGTCTCAAGGGACACCCCAACATTCTTGTTCCATTTTCCTCTCGCCTGGAGGGGTGAGGGGAGCTGGAGGCCTCGTTCCAGGCTGCCACTCAGACTTGGCACCCTTCGCTTTATGGCCTCTTTGAAGTCTCAGAGCACCATGGCCTTGATCCCTGCGGCTGGTGTGGGTTTATGGAGAGGCCCACCTCGGGACAGCCTCTGCCCCCCCACCCCACCACCCCCTCCGCCATGAATAAGCGGGCAGCACGGGCAGAGTGTGGCTGCAATTACACCCCCTAAAGATCTGAAGTGCATTCCTGGACTGCCACAGCCCCCCCCCCCCCCCTTGCACAAACAGAGCCCCCTCCCGGGGTCTGCTCGAGCGCAGGTCCGGCCGTAAAAGCGGTGACAGCTTTAGGGCCGCGTTCGAGGCACCTCTTAAAATGTCTCAGTGGAAGTGATGGTATGTGAGGCTCCCCAAAAGCCGCCAGCACCTTCACCCCTGACCTTGGGAAGACGGACTTCAAACCGAGGCTGCGAACTGAGATACCCTTGGATTACTGAATAAATCATAATGTATGTAAAAGTGGAATAGAGGGGCGATGGGGTGCAGGGCGGTGGGGGATTGTAGGTTTGGAGAAGGGGCAGAGAACATCGCCGGACTGGCCCTTCTGCTGCTCTGGCATTTTCCCAGTGGGTTGCAGGCGAGGATTGCGATTTCATAGCAGGCCGGCGGCCATGACACAACCATAAAACCCCCCATTGTCCCATTCTATTGATGGCCTCTTGCAGGAGGGTACTGTTTTGAACAATTTTGCCTGGGCTGATTTTGATTTTCAGACCAGCCCTGCAAACGCCAAGTAGAACTGAGAGACAGCACACTACAGAGTGAGGGTGGGGGGGCAAAATGCTGTCGCAAGGCGAGGCCCACTCAGACTGCACTGATGGAAACAGCTTGATTCTTCATAGAGACAGACAGCATGACAGAACACAAATATACATCATGCATAGCACAGAAACGCATAATAAGGGATACATAGGTATAGATGCATCAACAATGCCATTTGCGATTCCTTATTAGCGAAACATAATGATTCGCTAATAAGGAATAGCAAAGGGCTATGCATGTAGAAATCGCAAAAAAAATAGCGATTTCTAAACATTCCTTAATTGCGAGTCACAATTAAGGAATACCTCCCCATTCATTCCTATGGGCCTCTAAAATACCTTCCCATTCATTCCTATGGGCCTAGAGGCCCATAGGAATGATTGGGAAGACATTCTCAATTTACGATTCTCAATTAGATAATCGCAAATTGAGAATGCAATTTCAAGGGTGCCATGGTGTCAAAAGGACACCATGTTGCACCCCTGAAATCTGCATATGAGAACATCTTGCACACACACATGCCCCAAGGGCACGTGTGTGTGTAAAATGGAACTTTGAAAAATGCACTTTAGTGCATTTTTCAAAGTTTTTGCAAATTACCATGAAGTTCAACTTCATGGTAATTTGCTCCCCCTTTTAGCGAAATCGCTATTTTTTTACTTTGATGCATTGCATTTAAGGAATCTCAATCTGAGATTCCTTAAATGCAATCGCAATTTAAGTAATCGCAATTTTGCGATTTCTTAAATTGCGATTTTTGCATTTGAGATGATGCATCCCAAATGCAAAAATACTGGTCGCAAAGGGGGCAGATTCTGAGAATCTGCCCCTTTGCGACCGGTTTTTCCTTTGATGCATCTATACCATAGTCTCATAACACCGACATGCATGTGCAGAACACAATGCATAAAAGTTATGCACGTTTCTACATAGGGTCGCCCACTCAGACAACGCTGACGCATAGGTAGCTTGGTTTTATAGAGAGAGACACTTAGGGCCTCATTTACAAGCCCTTTGTGCCACCGATGCGTCACTTTTTTGATGCACAGGCGACGCAGTGTGTCTGCCCATACTTACAAGGCCACTTAAAGTCACTCTGCATGACTTTTCACAGTCTTGTAAAAATGGGCCCCTTTCACACGTTACTCTGCGTCCAAGGGGCGTTTCATGGGTGCTGCTGTGGGTGTTCCCATGCAACATCCATGGAACCTGACACATTCCCAGATTTACACAGTCTCGTAAACCTGGGAATGCATCGGATTCTAATGTCTCCCTAAGGGAAGCGTAGAAGTGGTGCAACGAGGAGAAATACTTTTATTTAGCCTTTTGTTGCTCTTTCCATGTGTGCTGCATTCTGCAGCATACGTGCAACACACAAAAAAGGAGCAAATTACCATGAATTATTGTTTTTTGTGCAGGAAGGTGTCATTCCTGCACAACAACAATCATCCCTGCACCATGGTGCAAGAGTGTCTGCGTTGGCCCATGGCTGCTGTTTGTGCTCCGGCGCAGTGGAGAAGGATAGTAATGCACCGTATCTTATAGAAACTGCACATTTCTGTCCTTTTATTTGATGCACAGCAGCACAGCAGGAAAGCTTGCTGCCCTGCCGTGCATCAAAATATGGTAAATGAGGCCCATTGTATGATGCCCCACAGAAATACAGTGGCACAATGAAATACAGTACACAATGTAATATCCACACAACAGGGTAATACAGGTGCATCTCACAATGCAGCAACAGTTAGACATTATATGGCACAGTAGGATCCATGTTGTAGGTAGGCAATCAATTGACAACGTTCCAAAGGTAATTGGATAAGTGATGTGAATCTGGGCACACAGTCAAACAGTAGAAAGTGTTCGCAAGCAGGACCCTGTGGCTACTGTGAGGATCAGAGCCAGTGCTTGCCCACCTTGTGGGACGTATAGGTAATATTGGTCCAGGTGAGTATGTAGGAGGCTAGCTGACCCTGATGAGATCTTCCAGAAGGAAGGAGGTGAGCCATGGATGCAAAGCATCAAGTTGTATAAAGGTAGCCCAGAAGTATTCTGTAGTTTATGGTGTCGAACACCACCCGCTAAGATCCCTGTGAAGAGGAGTGTGCAGACCAGATCATGACTCAATATGGTTCTCGAATATTCATCATGAGAATTCTTCATCCATTTCTTTGACACATCCCATGATGAGACACACTGCATTTCAAATAGGTAGGAAGATGGGAATTTATCACTGGCTATATGTCCGAATATCATCAGCAACACGTATGATCTGGCAAACATAGCTTATCTGAAATAGGATTCACCAAACAACTGCTCCATTGGTTATAGATTTACTATCATTAACTCCATTGCGGTGACATTTTTGTCAATGATATTTAAGACACTAGCTCGCTTTCAGATGACTTTTGCGTTTTGATATTCTGGTACCATACCACCACCACCACCATCTCCATAAACATAACCAAGCAAGACAGACTGATAAAGGGTCTGTGGTTTAGTCGGGATCTGTATTTGGCATTTCTGAGCTCCTTGGGAACCACACTTTGTAAAAGTGAGTTGCTGGACAAACTTTGCTTTGTAGTGAGTGATGCTAGCTTGCCACAGTTTAAAGGCTGTAGCATGGGGGATTTCATGTTTGTGGATGTAGGCTTAAGTGTGCTGATAATCTTGGATACCTCCTCACTTTGAGCAGTGGTGACTTCCCAAACTGTGGCAAGGCAAGGGCCTTGCTCCCTCTTAAAACTTGGCTTTGGAACAAACACAGAGTAATGTCTGAAAGTTTGTGGTACACCCTAGAAGGCTTGTTTGCCTAAGGCTATAGTCTTCTGTATGCAAGTTTGGAAGAAGTCTGTGTTCTCAGAAACCCAAGTTCAGACTAAACTCCCAGTAAAGTGTGAGACATTGTATGTGTAGTTTGGGGGAAAGTTGTGACTTCTTTCTTCTTCTTTCCTATGGACTCCCATGGAGTTTCAGGAGTATCTTTTCTTCACAGAACACTCTTTGTAGGTGACTGCTGATGTGGTCTGGCCTTTGAAGGGTGACAACTACAATTATTAACCATGGGCCTTCTGTAGAGGAGCGGATGTGCAAGGGTATGAGCAGTGCTTAATTTGAGCCAGAGGTTTCAGTTGGAGGAAACCAGCACTTATTTTTGGATACCGGCACTTCCTTTGCCTTATCATGTTTTGACTTTGAACAAGAGAGAAAACATAAAATGGAAAAAGAAGGAGTAAGAGAAAGACAGAAAAACAAAGACGAAGGGATAAAGCAGGGGCGAAAAAGAATGTGCAGGAGTGAGGTTGGGGGACTGGGAGTGTTTGGTGATTGGTTAAAGATGCATGAGGGGAAATCAAGATCAAGGGCCTCATTACGAGCCTGGCAGTCTGTGGACCCCCAGACTCGTGGGGGCACTACTGGGGAGGTCCAGCCACCGCCGCACCGGTGGCCCGACCGCCTCATTATAAGTTTGGCGATCGGACCGCCATTTGACCGCCGCAACCGCCAGGAACCTGTGTTTCCTGGTGGTGGTGCAGCAGTCAGGGGCTCAGAATATGCTGGTGGTGATGCTGTGGCACTGCCATGCATATTTTGAGTTTCTCGACCACCAGCCTTACATGGCGTCAGCTCTGGCATGTAAAAGCTGGCAGTGGGGAAGCAAACCATGTTGGTAGGTGCATGCAGGGGGGCACATGTTGTGCCCTCCTTTGTGCAAGCACTCCCCTAGTCCCAGCACAGCATGAACCTTATAGCCCATGCCGTGCTGGAACGCGCTGTAGTAGTCCAGCGGCCGGGCAGTATTAAAGGCTCATTGAACCTTTTTACTGCACCGCTGCAGAACCGCCACGCTGCCCATCCGCCAGACAACGATTTGTATCGTAATCTGGCTGGCGAGCAACATTTGGGTTTGGACATGCGGGAGCGAGGTGGTAGTGAACCTCCTCGCTCATTCACCCCCAAACCCATAAGGAGGCCCTAAGCAACCTTGGTATTCTACACCCCGATTTCATGAGCAAAAGTTGGAACCCGGCACTTATTATTTTACAAATTAAGCACTGTGAGTATTGGAGACCTGGTAGTAGGATGTCTGTGTAGATATTACTCAGGTTGCACGACCAGGGGAAAACACAGGATTTATGGTGTGGACCTTCCTGGAGGGGCGATCATTAGGGATAAAGATCCAGAGCAAACTATGAATGCTATCTTCGGGGAACATCGTTTACAACGAAACTTTTACCACGCACTACCATTACAACGCAGGAATTACAACGAAAGTCGTTACAACAACTTTCGCTGGGGGGCGCTGTTGGATAGGGAATAGTTTAATTTTCTATCCAACACTTTCCCTACTATCCACGGGGACTGGAGTTGGAATAGAAAATTAAACTATTCCACTATCCAGCACCCCCCAACGCAAGTCGTTGTAACAATTTGCGTTGTAATACCTGCGTTGTAAAGGCATGCGTGGTAAAAGCATGCATTGAAACGTCATACATCCCTATGTTCGGGATCGGAGGAAAATTAGGACTGAGGCCCTGCTTCCTTTGTAGGATGGGTGACCGTAAGCAAGTGCTGGAAATATGGTTGTTCCCTTTGTGTACGGCGGAGGGGTCACCTGCCAAGACGATGAGAGCCTGAGGACCAGAAGAAGTTTGGAAGATCTCAGTATCTGATGGACCAAGTCCAGGAGGTCAGTGGGAAATGCTCCTGAGCACTGCTGATAAAGGTAAACTCCGGCTCACGGCCGACTGGAGTAATGTAAGAAAATAAATAAATAAAACAAATTTCATAGCGGGCGCTGAAACGCATTTGGCGTTTCAGCGAGCGCAATAAAATGTGTGGTAGCCATATGTGATTGCAGTGCTTCATTCAAAAACTAGAAAGGAAATATGGAGGGCAATATTTAAATCCTACTATAATAGAACACTATTACAGTGAACACTTTTGCCTGTTGGCACCTGGGTGCACTTCTGTGCCACATGTGTCAAGAACTGAAAGCACATGAGAGAGCGCAAACTGACCTAAATGTATGAGTGCATCACACTTACCTGTAGTAAGCACAAATCATGAGGAGAAATGCCATGAGTGCTAGTAGTATCTGCAATTATATTCTGAATGTATAGCTAATGTAGAGATTTAAGTAGAAGTGGAACTAATACAGAAATGTGTGACACTATATGATTTTATTAGATGTGATTATTCCTGAATCCATGTCGTGTAGCTGTTAAAATGTAAGATGGCATGTGGTTAAACGCAGACTGTGGTAGGCCTCAGGGCCAGAGCTAGAAGGGAAGGGGAAGGTGTTTCTTTTCACGACATAGATTGTATTAATGTTTTGGTCATTGCATTAATGGGCCATGATTTATAGATGTGTTTACTGAATAATAGAATAAGAGTATTAACATGTTTTAATTAATGAAGAAGTTGAATGCTATAATCATTATGAGAAATATTGTAGGCCTGAAATGTTTTAACATTGATTTACACGTACATGTCTGGGCCAAGAAATGTTGCGAACCTTTTTGGAAGTCTATGAGAGTTGGGATCTTGGCTGCAGATGTCTGTCTGCAAGAGAAAAGGGGGAATCCAATTATAAATAAAATGAATAGAGGTCTGTTCAGTAGACGGCCCAGACATGGAGGAGGGTTCCGGAATGTTTAAGGGGTATCAGCGGGCCGGAGAAGAGTCTGAGAAGCAAGGTCAACTCCAACGTATGAGGCCCAATACAAAGCAGCATGGAAAAAGCCAGAAGCTACACCACGTGAGGGGCGTCTCATGAGGGGCGTCTCAAATGTTGTTGACTGTTTTGTATTAGGGACAGCACCCCTGGGTGGAGTTAGAGCAGATACCTGAGGACCCTTTAGAGAGCGGATGGGTAGGCAGAGAGGGGTCATGACTGGAGAACTATAGGTTTTCACCAAGAGACTTAGAGTGAGTGACTTCCCTTGGGGGTCATTCACTGCTGACACCTTTGTTAGGTTGGGATTTGGTTAAGTAGGGATACCATCTAGAGCAGGGTAGGGACAGCCTAACCTGTGCGTTTTCCTCCAACTTAAATGAAGGAGAGATATGCGTCAATGCTGATAGCTTTATTATTCTTAGAACTTGTGTTAGTAATTTCCGTTGCTCGTCTGAGGGCTTTCAGAGAGCACATGTATGTAGTTGGACCTGTGTATCTCGTGAATCTCATTCTGAGATGCCTGTATTTGCAGCTTATCCTATCCTTACAATAAACTTTTGAAAGCTAGAAGTTGTTTGTGATCTTTTGGAGCGGGGTCCTTTATTGGGTGAACTAGCTTGGTAACAGGGGCACTTTCTTCCTCAAAGACAGGCAACAAAGGTTCAGTCGACCAGATCGAGGTTTGGATCAATAGTGATAAGGTATCGATCAAAATCTCGCCCTTCCAGTTGGTAGCTATAGAGGATGGTTGCCTTCTTGAGGACGGTGACCTAGGCCAGGTTAGCTTACCCCAAGGCCCCTAGAAATCGATGATCGGAAGAACCGCCCGCCGAAGAAGATCCGGATGACGTGAGACAGAAAAAGCAGCAGTATCGGTCGAGAGTGAGTATAAAGGGTCATGCGTGTTAGATTGCGGTGTTTTTGTATTGTATCTATGTTGTAATGTCTGGCGGAGTTGAATGTCTGTAGAGTGACTGTGGAACAGGTTGTGAGCGCGCGCAACCGGTGGAAATCTTAAGTTCAAGGAGAGCTTAAGTGGTTCGGGTGTATCGGACACCCAGAGTAATTGTTAACTAGTGTGAAGGGGGTCATGAGGTACCATTGATCACCCGAAAGACCGAGATAGGGGGAACGTAAGAGTGAGTGCGTGAGTAACGGACGCTGGTCGGAAGTTACTGTGTGTGTAAGCAACCTATCAGAGAGACGATAGACATTTCGTCAGTTGTGTTGACAATTACATATAGACTGTGGACGTACAGTCGAGGGAAGTGACCGCTTGGTCGGAAGTAGTCATTTTTCGGTGTATGAATGGGACGCATGCATGACCGGGAGACGAGTTGAGAAAGGAGGGGTGCTGCTGCGAAGCGGAGAAAAGTGACGTCAGGAAGTGTCGCGACGTGATTGGCCGACAGGAGAAAGACCGCGCTGTGATAGGCCAGCTAGCAAAGACGTCAGAAAGTGTCGCGACGTGATTGGCCGACCGGAGAAAGACCGCGCTGCGATAGGCCAAGTTAGCAAAGCCGCGACAGGATTGGTGGATTGTCATCAGGAAGTAAACAGAGTAGCGAGGCTGGATATTGTGCGCATAATTATGAAGTGTTTTAAATGGCTGAGAGCGGTGTTTAAAAAAGAGAAGCGGGGATCGTATGAAGGGGAAGAAGCCCCGCCGGAGGGTACGCCGGCTCGTTACATGGCAGTGAATGTTGGGTTGCATACGATCCTTTGGATATCAGAGTGGAGTAAGATTACGGAAGGAAATGAGGAACTGACGTTCCCGAAGTACGGGACGTTCAGATTAGAGGTGTTACATCGATTAAAATCAGTCATGACCTCAATGAGACCCTTGCCTAGACCGACCCAGTTTGAAGCTCTTGATGCATGGATTAGGGCAGCGCATGAAAAGAATATGAACAGACGACAAGAAAGGGTGAAACGATCGGTAAGGGCAGTGCAGGATGCCAGATGGGATGCGGATGCTAAAAGATGGAGAGTGCATAACATGGAAGTAAATAAACTGTACCCAGTGTTAGAGGTGCCCGGTAATAAAAGCCCCCTAGAAGAAGATGATGAGAGCGAAACAGAGGACAGCCTGATAAACCGATTATTGACAGACAGGCCACCCCCGTATAATAGAGCAGGGGGGGAGGTCGAGCATAGTGAAAGAGAAAAGGGGGGCAATGCAGGAGAGCATGGACCGCTTCCCAGTTCAGAGTGGGATCCTGAGGCAAAGAAAGAGCTGTCCCAGCCTAGTCAGGTGCAACAGGTAGTCGGGAGGTTTGTGGTACAAAGAGCGCCGGAAACGGAGAGCGCCACATCCTACGCATTACCAGATGCACTACAGGTACCTGTTACCATAGGTCCTATAATATCGATATATGACCAAGAGAGAGCAAGAGGGGAAGAACGGGTACGGAAGGACAGAGAAGGAGCAGGGACGGCAAGGAGGAACGATACGATTAATTCCCCAAGTCAGATGCCGATACCCAGAGAGTGGAGCACCCCGATGCACACAGCAGGGGATCCAGGAGGGGACCCTGGGGGCCCTAGATGGCCAGTGGATCTGAGGGGATCTGGACGAAAATCCTTTCAAGAGCTAAATGAGTACATGAAGAAGTGGGATGAGGCAGTGGAGGCTCACAAGAGCATCATAGCTGCAGAAGCTGAAAGGGAAAGTCAGGACAGCAGAGCTCGGACTCACTGCGGGGCTGGGGAGAGCAGCCCGGAGTGGGACTGTAGAGAGAGAGATAGTAGGGGAGTCACCCATTGGGCCCGGAGTGGAGGTAGAACAGACCTGGAAAACGGGGGACCCGGGAATGGGAGGGTGGCGCGCCCAATACTCAGTGAAGAGGAGAGGAGAGCGCAAGAGTACAGAAACAGCTTTAAGTGTCCACACTGTGTGCCCGGCACCAGAGAACTGAATGGGAGTTGTGAGAGGTCGCACCATAGTCCCTGTGATGACGGAAATGAGCGCAGCCCAGGGAATATGGGGAACCAGGAAGGATCGTATCGGATACTGAGCGATACTAGGCAAAGGGAGAGTAGCGACCAGAGGGAAAATAACAGAGAGGCGTACGGTGAAAGGAGAGAAGAAGAAGAGAGTGGGCAGAGCAAGAGTGGGGGTAACAGGCCCGTGTTCCATCACCTTCCAAGATCGGATGGCCGAGCATGGGACCTGGAGAGATGGGAGCAAGGGAAGGCACTCATTAACTCTCCCGAGCCCAAACGTAGAGCTCGGAGTTGGGATGGTAGGGAGACCAGTGAGCCCCCTTCGAAAGACATATTGCGAGCTGAGATAAAAGCCAAGAGACTCGATGTCGCCAGCTTAAGGTCAGACCTGGATGACATGATAGATGGTACCCTGCCTTTAGAAAGAATGGAAATGTATGAGCAAGATGAAATACTGTATATGGCAAAGGACATTACTCGAAAAGCGAGAGCAATCCATGAGAAGTTAGTCGAACTAGCAGGCAAATATATGGTGGACCTGTCAAGAACCAAAGCATTACAGGGTAACCACAGGCTACATTACACAGATCGAGACCTAGATGAGAGGAGAACGATTGGGCTGAAAACGCACATAAGGGAACTGATCACTGGAATAAGGACATGGAGGGCACTAGATAAGTGGGAAGAGAGGTGGTCCAAGAAAGGGACCGTCAGGAGAAGCACGCTTGGTATGACACCAGGAGGACTGCAGGGAATAGAAGCATACCCTTTGCGTGAAGTCGCAAATGGGAATTATGTGCATGTCCCTTGGAGTAGGGGAGATTTAGCTGCTTTTACCACCTCCTTCCCCAAATTGCGGGAAAACCCAGTGGAGTGGTACAAGCAAGTCGAGAGATTTGTAAAAATCTCAAAGGTCCTATGGATAGATCTGAACACGCTGTTCGACATTGTAGTACCAGGAGATCTGTGGACAGCATGCAAGGTTAGCGCTGAGTGGCCCACAACGGAGCCGGAGAGAGATGCTAAGACTAATGGGCCGTCCGAGATTGTGATGGCAAAATTCGAGAGAGTGATGACTTGGCTGAAAGAGAAAGTGCCAATGCAAGACATAGATTGGGTCAGAATAGACCGAACCAGACAGGAACCCAAAGAGACCGTCCACGAATATTACGAGAGATTGCTGAAGGCGTTTAAACAGTATAGCGGCTTGGATGTAATGGATCCAAAAGACATAGGGCAATTCGTGTCCAAGTTCGTCCTGGGACTGAGACCGGATATTAGTTTAATGATTCAGCAACACTCGATTTGTTGGCAAAGTAAACCCCTAGACGAAATACTGAGGTATGCCAGGTACTGCTGTGATGAGATAGACTCCAAGGCTAAGAAACTAAAAGAAAAGTTGATGGTGGTACAGATGCAGGCAGCAGGAAAGGGGGGACAGCAGCAACAGCAGCAAGGAACAGGTACAGGAGGAAAGAAGCAGTACAGTCAGAACAAGGGCAATGAGGAGAGTTCCACCTTTAGACCCAGAATAGACATAGCTGCCTTGAAGAAAACGACTAGGTGCCACCAGTGTAACGAGGTGGGGCATTGGAAACGCGAGTGTCCCTACAATGTAGAGATAGGAGAACAAGAGATAGAGGAGGAAGAGGTCCAGAACGCGCCTACAAGAGGGGTGACGCCATACCAGGGAAAGGTGCTCAAAGGGGGGGGGGGCTCCTCCCCGAGCCCAGTTCCCGCAACCTCCTCGAGTAGGGACTATGGGTAAGACCTATAGACAAATGCCCCTGTTTGTAGAAGGAGAAGAGTGCTATTATGTGGACCCATTAACCGGACAGAGAGTGGAAAGAGAAGACTGCACCCTCGGGGCAGCCTTGGAGGTGGACCAGAGGGGACCCTATGTCGAAGCAGAAGTAGCGGGGTGCCCCACGACCTTTCTGGTGGACACAGGAGCCACTAGGTCCACGATCAGATCAGCTGCAGTTCCAGACCTGCCCATGTCTGGAGAGACCATACAAGTGGTGGGGGTCGCAAACAGGAGAATAACCAGCCAATTGACAGAACCGGTACAGGTGAAAATAGGGAAGTACAGCGATGAGCACCAGTTTGTGGTTTGCGATTCAAGTCCTGTGTGTCTGCTAGGGAGAGACCTGTTGTGTAAATTTAATTGTACTATATACTGTACACCTCAGGGAGTGGAGGTATTGACCAATGATGATGACGCAGATTTCAAAGTTGCAAACTCAAGAATATGCGTGGAGCTGTACCCTACTTTGACAGTAGATGAGCTCCCCTGGGACTTGAGAGAGACAGTGGCACCAGAAGTATGGGATTTCACTGGGGAAGAGATAGGATTGGTCAAAGGGGTGGACCCAGTGAAAATTGTAGTGAAACCGCATGCTGAGTTCCCAAGAACACCCCAATATAAATTGACTCCAGAAACGATTGCAGGCATAAAACCCGTGATCGAGTCCATGATTAAACAGGGAATACTGAAAGAAATCGTGGGTAGTCCATGCAACTCCCCGATTATGGGTCTGCAGAAACCAAATGGGAAATTTAGGATAGTGCAGGACCTTCGAAAGATTAATAACATAGTCGTTTCGTGTTGTCCAGTGGTACCGAACCCATCAGTGATACTGTTTCAGATTCCATTCCAAGCTGAGTGGTTCACTGTGATCGATCTTTGTCAGGCTTTCTTTTCGATCCCTCTGGACGAAGAAAGCCATTTTCTTTTCGCATTTAAGCTGGAAGGTCGCGTCCTAACATGGTGTCGAATTCCTCAGGGGTATACAGAGAGCCCATCGATCTTTAACCAGCTTTTGAAGAAAAATCTTGAAAGTCTAGTGCTGCCCCAGAAGTCAGTTCTGGTCCAGTACATAGACGACCTCCTCGTGGCGTCAGAAACAGAAGAAGCTTGCAGGGAGGACTCCATTGCTTTGTTAAATCACCTAGCTGCCAATGGGCACAAGGTGTCCCCGGGAAAGTTGCAGTACTGCCTGACAGAAGTGCAGTACTTGGGACACAGAATAGAGAAAGGCAAACGAAAGGTGTCACCAGACAGGATAGAGGCGATCATGAAAATGAATGCGCCTAAGACACAGAGAGAGGTCAGGATGTTCCTAGGGATGGTGGGTTATTGCCGACAGTGGATCGCGAACTTTTCACTGAAAGCAAAGCCCTTGCAAAAACTGACGCATAAGGAGGTGAGCGATCCGGTACCATGGGACAAAGACTGTTTGATGGCATTCCTACAGCTGCGAGAGGACCTGTGTCGTGCTCCGGCATTGGGAATGCCTGATTACAATAAACCATTTTTGCTTTACTGTTGTGAGAGAGAAGGTTGCGCGTTGTCTGTGTTAGTCCAAATCCATGGGAATGCCCGTAGACCAGTTGCTTATTTCTCGGCTACTTTAGACCCAGTAGCCGCAGCGTTGCCCGGATGTCTCAAATCCGTTGCTGCAACGGGTGTCAGCATTGAGAGATGTGAAAATATCGTCATGGGGCACCCGTTAGAGGTGTGCGTGCCCCATTCTGTTGAACTGTTGATGACCAGGACCAAAACACAGCATCTGACCAACAGCAGGCTCACGCGCTATGAGCAAGTTATTCTTGCTGCAGAGAATGTGACCCTCAAGAGATGCTCTGTTTTGAACCCTGCCACCTTGATGCCACTCCCAAATGATATCGAGGATGATGATGAATGTACAGACCATGACTGCCTCGATGTGACTGAACTATGCACCAAACCCAGACCCGACATCGTAGATGAGCCACTGACCGACCCAGATGAAATTTTCTTTGTCGATGGCTCATGTGTAAGAGACGAAGTTGGGCAGTTGAGAGCAGCTTATGCTGTTTGTACAATTACTGGAGTTGTGGAAGCTGGGTGCCTGGAAGGAGTACACTCCGCTCAGGTAGCCGAGATTATTGCCTTGACACGTGCTTGCTTGGCAAGCAATCAAATTCGAGTCACCATATACACCGACAGCCAATATGGTTATGGGGTGGTTCATGATTACGGGCAGTTATGGTCTCAAAGAGGGTTCATGACCTCTTCAGGCTCTCCCATTCGCAATGGAGAGTTTGTGCGCCTGTTGTTAGAGGCGTTGCAATGCCCAGCAGGTATAGCAGTTGTAAAGTGCACCGCACATACCAGAAATGAGGACTTCGTTTCGAAAGGCAATAGATATGCTGATGAAGTTGCGCGGTATTGCGCGGAGCAAGGGTACTCTTTCACAGAGGTGGAAGTGGGTGGAATAAATGTAAGGACTGAATTAGCCATGATACTGGAAACTGTTGATACTTGGGATGAATTGTCAAACATGCAAGAAAATGCTCCTGATTTTGAAAAAGAAACATGGGAAAAGGCAGGATGTGTAATGGGTGAGTCCCATTTTTGGGTCTCAGCAGACGGCAGAGCAGTGTTGCCCAATGAGATGGTGAGTCCAATGGCCAGACTCATACATGGTCCCGTACACTTAGGGAGAGATGCTATGCTGAGAGTGTTTAGACAGACTTGGTACAATCCTAAGTTTAGAATAGCAGCAGAAGCAGTGTGCCAGCGTTGTGTGACCTGTCAGCAGCTGAATGTAGGGAAAAGAACACCAGTTGCACTGAGTCACATAGGAAGGTCTGGAGGTCCATTCAATCGAATGCAGATAGATTTCATTGAAATGCCGAGATGCAACCGCCTCCGCTATGTCCTGGTGGTTGTTTGTGTGTTCTCCAGATGGGTTGAGGCATACCCTACACGTAGGTGCGACACCCTCACAGTGGCCAAGTTACTGCTTAGGGAACTCATTCCGCGCTTCGGGGTGCCGGCCTCTTTGGAATCAGATAGGGGAACGCATTTCAACAGCGAGCTTGTGAAGATGATTTGTGCAGCTCTGAATATCGATCAGAAGTTGCATTGTAGTTACCGACCAGAAGCCTCAGGAATTGTGGAGCAGATCAATGGCACGATCAAAGCCCGAATTGCAAAGGTGTGCTCCTCAACGACCCTGAGTTGGCCTGACGCCCTGCCATTGGTCCTCATGAGCCTTCGTAGTACCCCAGACAGAAGAACGGGGTTGTCACCACATGAGGTGTTAATGGGGAGAGCAATGAGGCTGCCATCTGTCCCAACTACTGCACTGTTAAATATCACAGATGATATGATCCTGGACTATTGTAAGGGGCTGTCTGACGCCATTCATTCTGTGTCCCTTCAGGTGCAGGCTGCCGAGGTTCCATCGTGCCAGGGCCCGTGTCATGACCTGTATCCTGGGGACTGGGTCCTGGTGAAAAAACATGTGAGAAGAAGCTGCTTGGATATTCGTTGGCGTGGGCCCTTCCAGATCATCCTGATCACGAACACGGCTGTGAAGGTGGGAGGCCTGCCCAATTGGATCCACGCGTCACATACGCGAAGGGTTCCAGCACCTCGGGAAGAAACAGCTCCTCTCTCGGATAGACGTCCAGCAGAGGACCGAGAAGCCATAGAGGGGGCTAGCCAAGCTGTAGAGGTGCCAGCGGAAGCAGGGAACGAGTCTGACCAAGCTGAGGACGGTCAGTACAACAGCGAAACAGACGACGCTACAGAAGGAGAAAGTAGCTGGGAGTACGAGTCAGACACTGACAGGTCTGACAGAGAGCGAGAACAGACAAGAAGGAGAAGGAGTAGAAGGGCACGTGGAGAAGCTAATTGGCCGCAAAGAAGGAGCTCTAGCCTGAGGTCAACTCCAGAGGTAACCCTTCCTCCGATATCAGAAGACTCAGACCCGGAAGAAGGTGCTCAGGGCGCTGAAGCACCGGACCGAAGAAGGTCAAGAAGAGTGCGTGTGCCTAACAGAAGATACTCCACACCTGAGTGGACATATCTGGCGACAAATGTCTGTGAAACAGGAGACAGGGAGGATCCGAGCGGTGGTGGTGTCCAGTTCTGAGCCCATCGTCACCGTGGAAATACGACTGTTGGTACCCGGAGTCGAACAAGAAGGGTCACTAACATTCATGCTCCCCAGACCTCCCCGCCTCAGCAAGTTAAAACACATGTTTCTCTCAGAATTGCAATTCCCCGACTTTGGTACAACGATAACAGCACATGAAGAGCACAATCTTCGTTTGGAAATACTGAACTTTGCTATCGAAGCTGCAGGCACAAACTTGATAGTAGACTGTTAAAGGACTTTGTAAATAAAGCGAGCAGAAAAAGAAGATTACCTAGCGCCCAGGAAGCAGAGAATATTAGGGAACTTCCCTTGAGTTGATGGAGAAGGGCTAGGGTTGTCTTTATTGAACTGTTAAAAGACTTTTGCGAAGAAGGTTGTCAGCTTCCAGTTGTGTGGATTCTAAAGACAAAAAGGATTAAAAAGAGACTGTAAAGGAACGAGAAGAAAATAACTTTTTGCTAAGATAAGAGAGAGCCATATTGTCTGACGAAATGGAAGCCGGCACCCAGAACCGCAGAGCTAAATGTATAATAGGTACACTAATAGTAGGAGTGATAATATTAATAGCTTTAGTGGTAACAATTTCTTATGTAAAGGGACATGAGGAAGAGGCGAAGGTAACTGATGTGAAATCTGTAGAAACGCTTACACCTACTGTTGCTGGTGAGAAAAGGGAAAACACTCAAGAGAAAGCGTTATTAGCTGCAGAAGCCCGCAGGTTACACGTAGATGAGTCCCAAGGAGACTTTAGGTCAAATGCTTATGCTAAACTCTTATATGAATACGTGGATGCCATGGAGGTTAAGGACTGTTACGTCTGCATGCAGTTGCCGGCGTCTGTAGATGAAGGCATTAGATATCATCACCTCCCGCTGACATATGGCATTACATGTAGCTTATTGCTTAGTATATTTTATGAGAGAGATAGTTTTGAATACTATTTCTCCAACTATGATTCAGTGTTGCCGGAAGTCCCAAATTATAAGCAGATGAACAAATGGGACTACTGGAAGAGTGAAGACAGATTGGCCAAGTTCTTCATTCCTTGGGTTACCTTAGATACTTCACATGCCCGTAGAAATAACCTGACATGCAAGGTGTCAGAAGTCGAGAAGAAGTTCATAGGGCAGGTGGATGATCGTTACAGGAGACAAAAGATTTTGAAAAAATCAGGACAATGGAAAACAGATTGGACCGAGGAAGAGAAGGCACACAAGAGAAAGGGTAGTAGTGGTCCAATAGCTTTAGATAAGACGCAGAGAGGAAAGCTATGTCTTCACCGAGCCAAAACGTATTATGAAAATGTATACGTGGGAGAAGTCGACTGTGAACATGCTTTCAATATAGAGTACTATACTAAAGATTTCCTGAAGGGAATGCAAGTAATTCCAAATGTGTATTTTGTATGTGGAAGAAATGCCTACGTGAGACTACCTGACAACTGGTATGGATCATGTTACCTAGCAATTGTCTTCCCCAAAATATATCATGCACAAGACTTAGTGATCATCGAGGGCAAGACATCATCGAGGGGAAGGAGAGATGTAGGAGATGCAGAAATGGTTGGAGATGTCTTTGGAGCTATGTTCCCTCTTTTGGGAGTAATCCTTAATGATGTTAAAATTAGACGACTGGCAACAGTCGTCGACAGGTTGTCTGCCAGCACTGCTCAGTCCTTAATGCTGGTAGAAGGAGAGATGCAATCGATAAGGGCTATGGTTCTTCAGAACCGTCTTGCGTTAGATGTCCTACTAGCAAAAGAGGGCGGAGTCTGTAAGGCTTTGAAGGTCCAGGAATGTTGTACTTACATTCCAGACAATTCGAAGCCCCTTGAGAAAGTTATTAGGAACATAACTGATATTCACAAGGAGATCGAAGACTTGAGTAGAGAAAATGTCTGGGAAAAGGTGGGCCACGGAATGAGTGAAGTTGGAGGGTGGATCTCCACCTTAGGCAAAAGCTTTGTGTGGTATATACTAAAACCTATCATCATAATATTGATCTGTGGGATCATATTGTGGGGATTGGTGAGGGTATTCAAATGGTACAGAGCAAGAAGGTCAGAAAGGGCCCAAAGAGAGCAGCTGCAGAGATTGGCTGCCATACAAGATAATCAGTACAGGAGTCTGAGGGCTCTGGAAGCGCAGAGACAAATTATGCCAGCAATAACTGCAGTTTAAATGTTAGTGATGACCCCGAGAGGTCATCAAAGGGGGGAACTGAGAGAGCGCAAACTGACCTAAATGTATGAGTGCATCACACTTACCTGTAGTAAGCACAAATCATGAGGAGAAATGCCATGAGTGCTAGTAGTATCTGCAATTATATTCTGAATGTATAGCTAATGTAGAGATTTAAGTAGAAGTGGAACTAATACAGAAATGTGTGACACTATATGATTTTATTAGATGTGATTATTCCTGAATCCATGTCGTGTAGCTGTTAAAATGTAAGATGGCATGTGGTTAAACGCAGACTGTGGTAGGCCTCAGGGCCAGAGCTAGAAGGGAAGGGGAAGGTGTTTCTTTTCACGACATAGATTGTATTAATGTTTTGGTCATTGCATTAATGGGCCATGATTTATAGATGTGTTTACTGAATAATAGAATAAGAGTATTAACATGTTTTAATTAATGAAGAAGTTGAATGCTATAATCATTATGAGAAATATTGTAGGCCTGAAATGTTTTAACATTGATTTACACGTACATGTCTGGGCCAAGAAATGTTGCGAACCTTTTTGGAAGTCTATGAGAGTTGGGATCTTGGCTGCAGATGTCTGTCTGCAAGAGAAAAGGGGGAATCCAATTATAAATAAAATGAATAGAGGTCTGTTCAGTAGACGGCCCAGACATGGAGGAGGGTTCCGGAATGTTTAAGGGGTATCAGCGGGCCGGAGAAGAGTCTGAGAAGCAAGGTCAACTCCAACGTATGAGGCCCAATACAAAGCAGCATGGAAAAAACCAGAAGCTACACCACGTGAGGGGCGTCTCATGAGGGGCGTCTCAAATGTTGTTGACTGTTTTGTATTAGGGACAGCACCCCTGGGTGGAGTTAGAGCAGATACCTGAGGACCCTTTAGAGAGCGGATGGGTAGGCAGAGAGGGGTCATGACTGGAGAACTATAGGTTTTCACCAAGAGACTTAGAGTGAGTGACTTCCCTTGGGGGTCATTCACTGCTGACACCTTTGTTAGGTTGGGATTTGGTTAAGTAGGGATACCATCTAGAGCAGGGTAGGGACAGCCTAACCTGTGCGTTTTCCTCCAACTTAAATGAAGGAGAGATATGCGTCAATGCTGATAGCTTTATTATTCTTAGAACTTGTGTTAGTAATTTCCGTTGCTCGTCTGAGGGCTTTCAGAGAGCACATGTATGTAGTTGGACCTGTGTATCTCGTGAATCTCATTCTGAGATGCCTGTATTTGCAGCTTATCCTATCCTTACAATAAACTTTTGAAAGCTAGAAGTTGTTTGTGATCTTTTGGAGCGGGGTCCTTTATTGGGTGAACTAGCTTGGTAACAGGGGCACTTTCTTCCTCAAAGACAGGCAACAAAGGTTCAGTCGACCAGATCGAGGTTTGGATCAATAGTGATAAGGTATCGATCAAAATCTCGCCCTTCCACACATCTGAAGTGCTCCCCTGCAGTTAGAGATTCCTACACGTCACTAGCATGCAGACAACTTTGCTTTACTTCAGAATGTTCGTTTAATTCGTGCCCCCTCTAAGGAGACCTCTGAAGAAGGGCCCCTTTGTGGCAACTCCGATGGTTTTGTGGCTAACAGTATGAACAAGGACCATGTAAATAAGACACAAAAGATGGAGATGTTGCAGCTGAAGTTGTGCATGTGTGATTCGGGAGAGGGGGGTGGAGCGCACACACAAACAAGATTAGGGGCCCTAGGCATATGGGGTGCCATAGAGAACGCCCTACTTAACAATACCTGCCGCTATTCAGGCAGTCACAATTTTAAAGGTAGACTATACATTGACCCCATAACCCCCAACTCATACATTAGATATACATCCTATATTTGGGGGACGTCATTCTTCAATAGGGTAATCCAGTTTTAAATGTTATTTTTCTTATTTATAGAGTCCCAGACTAGTTTTAAGAAGCAGTTTAGTGTTGTACACAGCCGCGGCCGGCAGTGGGAGTAAATGCAGGGCGGTCACGTGGGGAGGGTGGAGGGGCAGGGTGGGGCATAGTAATGTATGGATTACGGAGTTTTACAGGTAAGTAAACATTTAAATAAATAAAACGAATTTCGTTGAGTACACTGCACCCCAAAATGCGATGCAGTGCGCGCAACGAAATTCTTTTTATTTATTTAAATGTTTACTTACCTGTAAAACTCCGTAATCCATACATTACTACCCCCCCACCCTGCCCCTGCCCCTCCCCACGTCACCGCCCTGCATTTACTCCCACTGCTGGCCGCGGCTGGTTGTACATTGTGCACGTAAGATCAGTACATTAACAATCAATCAGTCGGTGATGGGGACTACTCATAGAAAGTTTCCACTAGTGAGGGCTAAAGGCCTCATTTATAAAAAGTGTTGCATCGCTGGTTCAAAACAGCGATGTCACACTTTTTATTGCCCACTCCTTGTGACATCATGGATGTGCCGTATTTAAACTACGGCGCTCCATGTTGCAAGGTTTGAACAGACACATCAGGAATCCTGACGCATCTGATGGCGCAGTAATGACGCATTGTTGGAGTGTTTCAGAAAAAAGACGGAACTCCTGCGATGTGTCATTACACATGGGCGAATCCCATGTGAAAGACCCTGTGTCAGTCGGATTTGTCGGAGTGAAGTCGTAGGAATGGAGCTGTGAAGTCTATGCACCCCTTCTACAAACCTTTTTTACAGGGGAACGCCCACCCTGCATACATTATACCTGAGACAGGTATAATGTGGTGCAGGGGTTTACAAAGATGCATCACTTTGTAAATAGGGTGCAGTGTGGCGCATTGTTTACGCTGCTGCTGCATCACAAAAAAGTGACACAACGGCGGCGTAAATCCTTCATAAATAAGGGCCTAAAGCGGGGCTAGGACTATGTGAGGGAAAAGACATCTGAAGAGAGCAGCTTGGGTGATTGGTCAAAGTCTCACATCTTTGTGTTCACTCGTTTTCTTGGACCCGCCTTGCATAATTGCTTACTTTTTAAAGTACTTTTACTTTTAAAGTATAAGGAACTCACTCAACATAGAACCAGCCAAACAAAAATAGTAGGAAAAGCACTTGACCTCAGCATAACTGAAACTCAAAGCCCCCAATGTCAAAACCCAATCCTGGTAAACTGGTCTGACCACTTCCTTAATCGCCTTACCTCTCCTGAAAACAATTCAGCAAGATTCCCACAAAATCTAGACAAGAGGCTTAAAAAACATTGACACAGTCACAACTGACTAATGAGTATGAGAAGGCTTATAAACCCCCAAGGAAAATCCTTCCATTCAAAGACTAAAACAACCAAATACTATGAAACCCAAACAAGTACCATAAGCAAATGTGCGCCACAGGCAACGGGAAAGAAAACAACCATAGCCATTAACAGCACTATGCAAGCAAGAAACACTCTTCGACTAAATAAACATGGTATGTCTGATGCAAACATCAACATAACACAAAAGCAATGTTCTTCGGGTCTGTCTTACCCACTTCATATCTGACACAACTCAAGCTACTTTAGAGGGTTGGCATGCCCATCTAAAAGCAAACAGGATAACCCCTTTCAGTCGCCCTTGGTGGGAGTGTCGCTTCCAGGGAAGGGGAGGTTAGCCTGAGTCAGGTAGGCAGAAAGGCTGTACGGAGTTGGAGTTTTAATATGGACTACCTCCCTAGGTAATCCATGTTTGTTGCTGGATGCCTTGCGTTATAACCACTGATGGGTGATCACAGGAGAAATTAGTTTACTTTTCCTTGTGCATACTGGACTGTAGGAAGGTGGAGTATTATGAGGTGATGCTGGTTAGACTCATGATGTAATTCTCTCACAATGCCCCAAAGATGGTCCTTGGATTCACACTAATAAATCCTTACTTCAGTCCTGGTAGAGTGGCAAAGAGCAGCTAGGCTTTACTGGAGGAACATGTGTTAAGCATTTATGAGCACAATCATGGACGATAAGTAATTGACACGACTCGAAAGAAATCCAACACTCATCTATAAACATGAAGTATATTTTTATCCTATTTTAGACACCATAATGAACAAAATAGTATACACATAACAGGAGTTATAGATTTTGGAAGAAAACATAAATCACAGCAATTCACTACTGCAGCACTTTTGCATGGCGGTCAATGGGAAAAAACTGATAGTGACAAACAGTCACTTGCAGGTTGAATTGCATGGAAATCCACAGAGGGTAAGAGTGAAGGGGTTGGTTAATGGAGTGGCGACCAACAAGCCTTGGCAGTGTTAACATGTTTAGAAAGACATTTCGATGTCCAGTTGACCCGGGGAACGCAGTAGCTGCCTGAAACTTTGTTGAAGGCAGGACTACAGCTCCCACAATGCACTAGACCATCTGGATTTGGGTGATCCCGCCGAGGGCCCAATAGCCATTTATTCTTCAGATCCAGAGCACTGTTTTACCTACAGTTTGCAGGGGACTAGTGCTCTAGTCTAGGGTAGTCTGAGGGTGCTCCAGGCTCTCACATGAACGGAATTCAAGATTTTGATGACTTAATACAAACATCCATAGTTTCCGGATGTACACCCCAGCAGTACTGCACAAATTGAAACTACTCTACAGTGTCAGTCCTCCTCTTACAATAGGGGGTAGTTCCTTACAGCAAACTAATACCTCAATTTCATAATATTCACAAAAAGAACCTACCTATTCAGGACTCTTATATTCTCTCAATACTTGCCCACCTTCCTTGGTGCGATGTGGGCAGGTAGTCTTCCAGTTCGTATAGATGCACGCTGCGTACACTGTTCTGACACGCACAGCACGGCGGCGTGTGGCGATCGCCTTCAGAAAATATAGAACTATGGGTAGGTGGAGCTTTGCAACTTTGCCCAATCTACTATCATGACCGTTTCTTCAAAACTCTTTGTGTGCTTCAAAGTTTGAGAAGGTGATGAAAAAACGTACAAAATGCTGAAAACTTTGCACATGGCAAAATTGTCAGAATAGCAAAAATCTTGAAAGTTTGCGAAGGGAAAAACCTGTTCATTTCAAAAAAATTCTGATTGCAAGTGTCCCAACCAGCACAAATTTTTAGGGCCCAGCATTTATTTCTCATCTTGAGACTTTGCTTAGAGCAAGAGAGAGAAATCCAGAACTGTGAGAAAGGAGGAAAAAGAGTGGAAAATAGTGAGAAAGCGGGCATGAAAAAGAACCTGCAAGAGAAAGTAAGATAGTCAGGAAGTGTAGGGTGGGGAAGGAAGTGACATGGAGGTTGAATGAAGACAAGACAGGCTTGACTTTTGGCAAGACTGGCATTCCGCTATGCCATCAGCAGGCTTCTAAGAAAAACTTTGAGCTCCTTCACTTTTTTTGTTGTTGTTTTTTTTTTACAAATTAATCTCTACCGAATACACCACTTGTTGCTCCGGGGTAAAGCGTTGACTGCAATATGAGGCTGCACTTCAGTTCATACCAGTAGCGGTCGGTGGTGGGAGTGCTGCCGGGCAGTGACGTGGGGAAGCGGAGGGGCAGGGTGTGGGGTAGTAAACTATGGAACACCGCCAAATACAGGTAAGTAAACATATAAATAAATAAAAGAATTTTGTTGCGCGCACTGCATCGCCAATTTTTATGCAATGTGCGCAACGAAATTTGTTTATTTATTTATATGTTTACTTACCTGTATTTGGCCGTATTCCGTAGTTTACTTCCCCCCGCCCCATGTCACCGCCTGGGAGCACTCACTTCACCGACCGCTACTGGTTCATACATCGCCGCAGTCACAATATAGTCCTCAATCTCATTTACACTCAAAGGAAGGGGACTTTCTCCTTGTGGTCCTTGTGATTCAGGGATAACTTGAACACATTTGTTGAGCAGGCGGATTAAAAAAACATTTTTTCCTTGGGATAAGGCTGATAGATTGCATCTTTCAGTAACATTCTGGATCATTTATCCTGTTGCAGTAATAATATAATTTTTTATAGCTATTCCCTGCTCTGCTCTTTCAGATGAACCTTTTGATCTCTGTGTGGTTTAATCCTTCTCTTTCTGACAGCTGGAAAATGTTTGCTTGGGAGGAGACTGGCCATGCATGCAAAGCAGCCAAAAACAAGAGATCGCCTTTCCACTGACGCAAATGTTAAACTGCACCAAGACCCACTGCAGGAGAGCGGTCACACAACAGAGAGACCCAGCTATGACACTATGACCAAATGAAGGAGCACCAGTCCACTACCACAGACCAGAGACCGCCCAAAGGCTCAGGGACAAAACACTACTCTACTAAAAGAAACCAGAGACCTTCTGAGAGTCGTAGAAGAAACACTAGTCTATTACCACAGACCTGAGACCGCTTTAAGGCCAAAGATTAAAACACTTGTCTACTAAAATAAACCCGAGACCCTCTGAGAGTCGTAGAAGAAACACTAGTCTATTGCCAAAGACCTGAGACTGCTTTAAGGCCAAAGAAAGAAACGCTAGTCTACTAAAAGAAACCAGGGACCCTCTGAAGGTCGTAAAAGAAACACTGGTCTATTAACGCAGACCTGAGACCGCTTTAAGGCCAATGAAAGAAACTTAAGACTACTGAAAGAAACCAGGGACCCCCTGAGAGTCGTAGAAGAAACACTAGTCTATTACCACAGACCTGAGTCCGCTTTAAGGCCAATGAAAGAAACGCAAGACTACTAAAAGAAACCAGGGACCCTCTAAGAGTCGTAGAAGAAACACTAGTCTATTACCACAGACCTGAGTCCGCTTTAAGGCCAATGAAAGAAATGCAAGACTACTAAAAGAAACCAGGGGCCCTCTGAGAGTCGTAGAAGAAACACTAGTCTATTACCACAGACCTGAGACCGCTTTAAGGCCCAAGAAAGAAACACAAGTCTACTAAAAGAAACCAGGGACCCTCTAAGAGTCGTAGAAGAAACACTAGTCTATTACCACAGACCTGAGTCCGCTTTAAGGCCAATGAAAGAAACGCAAGACTACTAAAAGAAACCAGGGACCCTCTAAGAGTCGTAGAAGAAACACTAGTCTATTACCACAGACCGGAGTCCGCTTTAAGGCCAATGAAAGAAATGCAAGACTACTAAAAGAAACCAGGGGCCCTCTGAGAGTCGTAGAAGAAACACTAGTCTATTACCACAGACCTGAGACCGCTTTAAGGCCCAAGAAAGAAACACAAGTCTACTAAAAGAAACCAGGGACCCTCTAAGAGTCGTAGAAGAAACACTAGTCTATTACCACAGACCTGAGTCCGCTTTAAGGCCAATGAAAGAAACGCAAGACTACTAAAAGAAACCAGGGACCCTCTAAGAGTCGTAGAAGAAACACTAGTCTATTACCACAGACCGGAGTCCGCTTTAAGGCCAATGAAAGAAACGCAAGACTACTAAAAGAAACCAGGGACCCTCTAAGAGTCGTAGAAGAAACACTAGTCTATTACCACAGACCTGAGTCCGCTTTAAGGCCAATGAAAGAAATGCAAGACTACTAAAAGAAACCAGGGACCCTCTGAGAGTCGTAGAAGAAACACTAGTCTATTACCACAGACCTGAGACCGCTTTAAGGCCCAAGAAAGAAACACAAGTCTACTAAAAGAAACCAGGGACCCTCTAAGAGTCGTAGAAGAAACACTAGTCTATTACCACAGACCTGAGTCCGCTTTAAGGCCAATGAAAGAAACGCAAGACTACTAAAAGAAACCAGGGACCCTCTGAGAGTCGTAGAAGAAACACTAGTCTATTACCACAGACCTGAGACCGCTTTAAGGCCCAAGAAAGAAACACAAGTCTACTAAAAGAAACCAGGGACCCTCTAAGAGTCGTAGAAGAAACACTAGTCTATTACCACAGACCTGAGTCCGCTTTAAGGCCAATGAAAGAAACGCAAGACTACTAAAAGAAACCAGGGACCCTCTAAGAGTCGTACAAGAAACACTAGTCTATTACCACAGACCTGAGTCCGCTTTAAGGCCAATGAAAGAAACGCAAGACTACTAAAAGAAACCAGGGACCCTCTGAGGGTCGTAGAAGAAACACTAGTATATTACAACATAACTGAGACTGATTTATGGCCAAAGAAAGAAACGCTAGTCTACTAAAAGAAACCAGAGACCCTCTGAGGGTCGTAGAAGAAACACTAGTCTATTGCCACAGTCCTGAGACCGCTTTAAGTCCAAAGTAAGAAACGCTAGTCTACTAAAAGAAACCAGAGACGATCTGAGAGTCGTAGAAGAAACACTAGTCTATCACCACAGACCTGAGACCGCTTTAAGTCCAAAGTAAGAAACACTAGTCTACTAAAAGAAACCAGAGAGCCCCTGAGAGTTGTAGAAGAAACACTAGTCTATAACCACAGAACTGAGACCGCTTTAAGGCCCATGAAAGAAACACTAGTCTACTAAAAGAAACCAGGGACCCTCTGAGAGTCATAGAAGAAACACTAGTCTATCTCAACAGAACTTAGACCGCTTTAATGCCAAAGAAAGAAACGCTGGTCTACTAAAAGAAACCAGGGACCCTCTAAGAGTAATAGAAGAAACACTAGTCTATTACCACAGACCTGAGACCACTCTATGGCTCAAGTAAGAAGCAGTACTCCACTGCTACAGGCCAGTGACCTAGATGAGGCCCAAGACTAAATGGGCCCAGTAACCCCTATGTGTCCTGTGGCTCTCTGGCAGGGGTTCTAATAGCATTCAATGGTAGCTCATGTATGTGTGTTTGCCCTGTTGTATCTATGTTGAGGTGATGTAGTTGGACGCAGGACGGTTGTGAGGAGATGGGGCTAGAGATAGCCCACCTGGCATCCCTATCAGATTTTTTTAATGTGCTTCGATTCCATGCATTGACTGTAACAGGCATGTATATCTATTATGTTGTGGTAGAGAGTAATAAGTGAGTATGTATGATAGCCAATACCCCAAATGAACATCTAGTCCCAGTGAGAGTTGTTGTAACTTACCAATGAGCCACATGTCACCTAAATCCTCACCTACCAAGAGACGTGCATGAGGTGACTGATGGAAGATGTAGCTGGTTGTGCATGCTTCCAGGAAGGGAGCACACACATCAGCGAAGCAACCCCTGGCATCTCAGACAGCTTGCATGTTGGTGGAGTACCAGCAGTCTCGGTTAAAGAAACATGCTCTCTGTGATGAGTTGACTGCAGCACCACACGGGTGCAATCAATGACACCTAAAAGATAAGGGAACTGGGAAAAGGCATAACATGCCTTTGCCACCTGTTGTCTTTCCAACAGTGACTGTAGTATGGCAATACACTAGTGCATTTATCTTTTTCTGCAACTCAGAACCTGATGCAAGCATTTGGCTTGCCTGTGGGAAGACTACTTTCTCTCAACTGACCCTCTGGAAAGACCTGTGGTCAAGAACTGGAGTGCAACCAGTACTTGAACAGGGGCAGGGATCACCTGTAAGCAGGCGGTAGGTGAGTCAAGCTCCTGCTCCCAGTCTGAAATCATGTCACAGATCACTTCAGGCGAAAAGTGGTAGCCGACAATGACTGCTTCCCTGGACATGCCAAACATATTGAACATTTGTCTATAAACTCTCTCACCTTCTCAAATAATTGCTCTTCAAAGTAAGAATCAAAACTACAAAGATATCCACTGACATAGTGAAGGCAAAAAATAATAATTGGTGCGTGACTTAATTTCTTATGACGTCAGCCTGTAAGTGATTGGTTGGTGTTATAATGTAAGTCACCAGCAACTGAGAGGTGTATTCCAGAGTGATCACTCCCTCCATCGTGCATTACCTGGACTTTTGTAACTGTTATAATCTTGAGTGATCATTTCTTTAAACTACATTTTTAAAAACTAAATAATTCTAAAAATGAAAAAAATGAAATGAAAATGTGTCAAATGTAAACTAAACATTTTCAAGTTTTTTTTAACCTATTTTTTTGTGCCTCCATTGTTTTCTATGGGAGTGTGTTACAATTCCTAGAAGCATTGTTTTTTATGGGAGTGTGTTACAATACCTAGAAGTGGCCATGTGTGGTGTTTGACAGTCTGAAGCTTGAACAAAGTACTTTTGAGCCTATTGTGTTACTGTTCTGCCTGTAGCAACTTTAGAAGTAAAAGTTGTGAACAGCATTGGTCTTACTCTTTTTTGGTTGTGTAGTTGAATTAGCATGTCCCTCCCTAAACCCATCACATTCATTAGTAAGTATTCTCCACTTTCAAGCCATTCCCCCTGTACTGCCCACATTTAGTAAAAAATATATATATCCACGTATGTGAAAAAAATCTTTGTGCAGACTAAAAATGAGCAGTGGAGTCAGAGGTCTCCGCATATAGGTTTGTGAATGGCATTTTGTACTATTTAAACAGAACTACTGTTGTACTTCTTCAAGTACTACAAATTATAGTTTGTGATTAGGCCCCAACATGTTCATTTTCAAAATTGTTGCTAAATTATCTGTACCAGCTGTTGTGGTAATTAATCAAAGGGAACGGTGAAGACAGGGCTGTGGAACAATCAGGACTGATTGTGATGTAGTAATTCTGGCACCCATTAAAAAATAATACAACAAAGTGTTTACCAGCTGTAGTATTACCTCTTCTTGCTGGGTTCTGCATCTTTAAATTGGAGGATAAGGCAGTATTGATTCCCCCTTTCTAAGCTGTGAAACATGGAATGTGCACACAAATTGTGCAATATTTTACCTGGCAAAACCTTTGTAAAGGAAAAAGTTTTGTTATGATTGCACAAGCAATCTTATCAGGCCCGTGTAACTGCATGTTAAGACTGGTGGGTGAAATGGGAAGGCCAGTTGTAGTTTGGGGTAATTCACTGGCAAACATTTATGTGGAGCAGATTTGCAAACATTTTTGCACCTGTACAGTGTCACGTTTGACTTCAGCTTCATCAACATAATGTACAAACTCCTGATTCACTAAATGGATCTGTGCATTGTTTGGGTGTCCACTGCCCAGTATTTTTTATAGGATCTGCCACATATTGAGTATGCAGGATACATATGCAAGCCACTCCTACGCATTCATTGCCTCGATTGCAATATGTGATGAAGGGTTTGTGACCTGTTGAAGCCAGATTACCTTAGTCCATGTAGAACAGAGAATGAAGTCCAGAGCAGTGGACTTTAACCCCTTCACTGCGGCGGCAATTCCTCCGCAGTGCTAGGGGGAGGAGGGGCCGCGCGGCGCTCCCATGCTCGTGACGGAAGCGCTCCGCCACGAGCCTCGGGCGCGCTGTGCTTGTGACGGATCGGTTCCGTCACGGCCCCGCCCGCTTAATAGAACGCGCCGTGCAGGTGCGAAATCAGCGCGGCGCGCCGAGCGGGCCATGAGGGAACCGCTCCGTCACCAGCACAGCGCGACCGAGGCTGGTGACGGAGCGGTTCCATCACCAGCATGGGAGGGGTTAAGGAAATAGTATCAAAATACCTTGGGAAAATCCATATCTTGTGCTATCCCTTGTAAAGGCCAACGCAAAGGGCTTAGTTAGATTTTGGCACACAGGATATTCCTTCACAAACATGGAAGATGTACAACCCGGCGTACTTGCAGTGCATTATCGCCTACACAATAAGGCACTTGTAATACAGCGGATGGAATATGCATCACATTTTGATGGCGTATCCTGTCAACCTATCTCTACATAAGGCCCTAAATATGGAAGAGCTGTATTCATGGTCATCACAAGAGCGCAATATTCCCAAAGTGTCCGTCGATTCACATGCGGCACCCTAACGTTCCTTGAATTATTCTACCTTGCAGGGGCATACACTACATCCGAAAAACCTTTGTCAACAATATAAACACTAGGGGTGTATTTGTGATTTGTTCATGCAATACACATAATTTTCACAATATTACCTGCATTACATGAAATATATTTCACCAACATCTTGGGCAACTTTTCTTGTTGGGGTACACCACACATAAAAAACGATTGCGTCCAGAAACTTGTTTAAACAAAAAACATCTTGTTCATGGAGACAATGGTCTGTATAACAAAGGAAACATACACCTTTGAGTAATTTACGCTTCTGAGTATGTTTACTGCTTTCGGCTACTCACTAAATCTGAGTGTTAATTACTACTAAAAAGAAAGAAAAACAGAGTAAGTTCAGAACTAACAATAGCTAAGCACAAGAAAGCAACAGAGGTAGGAATTCAAATAAAATCCCATTGGAAATAATGTTTCATTTAATCAAATTATTTAAAATAGTAACAAATATAAATAAATATAACATCTTAATATTTTATTTTACATTTAAAAAGTAATTTATCGTCATTTTATTAAAATATAACTAAAGTATTTTTTATTAATTATATACATCAATTTTAATTATTATCGCATAATATTTTTTCTATAGATTCGAATTAATTTTTAATTAAAACTTCAGAAAAATCCTTTTCATTTAATTCAGTACATTTCCATTAATTAAATGTTAAATTCAAAATTAAGGTAATCTTGCTTTATCGTTTTGTTTGTTTTGAAATATCATATAGGGACATGCACAGCTGTTCAAACCTAACAGTATACTGACAACCATAAAAGTACCGGTCTGCCTCTTACACTGCATCATCGATTGTGCTGCATATCATAACAGGATAACCCCAACTCGGTGGTCAGCATGCATGACATGGAAACATTTCCTACATAGGATCAAAAGAAACAAAAAACAGCATCTTTCTAACCACTCACCTTACAAGGTGGAGCATGCTACTCATGTAGGCAGGCGCTTCAGCAACCCACACAAGAGTAATTAAATGCTGCAATACAATGCAATAAATTTAAAATACATATTTTAACCCCTTCCATGCACTACCTCGCTGGTGCTGCCGTCGGCCAATGGCCGACGCGGCCCCGCCCGTTTTGCGGAAGTGCCGCACTTCTGAAAAATCGGCGGCGCAGCCGAGGGGTTAAGTAATATTTAACATAAACATAGGTTTTTTTTGTTTTTTTTTATTTCAAAATATTTTATTGAAAGTAAATTTTGGTTTAATATTTATTTACGAGAGATTTGTTTTTTAAATTTGCCCTATAATTTACCATTGGTCTCCACATGGTAAAATAGAGGGAAAATATATATATAAAGGTTATTTAACTACTGTTAAACTACTGTTTTTTTTTTTTTGGGCCATTCACTACGCTGCATTTTTTATTTTAGATTTACAAAAGGTCTCTTGATAGTTTACACGAAAACACTTTTTCGAATGTAGGCGTCACCTTATCACTTAATGTGCCATTAAAATTAACATTATTGCACACAGATTTGTATCAAACACCATCTATGCTTATGGAAAAGAAAACACATTTCGTAGTTTGATTCCAAGTGAAACATCAGACTACTACTGTTTTTTTTAATAGCTAAAAGTAATAAACTTACTCAGAAGAGTAAATTACTCCAAAGTGTAATAAGTTTCCTTTGTGAATCAGGCCCAATGTTTCTCAGTGTGACACTTTCTACCCATCCCAATCTCACATAGTCAAAAATCATCTAAAAACTTTGTGCTAAGCAAAATGTCATCAAAGTTGCACATTGTTTGTGATGTAAAATTTAGAAATTATACAATATTCACGCAGGCCAAATATATACTTACGTGCATTTACACATGCTTGTCTGCACTCCTGCTTTCAGGCATCGTGCAAGCCTGGCATTTGATCGCTGTAGCTCAATGTGCACTTTGGCACTTGTATTTTGGACGGGTCCTTTTGTTTTTTTGTAGTTTTATAAAGCGCAAACTCGACCCGAAGGTAGTGCAGCGCTTTACGTGTGCACCACCAGTTACGTTACACAAAGGCACAACCATTTTCGGTAGGCACGAGGAGATTCAGTGATTCGCCCAGAATAATTGTGTCATTTTTGCTCTTCCGATGCGAAACTTTTTGTGACGCATCGGCGGCGTAAAACATGCCTCTTGTTGCGCACTATTTACAAAGTGACGCATCTAAGCAGAGGCGTCACTTTGTAAACCCTTGCGCTAAATTATACCTGTGTTCCCCCGCAAAAAGCCTTGTAAAAGTAACGCAGTGAAATCTAGGAGATTTCACTGCGTCATTCTAGGACGCTGTTGCGTCAAAATCTTGTGCCTGCCTCACAGCAGGCGTAAGACTGACGCAGGCCCTTTAACATGGGGCTTGCCCCATGTGAAAGGACGCATTGCTGGAGTTACGTCACTTTTGTGACACACTCCAGCAATGCGACACTTTTGCGCTTACAGATACGTCAAAAATACTGACGTATCTGTAACTCCTTGCGACATGATGCGTCATACAGTAAATATGACACATCAGGTATGTCGCAAGGAGTGCATACTGAGAAGTGACGTATCGCTGCTTTCACGGAGAAGTGACGCATCGCTGCTTTCCCGCAGCGATGCGTCATTTCTCATAAATGAGGCCCAGGATGTTTGGCCGACACCGAGATTCGAACCTGGTTCCCCAGCTCCAAAGGCTGCAGCTTCCGATTTTGGTATCGGTCCGGTTGCTTCCCCCGCCCCTTATTTTTCCTGCCCATGCCTCTCTTCTGCCGATCTGATTTGAACATTGACACGCACCCCCACCCCCCCTTAAAAGTATAAAGATACTTAGAAAACAACTTCCCTCCTTGAAACAGCTGAAATAACACGAGGCTAATATTCTCGATTTAGAAAAACATGAGTCTTTGACTGTAATCAGAAATCGGCAGCAGTGTAACTGAGACCCCTCCGGCACCGATAGCGAGAAAAAGGCAATAATCCGCCCCAATCAATCACGGGCAGTGACTCGGGGTGTCCCCCGGGACAGGCGGTGCTGCCGACGCCCCTGGGGGAGGAGGGCCCCGGGCGAGAAGAGAAGACAGAGTGATGGAGGGTAACCCCGGACTTCTCCACGCGTGTCAAGATTACATCACCGCGTGACGTTAAGTCAGATGG
Source organism: Lissotriton helveticus (assembly GCF_964261635.1). NCBI lineage: Eukaryota > Metazoa > Chordata > Amphibia > Caudata > Salamandridae > Lissotriton > Lissotriton helveticus. The sequence goes on from NC_136072.1 coordinate 84,664,704, forward strand.
ATGTCCTTTCAGCGCGAGGTCGACACGGACTGGAATATTTTCACACGGGATAGGGTGTGTGGACATTTACATGGGCGAGTCCAACTGTGTTTCAGACTCAGGGACCGAGAAACTTAAAAATAGTTTTTGCGAGTTAGTTAAACGGAGCTAAACATTTGCTTCTAAAGCCTGTACCCACAGCTAGCAAGCATCATGATCGGTTGGCGCTTAGGCTTGACTCCAGCCAGGGCTTTAAGTGGGCCGGGTCTTGCCGGTGCTCAGCACCGGCAGTTCTAGAAAGCAGGTGCCGAAACGGGTCTCTATTGGGCTCCCCATTTTTGCCCTCACCCTCGGGGTGAAAAAAACCTCTTTACTCTGCAATTTTCCAATATTATATGCAACAAAGCCATAATTGTCACTTATGTATCCTCATGCAACTAAACTAACAGCCATTGACAAAGCCAATAGCCCTAGCTTGTTCTAGGTAGTCTTACTTTTTGTATTATATATAGGGCTCCCGGTTTTATGGTATTTACTTTTTTGTCATTACCGTCTGTATTTATCCATATTTATTTTTTGTCAACTTTATCTGTATTTATCCATATTTATTATAAAGCTGAAACTGGTATATTCCCATGTTTATTTAACCAATAAATATGCAGTCCTGCTTGAATGCATGCCAGGTTTCAGTGATATGAACACCCGCAGAAGATAAATCAATGGACTTATATGAAAATATACACATTCCAGTATCAGACTTGTGCATATGTACTGCTGTTTAATCCTCTTTACTAAAATTCCTTTCATTTTAAGACTCCTTACCTATCAATCCACACAGTTATTGGCCTGGCAATATTGGCAAAGTGTATTTAGAATCACTCAAAAAGCACCCAATTTCCGTTTTTATCCACATTTTAAAAAAAATACAGACAAGAAAACAAATGTTTTTTGTCTGTATTAATCTGTAAAAATCAGTAAAAACAGAAAACAGGGAGCCTTAATTATATAGCTGGATTCAAACACAGAAGCAGCAAAAGGCCAGTAAGGCGGCACACTGCAAAACACAGATTTTTAGCTTATGCGTTTTAAGCCACGCCCTTAACCGCATCTGTTACGCTCCTTTGAGAAACCACACAGTTTTTTCATCCCACTTAAAGCCCTGGCCAGATGTGATACATGGTGAATATTCCCTATAGGATATATTTACTAATCTTTTGCACAACGCAGGCAGCAATCAAAGTTGCTGAGCTGTGTTTCGTGAAAGGGAGAGGGTGGAAATGCTTCATATTTATAAAGATACGGTGCATTTCTGCTCTCTCCTGGTGCTCGTGCAGTGTGTGTCGCCCACCGCCAACACACAAAAGCAATTTTTACAGGAATTTTCCTCTAGAACCCAGCACCGGTGGGAAGAGGAAATATCAAGGAGAAATAAAGATATTTCTTGTTGTTACGCCTCACTTGCATTTCTAAACATTCCCAGGTTTGCTAGCTATAGTAAGTCGGGGAATGATCGAGAGTCCATGGGTGGGTGCATGGGAACGCCGATACTCCACCTATGGAATGCCTCTCAAGTTGAAATATAACGTAATACAGCACAAGCAGAGTTAAATTTCTTAACAAAGCCAAAAACTGAAGCTTTTGCTTCATCCGTGTGTCACCTTGCGTGATGCAAGAACAACTCAAAGGGTTGATTAACCTAAACCATTGCTTTTTTAAAGAGAATATATAGATATATAATATATATATATATATATATATATATATATATATATATATATATATATATATATATATATATATATATATCTGTGCTCCAAAAACACCAAGCAGCAAATCACTCTCAGGGCGGGTGCTGCAGCGCGGTGGTGTACCGCGATATTTATCAATGCTCCACTATCTTTTCAAATCCTCCGAAAAGAACAAGCAGCACTCCCGGGATATTGGCAAATGCGAGTTTTATTTCCAAGACAGACGCGTTTCAGGAGAAATTCCCTTCCTCGGTGTCAAACAGTAACGCGCTGCGCGGCACCATTTTTAAACCAGGCATAGGTGGTCAACACAAACGAGGGATACTTGCGCAGGTCACACAATGGTAAGCGCCATTTGTAAATAACATATTTACATTGAAGTGGGCATTTATAAACAACAGTGGATTTTATTAGCTATCTGTAATCAAACATATGCACACCTAAACAATATCGTTATAGTTTACTATCTTGCCGTGGATCGGCTATGGCAACCCAGCCGGGTTGCTAAATCCCTCATACAGACAGTTACATCAATCGATGCATCAGTTGATCGTGACCTTCCACCAAATCTTACACAACTTCTTCAAAGACTGGTTTAAGTCAGGTCAAAAACGGGACATCTAACTTATCCCATCTCTATTCAACATTTCATCACAGTACTCTTAACTCTCTCCCCTCTTACCCCCCGTTTCCCGGCAATAGAAATAGAAAACACACATGATTTGAACAATGCAAAGACATATTCTATTTATTCCAAAGGCAGAGAAAGAAACGTTTCGACCACATCCGTGGTCTTGGTCACATATATACATATATAGCATATTGCTGTAGTTTATGAAAAAATGTTAGCAATCAACCAAAAACTATTTAAAATGTTGTGGCCTATGCCAGTGACACTATTATAAGGAAATATTGATATTCATCTGACGCACAAAGTTTTCCCTAGGTGCTCCCCGGAAATAAGCCAACGAGCCGGGTAGAGGTTCACCCATGGCACGCGGGCGTGCCAGTATCTGCAAACGGTGCCAATGATGTTGCAAAATGTGTCAACAGTGCTGGGAAACATCGACGAGAAGTTTGAGAGAAAGATGTGGGAGTTAACAAAATTGTTATGTTGCTGTGCCACCTGTGTGGGCCACCTGATGCTACAGCGCCGGGACACCTCTGTCGGAGGTATCTGTTTTACGCTTTATAAATGTAATTATTATTATTATTAAGTGGGCAAGGCACTGAAAGCTCAAGCCTGGTGGATGACTCTGGCTCAGCTCGAGGTCCTCTTGAACTCTCAAGCCCAAAACAAGCAGATCTTTCATGGGAACCCTGCCATCCAAGCTCTAACCCCAGGCGCCCCTTATGAAAGATAAATCCTTAAAGTTTGATTTAAAACAGGAGAGGGAAAATATCCAGCTAGAATCTGAATTATACAATGTGAAAGTCATTGGATCGATCCCGGCTTTCCCACCTGACTAAATTGTGTGATTCTAAGCAAAGATTTTCCTTCACAGTAGCTCCTATTTTTGCATTATTACATGTGAGAGGAGTTTGAAATACATATGTGAGTACAGTGTGTACACTGCACCAAAACCATTGTTGTGTTTGATTTACTAGACTATAGTGCTGTTCCATGTATATGAAGAATCTAGGACACATAATATGAACCTGAAAAGACTTTCCACTTTTTTCCGAATTGCAAAGTCTTCAGGGGGTGGGCATAAATGTTTTCTAAAGTCATGCTTAAAAAAAAATCACTCTTTATAATTGCCTTTCAATGCAGTGATATAATCTGAGGTACTAAAGTGAAATGTTTCCGCATGTTAAATTAATAAACCCAGTGCTTAATTTGAGCTGGTGGATTCCGGTGCTCTGCATCGGCACTTAATTGTGGACACTGCCACTTATGACAGCTGCCACACGGTGTCACTGTTTGCACAATTAAAATAGGAGCAGAACAACAGTTGTTTATGAATATAATGTACATTTAAAAACAACCAATACCAGCTGCCCAAGCCATTATTATAGCTTTGGGGCCCTCGACCAGTCTGAAGTTTCACACTTATAGCAGTGTGATGGCTTGTAGTTGTGTAGGTACTGTCATTAGCAGCACTGGCAGTGGTGATGGGTGGTGCTAGCTGTGGTGGCCTCCTGATGAGGGCCCTGGCGCTTATGTTTTTTTTACAAATTAAGCACTGAATACACCTTTTTGAATTTTGAAGAAAATTTATCATATTTGTGTATCATGTTTGCTGCTCAATTTACATGACAAACATTTTCAAGGGATCGGCTCGGTCACGGACTCTAAGGGCCAAGCCAAAGCCTTGGTCTAGAGGTAGCTCAAGTCTCCCTGTTAATTTGTTGGCCAGCCCAACGCTATAAAAAGATACTAAGGGCCTTATTTATGAAGGCTTTGCGCCGCCGGTGCGTCACTTTTAACATGGAAAAAAGTGACGCACCGGCGGCGCAAGGCCTTGATAAATACGGCCCTAAGAATTCAGTTTCAAAGTCAATACCCGCTGTCAGGGTAAATAAAAGCAGCCCAGCGAATGGTGGGCAGTCGGTCCATTTTGCTACCGGCTGTACATCCGCTAAGTTAGAAAACAAAAAACATTACAGTGCTTGTTGGGGCTTTGGTTTATAGAATAATGTTTGTAATCAACCACAGGCATTCATGATTTTGTGTCTACAGTCTGCAAAAATTTTATGTGACTACGTCACCTGGCATGGCACACATTGGTTTTCCTACACGCGCTCACATGTTTAAGTTCATACGGCCAATATATAAAAGCGGCGTGCTCAGGATCACACAGGGACTGGGGTGTGTGTTAGTTTACACAGGTGATGCCAACAGTGTTGCAAAATTCTGGCACTCTTGCTGGGATCCTGGAACTGAGAAATGAGAGTTCCTAAAATGGAACCAATTATTTACTTTCACGGTTGGCGCCCATTGCCAAGGTAAATAAAGGTAGCGAAGTGTATCGCTGGCACACACTCCCGGCTCCAGTGTCTTCCCTTCTGAACGCTCACTGTGCTCTTCTAAAAATATTGGCTAGTTGCTGTGGTTTTTTAAATACTCTTTGCAACCAACCACAATAATTTATATATTAGTGGCCTCTCCCAGCTACTTTATGTCAATGCATTTAAATGCATAATGCACATTCCATTCCCTTTAAGTGGTCCTAGATTTTACCAGAAAAGGAAATAAGCAAAAGTAATTTGCACAAGATCACATATTTTAATGAACTCTCCGAATTCAGAAATCTGCTATTAAGACACGAGAGTACACATCGTTGCATGTGTTTTTCTGTGTTCAATTTTACTGTTTATAACACCAGAATTGTTATTTTGTTGTATTATTATTAGCACCACTACATCAAATAAACACTGCAGACCACGAGTGTGGAGGCCCTTTGTGAATCAGGCCCAGAAACACTAAACCTTTATTACGAGCCACTTTTCATGGCTACTTTTTACCACACAGCCAAACATGGGGACTTATTTACAAGCCCCTTGCACCGCCGGTACATCACTTTTTCCCATATTAAAAGTGAGGCACGTTGCCCCGTACCTTTCTCAGACCTTTTGTAAATAGTTTAGTAACTTCATCCCCACTACGGAGCTGAAGAAAGGGAGGACAGGATAAAATTACGCCATCATAGTTAGAAGAAGTTCCCCTACTTTGCCTGAGGTTGGCGTAGTTAAGCTCTTCTCACCCACCTCTGCACACAAGTTCCTAAACTATTTTGAATATATACTGATCTTTAAGATGACTGGCAGTGTGTGTCCTACTTTTTGGTCTTTCAAAGCATATGTTTACCTCCAAGACCACCTTCATTGTCTACTTTGTGGTCTGAAATTCTTTCTAAAAACACATTGGGACTCATTTATGTGTTTTTTGCCGTAGGGCAGCGCAGCGGAAAAAAAGGGCAGGAATGTGCCATATCTATTAGATACAGTGGATTCCTATTTTTTTCTCTGCCCTAGCCCACAGTGGCCTGCCATGCCCCAACCCAGGCACCTTTGCACCATGGTGCAAGGGTGACTGCGATGCGGGGATGATTATTTTGTGCAGGAAGGGAAACCTTCCTACACAAAAACAATCACAAGAGGCTTTTTACTCTTTCTATGTCTCCTGCAGAATGAACAAGGAGAAAGAAAGAAATTTCTCCTCGTTGTGCCTCCCTTACGCCGGCCCTGGGAGGAGTAACTTTTTGGTGCTGCCTCGGACTTACGGATTCCTCATAAATCTGTGTCAAAAAGCAATGAATGTTGCTGGCATTGCCCCAAGCAACACCCATGGAACGCCCCTTTCACACAGTTTTCTGAAGTGAAACATATTCATAAGGCCATGAAAATGGCCTTATAAATATGCCAGTGGCACATTGTGCCACCGCAACGTCAAAAAAGTGACATTCCGGTGGCACAATAGTGCAGGTAGGGCCTCATTTGAACTATTCCCATTGCTACTTCTCAGTGTAATGAAGTAAAATACAGCGCTGTAGTGGACACAAATTACTTCAGAGTTAGTATGAGTATTTTTTATAATTGAAACGATGGTGTATAATGTATGTTTTTATACTATAAATGTGTAAAGAGTGAGTGACTTTTAATTTGACTTATTCTAATTAACAAAGGACCATGGGGAAATGCAATATTAGCCTGTATTTAGGCCTGGGCGAAATTCAAATCATGTAGGCGTAATTTGCATAATTTCAGGAATTTCGCATTACGCTTGTTACATGAAACTCTCAAAATTACGCCATTACACTACACTTTGAGTAACTTTTTGTATTGTATCTGCATGTATATAGCCCTTACTACCCCAAACGAGGCTTCAAAGCGCTTTTTCAGCGAGCAACACGCTCCTCCGGATCTCATAAAGCATTAGTGGTGCATTAGTATAGTGAAATATGAAAGTAATTTAAGTGGTGGATATTTTAGCCTGTTATTTGCAACTATGTACCGTTTGCTGTAAAAATGTACTTCAAATGCTACAATTCACTGTAAATCCCAGTAGAAATATACCGCAAACACATGAACAACAGAACATGAGTGGTGGCTCTTGTTTAAATGCATTCTTGGGGGGAAAATTGATGCAATGACGCATTTGGTGCTAAAATATAGCACAAAATTAACAGATTAGCATTTCGCACAATAACGCGTACTTTTGTGTAATTACGCAAGAACAAACTATAGAGATTTTGCACACCATTTGTATTACATTAAGTCTGTGCGGTGTCTGCACAGCAACGTGGCCGGAATTTGTGCGGTGCTGGAGGTATCAATCTGACAAAGACCGATCGATCGTAAAGATTCCCAGAAATTCTGCCTCAACCGTGTTACTAAGGCATAATTCCACCTGTGAACCCTTGAAGCCGCAACTCTCAAACTGCGGTTCTAACTGGAAATCGCAAACAAAAAGCCACGGGAGCACAATGCAGGGCACTGCACTACGGACACAAACAATAATTATAACAGTTAAATCAGGAGTTTTATATCTGCTTTTACCCTAGCCAACTGTTTGATAAAACTTGTGATGTATAATGAACTGTTCTTATTGTAATGTACATTGAGGTTCTTTGTAACAAATGTATTGGTACATATGACCTAATTTAAACGTACTATTTTGCAAAGATTTTAATTAATCATGCAATAAAGATTTTACTTACCTTACTTACCTCTGTGAACCCTTGCACCAAGCTGTGCAAGTGGAGACAGAGGTCTGTAGGTGACAACAGGCCAACGTCACTGCCTCTGCATCCTCTGTCGTTTACAGGGGCAGGGGATGCAATGTCACAGTGTCCCTTTGCTATGAGAACATTGGGGATGCATGCAGTATTGTCTGCTCCCCCTGATAGCCACAATTGTCATTCGCATGGTGGAAGCTGTCCTTCACAGGGCTTTGTGGTACACTCTGAAGTAACTTAATGTCTGTATAATGCACCAAAACTGGAAAAAAGACCAGTGGCGGCTGGCATGTCCCGAGGGCGGAGTGGCGTGGGGCGGCACATTAAAAAAATAACAGGCACTTACCTTTTCTAGGAGTGCAATGTCCTCCTCGATCCTTCTCTCCCCGAGGCAGGCTGGCTCCCGACTCCCAAGCCAATCCCGGTGCTGCTCTCATGCAGCAGGAGAGCAGCGCCAGGATTGGTGGGAGCAGGCTCTATCAGTGCTCACTAGAGCACTGGAGTCATTTGCATTCTGTAACCTTAAGACAGCTGGGTTAAAGAGGTTTAAAATAAGCATGCCTGACTGACCAGACATTTTAAACTCGAGCACACAAAGCTCCCTGCTGTCACTTAGCAGCAATGGCCGCACCCTGTCTTGATGCTCAGTTTGGGATGAGTCGGTTGCTGAAAAATGTAATGTTAATAAATAAACTTTATTCCCATTTTATTTTTGTTTGTGGAGTAACTCTACACCGCTCAAACAGAGGACCCGCCCTGAAAAAGACAAAAGTACTCGAGCTAAAAGACGATTACTGATGAGACAACCAGGGACCATATTATCAAGAAAGGGCGATACATTATCACAGCTACCTGGGCTTCTATGGGAATTCTCAAGGGGCTATTATCTAGCCCATTACCGCCGCTTTATCAGCAGTTTCCTGCCGATAAAAGTGGCGATAATGTATCGCCCTTTCTTGATAATATGGCCCCAAGTTCTCAATATTTTCCTGAAATTGAAGAGATCTGTTTTGGCACGTATGAAGATCCTGACAGAGTTCCAGTACTTTGTAGCATCTAGAGAAAAAGCTTTGCCTCTCCGTCAGACTGTGCTGATGTTGACCTGAAGCCCTGAGTGCAGGGCCATCAAGGGACATACTATAAGGAAAGAGATGACAAAAAGTCAGGAGTTCAGTCATCAGACATAGTGTTATGTGTGATGGTTATGGCCTTAAAGAAGACTCAACCGGAGATTGGAAGAACTGGAATGACATTATCATACCCAGGTCCAAGAAAAGGTTTCTAATGTGTGACTCCCGATTATTAAGTTGTGTGTCTTTCCCATAATTTTCCTTACCTATGTCTACAATTCTCTAGCAATTTTGGCAGTATGAGACTGTTCCTATCAGGAAATTCCTTGCAGGATCTATGGAGCTGGAAATATACCTTGGTCATAGTAGTAGCACCAGCAACATTCAGTGTGTGCAAACAGAAACTGTAGGTTGAATCCATTGAAAAGGTCCTACTTGTGATTTCTGTTCATATGGGCACATTGCACACTTCGCTTACAATTTTCATGCAGATGACTGCCCATATTTGTAAATCCTAAAAATATTACACATTATATGGGTGAAAAAATTATACAATGTTGCCCACTCCTCGTTTTGCCTTCACCGGTGTGATCAAACACGCTGTCGAATTTTTGATCACTTACGCCAATTTTAGAACTACTATAAGGATTCTAAGCGGGTGGAATGGCTGAAGTACAAACTCAACTGGACCACAGCATTAATGTCTGATCTATGGAGACATGGCTTAGTAAAAGAGAGGGATATCTTCATGGAAGCACAATCTGGCGGTACCTTTGGAACTCGGGTTTACAAAAAAAAGGCTCCTGTCAATATAAATGCCCACTCCTTTGCCAGGGTTGGTTGACTCTAGGTTTAGGCAGACGATGGTGGTCCTGCCAGTGGAACAAAGGGAGTCTAGACTAGTCCTCCTGATCCCAATGTTTGTCCAGTTGGGGTTGAATATCTCACACATGGATATTGAGCGGAAGCACTCCATAGATGCAAGATGTCATAAGGACCAGTGCTTTCTGAACATAATGGCATCATCAGTTTTGACCATGCAAGGACAAAGCAGCATCATGAAGCAAATAAGATGTTTCCCAGTGGAGGAGAGGTTTATTACTGGCCATGGTGTCGTTAGAGTCCAGGTGAACTGGGTTCTCTGAACTGCAACTCAAGAAGACTGGTCCTGGCTGATGAGTAGGCCCTAGTTGAGTTAAGGCCATGATTATTTTCAACAAAATCGCTGCATTCTTGGGAAATGGTGTTTGACGAGGTCTATGTGGTAGCACTACCGTACAAGTCAAAAGGAGAAAGCACTGCACAATGCAATTAAGTTTCAATACAGAACAGGCAAAGTTAATAGGTAATAGGTAAGGGTTTAAACACCCAATGCATAGAGGGTTAGCACATTAGAGTGAGGCCGACTGGAGGGAGCCAGCAGAATAAGTGGGAGAAGGCTATAATTGTGACATGGAGCTGTATGGAGGTATCCTACCACATCCACTCTAGTGCATGCAGTTCAATGCAAGCACTAGAGTGGATGTGGTAGGATACATCCATACAGCCAGTGGCGGCCAACATAAAACGAAAGTGGGGGAGTGGGAGACGGATGGTCGGGGGGCAAGGGACGAGGGAAGGATGGGGAAAATAATTATTTTTGAAAAACGTACCTTTCCTTCTCTTCCGCTGCCTCCGAGGCCCATCTCAGTGTTCTCCCAGCAGTCTCTGGGAAAGCAGGCTACCTGCCCAATCCGGACGCTGCTCTTATGCTTTGAGAGCAATGCCAGGACTGGTCTGAGCAGCCTGGTCTGCTGCTCGGACAGTCCCTGGGAGCCTTCAGCTTTTCTCCAGCCCTGCTGTGAACACAGCTGGATTGGAGAAATAGAAATGCGCGTCTGTTTGGCCGGCCTAAGACGGCCGGCCAAACGTACATGCGCACTTCTAAGTGGCCACCACTCCTCCCAGGCCTTCCCCACCCTACAATCATGCCTAAACCAGTCACAGAAAAATTAAATGACGTTGTTTTATTATAAACACCAAAGGTATAACGATGGACCCTTCCTAGTGCCAGCACCTGACTACCTTTCACCCCAAATAATAAATAACCCTAAAGAAACTAAAGGGAATTGTGTGCACACTGACTGGCGCCCATCGTTACTGTGCCTATTCCTGATGGAATCAAATACAAGTCAAACAACCGCAAAGGTGCACCACAAAAAGCAATAAACAGACTCAAATGTTATTAATGAGCAAAAAAGAATGTTTTTCGTTAGCGAGATGTTGTTATTCTTCAAGTAGTCTTTATTTTCAATTATTCAATACAATGTACAGCCGACGCGTTTCGTCCCAAGCTGGGACTTCTTCAGGGCTTTTGTAAATGTGGTCTGTCCCCTTTAGAATGAAAATATGCAGGCAACAAAGAGTCCGGACAACGTCTTCCCAGATTCAATTTTCCATTGTGCACTTTGGTGTGTATAATTTTTGTTGTTGTTTTCATCCAATATGGAACAGACAGGGTTGTACTATATACTCATGTACTTGTTCAGGACTAGGATTAGTGGAATTCCTGAATGTAGGCAAAGATTGCTCTCACAACTTAATATGTTTATGGTTCTTTTACATGTTCTGTAGTATTAACAGAATATCAGGGGACAGAAAAGTCCTATAGGTCCCCGGGAAGAGGATGTGGGCACTGTAATCCAGTAGGCCGTTCGTATTCAAAACAGCCGGCGCCCATCCACAAAACCTTCGTCCCGCCGAAACACCCGCAAGGTCGCTGTGTTCTATTATCATTTTATTTTTCAGTCACAGACTGATGAGTGGGGCGACGCTCCTTCGCCATTACTGAGGAGCCGCCCCTGCCAATAGCATTAAGTGAGAGATAAAAACTTCACCGGCCTAAGCTGACATGATTGACAATGTTTCAAGCCAATGACCGAGAGAAACTAGTGAAAGAAAGGCAGTTGTTGAAAAGCATGGACTCAAAGCCATGTTTAAGTATATTGTAAGCAATAGGTGTGTTTGACAGAACCCTGAAACATTGTACTGCAATTTCTTTCTAAAATTGCTTGACGAATGCACACCAGTGTTAGGAAAATCAATTTGTCAGGATATGGGTGACCATGAAATTGTGTGTGGTCCGGTTACTTTTGGGCTACAGCTGTGCAAAGATTCAATCTGAACCTTTATAGATCATGTGTTCCACCCAATCTCCCCAGTCAATTAATATTCCCCATGTCTGACTTTCACGAGGGTGTTCTGGGGCTAAAGTCCTTCCTGCAAATTTTCTGAAAGGTGGATTGGTTTCTGGAAAAATCTAACATTAACCGACAGTGTGAATTTTACACAGAAAGTGTGTTCTAACCTTTAATATGAAACCCCAAGCCAACAATGCAATAACATGTCAAACGTGTAGGTGGGACTGGAGTTTCCCCCATAAATGGTTTAATTTCCACATATGTAATATTAACAGCTGACACATGGGAAAATGTTCAATAGTTAACTGCTCTGAGGGCTACCACGGGGTTTCAAAGGCTAGCATGTGTTTCCTCATCACCACCTTTAAACCATTCCTTTAAGACTATATTGTGCCCACAAATATTGCTCATTCATTCTCTAGGATTGTTTCTTTTATAGCAGCCAGGCTCCCTGCATTAATGAAGAGTGAACATGCTGATATATTTCAGTTTTATTAATATAGAGAACTCGACTACATTATTATTATTATTTTTTTTAAATCTGGAATCCCTCAATTTTGGGCCTTTATTTGTCGATTATGCTGACACGCGGGGGGAACATTTCTTCACCTTGTTTGTTGTGCCCGGTACTTGAGTCCGCCAGCTCCTGTCAGCTTCTGATTTTCTCCTGCCTGCCCAGAACACCCGCTGCACGCCTCCCGCCTCCCGCCGCCACACTCGACTAACATCACCGGGTGGCCGCTGAGTGGAGGGGGGGGCCCTGTTACAAGGAGACTACAATTACCAGCAGCCTTAGCGGCCGGAGCCGCACCTGGGGAGCATCGCGCCAAGCTGCGCGTAAATTACCGCAACACCTCCCGCGTCGCGGGACCGCGCGCGGGCGACGCCGGGCCAAGCCCGGGCAAAGGGCGGGCCGTCTGTGGCCGTCAGGGGCTGCAGGAGGCTGGGCTGGGCCCATCCCTTAACATTTATCTTCTGGTGCTATTTCTCCTGTTGATTGTAGATTGTAGTAAGTTGGGGGGGTGGAATATTGGTGCTATCATTACACACATAGTGCACTGTAGTTGCACGGTCGTAGCACTTTCTCGTTGATTTTGGACACGTTTCCTACACCTTAAAGTACTGATTACGGAGCCACTGATTGCTTTCCCCGAGTGCTGAGGATGTCTACAGACATAACTAACTCTTTACCTTCTACTGTTGGGGTCTCTATACTTGGTCCCTTAGACAAATACTTTGCAAGAGCTACCAAAGAAATAGACAAAGAACTTATGCTAGCGGAGAAACGTGCGGAGCGCCGGCTCTCCATTGACTTACTTAAAAAGAAACCATTGATTTCTCCCCAGAAGGTACCTACATCTTTACAACCTGGTAACACAAGTATCTTGGGAGCAGATGCTGAGTTATTTAGCACCGACAACATTCCACTTATTTTTCAAGATCACAGCACATCTCCTGTTCAAATTGACATCACTAATGATGGTACTGCAAATGGCCCTCCTATTAATTCCAACTGTTTAATAGACTTAAACTCTCCTGTTGTCTTGGATCTTGTCTCCCAATTTAAGTCAACTTCTTCCAACCAACCAACTGACACTGACGCTCCTACAGAGACACTTCCATCAGTCACTGTTAGTGCGACTAAAGACAACTCCAAGAAACCCCCGAGGGCACATTACTCTCCACCAAAGAAAAGAAGGAGAAAAGGCGGGGTTAAAAAAGGGGAAAATTCTTCACTCGTCATCCCTTCTCTGGCATAAACCATCTGGTCAACCAGAGAGGGATGTATGAATAGGTACCCAATTAACATCTATTCCAGGAGAACAAACTCCGTCGACCAAAGAGACAATGGAGATGTTTGAACGTCTCCTAAAATCTTTTTTGCTCCCACTTATAGAGAGAGTCAGAAGTCTAGGGGAAAAAATAGATAGCATCCTGGCAGCTTCTTGCCTTAGTGCAAATTCCAACCTTGTCAAACCCAAGGAACCATCCCTAATAAAAAATGAGCCAATCTTTAAAATACCAAAAATAAGTGGAACACAGAAAGAGAAAGAAAATCCAATACTTAATAGTAAAACTGCTCCCCCAAACTCTATTAAGCCGACGGTGGTACATGACATACATAAAGAGAAGCATATGTCAGTTCCTAAAAAACCGCCTCCACCCACCAATGCTCCAACTACGAACCCGGGGATAGCAAAAACCCAGAGACTTAATTCAAATTGTCGGAATATAGTGGCACTACCCCCAGAGTCAGCTAACTATGTGATCATTCTAACTGGTGTCCCAATTATTCCTACTGGAAATACTGAATATAATGCTAACCTCAAAAATAAAGTTATCTTCTGGTTGCGAAACAACAGACCCCTCCCTTCACATCTAAACGGAGATATAATCTCCGTCAGACAATATAAATGGGTGGGTCCTAGACCCAAAGACATTGAGGGGGATGTTGTAATAGTAAACTTTAGGGACCATAGAGTGGTCACGCACATTAGCGATTGGTTTCCAGGAAGAAGTAAGGGGGGAGTTTCAACTCGTAACTTGAGTTATTTCTACCCTGAATCTCTGTTTATACCTCCTAACCACACCCCAACTTGCCGAAACGTTAATCCTTTAAATTTAGCCCACGGTGATCCACACTCTTCTTTCTCTGCTAATTACACAAATAATTTTTCCCCTTTTCCTTTACGTCAACGTCCCCTTAGATATTTTCTTCCAACTGATAACTTTTCCTATCCTATTAATCCTAACGAGTACTGGAATATTCCGCTGCATAACTTATATGAACCTCTCTCTGGGCTTGATTCAAACGAATGACTCGACCTGCCACTTTCGGATATGGAGGTCACTCAAGATTGCATGAGTGTCTTTGTTACATTAGATGAAGTAAATGAAACTGTTTTTTCTTCTGTCAGTCCTGCTTTTAAAACTAGTCTGGATGAGTTAGAAACTGATTTGGGCAAGGAATGCTGTCTATCCCTAATTGAGTGGAATGGGATTTGTAACGATACCGCTTGTCTATTGAACTTGCACTACATAGAGACTTTTATTCCCCCTATTGAAGCATATGATGAGCGGGCAGGGGCGGGGGTTTGTTGCACGATGTGATTACCGTGTTGTCTATTAGTACTAATACAGACACTGGAAAGTGTCTAAATCCCCTTACAAACCTTTCGGAAAATGTTATGGAGGGGATTGGTGATAATGTAGAACCTGTTAATATTGTATCCTTGTCCGAAAAATGTACTTCTATGGGCCAGAAAAAAACAGCGGACTGGCATACCACCCATACATCCACACCCACTTACAATCTACACCCCATACTCAGCTGGAATGTAGCCGGTCTCGCGTCAAAAACTGTTTTACAATCATGGTTAGACCTGGTGAATAGCCACTCAATTTTATGTTTTCAAGAAACCTGGGCTGCAGACCCAGTGCACCTACTAGGGTATCAGACCTTTCACGCCCCGGCCATGGTGACTTACCACGGCAGAAATAAGGGTGGTCTAGCAATATATATTAGTATTAACAGCGGACTGACTGTGTTGACACACATTCCCAAAGACTGCTACCAGATAGTTGTTATTGCCTGGGGAAATTCCCTCAATCTTATTATAGTAAATTTTTATAATAATCTAGCTTCAGAAGTTCTGAACCAAACATTAAGCGATTTATCCCATGCTGTTGTCACATTAAAAGAATCAACTTCTAAGGAGTGTGCGATTGCCTGGTTGGGTGATTTTCATTGTAACACCTGCCAATATGGGCCAAAGGAACTCTGTGGCTTAGATTTTTCAATGGATGATAGCTTGAATCATTTTACCCATTCAAAAATAGGGGATAGTTTAAACAGTTTTCTTTTTTATTTTAACTTGGAATATGTAAATGAACTATGCTCACCGCCCATGCCCTTCCAAACTACCTTCCATGGAAGAGGCTCAAACACTGTGATTGACTTTACTCTTTTTTCTAAATCACATGCCTCCCTTCTTTCCTCATGGAACACCTTGGACGGTGTTTACGGAGACCATTACGCCTTAACGTTTAGTATAAGAAATCAGACAGTGAGGTCACAAATTAAGCCGAAGACTATTAATTATCAACCACTGTTAAAAGTTAGGCTGCAAATGTCAACATTATCGGCACCATCTTGCTCTCCTTGAGCCCATTCGTGCGCGTAAGCGGCAGCCATTTTGTGCACCATGGCCTCCCTGCCCCTCGCCGATAGCCAGCGTCTCTCTCTCTCTCTCTCTCCCCCGACCTCGCTGACAACCCCCCCCCCTTTTTCCGCTCTCACATGTCTTGGGTCACAAACCCCTCTTCAGCGCGGCTCTGCCTCGGAACCCCATCCTGTTCCCAGCGCGACACTTCCCTTCATTCCTTTCATGGTCCCAGGCCCTTTGATGCAAACCCCCTCTTTTCCTGTGTGCCCGTTTGTCTTCCTCGTTCCCAGGCCACCACCTAAGCTCTGCGGATACTGTTTATTGCCCCCCCCGTACAGTAGGAAGCTTCCCTCATTAAAGGACCCTCGAGTTGATCAAAGCCCCCACCCTATGAGATCCGATCAAACCTCCCACATTCCGTGAATCGGCGGAATGTCCAGCTGCGCGATAATCGTCACCTGTTGTGACCGGGGTGGGGACTTCAACTGTAAATGTGTGTGGGAACGGGCCTGAAGGGGAGATTCGGAGGATATCCTTCCGTACATCAAAGCATTGCCAAGAATGTGTTGTGTGTAATAAAGCAATAAATCTGTGTATAAGAGGCCAGGCCTCAGAGATGCGGTTAGAGCACCTCGTGACGATACTTGCTGTCCGAACTGATGTGTTCTCCTCCGGAGAGAATAAAAACCCTTGTTTCCTGCCTTCCAGTCTCCAGCGCCTGCCTCTTCATTGGTTAATAACTTGTGGGTTTAAGAGGCGACACCGCCGGGCAATACTTAAGGTTCTTTTAATTCGGTTGGTAGCCTGACCTTTAACAATTGGCGTCCCAAACGTGGGGCCCATCAGTGACTCGTGGATCCAGTGGGAGAGGTCCTGACGACAGAGTGAACGACTGCAACGATCGGGAGCGCGCCTGTCCGATAGACCCTCGTCTGACAGCCGATCATCCGAACTTCACTGGTTCCGAACAGACCTCTCTCGAGTGATCTACGGTCCTGACTGGGAACCATCAGGAGTGCCGCGAGGAATACGAGGAAAAGAGGACGATCGGGCGCTGGATTCGGAAGACGAGAAACTGTCCATGCGGTCCGGGTAAGGTCGTGTAAACACGACGAATTACGAAATGGTCATTTGAATTGTCTAGAAAATACTAGTATTACTCTTTGTTAATTTATTTGGAGATCCTCTGTCTGCAAACGGAGAAACAACAGGCTCTCCCTTTGCAAACGGTGGAGGATAGGTAATACAACTGTCGTATCTATCTTTCTCCCCCACTGATTAATTACTTGAAACTGAACTATTGTTCACAGACTGTTTTTCTGGAGATTCTCTGTCTGCAAACAGGAAAGAGCCCCTCTCCCCACCCTTTTTACAGATAGTGAAAGGGTAGGCAACGCAGATCTTTGCGAGCCTACTTATTCTCCCCACTGAATTGTTTTTTTATTTTTATATTGGTTCATGTCTAGTCTTTGCACACAGTGATAAGATAGGCAGTGCTGACTTTTTGTCCCTCATTGCGAGCCGTCATGTCTGTCTTCTCCCCACTGATCGGTAGCCTGTTTAGCCCGGACCGCTTATTAGAGATGAACCATCCGGCTCCACCGGAAGGCACCCCTAATAAGGACATGTTCATGAAGCATGGATTGATCGCTATAGCCTATAACAAACTGTGGCATAAATATACGAAAAAGAATGGAGAAAGTCAGTGGCCACTGACAGGATCCTTCGATGATGACAAAATGAACGCACTAGAAACAGCCTTAAGTAAAAATAAGACGACGCCCGCTATGCTTGATAGTTTCGGCATGTGGCGCAAAGAAACTGAACAACGTAAAAGGAAAATTGAGAGTAGGTTGGAAAAAGAGCTGCGAAAAGCAGCCCACCTAGCTGCTCAGAAACTAGAAGGAGAGATAAAGGAAAGAGAGAAAGCCAAACAGAAACTAGAAATGGAAACATTAAGCCAGTGCCCGGTTAGAACGCCCTCCATGCTCTACCCTGATTTATCCTCGAGACAAAAACGAGCGAGCGATGATCTGCTGTTAGGCCCTCCGACCATCTACATGCCCCCTCCATATGCCCCTTCCCAACCCTTAGCACAACACCCACCACCCCCAGGTGCAACTGAGGGTAGTGCCACAGCTTCGGCCCCCATGGTCTCTGTGTCGGCCGAACCTCTTGTACCTAATACTCCGCAAACGGCAACGTTGGGCGACCCTGAGACCCGAGGGACCGGTTCCGCAAGAATAAACAGACTAAGCAAAGATGAGCGAACAGGGATCGACAAGATAGTAAGAACCCTGGTAGAAAGGAAGGAAGGTGAAGAGTACATCACGGATATGTTTAAATCATATACAGGGAGTCACAGACGACACTTTACTGTACGACTGTGTTACCATGTCTTGAATGCATACGAGGACCGATATCGAGACCAAGGTCCCGAGAGCCTAGCGACTCTGTACCGGAAGGTCGATATCGGGGATGAGGGCGAGTGTGATGTGACGGACCTCCTTACGCGTACGCTTGAGGTTTTCCGCCACCTCACTGAACGTGAATCGGGAACTAAACCCACGACATCCGTGGCGATCGAACCACAAACTGAGCAACCTAGCGCCATGATGCCAATACGAGAGGCTGCCCCTTACTGGGTGCCTCCACGAGGTGCAGGGACTCACGACGATGCAAATCACCAAGATGCAAAAGGAAGAGTAGTGTACAACTGGGTCTACCAGCCATGGGACCGACAAGAGATTCTGACATTCCGGAAATCTCTACCCGACCTACGTAAAAACCCCACTGCCTTCTATACTGAATTGGGTACAGCCCTAGGTTCAACGATTATGACCCTGGCCGACATCGACTTGTTTTTCGGGTTATGTCTACCAGCTGATGTGTGGAAGCAAATCCGGAAAGTCGACCACCATGAGCTGCTCGGACATACCTGGACACAATTCGAGGAAATTGATAAACAACGAGGACCGGGACAAAAGCCCTTGAAATCCATTTTAGACCTCCCAG
Source organism: Lissotriton helveticus (assembly GCF_964261635.1). Lineage (NCBI taxonomy): Eukaryota > Metazoa > Chordata > Amphibia > Caudata > Salamandridae > Lissotriton > Lissotriton helveticus. Next base: position 84,683,542 of record NC_136072.1, read on the forward strand.
ATAAAATCGTACAGAAATTGAAAACCCTGATTCCGGAAAAGAAAGTGGACTGGTCGATAGTAACGGCCTGTCGCCAGAAACCCCAGGAGGATGTATCGGAATACTTCTCTCGGTTCGAAACAGTGTTCTCCGATTACAGCGGCCAGGACATGACCACTGCAACCGGACACCATCTGTTTGTCCAGAATTATGTTAAGGGTCTGTCATCTGAGGTCTCCCAGAAACTGCAGGCTAGCGAGAGTAGTTGGGCAGCCTCCAAACCTACGGCTATCCTCCAGATGGCCCAATATTATGAACATCAGAAAAATGAAAACGATAGGGCAACCGAGAGAAAGAAGAAGGATTTGAAAGAGAGGGTGATGATAGCCCAGCTGCAAGGGGTGACTATAGGACGAGACCAATACCGGGGAAACTATCAGACGAACGCCCCTAAGTCCCAAGACCGTACTTCGACTCCCCACAGTGGACGTACCGACATTAGAGAGGACCAGTGTGCCTTCTGTAAAGGGACTGGCCATTGGAAAGCCCAGTGCCCAGTTCTTCTGGACATGGTCAGAAACAAAGACCCCAAGGACATAGCAAATGGACCGAGAAATAAGGGACAACAGCGAGGGCCCCCAAATGACACGACTAACGACAGATCAGGTAGACCAAATACATTTGATCGACCCAGGCAGAACCAATACCAGCAATCTGACTATGATGACACCCACAACTTTGCATAGGACTGCCAAGGGCAAGGGAGGGATCCAGTCGAGCTCTATGTTGACCAGCAAGGCCCTTACGTCACTGCTAAGGTCCTGGGTACCAAGTCTCCATTTCTGGTAGACACTGGCGCAACACGTAGTGCGTTATCTAAACGACTGATTCCGGGGGCACCCTTGTCTGGCTCACTTATAACATCGACAGGTTTCGATGGAACGCCCTCCACTAACCCTTTGTCCGCCCCAATCCTCTTTGACGTAGAAAACAACACCACTGACACCACGTTTTTGCTTTCCTCCAATAGCCCTGACGCCATTATGGGACTTGACCTATTGAAACACTTCCGAGCGACGATTAGATGTTCTCAAGACGGAGTTCGAGTTTTTCTTTACGACAACCCTGTCCTGCTTAGGCATTGCCCTCCCCGACGCATGTTTTCCATCACTGACACTGACACATCCCTGCTTGACACTCTGCCTCCATATCTATGGGCCAAGACGGATTCGGACGTAGGGCGCATGTTGATCGACCCAGTGCACATTACTGTCCGACCAGACGCAACTCTCCCAAAACTTCCACAATATCGGATATCGCCCGAGGGCGAGAAGGCATTGGTAAAAATTATTCAGTCGCTAGTCGACGCCGCAGTGGTGGAGGAAGTAGTTAGCAACGTTTGCAACAGCCCTATCTTGCCCATCATCAAGAAACAGGGAGAGGGAGATGAGAAAGCATACCGTTTTATCATTGACCTTCGAGAGGTCAACAAAGTGGTGGTACCCCAGTACCCTGTGGTCTCGGACATCACCACCATCCTGACTTTGATTCCTTCTACTGCCACCACCTTCACTGTCATTGACCTAAAAAATGCATTCTTTTCCATCCCCATCCACCCAGACAGCCGATACCTCTTCGGCTTCACCCTAAAAAACCGCTCATATAGGTTCTGCCGAGCACCTCAGGGCTACACAGAAAGCCCTAGCATCTACAGCCAGGCCCTCAAGAGACAACTAGATCAAGTCCAGTTACCCGACGGAGTGGTGTTAGTGCAATATGTCGATGACATCCTCTTAGCAGCCGACACCCCTCCATTAGCAGTCACAGCCACCATTCAACTCCTGCACTTCCTTGCGGAAAATGGCCACAAGGTCTCCAAGAAGAAGTTGCAATTCTGCCAACCCCAGGTCACTTACCTAGGCCACCTTTTGTCCAAAGAAGGAAGAAAACTCACTCCTGATCGAATCCAAACCATTCTAGATACTCCTGTCCCTAAGACCCAGAAGCAGGTCCGCTCCCTATTAGGCCTCACCTCCTTCTGCCGACAGTGGTTACCAAACTTTAGCCTCGTTGTGAAACCGCTGCTTTCTCTGCTAGGTAAAGACGTCCCTTTCCCACTCCCTTGGACCCCTGAGTGTCAAACCTCCTTCACGGAACTACGAGATGCCCTCTGTTCAGCCCCCGTCCTAGGTACCCCTGATTACAAAAAGCCCTTCTCCCTTTACACTCACGAAAGGGAGGGGTGCGCTTTATCTGTCCTGACCCAGGCCATTGGCCCTAAGCAACGACCGTGCGCTTACTTCTCTGCCACCCTTGACCCTGTAGCCAGAGCCCTGCCTGCCTGCCTACGAGCCGTAGCTGCTGCTGCGATCTCTATCCGACAGAGTGAGGGGATTGTGCTTTCGAATTCCCTCACGGTACTGGTACCCCATGCGGTCGACACCCTCCTAAACCAAACCAAGACGCAACACCTGACGAGTGCACGACTGACTGGATACGAACTGACCTTGCTTGCACCCCACATCGCCCTGAAAAGATGCACCACACTGAACCCGGCAACTCTGTTACCCTTGCCAGAGAACGATCCCAACGTGCACCCTGTACATGACTGTGTGACTCTTACGGACGAACAGACTAGAAGTAGGGTTGACCTCAGAGACACGGCTTTCCCTGACCCTGACGGAGAGCTGTGGGTGGACGGCTCTTGTATCAAACTCCCCGATGGCACCACTTCTGCTGCCTATGCAGTCACCACGGCCCGAACTGTAGTTGAGACAGCCCGTATCACGCAACGATCTGCCCAGGCAGCGGAACTGATTGCCCTGACCCGAGCCTGCATCCTGGCAACGGGAACTACAGCGAACATTTACACCGACAGCCAGTATGCCTTTGGGGTGGTTCACCATTTTGGGCTCCTTTGGAGGGAAAGGGGATTCTTGACCTCACACGGCACCCCCATTTTGCACGGGGATCTAGTCTCCGCCTTGATCGAGGCCGTCCTTCTCCCCAACAAGCTTGCAGTCGTCAAGTGCCAGGCACACAAAAAGGTGACAGACATCATTGGGCAGGGAAATGCGCTAGCCGACATCACTGCCCGAACGACAGCTGAAAATAGGACGACAACACATATGTACGTGACCAGGTCACAAGCAGAAAAATGGACAGACGCTAGAGACACTATTAAAGACATTCAAACGGCTAGCACACGACACGAGTTGACTGAATGGACACGGTGGGATTAAAAGACGATGAAGGCTGCTGGCGGACAAGAGACACAAACAAGTGGTTGCTACCTGATTCATACTTGATCCCCATACTGGCTATGGCTCACTCCCCTGCCCACATAGGATTAGCCCCCATGATTGAACTTGTCTCCAGAGTTTGGCACAATGATAAAATCACAGATTCCGCCAAACGTCTGGTCCAACAATGCTTGATATGCCTGCAACACAACCCCGGGAAAGGAACTGTAGTGCCCCGGGGAGGATTTGGGGTCCCAAACCACCCATTTGAGGTCCTGCAAATGGACTACATCCAGCTAGATAGGTGCCAAGGCCTGAAATATGTACTTGTCGTGGTGTGCGCCTTTAGCAAATGGGTGGAAGCATACCCAACCCGTGACAACACTGCTATGGCCACCGCAAAGGTACTGTTAAAGGAGTTTTTCCCCCGTTACGGCCTTTGTCATATTTTATGGAGCGATAATGGCCCCCACTTCATAGCCGAAGTCATCCAGTTCCTCTTAAAGGGGTTGGGTATCAAGCAGAAATTTCACGCAGTCTTTCGCCCCCAGTCCGCTGGACTTGTTGAGCGACACAATGCCACACTAAAACTTAAACTGGCCAAGATAGTAGCTACCACGGGTCTGAAATGGCCAGACGCCCTTCCCCTAGCATTGCTATCGATGCGTTCCACCCCCACCAGACATCACTTAACCCCTTATGAAGTTGTTTTCGGCCGACCCATGAGTATCTGGTCTGCACCAAAGCCAACTTCCTTTCATGACGTCCCTGACGTCCTAATGTCTGATTATCTGTATAAATTGACTGAAACTCTGTCTGTCATTCATCAGCAGGTGCAGCAGGCCATCCCCGATGCCTCCAGGGGTCCGGGTCACGCCATCCAACCCGGGGATTTCGTGCTGATCCGAAACTTTCAGCGGACGAAAAGTTTGGAACCCCGGTGGACGGGCCCCTGGCAAGTGTTAATCACCACCCGGACGGCTCTTCGTGTGGAGGGGAAAAGGCATTGGCTGCACGCGCACCACTGTAAGAAGGTCTCCCCGACCCTGGCCACGACAGAAAACATCGGCGACCAAGAAGAGCTCCTGAACAAGGACCGACCGTCACTAACCTGCTATCCTGATACCGAAGCACTTGAACTTTCAAGATTCTCTGATCCCACTGTGCCATCCAGAGAAGGGTATTTCCTGCGTCGAAAGGAGGGAGCTTCGGCTAAGTAGACCACAAACTAAGTTGAATCTCAAAACGGTGACCCAAAGCAATCAAGGGCTGCCTGGAGAGAAGCTAAACTAAGTCTGTGGTTCTGCCCGCTACCGAGCACCTTGAAGATGAAGATGATGGAAGCGCCAGATAAGAAGATGATGGAAGCGCCAAATAAGAAGATGATGGAGACAACAGGAAATACCCACTACAGAAACCCAAGAACAGACAGACTCCACAGCTCAAAGACAATTGCACTTTTCATCGCAATCCTTTTTTGCTTTCTCCTCATGACCACACTCTGGATTGTGGAAGAAAATGCGCCTGCTCACGAAACATTCCTGACCACTGCTCAGCCTACCACCATGAAGGAACATTATCTGATTTCGCTCTCTCCTCAACTCAGAGAGAGGCGAAAGGAGTTTTGGAATAACTCTTTCGTACAGCTCCTTCACCAGCACAATCTCGCCACCAATGCCACCAACTGTTGGATCTGTGGGTTGCTGCCCCACGCCACCGGACACTCGATACCATTCATCCCCTCACCCTTCTCGGTTCATGGCTCCTGCCTTGCTTGGCTGATCCTCCTGCAAGAAAGCTATAAGGACAATGCCACCTCCAGCAAAACCGTAACGCCTTTCTCCCACGGGGTCCGGCGAAACAAAACAAAGACACACTTCTGCCCACAGACCTCCAACGACTCCATCCACATGGACATCCCTGCTAAAGAACGAATTGAAATGCAGGTGTTCAACAATCCAACCAGACCCACCTTCTCCTACCTGCGAAAACGAACGGCTGCCACTCTGACTGTGGCCCTATCAGTCATCAACGTCACAGGCCACATGTGCATAGAAGGACATGGGACACAGCTGGTGGGCCGCAGCGCGTGCCGATTTACCCGAACTTTGGACACTACGGATCCACCTTCCTTTGTGTCGTCCCCAAACATGTATTTCGTCTGCGGCACAAAGGCCTACACCTGGCTCCCCAAAGGCTGGGGGTGCACTTGTTTCATCTCCTTCGTCCTTCCTCCGACTTATGTGGCCCCAGCGAATCATCATAGGCAAAAACGAGCCAAGGACATTGAGCAAGCCGACTCAACAGGAGCGCAGTTCCTCGATGCTATGAAGGGACTTGTTCCTCTTTGGGGCCCGATGGCAAACAGCCGGGCCATCCGACATTTGACTCAGGCAGTTGAGACAACAATGAACATCACAGCTGGTATCTTCCGCCGAACTCCAAGCGGTCCGCTTGGTGGCCCTACAGAACCGCCTTGTCCTAGATGTGGTTCTTGCGGACCGTGGTGGAGCATGCCGCATTATTGGGTCCAGCTGCTGTACATACATACCGGACAACTCGCCCTCAGTGTACAAAGCCATCGAACATCTTCACAGACTCTCTTCAGAAGTCTACCAGGAACAGGAAGAATGGTCGCTTGGTGGTTGGTTCTGGAACACGGTTAAGAACTGGGGCTGGAGACTGTTCACCATTATCCTGATTCCTGTAGTTGTAATATGCGGTCTATGTTTAGGAATCCAATGTCTGCCACCCCTGTGTTCATTATGTGCAAACTGTATTTGCCCTAAGACTGTGGACTTTGGAAACGAACGCATGGGAGCATTATATGATGCCGAGGTTAGGAATTTGATGAAGATTGACATTGAGTAGGCAAGTGGGCTAGATATGTTGAAAAAGGAGGACTGTTAAAAGTTAGGCTGCAAATGTCAACATTATCGGCACCATCTTGCTCTCCTTGAACCCATTCGTGCGCGTAAGCGGCAGCCATTTTGTGCACCATGGCCTCCCTGCCCCTCGCCGATAGCCAGCGTCTCTCTCTCTCTCTCTCTCCCCCGACCTCGCTGACAATCCCCCCCCCCCTTTTTCCGCTCTCACATGTCTTGGGTCACAAACCCCTCTTCAGCGCGGCTCTGCCTCGGAACGCCATCCTGTTCCCAGCGCGACACTTCCCTTCATTCCTTTCATGGTCCCAGGCCCTTTGATGCAAACCCCCTCTTTTCCTGTGTGCCCGTTTGTCTTCCTCGTTCCCAGGCCACCACCTAAGCTCTGCGGATACTGTTTATTGCCCCCCCCGTACAGTAGGAAGCTTCCCTCATTAAAGGACCCTCGAGTTGATCAAAGCCCCCACCCTATGAGATCCGATCAAACCTCCCACATTCCGTGAATCGGCGGAATGTCCAGCTGCGCGATAATCGTCACCTGTTGTGACCGGGGTGGGGACTTCAACTGTAAATGTGTGTGGGAACGGGCCTGAAGGGGAGATTCGGAGGATATCCTTCCGTACATCAAAGCATTGCCAAGAATATGTTGTGTGTAATAAAGCAATAAATCTGTGTATAAGAGGCCAGGCCTCAGAGATGCGGTTAGAGCACCTCGTGACGATACTTGCTGTCCGAACTGATGTGTTCTCCTCCGGAGAGAATAAAAACCCTTGTTTCCTGCCTTCCAGTCTCCAGCGCCTGCCTCTTCATTGGTTAATAACTTGTGGGTTTAAGAGGCGACACCGCCGGGCAATACTTAAGGTTCTTTTAATTCGGTTGGTAGCCTGACCTTTAACACCACAGATCTCCATGGGAAGCACAAATGGCTATACCATCAAATGGGACAAACTGATCCCTGAAACATTTTTAAAAAAAATTCTATCTAAAAGACGAGCGGAGATTGACATCTGTCTATCCCCATCAGAACACCCTTTAAAAATACTAGGCTCCTTTACTAAAATTCAGGAGACATTAAAATCCTTATTGTCTCGTCAACCCAAAGTTGGTCTCAATAAAAATAGAGGTTGGTTTGATAGATATTGTACCTCTGCGCTTAAAACCTTAAAAAAGGCTTTACATACAACTCCGTGATCTTTAGAGGCTATTAGACAGGCAAGATCCCAATATCGCGGGGCACTGAAGACTAGACAGAAAGCCTTGAAACAAAAGGCCTGGGAAGCTTTAATTTCCGCTTCAAAAAACAAAGATGCCACGGCCTTTTGGAAGGCAGTAAACGCCCCCTTTTTACGAGGCAATCAACCGGAAATGTTAGACATTGCTATCAATGGGGACACTTGGGTTGCTTATTTTAAAAATCTGTATGATTGCCCAGACTCAGACTGTATTTCTTCTGAGGGTAGTATTGTACCATCTGTAAATCATGGATCCTCTACTAGAAATCTCCCGTTGGATATTGTCTTTTCATGTGAAGAGGTGAGTCTGGCCATTAGAGAAAGCCCATCCGGAAAGGCTCCGGGCCCGGACTCAATACCAATAGACGTTTTTAAAGCTAAATCAGACTTCTGGGCACCACTGTTAGCCCTAGTGATGAACTGTGCTAATTCCCATGGTTTAATACATAAATGGTCAGAAGCTATAGTGGTCCCCATTTTTAAAAAAGGGGACAGGCATGATCCGTCCTGCTACCGCCCAATCTCTCTTATTGACGCCTTAATGAAGGTAGCGGGGCGTATTATACTAAAACGAATGCAAAATTGGATTGAGGAAGCTAATATTCTTTCGATTTTCCAGTATGGTTTTCGGCAAGGTATGGGGACGGTTGAGCAGAGTCTTAATTTACACCTTTTAATTTAAAAATACACTGTAGCAAAAAAAGGGAATCTCTTCATTACTTTCATAGATTTAAGTTCAGCTTTTGATTGTGTTGAACACAAACATCTGTGGGCTGCCCTAGAAAGTCTTGGTCTGGACCCCCCAATTTTAAATGTTATTAGAGAACTATATAAAGATGTTGGAGCGAGGGTTCGCTTTGGACAACGGGGAGAGTGCTCTTCAAGATTTTCGATCAGGAGGGGAGTAAGGCACGGGTCCATTTTGGCACCCCTGCTTTTCTCCCTCTATATAAATAAAATTGGTGACCACCTGAACAACTTTTGCCATGACTACCCCGTGGTACAAGGCCGCCCTGGTTCCATCCTCTTATATGCGGATGATGCCGCAATTTTATCTTGGACCAGCCTGGGCCTTCAAAGGGCAGTCTCTAAGTTCACTCTCTTTATGAGGGAAAAGGGACTGAAGGTTAACATCACAAAAACTTTCTCTATGTCCTGCCGCCAGGGAATTAAAAAAATACCCTGTCCTATTTTTATAGGAAATAAAAAAATAGAGACAATTGATCAATTTCCGTACTTAGGGATTTGTTTTTATAGGAAAGCTACTTAGAAAAACGCTATTTTAGCTAGAAAACTAGCCTTTTCCAAGGCCATTGGAGCATTGCAGAACTTTGCAATTAAAATTGGTGGCAGACCTGTCAAAGAGCTGATCGTCATTTATAGAGCTAAATGTGTGACTACGGCCATTTATGGCTCAGGGGTGTGGGGGATTGATTCAGCACTCTGCATACACCAAACTGAGAATCGTTTTCTCCGGTACCTCCTAGGGGTCCCAAAATCGACTCCTAATTATTTTATCCATATAGAACTTGACCTATCATATATATCGGACCTTATAATGACGGAACCCATCCTCCCATGGCATAAGCTCTGGTTGACCCCTGAAACAACGTTTAATCGCAATACCATATCTGACTGTCTACTACTGGATGGTGTAAAGCGTATTAAATGGTTGGCTGCAGTGGAAAAAATGATGAGTGATATTGGTCACCCGGAGTTTTTAAAAAAAACCCTTACCATGGAATCAATTTCAAGGAAAGGGTTACGCAAAATGGTTATGGACCATCTAGAGATTAAAAGATGGAACACTGAGAAACTAAAAAACTCTGTGCTAGCCTACCAATATATAACTCCTGAACGGGGTCCTCAATTATATCTTATTAGTGACACCAATTGCTATGCTAGAATGCTTCTATCTAGATTTAGAATGGGTTCCTTATTTCGGTTGATCACATTTCCATCTTGTAATGATTGGTCGAGGGAAATCTTGCCTTGTCCCTGTGATGATGTTGCCCCCCAATCAAATTTGCACTGCACTTTATTCTGTAAATTTGACTATGTTCCTAGAAAAATTTGGTCAGACCTATTCTTAAGGAGTGGGGTCTCCGTTCTTGCAGAGAGGCGTTTTTTAAATTACAAAGGATGGAAACCCCGAAACTAATTTATACTCTAATCAAATTTTTGAAATTATTGGTGAAATTTAGAAACTCGATGTAAAAATACAATGAGTGTACATATTTTATAAATTGTTTTAATTCATAGGGTCTGGAGATCCGTATAATCTTAAAATTTTTAAAGTATTTATTGTATTCTTTATGTATGAACATGAATAATATCCCCTTTTGTTTTTTCATCCAAATTGAAATGGTACTGGTTTCTTGTGACTTACAGTTATATGTGTATTGTAGTGTATTGTGTTTTTATTTTATTTTAAAATATGCTTTTATGATATGAAAAACTTATATAGAAATAAAGCTCAATTTGAATTTGAATTTGAATTTGACACGCGGGGGTTGGGCGAAGTTACATATTTTTTATCTCTTTAGCTTCACATAATTCTCTTGAATACTCAGAAAAATATAAAATACCTATTTACCACCTATTTACCTATAGCTCACATGTTTTTGCTCATGTGAGCTTTCAGGCTAAAATTGAGACTTTCCTGCCCATTTTTAACTGTTGTTCGAAAAAGAATCCCTAAATTCAATCCAGTATCAAAGTTGCAGGTAAATCGCTGCTTAAGTTAAGTGGCGTGAAAACGGCAGACCCACTTGTCGTATCATGTAGCGCTCATGAGGAAATATTGGCAAGAATATTCAATCTCCTGCATCCCACTCAGTCTGGATTCCGGGCCGGTTACTCGACGTAATCTGCCTTGCTTTTTGCCACAGAAACCATCAGGCAATATGTGGATGCGGGTCAGACGGCGGCCTTAATCCTGTTGGATCTAAGTGCCGCCTTTGACACTGTCGCCCATCACACTCTGGGGAAAGGAGGTGTGTCAGGCACTGCCCTGAGTTGGATGAAATCATTTCTATCGGAGTGCAGGTTTCAGGTGATGCAGGGCTCCCAATATTCGAAAGACATCAAACTAAGTCAGGGGGTGCCGCAGGGATCGACCCTGAGCCCGACCCTGTTCAATCTCAACGAGGCTCCTTTAGCGGAGATTGCTGATGGTTTGGGGTCAGGGTTGTGTCCTTTGCCGATGACACTCAGCTGGCGGTCTCCCTAACACAGGAACAGGATACGGCAGCCTTCAATTTCCTGGCATGCCTTCAAGAGCTGGTCTCATGGATGGCTAACAACTGCCTGAAATTGAATGGCAATAAGACCGAGGTGCATGTGGTGGGGGGAGCCCCGTCGGTGTGGTCATCGGCTTGGTGGCCCCAGAGTCTGGGGTCCACCCCTGTGCACTGCGCTCAGGCGAAGAACTTGGGGGTGTGGCTGGACACAATGTTATCCTTTGAGTACCAAACCCGGCGGGTGGCAGGCACCTGTTTTGGAGTCCTGAGGGCCCTTCGCAAAACCCTGGACATGTTGCCCACCGCAGCCAGGAAGACCAAGGTGCATGCCCTGGTGACATCGTGCTTGGATTATGGTAACATTCTATACCTAGGTGCAACGACGAAGTGTATGCTTAGACTCCAGGGGGTACAGAACGCAGCAGCACGTCTGGTTCTCATGCATCTGAGAAGGGCCTCCTCGAAGACAGCGCTGACACTACTTCACTGGTTGCCGATAAGAGAGAGAGTTCTGTTTAAGGTACTGTGTGTTTGCCATCGTATTATCCAGGGGACAGCTCCTTCCTATTTGTCAGATTTACTCACACCTTATGCCCCAACGCGCCAATTGAGATCAGGTGGGACAGGCTTGGTGTGTGTCCCAGCTATTGGACACTCCTTCCGCCTGCTGGCTGCCCAGCAATGGAACAGACTTCCCTTGAGTATCCGGATGGAGGCCCGGGAGGGCACTTTCAGAAAAAACTTGAAGACGCAGCTCTACCCCCGGGTTAGTTAGGATGGGCTAGGCTAGGCTGTGGTAATTGCGCAGTTGCACCGAGCATGGGGACCCACTGGCCGCATGTAACCCTGCGCTTTATAAATGTGCCTATTATTATTATTATTACTATTATAGATGTATGAAACGTGGGAAACGATAAACTACAGATGCGCTGATTATCGGAAATATAACAAGACTATACTCCTGTAATAAAAGGTTTGCGCTCCACTGGAACACAATATTCTTAACACGGTCTTTTTCATCTGTACCTGCAATAAATTATTTTTAACAACCTAGAATTGATTTGCTTTTTATGCAATTAAATCAATATGGCAGCTCATGCACAGCACTTTTGGGAAAACTTGTCACTGCACATTAATGATCCCCACTTTGCTTGTGGTTAGGTCTCCAGCTTGTAAAACCTGTGTAAAATTTTAAATATCTCAGCAGTGAGATACTATTTAATTATACAACTGTCTTTAGGCACTTTATTTATTATTTATTTATTTAAAGTGTTTCTGTAGCGCAGACCTAGCCCCAGGGGCGGCAGGGTGCTTTAAAGATAACAGAGAGCCAGAGGCTAATGCAAACAGAGATGTAAAGGGGAGAAGTTATGAAGAAGAGTGTTACCCAGGGAGGTAAAGTCTGAAAAAATGTGTGTTTTTAAAAATTCTTTCTGAATGTAAGGAAGTCAGGATTTAGACTGATGTTGGCGGGGTGGAGTCCCACTGTTTTGGGGCTTGGCAAAAGAAAGACTGTTTAGATGTTTTGGTTTTGATAAAAAGAAAAATACTGTAACAGCAATTTTATTGGAAGTGCTTCAGTGAGCTCACATTTGTATTATATCACACAAGGGGGGAGATCAAGGGTATTAGAGGGCTCACGTCTGCCCTAATTTGTATAACATACCACAAAATGGCGTCACACCCTTGGGTTTCACTCTGAGTCCAGTTGGCTTTCAGCGAAAAAAGCAAGGAAACGTAAAAAGACCATACTCTCTACTGTTGCTACTTACTCCTATTCCAGTGTCAAGGCAATTCCAAGAATTGGACGAGGATGGCTCACTCATGTAATGTGACATGCTTCATCATTTGCCACCTCGTCCCACCCTGGTAAGATGGTACTACCAGGGCCGGCTCAACCTCAGACGGGGGCTGACCAGAGGGAGTTCTTAGATATTTCTAATCTTTTCGGGATTATGCTATGATCCATTTTTTTTTTATCTAAAAAGCCTTAGGATAAAACCCAAAAGTGCCCTTTATTAAGGTGGTATTCTGGGCTTATTAAAAATTACCAACGGGTAAAAACAGGAGGCATATATCGGTATAATGACCTATATGCGTCACTGAATGGAGATAAATGTCATACCACTTTTGTATTCCATTAGTATTACTTAGTTAGAATTGTTACTTGTTATATCAAATTTAAAAAGAATGAGAGACAGAGCTGACCCTATCAGGATTCCAACATGTAACTGGCTATTAACCAGATGTCAACACCCAGCGCTTAACTCACTGAGTGATCAGCCCAGTTGAAATAAACTGCGGGGCATATTATCAAGGACCGCTGCTGAAATTGTTGCCGTTTTATCGGCAGGACTGCCGATAAAACGGCGATAATTGGCTTGATAATACACCCTTGTTAATTCCCATAGAAGCCCATGTTCTGATGTTAACCTGGGCTTCTATGGGAATTAACAAGGGCGTATTATCAAGCCCATTATCGCCGTTTTATCGGCAGTTTCCTGCCGATAAAACGGCGATAATTTTAACACCCGTCCTTGATAATATGCCCCTGCTTTTTCCTGGCTAGTTGAATGCTCATTGGGATGGGGCCTAGCAAAATGGCTTCAAGTGCTAAGACATGTCCATGCACCTTAGCGCTATAGAAGCATCTGCTGTACCAGCTTCAACAGGGTACCTATGGACAAGAGCAAATTATTCTATATGGCCCGTATTCTTTGTTGTCTGTGTCCCAGAGGTCACAAAAGAGAAGCAAACACTGCAGGAAAAAGATACAATGACACAGCTATGAGGATTGGATCGAGGAAAAATGAGAGAAACGGAGAAAGGAAAATTATGAAAATGGCAAATTAAAACTGAACAAGAGGCAAAGGAAGCAAAATAGTGTGAAAGGAGGCAAACACGAAGAATGAAAAGACGGAAAGAAAGGAAGCAGGATGGAAATAAAGAAGAATTGTAAGAAGGAACAGAAGATGGGAAGGGAGAATAAAAAGGAAAGAAAGAGGAAGTAAGGATTAAGCAAGGAGAGATAGAAGGAGAAGAAAGCAGAAAAACAATGAAATATTGGAAAGAAGAAAATAAATATGGAAAGAAAAAAATCAGAGACAGAAGGAAGTAGAGGAGGACAATGAAGGGAAGAAAAGAAGCTGTGAAAGATAGACAAAAAAAAGAAAGGAAGATTTAAGAAAAAACAAGAATGGAAAGAAGGGGAGAACGAAGAACAACAATATGATTAAATGAAAAAGGAGAACAAGAAGAAGAATTAGAATATAGAAGAAAATATGTACAGACAAAAGAAGATAGAATGAAGGAAAATCACAGGGAATACAAGTAAAATCGAAAGAATGGAATATGAAAATAAAAATACGGAAGATGGAAAGGTGAAAAGAAGGAATGAAGAATAGAGAGAAAGGAGGAGGGAATTAAAGAATAAATGGAAAGAAATAAAAAGGTAGAAGGAAGTAAAGAATACATATAAGAAGGACTTAAGAATAAAGGAAAGCCTAGTTAACATGGCTTTTGTGCAAATACTTCCACAAAAATGTTGTAAAGTGCTTCCGTTTCCATATTTTTTTCAAATTTAGTTTTAGGGAACACTCCCAGCAGATAGCTACAGAATGGATTGGGATCACTCACTTTGCTCCATCAGTCAGTGTCATATCGTTCAGAGTAGAGAGTATTTTATTTTTCTGGATTTTCTGGGCACTCATTCTTTAAACCTTAAACAGACTGTACAGGCACCTTTCTCTCTTTAGGTTTGTGTTATGAAATAGATGTACATGGTTATCGATTCACCAGTTCTGGAGTAGCGTGCTACTCACCAAAAAAAGCGCTTCAACATCCCAACAGGGGTAACATGCGCTATATAAATGCAAACCTTTTTCCCACTTCTATCTCTCCGCCACCCTTCTGAATCCAATTAACTGACTAACGTATCCACCACTCAAATGACTTTCACATTTCACTATACTAATTCAACACTAATCCTTCATGGGTTCCGGAGTAGCGTGCCACTCGCCAAAAAAGTGCTTTAACACCCCATCAGGGGTAACCAGCGCTGTATAAATACAAACCTTTTTTCCCTCTTCTACCCCTCCGCTATCCTTCTGAATCCAAATAACTGACTAACCTATCCACCACTCAAATTACTTTCATATTTCACTATACTAATTCAACACTAATCCTTTATGGGTTCCAAAGTAGCATGCTACTCGCCAAAAAAGTGCCTCAACACCCCATCAAGGGTAGTAAGCGCTATATAAATGCAATTACAATACATTACAATGCCAAGAGTAGTGGAAGTAACATCACACATCCTTTCAACACCAAAGGAAGGGACATCATATGACCTTTTCCCCTGAATCTTCCCAGGAGGTGATGTGATTAGACCTCAACCTGAAGAACATTGCAATAATTTACATCACTGAAGTAACATTATAAATGTGTGCTTAATATTAAAATGCTGTACAACCACAGAGGCAACCCACCCACCTGAACCAGGGGTAGTGAATAATTGTTCCAAACAGTAGTTCAGGAGACAGAAAATAATTCAACACATTTTCAAGAAAGATTCAGTAAACACTGAAAATTATTTAAGTGAAAAAATAAAATAAAGTAAAAAGAAAAAAAGAGAAAAAGAAGGAAAGAATAAAGGAACAAGGGACCAGAAATTACAATTAGTGCATCAAGAAATATCAACAGGTGTTTTAGAAAAATATCAAAAATGTATTAATCAAAATAATACGCTCATGAGTTAATTGTTGGTTGCTAAAAATACAATACATCAATAAAAACCAAACAAGTGGCGAACACTACTTCTGTTCGAATAGAAGGGTTTCAATGTAAACATCAAATTATGAGCCCTCTATAGTTTGAGTGCCACCAGTGTGTCGACGGCGTTTCAACCACAGTAGAAACGTGCGGTCATCATCAGGACAAAGAGAACGTAGGAGCGTGAACAATTCTGTAAACATAAATACATGATGTTACTTAATTTGGACTCCCTTGGAGAAACAACAAGAAAAAGAAAAAGAGAAGAAAAAGAAAAAAGAGAAAGAAAAAGAAGATAAGTGAGTGAGTGAATTTGTGTGGCTACCGTGGACCGAAAAATGTGACCACGAGCGAAAGCAGAAATTCGTGACAAACTTCAAAGTGCATGCAGACCACCACCATCATAAGTGAAAGGTGCCGGATAAAATTAGGGCAAATTAAAAAGGGGGTTTCACCTCATAGTTTCTAGGGAATACAGCGAAATAACCACATTCAGTTTGGGTATATTCGTCTGGTTAAAAGGTGGTGTAGTCACTCTAGAGGGAAAAAGGGTGACATTAAAACCAAATTCCTAACTTAATAGATTGCAAACGGGTGCTTACTAAAAACCGGGACTTACTTTTATACAAAACAGGTGTACAACCTAAATTGGTCCTGCTGGTCGAGCTCAATCGTTAAGGGCTGTAGTATGGAACAGCCTGCCTGGACATAAAAACATAGTCTACTTGTCCAAGGGAAATCTATAAAAAAGAGACAAAGACAATTGACAAGGTCACTTAAATTGCTGGAAAGGCTAAAAAGCACCATCTAACCGTCAAAAACCATACAAGCTCCTCGTGTAGCTACCATGGAACTCCAGTGGCAGACATACACAAAATAACCAGTTGTGTGATACGAATAGCCACAAAACTGTACATAAAATGACGGGCTATATCAAGACAAATTTAGACAAAAAGCCGGTACTACAACATTGTGCAGTATACGCATCATAGCGATGCTGAATGGAAAATATCGCCCGCATCTACTAGGGTGCCGATGTCTCCGTCTAAAAGAACTCAATAGGGCCTCTAATTAAAAGTAGCTCTGGCAGCAACCGTCTGGGATGTGCCGAACATTCTAGCCACACTGTCGAGGTGCTGCCGAAAAGAAAGGAGGGCGCCTGATCTCTTACCTCATTCCATTAATGTGTCCTGCCCAAAATTGCCGAAGAGCACGACAAACCACCAACACGCCGAATTTAAACGGCAAGATCATCACAATAGAAGGAGGATCCTGCATCTCACCAGAACTCCCGAGGCGACTCCGGGAGCAACGCTGCTTTTAAAATTACTTGGACACTAGTCTACTAGTTCTTAGCCCGCCTACCTGCTTCGCTGTTTGGCGCTACGGAGCCAGCGCTTCTGCTCTTCCTGGCTGCTCCTGTCCTGCTCGCTGACCCAGACCGCCACCGCTGATCGCCCCCTCCCTGCTGACTCTTGGAGTGGGACGGGCGGCTCCACCATCTTGGGCGGGTCTGGGCTCGGCGCTGCAGTTCTTTGGCCCCTCCCCCCTTGCCACACCCCCGGACTCTTTCCCCCATGTGTCGCTACTTAATGGTTACCCAGTCCCGGCCGCGTAGCGGACGCGCGCAGCGGGCGCGACGAAGGCGCGCCGAAGTTGCGCCTAAGTTAAGCCCGTCTGCGCCCGTCCGCGACAGGCCGGGACCAGGGGCCACACCCCCTGCCCTTTCTTTAGCTTATACCTCCGCACAACTCCTAGCTTTCAATGCTGTTTCCCCACTTTCACCCCCACTCTTGCGCCACCTTGACACACTTGGTATTCTCGTCCCTCCTTCCCCTCACTTGACTCCGCTTCTTTCTAGCCCCAATAGCACTTCCCCCCTAGTTACTGATCCCCCCTCTGCCTCCTTTTCCTCCTCCCTCTCTGCCTCTGCCGCTGCCGCTGCTTCTGCCATACTGCTTAACACCCGCTCAGCGGCCAAACATCAGACGGCTCTCTTTAATCTTCTTACCTCCGACTCCCCAGATTTCCTTTTTTTGACCGAAACTTGGTTCACCGCTGACTCCCTTCCCGACCTCTTAGCCATTCTTCCCGACTCCTATTATGCCCTCCGGGCTGATCGTCCGGACGGCAAGGTGGGGGGAGGGGTGGCGATGATCATTCGGTCAACCCTTAAATTCCAACTTCTTAATTACCCCCCTATTTCTAATGTGGACTACCTAGTGGCCCGCTCTCTCAATCTACCTGTCCCCCTCACTGTTGTCCTTGTGTACCGTCCTCCTCAATCTATGCCCTCTTTTGTAGCCTCCATTCAGGACCTTATGGCCACCCTTGTGGTCAATAATTCTTCCGTCCTATTGCTCGGCGACTTTAATTATTGGCCGGGCGACCCCAGGGAAGACCTTCCCTCGAAAGATTTCTCAGGCACTCTCCAATGCCTAAATTTCACTTCTCATATCTCAGTTCCCACTCATGTCCAGGGTCACATCTTGGACCAAATCTGGTCCTCTCGCCCTATTGTTTCACCCCCTCTTGTTTCCCCTTGCGTCTGGTCGGATCATTTTTCCATCTCTTTTGCCATCCTCCTGGGAGTGGTTGACAAGCCTCCCCTCCCTAAGAACATCTCAGCCCGCAATTGGAATCGAACGGACCTTGACTCTCTCTCGCTCACTTTGGCTTCATCTGTCCCTACCCTCACCAATCTTTCTCTTGATTCTCAGGTCAATGCCATTGGCACATGGCTTTCCTCCTCCTGCGACCTTGTCGCTCCGCTTAAAAAGATCAAGGCGATGCGTCCTCATGACGCGCACAAATGGTTCTCTCCAGAACTTAAAACTCTTAAACTCGACCTAAGGCGGTCGGAACGCCACTGGAGACGGAACTATTGCCCCTTGTTGCGCGCCAAATACAAATCACTCCTTGCTGAATATAAAAATGCGATCCTGGCGGCAAAAACCGCCTATTTCTCTGAGAGAGTAGCTCTCGCGAATAACAAATCCCGTGAAATCTTCTCTCTGGTCTACAATCTTGCCACCTCTGATCGCTCCACCCCCAGTCCGGTTCCCTCACAGTCCCTCTGTTCTTCACTTAACGATTTTTTTATTGATAAGATCGTTAAGATCAAAGCTAACATTCCCACACTGCCACAACCCCGCCCCACCTGTCTTCCCATCTATCCTCCTTTCTCTTTCTCCTCTTTCCCTCCTCTTTCTACTGAACTATTTCTAAATCTACTGATCAAAATCAAGTCCGGTTCCCCCTTGGACTGCGCGCCAGCACGCATCCTTAAAACCCTCTTCACCACTTGCTCTGGACCTCCTCTTGCCCTCCTTAACTCCTCTCTGGCTCTTGGATCTGTCCCCTCCTCTTTCAAATCTGCCATAGTCCTTCCGATTTTAAAGAAAACTGGTTTAGATCCCTCTCTTCCCTCCAATTTCCGTCCCATCTCTCTCCTTCCCTACCTGGGCAAGATCCTCGAGGCTCATGTCACTTCTTGCCTCTCCTCTTACATTGAGGAGAACAGCCTCCTTGCATCCCATCAGGCAGGATTTCGCCCGGGCCACTCCACGGAGATGGTGGTCCTCGCAGTCTTGGATGAGCTTAAGGGGAAGGCTGACTCCAATCTCCCCCAGGCTCTGGTCCTTCTCGATTTGTCCGCTGCGTTTGACACGGTCGACCATGCCATCCTTCTCGACCGTGTCAGCGCAGCGGGCATTCGGGGCGTGGCCTTTTCCTGGCTGGCGTCCTTCCTTCAGGATAGGTCCCAGGCAGTTCATCTCTCCGGTTTTTCCGCTCCTCCCCGTCCTGTCACTTGTGGAGTTCCCCAAGGCTCTTCTCTCTCCCCTCTCCTCTTCAATCTCTATATTCACCCCCTCATCACTCCTCTTCTTGAGCTGGGGGTCTCTGTGTATAACTACGCAGATGACCTTCAGCTCGTCTTCGATCTTTCTTCCTCCCCTGACTCTCTTCCCAAGTTCTGTTCCACTTTAGTTTTCATTTCTGACTGGATGTGCGCTAACCAACTGAAGCTCAATCCAGATAAAACCGAACTTGTTCTCACCGGTGGCTCTTCTAACCCCTGGACTCCCGCACATTGGCCCCTCTCTTTTGGTCCCCCCCCTGTTCCCTCTTCTTCTGTCCGCACTCTTGGCATCAAAGTCAGTCATGACTTATCCATGCACAGTCAGATCAGCTCGGTTGTGTCCTCCTGCTTTCTTTCTCTCCGTTTAATCCGGAAAATCTCCCGCTTCTTCTCCTCTGATGCTCTCAAATCCATAGTCATGGCCCTCGTCATCTCTCGCCTTGACTACGGGAATGGCTTGTATGTGGGCATACCTGCTTACGAATCTCGCCGCCTACAGGCCATTCAAAACCAAGCCGCTCGTCTCATTCTCTCCCTCCCCAAATCCTCTCATATCACCCCGGCTCTTAAATCACTTCACTGGCTCCCTGTTCGTCTCAGATCCTTTTTCAAACTGGCCTGTCTAGCATTCTTGGCTCACTCTCGCTCCGCACCCCTGTTCATCAACTCTCTTGTCTCTTCCCATGCCCCTGTCCGCACCCTCCGTTCTTCCTCTCTCTCTCTTCTTCACACCCCTCGTTTCCGCAAATCCAGAACCGGGGGAACCCGATTCTCAGTCCTTGCCCCCCAGTTTTGGAATAGCCTTCCTCTCTCTATTCGCTCCATTCCCATCTACTCCCACTTTCGCAAAGCCCTTAAAACCTTCCTCTTCCTTCAGGCATTTCCCTCTTAAATCTTTCCTGGGTCCCCTCTGCCGAGTTTCTGATCAGGTCCCCAGCGCCAGGAAGCCGCTTGGCCATCGCGCGCTTTATTAAATATTTTATTCATTCATTCATTCATTCAGGACTACTGAGCTAGCCAGACGCCGGCCACTTTCTGATGCTAAGGCTGCATTTGAGAAAGTTACTAAAACTATTGACGAATTTGAAAAAATAGAACGGAGCAAGAAGACTAACAAGATCCAAAAAGATATCACTAATTTTGATCAAATTAGATTTCATCCATACTTGATAGATGAATTTTTCTCACAGCCAAAACAGCAATATTCCAACAATTATCCCACTTTGGGACGATTCAAACGGAATACTGCAATCTCCTTTTCCGATTCCTCTACCAGTTCCGTGGATGAAGCAGATCCCATTGCTAATGCTCGTCCTGGTCCTTCAAATGCCAACTATGGTCCCCCAAATGCTAACTATGTGCCTTTTTTAGAACGAGGCCGGGGGGGGGAGGGGGCAGGGGGAGGGAAAACACGGTCCACACCCCATACGCCTCCACAACAGTGGAATTTCCAATCAGGGGAGAGACAAACGCGACGGAAATTTTATCAGTGGGGGCCCCCACAATAGACAATCTGGGCTCCAGTACCTCTGATATGATTCCCATTTTTAATTTATCGGAACATTTATTGTCCTCAGCCGAGATCTCTCTTTTGACCAAGGGTCTCAGTTTTGTTCCCACTGAGAAAACATGTCTTTTTCACACACAGCTGGAAATTCTGCAATTTTTTCGAAAATTGCGTCTTAAAGCTTTTTTCCTGAATGAAACCCCTTTTTTGACATCCAGTTTCTCAGGACTACGCCCTCCATCTCAGTTTAATCCTCCTTCTAGTCGCATGCCAGTTGAATTGCTGGCAGTTCTTTTAGACGGAGACATCGGCACCCTGGTAGATGCGGGCGATATTTTCCATTCAGCATCGCTATGATGCGTATACTGCACAATGTTGTAGTACCGGCTTTTTGTCTAAATTTGTCTTGATATAGCCCTTCATTTTATGTACAGTTTTGTGGCTATTCGTATCACACAACTGGTTATTTTGTGTATGTCTGCCACTGGAGTTCCATGGTAGCTACACGAGGAGCTTGTATGGTTTTTGACTGTTAGATGGTGCTTTTTAGCCTTTCCAGCAATTTAAGTGACCTTGTCAATTGTCTTTGTCTCTTTTTTATAGATTTCCCTTGGACAAGTAGACTATGTTTTTATGTCCAGGCAGGCTGTTCCATACTACAGCCCTTAACGATTGAGCTCGACCAGCAGGACCAATTTAGGTTGTACACCTGTTTTTATAAAAGTAAGTCCCGGTTTTTAGTAAGCACCCGTTTGCAATCTATTAAGTTAGGAATTTGGTTTTAATGTCACCCTTTTTCCCTCTAGAGTGACTACACCACCTTTTAACCAGACGAATATACCCAAACTGAATGTGGTTATTTCGCTGTATTCCCTAGAAACTATGAGGTGAAACCCCCTTTTTAATTTGCCCTAATTTTATCCGGCACCTTTCACTTATGATGGTGGTGGTCTGCATGCACTTTGAAGTTCGTCACGAATTTCTGCTTTCGCTCGTGGTCACATTTTTCGGTCCACGGTAGCCACACAAATTCACTCACTCACTTATCTTCTTTTTCTTTCTCTATTTTCTTTTTCTTCTCTTTTTCTTTTTCTTGTTGTTTCTCCAAGGGAGTCCAAATTAAGTAACATCATGTATTTATGTTTACAGAATTGTTCACGCTCCTACGTTCTCTTTGTCCTGATGATGACCGCAAGTTTCTACTGTGGTTGAAACGCCGTCGACACACTGGTGGCACTCAAACTATAGAGGGCTCATAATTTGATGTTTACATTGAAACCCTTCTATTCAAACAGAAGTAGTGTTCGCCACTTGTTTGGTTTTTATTGATGTATTGTATTTTTAGCAACCAACAAATAACTCATGAGCGTATTATTTTGATTAATACATTTTTGATATTTTTCTAAAACAACTGTTGATCTTTCTTGATGCACTAATTGTAATTTCTGGTCCCTTGTCCCTTTATTCTTTCCTTCTTTTTCTCTTTTTTTCTTTTTACTTTATTTTATTTTTTCACTTAAATAATTTTCAGTGTTTACTGAATCTTTCTTGAAAATGTGTTGAATTATTTTCTGTCTCCTGAACTACTGTTTGGAACAATTAATATTAAAATGCAACACAAATAGCCATGGCATGTGTAGGTAAGAGTGGTGGGCTGGTTTTGGGGGGATTCAACAGATGACCACGTGGGAAAATTAAATGAATAAATATTTTTCCTTCTGCATTGTCCATCGAAATCCCTCCACCTAGCCCCCACCGCTCTTACCGGCACAGGCCGCGGCTGAACACAAATTACTGTTTTTGATCGACCTATGTCAGGGTGTGCCATGGCCCCTGAAAGAGGTGGGGTGTACGTAATACAATACTTGTCCTAAATTGTACTGAGGCTTATTTCAATAATAGTGAATAATAATACAGAATTATTCACTGTTAGCGTAATTACAAATGTACTAATAAGGCGCACAAGGCCTCTCCCCCTGTTTTCTTGGCACTAGTTTTTGCCACCTCTGAAGCTAGGGGGTCACAAAGGTTGGGCCAGGGGTCGCAGTGAGCAAAGCTAGGTGTCGCAGCTGTGACACCTGCAAACCCCTATATGACGTCCTTGTAGATATGGTTAAGAATGTGGTGCCATATTATCAAGAAAGGGCAATACATTATCGCCGCTTTTATCAGCAGGAAACTGACGCTAAAGCGGCGATAATGGGCTTGATAATATGGCCTTGTGAATTCCCTTAGAAGCCCAGGTTAACACCAGAACCTGGGCTTCTATGGAATTTCACGGATATATGACGTTACAACGCATGCTATTACAACGCATGCCTTTACGACGCAAGTTTTACAACGCAAGTCATTACAACAACTTGCGTTGGGGGCGCTGGATAGTGAATAGTTTAATTTACTATTCCAACTCCAGTCCCCGTGGATAGTAGGGAAGGTGTTGGATAGTAAATTAAAACTGTTCCCTATCCTAGAGCGCCCCCCAGCGCAAGTCGTTGTAAAAGTTGCGTTGTAATGGTTGCGTTGTAAAGGTACTTCGTTGTAAAAGTTGCGTTGTAAAGGATGTTCCCGAAATTCACAAGCCATATTATCAAGCCCATTATCGCCGCTTTAGCGGCAGTTTCCTGCCGATAAAACCGGCGATAATGTATCGACCTTTCTTGATAATATGGCCCGTGGTCACTGAAAAAGGGGGAAGGCATCAAAAATTGTTAGAAGTCTTTATTAGTTTCCTTTGGGGTGCACAGTGTGACGTAAAGAAGTCAGTATGCGTCTTGTGCCTTCTACGCCCCTCTTGGAGTAGTCACCAATAGGTGAAAGGAAGTTCACAGCAGTGGGATACAGAGAATGAATGTCTAACCAGCCTTCTGAATTAAACCATGCAGTTCCTCTTGCATAAACTCCTGAAGGCATGCCCCCCTGAGGATAAGTGAGGGAAAAGTGGAATTACAGCATGGTCGCCATCTAACAACCCTTGAAACATCCCAGGGACAGTCAGTTGAGATGTGTGGGAAATTTTAACCTGCAGCTAAATTAGAGACT
The DNA here is from genome assembly GCF_964261635.1 of Lissotriton helveticus. Taxonomy (NCBI): domain Eukaryota; kingdom Metazoa; phylum Chordata; class Amphibia; order Caudata; family Salamandridae; genus Lissotriton; species Lissotriton helveticus. The sequence continues at coordinate 84,707,297 of NC_136072.1, forward strand.
TCAGAACCAGGTGAACTCTACTCGAATAAAGAGTGTCTAGCTCACTGGTGTAACGAAAACTGATGGGGCCTCCCTGCACGGTACGTAGAGGGGCCCCCTCTGGGTTCTATCAGTAGCTCTCCGGCCAGAGTGCAGTGCCGAGGGGGCCCCGTGGAGCTTGGTGCCCCCCCGCACCGCAGGGGCTGCGGGGGCCTTTGTTACGCCCCTGGTCTTGCTTGAAAAAGCTGTGTGATCCTGAACAAATATTGGGGCATATTATCAAGGGGGTTTATCTCCGCTTTTTTGGCTTTAAAAGCCAAGAAAGCGGAGATAAAATTATCTCCCTATTACCTAGCTGTCGCTAACACCAGTTAGCGACAGCTAGTAGGAGATAGCGACCATCTTGGGCCCCACTTTGCATGTCAGTGATATTTATCCCTAATGACATGCAAAGTGAGCGTGCCAAGATGTTAGCGACTGGACACAGTCGCTAACATCGCTATCTCCTATTACCAACTTTTGGAGATATTCGCGCTAAGCGCGAATATCTCCAAAAACTAACACCTGCCCTGAGCAGTTCTTAGCCATGTTATCCAATGGGAGGTGGATAACATGGCTAAGAGCATTAGCTCGGTAATGCATGAATATCGCTGACTTTTCAGCGATATTCATGCATTGCGGCCATTTTTTATCGCATTTGCGATAAACCTTGATAATAGCAAGGTTTATCTGCGATCTTTTCTGACGATGCTTAGCGTTAAAAAATTTGTTGCTAAGCATCGTTAGCGATAAATATCGCTTAACGTTGGTAATATGCCCCATTATTCTTTCACAGCGCCTCGCATCATTTACTAGCATGAGTGCGTAGAGGCAGCTCAATCTGCAGTGCACGCCATACACTAAAGTCCATCCATTTATTTAAGACCTGAAAACATATTTAGCAACCAAAAATAATAAGTGCAATAAAACAATAAATGTGCATGGCGTTTTAAAGAACCATTTGAGCAGCACATTACAGCATGACTGAGGGCCGGATGTACAACCTTTTTTAGCAGTTGCAAATGGAAAATCAGGTCGCTTGTGACTGCTTAAAAGAGTTGTATGCACATACCCTATTTTCCGACTAAGTAACCAATTACCAATTCGCAAAATAGGGTTGGTGAGCAGCTGTTAGGAAGAGACGTGGAAAGGGCGTTCCTTCCTAATAGCGATTTGCACTGGTATGTACGATTTGTTTTGCAACCACAAATGTGGTCACAAAACAATCGCAGTTACCACCTACTTTAAGTAGGTAGTTAGCCAGTCGCAAACAAAAAGAGGTCACCAGGGGACCCCTTCCCCTTTGTGAAAGTATGCAAAAATATTTTTTACGAGCAGGCACTGGTCCCACAGACCACTGCCTGCTCTTTAAAAATGTAAAAAAAAATGTTTTTTTTTTAAACATGTCCCATTTTTGTTTAAGGAAAACGGGCTGCATTTAAAAAAAATTGTTGCTTTATTTAAAAAGCAAACTCAGACATGGTGGTCTGCGGTCCCCAGCAGGCCACCATCCCTGTGTTCTTGCCCATCCCATTGGGTCGCAAAGTGCGACCTGCCTCATGAATATTGATGAGGCAGAACATTTGCAACCCCACTGGGATTTGCTAAATGTGTCTAATACATATTAGTACAATTGCATTTTGCGACCCGTAAAACGGAATGGTCGTATATCCAGCCCTGAGTTCCGGTGGTGTACAGTGGTACTGTGGAGATAAAAACAGACTTATTACCAAACTGGTGGTATAAAAGGTAGAATAAATGACTTGACCTCTATGAAAATGCATGCTAATTCCCCAGAATTTCATAGAAGACATGATTACTTGAAGGACTCAGGGGTATATTATCAAGGGGTTTTATCTCCGCTTTTTTGGCTTTAAAAGCCAAGAAAGCGGAGATAAAATTATCTCCCTATTACCAAGCTGTCGCTAACACCAGTTAGCGACAGCTAATAGGAGATAGCGACCATCATGGGCCCCACTTTGCATGTCAGTGATATTTATCACTAATGACATGCAAAGTGGGCGTGCCAAGATGTTAGCGACTGGAAACAGTCGCTAACATCGCTATCTCCTATTACCAACTTTTGGAGATATTTGCGCTAAGGGCGAATATCTCCAAAAGGTAACACCTGCCCTGAGCAGTTCTTCACCATGTTATCCTATGGGAGGTGGATAACATGGCTAAGAGCATTGTCACGATAATGCATGAATATCGCTGACTTTTCAGCGATATTCATGCATTGCGGGAGTTTTTTATCGCATTTGCGATAAACCTTGCTAATAGCAAGGTTTATCTGCGATAAAAATCGCCGATGTGCGGCGATAATTTTTGTCTCTAAACAAGTTAGAGACAAAAATTATCGCTAGTTGTTGATAATATACCCCTCAGTTCCTAAGGCTCAAAAGCCCTTCTGCGCATCCCCGTGGGGATCTCAAATCATCGTCGAGCTGTGTGGCAGATACTGGGCCTATTGCAGACCAGTTGTGAGCTTGACTTCAGAATGACTCAACAATTCTAAGACCTTGATTGCTCTTCATCTTAGATATGATCACCAGAAGAAAAGGTGTGTTGTCCACTAGGATTCTAAAGTTAACACACTCCAGGATCCAGGACAGGGAACTCTGACATTATGGGGCATATTAGCAATGTTAAGCGATATTTATCGCTAACGATGCTTAGCAACGATTTTTTTAACGCTAAGCATCGCTAGAAATTATCGCAGATAAACCTTGCTATTATCAAGGTTTATCGCAAATGCGATAAAAAACGTCCGCAATGCATGAATATCGCTGAAAAGTCTGCGATATTCAGGCATTACCGAGCTAATGCTCTTAGCCATGTTATCCACCTCCCATTGGATAACATGGCTAAGAACTGCTCAGGGCAGGTGTTAGCTTTTGGAGCTATTCGCGCTTAGCGCGAATATCTCCAAAAGTTGGTAATAGGAGATAGCGATGTTAGCGACTGTTTCCAGTCGCTAACATCTTGGCACGCCCACTTTGCATATCATTAGTGATAAATATCACTGACATGCAAAGTGGGGCCCAAGATGGTCGCTATCTCCTACTAGCTGTCGCTAACTGGTGTTAGCGACAGCTAGGTAATAGGGAGATAATTTTATCTCCGCTTTCTTGGCTTTTAAAGCCAAAAAAGCGGAGATAAACCCCCTTGATAATATGCCCCTCTGTCCTCCTGAACAGGCTCCACCCACAGGCTCTTCAAAATTATTTTCTCTGCTTAATGTGGAGCTAATGTGAGGTTGTGTTTAGTAGGCATTCCTTTTAATTTCTTTAGTTGTTTTAATTGTTTTAATAGTTTTCCACTCCCTCAGCATGTTCTCTGATTAAATGTTTCTGTTAAAGTTTTTGAAATGATGTCAGGTGTCAATGGTCCAAATCATACATACAAAAGCACATTTCAATTCAGCAAACCCCCAGCTAGGATGTGTTGGCCCTGATTACGGGTTGTGTTATTTCACCTAGAGCAACAACTCCTGGGAGATGCCTCAGCTCACAATTCATAGTGTATATGAGCCTGCAATTATCAATCCACAAACTCCAGATCTGATCATTCTGGGTCTGGAAACCAGCAGCAGCTCCTCCGCTATGGTGGAGGGTCGTTACCACCCCCCCCATCAGCCCCAAAAGTTTAAAAATAAAATTATACTAAAAGAGTTTATTATCATTTTCTTTTTCTTACAATAGCCGAGGCTTAGGGTCGGGCCATCTTGGGGGTAGTGGTGGAGAGGGCACTGTTGTCAGTGCGCATGACGGTTTAACTGGCCGTCTCAGGCCGGCAAAACCGCCATGCACACTGACGCTGTCTCCAGCCCGAGCTGCACTGCCAGGTTGGAGAGAGCAAGCACAGGCTCCCAGTCTCACTGGGAGTGCAAATCATTTGGCACTCAGGCGATGCTTTCGGCAGCATGAAAGCCGTTTTGGGATTGGCTACAGGGGATTCTGGTAGCCTGTGCTGGTGAGGACGGAGCAGAAGATCGGTGATGCGATGGTGCGCTTCAGGTAAGTTATTTTTTGTGTGTCTCCTTTGTTTGTCATCTGCCTCCCTCCTCCCCCCGCCTCACCACTCTGCCGGGACGCAGGCCGCTATTGCTGGAAACAGCAGTCTTTCTGGTGCTCGAGGGGCAGCGGTTGTGAACACCAGCATTATCAAATCCCCGTCCACCTCCTACAGCAGTCCAGGGTGAGTAGACAATGCTCCTTCTGGACCGGCATGGCCTGGAAACACCAGAGTCTTTCATGTGCTGGAGGGGCAGGGTCTGTGGGCAGTAGCATTACAGAGTAAAGTAAAGTAAAGTCCACATTTGTAAAGCGCACAATCACCCGTAAGGGTCTCTAGGCGCTGGGGGCCGTCGGGAAGATTAAGCGAGCTATTGCCCAGAGTCACATGGTGCTGGGCTAACCTGCCGCCGGAGCCGGGGATCGAACCGTGGTCCCCAGATTCCAGCGTCAGTCGCCCTGGCCGCGGCGCCACACCTGCCCACCTCCTGCAGCAGTCCAGAGGAGCAGACAATGCTGCCTCAGACAATGGTTACTGTTCACCAGCAGAATCCAGCCTGCACCCCTGCATCCCCACGCCCACAGGCCATCCTGCTAACACTTTCAGACTGCTTAGACCAGGCAGAAAATGTTAGTAGTTGGAAAAACCATACGGTAAAGTACCCAGAATCACTGGGTCTGTTTGGGTATTCCTTATTCCATGGGAATAAACTCTGGGATTTGGTCTGGTATCCTTTTACCAAATTCCGGTGAACTTGTAATGAGGACCATAATGTGTCAAAACTCTAAAGCCATGCTAGATTCACAGGCAGGTGGACGATGTGATCCAGAGGGAGCCCTAGCAAGCATTTGTAAAGGAACCACACTGGGCTCCAGAATCTACTTCTAAACAAATAAAAACTACAGAGACTCACAGAACAACATGAGCAATCCAGAAAAGCCTGTCCTGCTCCTTTGATTTGGTGCACAAGTACAAATCCCTTATAACCTCGACAACCGATAAGCCAGAATCAAAACCTTTTGTCAGGCCCCCTAAGAATTTACCAAACACTTATCCTGAAGAGAACCCCCAAAGAAAGTGTGGGTTTGAAATGTGTAGACCGGGATCAATAGGGGATGCTAGTTCAATCAGTATCAATTTGGACACATAGGGGCCGATTCCGATCCGGTAAAAAGCGCTCCGAATAGTGGTTCGGAGCGTTTTTCCCCGTACGAGTCGTACCCGTAGGCGTCCCCGTACGAATCAGCAAGTACGATCACAATCTAAAGCGTCACTCCGTACGGCTCGTAAAAAACGCCGTACGAATCGAAAGTCCATACGAATTGCATTCGGCTGACGCTCGACGCAACGTCCGAACGTAAAAAGAGCGTGTCTCCCGAACCAGGAAGTACGATCCGTGTAGAACACACTCCTTATGGCTCTTTGTCTACGAGAGCTCTAAACTACCGTAAAACCACACTCCGGCACGACCTGCACCCCGGGACGCGACAAGCAGGACATGAACGCCATCGTCCGTCTCATCCCTATCATGTACGGCCACCACCTCGTACTTAGAAACCGACGACGGCGCAGAAGGTGAGTACAACAAAATCCAACATACCTGTACGTGTTGCCACACGCGCACATCTCCATTGCACGACTGTCATCTCTGGGTACGTTGGTCCACACACTCCCGCACTTCACCAGTGTCATACGTGCAGCATGTACGCCATCCAGCTGGGTGGGGGTGTTCGCGTAGTCTTGTTGGGGGGGTGTGCGTGTCGTACTTGTGCGTGCGAGTGACTGATACGGGCCGTTGGCGGGTGGCGGTGTTCCCGTGGGGGTGTGTGCGTGTCGTACTTGTGCGTGCGAGTGACTGGTACGGGCCGTTGGCGGGTGGGGGTGTTCGCGTGGGGGGGTGTGCGTGTCGTACTTGTGCGTGAGCGAGGGGTACGCGTGTGGTATGTGTTGACGCTGCTAGATGCGAGCCGCATGATGCCGTACGAATCATTATTCACGTGCGATAACTTAGTTCCGTACGATTCGCTGTCAGGCTTCTCGTACAGGATCGTACTTGTGTGTTTGTAAGGGCTGGTTACGAATCGTACGGTAATAATAATAATAATCCACGGTAGGATTCCCGATGCATGTTCGTACGGATCATCGACTGTGATTCGGACGGTTCGGTGATAATCGTACGGAAATAGACGGGAACGGATCGGAATTCGCAGGTCGGACGTAAAGTTCCCATTCGTACGGATTCGGATACGAATGCGATTCGTACGGCGGAATATTTTACGGATCGGAATCGGCCCCATAAATTCATCTGTCTAAAGAAACTATTGAAAGCCTATATTAGATACCTCTGGACTCTTTACACATTCCAGTACTAAGAGACTTTCTGTGAATGTAATGCTCTGGTCTTGTAAAATCTTGGATTGGTGAAGATGCAATTTTAGCCTAGTTTGTGTAAAAAGTTTGTATTATCACAATGTATATTTGATTTATCGTTCCATATTTCACATATGTTTTTCAAATATTTTTCACTGTATATTCATCGAGTTGAATGTGGACTGTCCTTACTTTTATCGCACCAAATGGGAAAGTTTAAAAAACATTTGTGTCCAATCACTTCTAAAACAAATTTGAGGTCATGATTATTAAGTAAAATGTACCTCATGCATACGTAAAGATGTGTTTAAATCTCACAACCACCTGATTTTGTTTTGTGTATACAACTAGATTCACAGGCATGCTTCAAGCTAGAAACCTACAGACAATAATTTGCACCCACAGTAATACAGTACTCAATGCTTTACAACTTTTCTACAGCATGCATTAGCTAATTACTAGGATCCTTAGTGCTTTCTTTAGAAATGTATATGTCTGCTGCTGTGGAGTTTCCCATGGAGGGTGGCCTGTGGGGCTGTCCATGAACAAACCATGCACAGAATAGTGAGAGTGGTGTTTCGTTGGGTGATGGGGGTTTCCTGCAGATGTGTTCTGAAGGGGATTAGACCATTGTAACCAACCGCGGCCCGTGCAGGTAAGAGCGGTGGGTGGTGGGGTCGGGTTGGGGGGGGGGACTAAACAGATGACCAAGAGTGAAAATTAAATAAATGAAAGATTTTCCCATGTCGTCGTCTGTCGCAATCCCCCCTACCCGGCCCTACCACTCTTACCTGCATGGGCTGCAGTGATTGCAACCTGTCAGCCATACACGATGAAGGCTGAGGTGTTTTTAGGGTTGCCTCCGTGGGGTGTATTGCAGTGGGACTGCAGGCAATGTGACTCTGTGTCAGACTATATGCTCGGGTCTAGGTAGGACAAGTACTGGATGGTGTATGACCATATTTTAATTAGGTTCTACTGGCATGTTTGGGTATGGTGATGTAAGGCGATATATGGGACATAGTAGAGCTTAAGTTTGTTGTGATGTTTGGCTGATGGTTTGGGGACTTGTATAATCCCAGAATAAGGGCTATCATTTGTTGTCAAGGTATAGTCGGTCAGGGGCGTAGCTTTCATAACTGCAGCAGGTGCAGTGGCACCGGGGCTCAGAAGTCTGAGGGGTCCACTGAACCCTGATTATTGCTGTATTCTATAAGTCAGACAGCAGCCAGGGGCCCATTTCCTTCCTTGCACCAGGGCCCATTAAACACTGGTGATGCTACTGTAGTAGACAGCTCGTTCTGTAATTCAGATCTTGCTCAGAACATGGCATAACTGGAACCTACCTCACTTCGTGCACCCAGTTCCCTTGCGTACCTGTATTTTGTCTCTATTTGGTGTTTTTTGTGGAGCAGTATTTTAAAGTTTTGCTTTCTGTGGTGTTGCTAGTTGAGACAGATCTAGGCAAATATTGTATGCACAAGACACAGTCTCCTGCAACAAACTAAAAACAGGGAGGTTTCCTGGCTCCATTCCTATTCAACCCATAACTGTCAGACCTGCCATGAGTACGTGGTAATAATAAGTGTTTTCCATCTATAGCACAGAGTGTTTGTTGTCTAACCTGTTCCTCTGTGGGCAGGAGGTGTAACGGCACATTCATGAACCACAATCACACTGCAAAGTCTGGAAAACCCTTTTGGGCAAATATACAAGCCCCTAACAACATCAGAGCGCAACTTTTTCTGGCGCTCGTGCGGTGTTGCGCCATTCCCCATAATTACATGGTGGCGCTAAGCAACTTAACGTACCTTAACGCCTACTTGCAAATACACCCCTTTCTGTTGCAGTCCTCTGCGGCAAAGGGCCAGGCAATGTGTGTTAAAGTGGGATTTCCGCCGCAACATTAATTTCTATTTGACTCTGCCCCAGATTACAAGGCTGGGGCAGCAACAAAATCGAAGGCCAGGGAATACCTTGTTTTAGAATGGCGATACAAGGATAATAATTATTATTTTTTTTTTTTTTGTTCAAAAACCTTTATTTGAGTAAGCATAGAAAAGTACAAGAATGGGCCTACAACCTCACGGGCTGGCCGCTAAGAATAAGGCACAAGGCATGAATTAAAAATGTACACCCGTGGTCAGGCACAAATCGAGCACAAAGCATTACTCCTCACATATCACAGAGCATTTTGAATTTTTATTTTATACAAAAAGAAAAACGAACACTAAGAAAGGCGAATGCACGGTAAAGAAAGTCAGCCCAAAGAACGGAGGGGATGGTCCATGATCAGGAGAACATACCCAGAGCCCTGAGGCTCCAACAAGGTCGGGGGGGGGAGGGGAGCAGCGGGGAGAACCGGAAATGCAAAAAACAGTATGAAAAGGTTCCGGGAACGCTCGCCTAGGGAGATAGGACAACCTCAGCAGTGCCTACAAGGGGAGGGGTACAGATATCCCCACGATATTCATTCCACTGACTCCAAATCTTCGTCCACGCCCTGGGCCTGCCCCTTGCCACATAAACAGTCTTCTCACGAAACATGGACCAGTCCATGTTGTCCTCCCACTTCGAGACCTCAGGGGGCCTGGAAGCGCCCCAGAGTTGCGCAACATCCCGTTTCGCAATCATGTAACCCAGGGTAGCCCATCTAGTCTGGGCCACAGAGTAGTCAGTGGGCTCCCACACATTCAACAGACATCGTCGAGGCTCCGGCCGCAGGGCCACACCAGTCACATCAGTCATCACCTCAAGCACAGCAGTCCAGTAAGCCGCCACAGCCGGGCACACCCAAAGAATATGTAAAAAGGTAGCACTCGACCCACAACCAGACATAACCCATCCAAGGAAAAGCCCATCGCCACCAGACGCGGACCCGTGACATACACTCGATGCAGGATCTTAAGTTGAACCAAACGGAGACGGGCAGGAATGGCTACCTCCTTGGGTGAAGAGAGTGCCGATTGCCAATCTTCGTCGTCCAGTTCCAACCCATCGCCGACCTAAGCCTCCCGAAGTCGGACCAGTAAATCCGCCCGAGTATTAATCAGCTTTTTATAGATCAGAGAAATAGTGCTATCAGGAAGATGCCCATCCAGGACGCGGTCTTCGAGGGGGGAAGACTCAGGCGGGGCCTCATCAGGGGCCAAAACTGAGGCGAGGGCGTGCCGGACCTGCAGATAGCGAAAAAATTCCCTATCATTCAAACCATATTCCGCCTGGAGGGCCTGGAACGACTTCACACTACCTTTCGAGCACACATCACCCACCTTACAAATCCCAATCATATCCCAGCGGTCGAAACCCTTGGTAGACCAGAGACAGCCCAAACGTTCCGAGGCATAAAGCGGCGTCGCCATCGTTAGGCGATCCTCCCATCCCAAACTCACATTAGCGGCTCGCCACACAGTTACTGCAGTCCTGGACGGGCCCACGAGATGGCGCCCGGCCGAGCGAGAATAAAGCGCTCTATTAAAGTCCCCACCCGGAAGCTGGAGTCTATCCATCTCAAAGGCAGGATTCCGACCCGGTGAAAACATCACGTGATTAATAGCAGACAACTGGGAAGCCCAGTAATATCGCTTGATATCGGGGAGCGCCATGCCCCCGTCGTACCAAGGGATGGTGAGTTTCGCGAGTGCAATACGTGGACGCCCATCCCAAATCAGTTGCCTCTGAAGGCTCTCGATCTCTCGGAAATAGGTCTTGGGGATAGCGTCATAGGAGTTCTGGAGAGCGTAAAGGAACCGCGGCAAGGACATCATTTTAAACAGGGCCGCCCTGCCCAGAGGAGACAAAGGAAGCTTACGCCAACGGGCCACGTCCAATCGCAATCTAAGCAACGGGGGGAGGAGATTACGCTCAAAGCGGAGCGACGAGTCCAACGTAATAAAAATCCCTAAATATTTGAAGCCAGACTGGACCACCTGGATAGGAAGTCTGCTCGGCAATGGGGGCAAAACACCCGAAAGAACATACACACAGGACTTGGCCCAGTTAATAACAAGGCCTGAGTTGGCACCAAAGGAAGCAAGAACATCAAACAAAACAGACAGAGATTTACGCGGGGAGGTGAGATATAAAAGAATGTCGTCCGCGTAAAGTGAAACGCGGTCCTCAAAGTCCGGAGACCAACGAATCCCCTTGAGGGAAGGTTCCCACCGAAGCCAAGCAGCCAATGGTTCCAGGGCGAGTGCAAACAGCAACGGAGACAAGGGGCATCCCTGACGGGTACCTCTACCAAGGATGAAAGGAGCCGAAACCCTACCATTCACCACCACTTGTGCCAGAGGTTCCGTGTATAGTAACTTGATCCAACTAATAAACTCAGGCCCGAAACCAAATTTCTCAAGAGCCGCCCAAAGATAAGGCCATTCCACCATGTCGAAAGCCATGGAGGCATCCAACGATGCCAAAATGGCCGGCTCCGTCAGAAGCCCCGCCCTCGCAATCGCGCCGTGAAGACGACGTAGGTTCAGAGCCGTGTTGCGATGCGGGATAAATCCGGATTGATCCGGATGGACCAGACCACTAATGACCGTCAGGAGACGGGACGCCAGGAGTTTCGCCAATACCTTGGGTTCAACATTTAGCAGGGATATGGGCCTATAGGAGGAACAAAGATCTCGCGGTTTACCATCCTTGGGGATGACAACTATCGTGGCCAGTCGCTGATCATAAGGGAGAACACCCCGTTCCCGGGATTCCAGAAACATGGCGCGAAGATATGGAGCCACCCTGTCGGGACGCAACTTGTACAGTTCAATTGGCAACCCGTTCGGGCCCAATGCCTTGCCCGAACGGAGTGAACGGATGGCAGTAGCTATCTCATCAACAGTAAAGGGGGAGTCCAAAGCTACACGATCTAAATCGGAAACACCGGGCAGAGCTATATCACGCAATAGAAGGCGAGAGTCAGCCACATCTCTCACAGATACAGGGGCATACACCACACGGAAGTACTCGGCAAAACGGTCAACTATTCCAATCGGGTCCGTTACACTCTCCTCACTCGCAGACTGAATCACGGGTACCACACGATTAGCTCTCTCCTTCTTATCCAGCCATGCCAGCAATTTACCCGCTTTGTCACCCACATCATACAAACGTCCCTGTTGCTCACGAAACATCACTTTAGCAGAATCTGTGACCATGGACTTATAGGCAAATTGTTTCAGACCCAGGGCATGGAGTTTCTCAGACGTGACACCAGATTCCAAAGCTTTCTCCAATGCAGAAATCTCCCCCTCAAGATCCACCACCTCTCTATTCCTCGCCCTCTTAGCTTCAACAATAAGGGAGAGGGCCTGGCCACGAATCACCGTCTTAAAGGCCTCCCATAGGGACACAGCCGAGGAAACAGACCCCTCGTTATCCAGACCCCTCGTTATCCAGAAAATACGCGTCCAAAGACTTAAGCAAAAGGCTGCGGGTCTCGGGGGAGGTAAGGTACCACGGATTGATGGGAGCCACCCGGCCCGCTGCCTCCACCCCAACCTCAAAACGAAGCCAAAGCGGCGAGTGGTCAGAGATACCCCTGGGCAGGTGCACAATCTCACGCACCGCTGGCGACTGAGCCGCAGGCATCAGGAAATAATCCAGCCTAGACAGACTCCCATGGGTCCCAGAATGAAAGGTGTACTGAAGCTGAGTAGGATGTAAAAGCCTCCAGCAATCCACCAAGCCAAAGGTATCCAAAAATCCACCCAACCACTGCTGAGCCACAGGAGTATCCCTAGGGGGGTGGCGATCGTGGAGACCGGAAAACACCGAATTAAAATCACCAGCCAGAAAGAGAGTACTATCAGGGAGGTCCAATAAGACACGGCCCAAATCTGAAAAGGTAGAAGTCTGCAAGCCGGGGGGCACATAAACAGTGAATAAGGAGAGGGCACGGCCCTCATATCTACCCACAAGGACAGCATACCGCCCCCGGTCATCCTGAATCACGTCATCAATAGCTAGGGGGAGGGAGGCCCGAACAAGGATACCCACACCCCTAGAACCCGAGGTGAACCCCGAATGTGCTACGAGGCGATAGCCCCACCTATTCAGTGCATGACAAACATTGCCTATCAAATGAGTCTCCTGCAGGAAAACAATGTCAGGAGATAAACGTCGAATACATTTCAACACCACACTTCGTTTGATACGATCTCCCAGACCGTTAACGTTCCACGAAACAAATCTCAACCCGCTACCCCCCATCCCACCCGACAAAGCCAAAACCCCCCACCAATGAGCATGACACCAGAAACATTTTCAAATAAAGGATAAAGTCGCCTTGAAAACAGAACACACAAACAACGAACTTCCCAACCACCCTCCCCCCAAATAACAAGAAAACACCCCCCACCCTGCACCCCTGCAAAAAGCTAAAAAGCCACCCCAACCTGCAGTGTGCCTGTCGCCCAAGAACCCCTATTCTACACAAAGACCCCGGAGGAGGAAAGGCTCCGTCCCACCCGCCCCCCGATCAAGACCAATGACGAGAAAAGAACATACATAAAACACATAAGCAATAGAGGAACATAGGCATACACCCCTGGAGAAGTTATTCAAAACAAGGCACCAGGCATAGACAAAGCGTTCAGCTCTCCACACCACCTTCAGCACCGCCCGGGTGGGCATCCGATTCAGTCTCAGGAGATCGGCTAGGCAGGGAGTCCAGCCAGTCATTCACAGCATCTGGCCGATCAAAGAAGAAAGTCCGGTCATTATACTCGACCCGCAGCCTGGTCAGAAAGAGCATAGCGTAACGCATCCCCATGTCCCTAAGACGCTTCTTGGCACCACGAAATCCCATCCGCTGCTTCTGGACCTGTTGGGAAAAGTCTGGATAAAAGTTCACCGTGGCATTCTCAAAGGCCACCGGGCCCTTCACCCGCGAAGCCTGCAGGATAGCGTCCCGATCCCTATAGTGGAAAAGCTTCGCGACAATAGGTCTCGGCGGGGCGCCTGGCTTACCCTGGCCCCCCGGAACACGATGTGCGCGCTCCACTGCAAAAAATGTACTAAGGCCAGATGGAGAAAGGTGGTTCTGGATCAGGTCTTCAACCAGGAGATCAACCGAGTGGGGCTCTGGGTTCTCCGGCACACCAACCAGGCGAACATTACAGCGACGTGCCCTGTTCTCAAAATCCTCCAAGCGCCGGGTCATGAAATCGTTCACCCTACGGAGATTGCCAATCTCCGTCTGTATCTCAGAGACGTCCGTCGTGAGGCTGGATGATTTGATATCCAACGACTTTACCTTTTCGTTCGTCTTGGAGAGATCGGCTCGAATTAGATTCACCTCAATTGCCACAGTGTCAAGTTTGTGGGCCAAGGTTTCGTACTGTTGGCCTATGGATTCCCTCATGCCAGAAATGGCGCCCATGATGTCCTGCAAGGAGGGCTCCGTCGACGCATCCAAGACGTGGTCAGACGCAGTGGGACCGGGCAGGGCAGCTCCGGGGGACCCCTTAGAGTGGGTATAGCGGTCCATAACATTAGATTGGACCGGACCCCCGCGCAGAGGTGTCTTCGTCTTGCGCGTCTCCCGGTCCCCTCTGCCCGCCATTTTGGAGATGCGTCACAAGGAGATTCACCAGGGCCAACGGACTGGGCACCAGAAATGGAGGCCCCGGGACCAAAGGACCGCAAGAGGGGTACCACTAGGATAGAGGCAGCCAGTTCGGAGAATAGTCCAGCCAAAGGCCCAACAACCGACGCGTGTCCTGGCACCAGCTCTGGCCCGACCCTCTCAGCAATGCCCCAGTCTGAGGGAGAATCGAAACCGAAACTTAAGAAGGGGACCCACAAGTCCAATCCCCCTGCCGTTGTTGTTCAACTCCAAGACGGCCACCGAACCTCACCCAGTCCCGGGCGCACCTCGAGGGCGGAGCCCAAAAGTTCAATTCGCCATATCTCAGGCACCTGGTGTCCAAATCAGTTTCCGAAAAGTCCAGGTAGATCAGCCCAACGTCCTCTATACAAATCCTTGCGAAAAATCAGGATTCATGCAGGATATTATGCCGGGAGCGGCGGGGGTCCGGGGAGCGCTGTGCTCACGCGGCCATCTCGGATGCCCGCCAAGCTCCTCCTCATGACAACAAGGATAATTATTAATTTCTCCCCGTTTTTTGATCTTTCAATGTGTGCTGCAGAATGCAGCACACATAGAAAGAGCAAATCACCATTATTGATTGATTATGTGCAGAAAGGTGTCCCTTCCTGCGTATAAACAGTCGCCTCTGCAGTGCAGGCACCCTTGTTGCTTGGTGGCATGGTGCGTGTGGTGGCGATAGGCAGCTTTTCTAGCGCCAGTGCTAGGGGAAACACAGGGGTGTGCTGTATTTTTTTAAATACGGTGCATCCCTGCTTTTTAAAAATGAAGGGGCAGATTTATGGAGGCCTTGCGCCGCCGGTGCGTCACTTCATTTGACGCAACGGCGGCGCAAACAATGCACCCTATTAACAACGTGACGCATCTAGGAGATGCATCACGTTGTAAAACCCTGCGCCATAAGGAGGCGTTCCTGCGCAGGGGGGGGGCGTTCCTGCGCAGGAACGCCGCCTAAAAGTGGCTGAGTGAAATCTATGAGATTTCACTCAGTCACTTTCAGGACAATGCTGCGTCAAAACCCTGCGCCTGCTTGAAGCAGGCGTAGGTCTTGATGCAGCATTGTGGAGATGGGGCACCCCCAAGCGCGACGCAGCTCCAGCAATGCGCCACCTTTACGGCACAGATGCGTCACGCATCTGTGCCGTTTTTGCCCCATGGTGCGCCGCATTATAAATGCGGTGCACCATGGGTGGCGGAGCAGCGGCGCAGGATGAGTGGCGCATCCCTGGGGATGCGACAGTCATCATAAATCTGCCCCGAAAAATGTTGGAGTGCGGCATTGCCAAATTTGGCCTAACACAGCGCACCGGCATTTTTTTTGTAAATATGCCCTTCCGCTCGAATATGGTTTAGCAATGGTTCCATGAGCCAGTTTGGGTAGTAAAGTAAGCCTTAATTAGGGTGCAGTGAGCCTGTAAGAACTGTGGCCCCAGGTGCCATTGCACCTGCTGCACCATTGATAGCATCGCCCCTTCACCTACAACAAATAGCTCAAACTATAACGAATATGAGAAAAACGATTGACTGTTTGACTAGGAGCCTCTGGTTTGTTTCTCGGGGAGTGAAAAATTGACATTCTGTTGGCAAATTGTGTGCAAATCTAATCATGCCAATTTAATTTATTCACAAAAGATGTGTTCTTTCCCTTTGTTCTTTCCCTGTGAGTGAAGTTGTCCTTAAAATATGATGGCAATGTTTTCTTGTCAAAAAGTAAGCTTTGTTTGAAATATGTAATAAAAAAAATGCTTGTAATTTTTTTTTCACCTGCGTTGTAAAGTATTTGGACAGCTTGATGACGTTCACAAAGTTGGAAAAGTTTTGAACATTCTTCAAAAACTTCAGCACTCGTGTCAAGAAGAGTTTCTTGTTTGTGGGACCACAGCATCTGCATTTCTGTCCTGTGTAAAAGTCTGCCTGCTCTTGCATGATATATAAGGATTGTAAATATTTCTGTAATGTAAAATGTTAATGAAAATCGTTTTTATGAAAAATCAATAGATTGCTTTTTATCTTTTATGATTAAACTGATGTTGAATTAATTTTCGTTTATACGTTCTGTACTTTTTAAATAAAACTGTTGATGAACAAGAATGTAATAAAAAATAAAAAAGGTTAGAGCTTGTTTAGTGCTGTAGAAAATAATAACAGCGAACGTTAAAGAAAGATGAATATTTTTTTATCCATAGTGTGAGGGATGAATATTCCCACAATGTGAAATAGAGAGAAAGTGTCTGTCTAGGGGAGAGTCGTCTTCGTGAGGTAGAGTCTACTAATGCTATGATTAGGTACTGCTTTCACCAATTGGACCTCATTTTATGCCTCTCATTGTGTCATGCATACTATTATCTAGTCATGTCATGTCTAGTCACGTCATCTCTGGTCATGTCTGGTCATGTCTAGTCATGTCTAGTCTGGTCATGTCTGGTCTAGTCATATCTAGTCATGTCATGTCTAGTCATATCACGCCATGTCTAGTCATGTTCAGTCATGTCATGTCTAGTCATATCACGTCATGTCTAGTCATGTCTAGTCATGTCTAGTCATGTCTAGTCATGTTCAGTCATGTCATGTCTAGTCATGTCTGGTCATGTCTAGTCATGTCTAGTCATGTCTAGTCTGGTCATGTCGAGTCATGTCGAGTCATGTCTAGTCATGTCTAGTCATGTTCAGTCATGTCATGTCTAGTCATGTCTGGTCATGTCTAATCATGGCTAGTCGTGTCTAGTCATGTCTAGTCTGCTCATGACTGGTCAAGTCATGTCTAGTCATGTCATGTCATGTCTAGTCATATGTAGTCATGTCTAGTCTGGTCACGTCGAGTCATCTCACATCATGTCTAGTCATGTCTAGTCATGTCTAGTCTGCTCATGACTGATCAAGTCATATCTAGTCATGTCATGGCTAGTCATATCTAGTCATGTCATGTCTAGTCATCTCATGTCATGTCTAGTAATGTCCAGTCATGCCATGCCATTTTATGTTATGCGATGTGATGTGATGTGATGTTATGTGATGTTATGTTATGTTACACTATGTTATGGTGTGTTATGTTAGTTTGGTTTGTAAATCATACTCTCACCTGGTTTAGTATCCTGGAGCTGAAAGTAAGTGCAGTCCGGCCTGGCCAAGGGCTAAGTAGTAGGACCTATCCGACGAGCCACATTTCAGTTCTTGATTTGAGGATGGCATTGTCATTCCCAGTCTGTGGGACCAACTGGCTGGCTGGAGCAGCAAGGATACAGCAGTGGAAGGGCGAGATTTTGATCGATACCTTAGCACTATTGATCCAAACCTCGATCTGGTCGACTGAACCTTTGTTGCCTGTCTTTGAGGAAGAAAGTGCCTCTCTCCCAAGCTAGTTCACCCAATAAAGGACCCCACTCCAAAAGATCACAGACAACTTCTAGCTTTCAAAAGTTTATTGTAAAGATATGATAAGCTGCAAATACAGGCATCTCAGAATGAGATTCACGAGATACACAGGTCCAACTACATACATGTGCTCTCTGAAAGCCCTCAGACGAGCAACGGAAATTACTAACACAAGTTCTAAGAATAATAAAGCTATCAGCATTGACGCATATCTCTCCTTCATTTAAGTTGGAGGAAAACACACAGGTTAGGCTGTCCCTACCCTGCTCTAGATGGTATCCCTACTTAACCAAATCCCAACCTAACAAAGGTGTCAGCAGTGAATGACCCCCAAGGGAAGTCACTCACTCTAAGTCTCTTGATGAAAACCTATAGTTCCCCCGTCATGACCCCTCTCTTCCTATCCATCCGCTCTCTAAAGGGTCCTCAGGAATCTGCTCTAACTCCACCCAGGGGTGCTGTCCCTAATACAAAACAGTCAACAACATTTGAGACGCCCCTCATGAGACGCCCCTCACGTGGTGTAGCTTCTGGCTTTTTCCATGCTGCTTTGTATTGGGCCTCATACGTTGGAGTTGACCTTGCTTCTCAGACTCTTCTCCGGCCCGCTGATACCCCTTAAACATTCCAGAACCCTCCTCCATGTCTGGGCCGTCTACTGAACAGACCTCTATTCATTCATTTATAATTGGATCCCCCCTTTTCCCTTGCAGACAGACATCTGCAGCCAAGAACCCAACTCTCATAGACTTCCAAAAAGGTTTCGCAACATTTCTCGGCCCAGACATGTACGTGTAAATCAATGTTAAAACATTTCAGGCCTACAGCATTTCTCATAATGATTATAGCATTCAACTTCTTCATTAATTAAAGCATGTTAATACTCTTATTCTATTATTCAGTAAACACATCTATAAATCATGGCCCATTAATGCAATAGCCAAAACATTATTTCAATCTATGTCGTGAAAAGAAACACCTTCCCCTTCCCTTCTAGCTCTGGCCCTGAGGCCTACCACATTCTGCGTTTAACCACATGCCATCTTACATTTTAGCAGCTTACACGACATGAATTCAGGAATAATCACATCTAATAAAATCATATAGTGTCACACATTTCTGTATTAGTTCCACTTCTACTTAAATCTCTACATTAGCTATACATTCAGAATATAATTGCAGATACTACTAGCACTCATGGCATTTCTCCTCATGATTTGTGCTTACTACAGGTAAGTGTGATGTACTCATACATTTAGGTCAGTTGCGCTCTCTCAGTTCCCCCCTTTGATGACCTCTCGGGGTCATCACTAACATTTAAACTGCAGTTATTGCTGGCATAATTTGTCTCTGCGCTTCCAGAGCCCTCAGACTCCTGTACTGATTATCTTGTATGGCAGCCAATCTCTGCAGCTGCTCTCTTTGGGCCCTTTCTGACCTTCTTGCTCTGTACCAATTGAATACCCTCACCAATCCCCACAATATAATCCCACAGATCAATATTATGATGATAGGTTTTAGTATATACCACACAAAGCTTTTGCCTAAGGTGGAAATCCACCCTCCAACTTCACTCATTCCGTGGCCCACCTTTTCCCAGACATTTTCTCTACTCAAGTCTTCGATCTCCTTGTGAATATCAGTTATGTTCCTAATAACTTTCTCAAGGGGCTTCGAATTGTCTGGAATGTAAGTACAACATTCCTGGACCTTCAAAGCCTTACAGACTCCGCCCTCTTTTGCTAGTAGGACATCTAACGCAAGACGGTTCTGAAGAACCATAGCCCTTATCGATTGCATCTCTCCCTCTACCAGCATTAAGGACTGAGCAGTGCTGGCAGACAACCTGTCGACAACTGTTGCCAGTCGTCTAATTTTAACATCATTAAGGATTACTCCTAAAAGAGGGAACATAGCTCCAAAGACATCTCCAACCATTTCTGCATCTCCTATATCTCTCCTTCCCCTCGATGATGTCTTGCCCTCGATGATCACTAAGTCTTGTGCATGATATATTTTGGGGAAGACAATTGCTAGGTAACATGATCCATACCAGTTGTCAGGTAGTCTCACGTAGGCATTTCTTCCACATACAAAATACACATTTGGAATCACTTGCATTCCCTTCAGGAAATCTTTAGTATAGTATTCTATATTGAAAGCATGTTCACAGTCGACTTCTCCCACGTATACATTTTCATAATACGTTTTGGCTCGGTGAAGACATAGCTTTCCTCTCTGCGTCTTATCTAAAGCTATTGGACCACTACTACCCTTTCTCTTGTGTGTCTTCTCTTCCTCGGTCCAATCTGTTTTCCATTGTCCTGATTTTTTCAAAATCTTTTGTCTCCTGTAACGATCATCCACCTGCCCTATGAACTTCTTCTCGACTTCTGACACCTTGCATGTCAGGTTATTTCTACGGGCGTGTGAAGTATCTAAGGTAATCCAAGGAATGAAGAACTTGGCCAATCTGTCTTCACTCTTCCAGTAGTCCCATTTGTTCATCTGCTTATAATTTGGGACTTCCGGCAACACTGAATCATAGTTGGAGAAATAGTATTCAAAACTATCTCTCTCATAAAATATACTAAGCAATAAGCTACATGTAATGCCATATGTCAGCGGGAGGTGATGGTATCTAATGCCTTCATCTACAGACGCCGGCAACTGCATGCAGACGTAACAGTCCTTAACCTCCATGGCATCCACGTATTCATATAAGAGTTTAGCATAAGCATTTGACCTAAAGTCTCCTTGGGACTCATCTACGTGTAACCTGCGGGCTTCTGCAGCTAATAACGCTTTCTCTTGAATGTTTTCCCTTTTCTCACCAGCAACAGTAGGTGTAAGCGTTTCTACAGATTTCACATCAGTTACCTTCGCCTCTTCCTCATGTCCCTGTACATAAGAAATTGTTACCACTAAAGCTATTAATATTATCACTCCTACTATTAGTGTACCTATTATACATTTAGCTCTGCGGTTCTGGGTGCCGGCCTCCATTTCGTCAGACAATATAGCTCTCTCTTATCTTAGCAAAAAGTTCTTTTCCTCTCGTTCCTTTACAGTCTCTTTTTAATCCTTTTGTCTTTAGAATCCACACAACTGGAAGCTGACAACCTTTTTCGCAAAAGTCCTTTAACAGTTCAATAAAGACAACCCTAGCCCTTCTCCATCAACTCAAGGGAAGTTCCCTCATATTCTCTGCTTCCTGGGCGCTAGGTAATCTTCTTTTTTCTGCTCGCTTTATTTACAAAGTCCTTTAACAGTCTACTATCAGGTTTGTGCCTGCAGCTTCGATAGCAAAGTTCAGTATTTCCAAACGAAGATTGTGCTCTTCATGGGCTGTTATCGTTGTACCAAAGTCGGGGAATTGCAATTCTGAAAGAAACATATGTTTTAACTTGCTGAGGCGGGGAGGTCTGGGGAGCATGAATGTTAGTGACCCTTCTTGTTCGACTCCGGGTACCAACAGTCGTATTTCCACGGTGACGATGGGCTCAGAACTGGACACCACCACCGCTCGAATCCTCCCTGTCTCCTGCTTCAAAGACATTTGTCGCCAGATATGTCCACTCAGGTGTGGAGTATCTTCTGTTAGGCACACGCACTCTTCTTGACCTTCTTCGGTCCGGTGCTTCAGCGCCCTGAGCACCTTCTTCCGGGTCTGAGTCTTCTGATATCGGAGGAAGGGTTACCTCTGGAGTTGACCTCAGGCTAGAGCTCCTTCTTTGCGGCCAATTAGCTTCTCCACGTGCCCTTCTACTCCTTCTCCTTCTTGTCTGTTCTCGCTCTCTGTCAGACCTGTCAGTGTCTGACTCGTACTCCCAGCTACTTTCTCCTTCTGTAGCGTCGTCTGTTTCGCTGTTGTACTGACCGTCCTCAGCTTGGTCAGACTCGTTCCCTGCTTCCGCTGGCACCTCTTCAGCTTGGCTAGCCCCCTCTATGGCTTCTCGGTCCTCTGCTGGACGTCTATCCGAGAGAGGAGCTGTTTCTTCCCGAGGTGCTGGAACCCTTCGCGTATGTGACGCGTGGATCCAATTGGGCAGGCCTCCCACCTTCACAGCCGTATTCGCAATCAAGATGATCTGGAAGGGCCCACGCCAACGAACATCCAAGCAGCTTCTTCTCACATGTTTTTTCACCAGGACCCAGTCCCCAGGATACAGGTCATGGCACGGGCCCTGGCACGATGGAACCTCGGCAGCCTGCACCTGAAGGGACACAGAACGAATGGCGTCAGACAGCCCCTTACAATAGTCCAGGATCATATCATCTGTGATATTTAACAGTGCAGTAGTTGGGACAGATGGCAGCCTCATTGCTCTCCCCATTAACACCTCATGTGGTGACAACCCCGTTCTTCTGTCTGGGGTACTACGAAGGCTCATGAGGACCAATGGCAGGGCGTCAGGCCAACTCAGGGTCGTTGAGGAGCACACTTTGGCAATTCGGGCTTTGATCGTGCCATTGATCTGCTCCACAATTCCTGAGGCTTCTGGTCGGTAACTACAATGCAACTTTTGATCGATATTCAGAGCTGCACAAATCATCTTCACAAGCTCGCTGTTGAAATGCGTTCCCCTATCTGATTCCAAAGAGGCCGGCACCCCGAAGCGCGGAATGAGTTCCCTAAGCAGTAACTTAGCCACTGTGAGGGTGTCGCACCTACGTGTAGGGTATGCCTCAACCCATCTGGAGAACACACAAACAACCACCAGGACATAGCGGAGGCGGTTGCATCTCGGCATTTCAATGAAATCTATCTGCATTCGATTGAATGGACCTCCAGACCTTCCTATGTGACTCAGTGCAACTGGTGTTCTTTTCCCTACGTTCAGCTGCTGACAGGTCACACAACGCTGGCACACTGCTTCTGCTGCTATTCTAAACTTAGGATTGTACCAAGTCTGTCTAAACACTCTCAGCATAGCGTCTCTCCCTAGGTGTACGGGACCATGTATGAGTCTGGCCATTGGACTCACCATCTCATTGGGCAACACTGCTCTGCCATCTGCTGAGACCCAAAAATGGGACTCACCCACTACACATCCTGCCTTTTCCCATGTTTCTTTTTCAAAATCAGGAGCATTTTCTTGCATGTTTGCCAGTTCATCCCAAGTATCAACAGTTTCCAATATCATGGCTAATTCAGTCCTTACATTTATTCCACCCACTTCCACCTCTGTGAAAGAGTACCCTTGCTCCGCGCAATACCGCGCAACTTCATCAGCATATCTATTGCCTTTCGAAACGAAGTCCTCATTTCTGGTATGTGCGGTGCACTTTACAACTGCGATACCTGCTGGGCATTGCAACGCCTCTAACAACAGGCGCACAAACTCTCCATTGCGAATGGGAGAGCCTGAAGAGGTCATGAACCCTCTTTGAGACCATAACTGCCCGTAATCATGAACCACCCCATAACCATATTGGCTGTCGGTGTATATGGTGACTCGAATTTGATTGCTTGCCAAGCAAGCACGTGTCAAGGCAATAATCTCGGCTACCTGAGCGGAGTGTACTCCTTCCAGGCACCCAGCTTCCACAACTCCAGTAATTGTACAAACAGCATAAGCTGCTCTCAACTGCCCAACTTCGTCTCTTACACATGAGCCATCGACAAAGAAAATTTCATCTGGGTCGGTCAGTGGCTCATCTACGATGTCGGGTCTGGGTTTGGTGCATAGTTCAGTCACATCGAGGCAGTCATGGTCTGTACATTCATCATCATCCTCGATATCATTTGGGAGTGGCATCAAGGTGGCAGGGTTCAAAACAGAGCATCTCTTGAGGGTCACATTCTCTGCAGCAAGTATAACTTGCTCATAGCGCGTGAGCCTGCTGTTGGTCAGATGCTGTGTTTTGGTCCTGGTCATCAACAGTTCAACAGAATGGGGCACGCACACCTCTAACGGGTGCCCCATGACGATATTTTCACATCTCTCAATGCTGACACCCGTTGCAGCAACGGATTTGAGACATCCGGGCAACGCTGCGGCTACTGGGTCTAAAGTAGCCGAGAAATAAGCAACTGGTCTACGGGCATTCCCATGGATTTGGACTAACACAGACAACGCGCAACCTTCTCTCTCACAACAGTAAAGAAAAAATGGTTTATTGTAATCAGGCATTCCCAATGCCGGAGCACGACACAGGTCCTCTCGCAGCTGTAAGAATGCCATCAAACAGTCTTTGTCCCATGGTACCGGATCGCTCACCTCCTTGTGCGTCAGTTTTTGCAAGGGCTTTGCTTTCAGTGAAAAGTTCGCGATCCACTGTCGGCAATAACCCACCATCCCTAGGAACATCCTGACCTCTCTCTGTGTCTTAGGCGCATTCATTTTCATGATCGCCTCTATCCTGTCTGGTGACACCTTTCGTTTGCCTTTCTCTATTCTGTGTCCCAAGTACTGCACTTCTGTCAGGCAGTACTGCAACTTTCCCGGGGACACCTTGTGCCCATTGGCAGCTAGGTGATTTAACAAAGCAATGGAGTCCTCCCTGCAAGCTTCTTCTGTTTCTGACGCCACGAGGAGGTCGTCTATGTACTGGACCAGAACTGACTTCTGGGGCAGCACTAGACTTTCAAGATTTTTCTTCAAAAGCTGGTTAAAGATCGATGGGCTCTCTGTATACCCCTGAGGGATACGACACCATGTTAGGACGCGATTTTCCAGCTTAAATGCGAAAAGAAAATGGCTTTCTTCGTCCAGAGGGATCGAAAAGAAAGCCTGACAAAGATCGATCACAGTGAACCACTCAGCTTGGAATGGAATCTGAAACAGTATCACTGATGGATTCGGTACCACTGGACAACACGAAACGACTATGTTATTAATCTTTCGAAGGTCCTGCACTATCCGAAATTTCCCATTTGGTTTCTGCAGACCCATAATCGGGGAGTTGCATGGACTACCCACGATTTCTTTCAGTATTCCCTGTTTAATCATGGACTCGATTACGGGCTTTATGCCTGCAATCGTTTCTGGAGTCAATTTATATTGGGGTGTTCTTGGGAACTCAGCATGCGGTTTCACTACAATTTTCACTGGGTCCACCCCTTTGACCAATCCTATCTCTTCCCCAGTGAAATCCCATACTTCTGGTGCCACTGTCTCTCTCAAGTCCCAGGGGAGCTCATCTACTGTCAAAGTAGGGTACAGCTCCACGCATATTCTTGAGTTTGCAACTTTGAAATCTGCGTCATCATCATTGGTCAATACCTCCACTCCCTGAGGTGTACAGTATATAGTACAATTCAATTTACACAACAGGTCTCTGCCTAGCAGACACACAGGACTTGAATCACAAACCACAAACTGGTGCTCATCACTGTACTTCCCTATTTTCACCTGTACCGGTTCTGTCAATTGGCTGGTTATTCTCCTGTTTGCGACCCCCACCACTTGTATGGTCTCTCCAGACATGGGCAGGTCTGGAACTGCAGCTGATCTGATCGTGGACCTAGTGGCTCCTGTGTCCACCAGAAAGGTCGTGGGGCACCCTGCTACTTCTGCTTCGACATAGGGTCCCCTCTGGTCCACCTCCAAGGCTGCCCCGAGGGTGCAGTCTTCTCTTTCCACTCTCTGTCCGGTTAATGGGTCCACATAATAGCACTCTTCTCCTTCTACAAACAGGGGCATCTGTCTATAGGTCTTACCCATAGTCCCTACTCGAGGAGGTTGCGGGAACTGGGCTCGGGGAGGAGCCCCCCCCCCTTTGAGCACCTTTCCCTGGTATGGCGTCACCCCTCTTGTAGGCGCGCTCTGGACCTCTTCCTCCTCTATCTCTTGCTCTCCTATCTCTACATTGTAGGGACACTCGCGTTTCCAATGCCCCACCTCGTTACACTGGTGGCACCTAGTCGTTTTCTTCAAGGCAGCTATGTCTAATCTGGGTCTAAAGGTGGAACTCTCCTCATTGCCCTTGTTCTGACTGTACTGCTTCTTTCCTCCTGTACCTGTTCCTTGCTGCTGTTGCTGCTGTCCCCCCTTTCCTGCTGCCTGCATCTGTACCACCATCAACTTTTCTTTTAGTTTCTTAGCCTTGGAGTCTATCTCATCACAGCAGTACCTGGCATACCTCAGTATTTCGTCTAGGGGTTTACTTTGCCAACAAATCGAGTGTTGCTGAATCATTAAACTAATATCCGGTCTCAGTCCCAGGACGAACTTGGACACGAATTGCCCTATGTCTTTTGGATCCATTACATCCAGGCCGCTATACTGTTTAAACGCCTTCAGCAATCTCTCGTAATATTCGTGGACTGTCTCTTTGGGTTCCTGTCTGGTTCGGTCTATTCTGACCCAATCTATGTCTTGCATTGGCACTTTCTCTTTCAGCCAAGTCATCACTCTCTCGAATTTTGCCATCACAATCTCGGACGGCCCATTAGTCTTAGCATCTCTCTCCGGCTCCGTTGTGGGCCACTCAGCGCTAACCTTGCATGCTGTCCACAGATCTCCTGGTACTACAATGTCGAACAGCGTGTTCAGATCTATCCATAGGACCTTTGAGATTTTTACAAATCTCTCGACTTGCTTGTACCACTCCACTGGGTTTTCCCGCAATTTGGGGAAGGAGGTGGTAAAAGCAGCTAAATCTCCCCTACTCCAAGGGACATGCACATAGTTCCCATTGGCGACTTCACGCAAAGGGTATGCTTCTATTCCCTGCAGCCTTCCTGGTGTCATACCAAGCATGCTTCTCCTGCCGGTCCCTTTCTTGGACCACCTCTCTTCCCACTTATCGAGTGCCCTCCATGTCCTTATTCCAGTGATCAGTTCCCTTATATGCGTTTTCAGCCCAATCGTTCTCCTCTCATCTAGGTCTCGATCTGTGTAATGTAGCCTGTGGTTACCCTGTAATGCTTTGGTTCTTGACAGGTCCACCATATATTTGCCTGCTAGTTCAACTAACTTCTCATGGATTGCTCTCGCTTTTCGAGTGATGTCCTTTGCCATATACAGTATTTCATCCTGCTCATACATTTCCATTCTTTCTAAAGGCAGGGTACCATCTATCATGTCATCCAGGTCTGACCTTAAACTGGCGACATCGAGTCTCTTAGCTTTTATCTCAGCTCGCAATATGTCTTTCGAAGGGGGCTCACTGGTCTCCCTACCATCCCAACTCCGAGCTCTACGTTTGGGCTCGGGAGAGTTAATGAGTGCTCTCCCTTGCTCCCATCTCTCCAGGTCCCATGCTCGGCCATCCGATCTTGGAAGGTGATGGAACACGGGCCTGTTACCCCCACTCTTGCTCTGCCCACTCTCTCCTGCTTCTCTCCTTGCACCATACTCCTCTCTGTTATTTTCCCTCTGGTCGCTACTCTCCCTTTGCCTAGTATCGCTCAGTATCCGATACGATCCTTCCTGGTTCCCCATATTCCCTGGGCTGCGCTCATTTCCGTCATCACAGGGACTATGGTGCGACCTCTCACAACTCCCATTCTGTTCTCGGGTGCCGGGCACACAGTGTGGACACTTAAAGCTGTTTCTGTACTCTTGCGCTCTCCTCTCCCCTTCTCTGAGTATTGGGCGCGCCACCCCTCCAATCTCGGGGCCCCCGTTTTCCAGGTCTGTTCTATCTCCACTCCGGGCCCAATGGGTGACTCCCCTACTATCCCTCTCTCTACAGTCCCACTCCGGGCTGCTCTCCCCAGCCCCGCAGTGAGTCCGAGCTCTGACGTAAGATCTTCCGGTGGATCCCCACCGAGACGAGGAAGACGGTCACCCAAGCCCTCGTCACCAGCCGACTGGACTACGGCAACGCCCTCTACGCCGGAACCACCGCCAAACTCCAGAAGAGACTCCAGCGGATCCAGAACGCCTCGGCGAGACTCATCCTCGACATCCCCCGACGCAGCCACATCTCCGGACACCTGAGAGATCTGCACTGGCTCCCGGTCAACAAGAGAATCACCTTCCGTCTCCTCACCCACGCGCACAAAGCCCTACACGACCAAGGCCCGAGCTACCTCAACAACCGGATCAACTTCTACACTCCCAAGCGCCTCCTCAGATCAACCAACCACGCCCTCGCCGCCGTCCCCCGCATCCGAAGAGAGACAACAGGAGGAAGGTCCTTCTCCTACCTGGCCGCCAAGACCTGGAACTCACTTCCCACCAATCTGCGCCTGACCCAAGACCACCTCTCCTTCAGGAAGAAGCTCAAGACTTGGCTGTTCGAGCAGTAGCGGCACCCCCCCCTCCCAGCGCCTTGAGACCCTACGGGTGAGTAGTGCGCTTTACAAATGACCTGATTGATTGATTGCTGTCCTGACTTTCCCTTTCAGCTTCTGCAGCTATGATGCTCTTATGAGCCTCCACTGCCTCATCCCACTTCTTCATGTACTCATTTAGCTCTTGAAAGGATTTTCGTCCAGTTCCCCTCAGATCCGCTGGCCATCTAGGGCCCCCAGGATCCCCTCCTGGGTCCCCTGCTGTGTGCATCGGGGTGCTCCATTCTCTTGGTATCGGCATCTGACTTGGGGAATTAATCGTATCGTTCCTCCTTGCCGTCTCTGCTCTTTCTCTGTCCTTCCGTACCCGTTCTTCCCCTCCTGCTCTCTCTTGGTCATATATTGATATTATAGGACCTATGGTAACAGGTACCTGTAGTGCATCTGGTAATCTGTAGGATGTGGCGCACTCCGTTTCCGGCGCTCTTTGTACCACAAACCTCCCGACTACCTGTTGCACCTGACTAGGCTGGGACAGCTCTTTCTTTGCCTCGGGATCCCACTCTGAACTGGGAAGCGGTCTATGCTCTCCTGCATTGCCCCCCTTTTCTCCTTCACTATGCTCGACCTCTCCCCCTGCTCTATTATACGGGGGTGGCCTGTCTGTCAATAATCTGTTTATCAGGCTGTCCTCTGTTTCGCTCTCATCATCTTCTTCTAGGGGGCTTTTATTTCCGGGCACCTCTAACACCGGGTACAGTTTATTTACTTCCATGTTATGCACTCTCCATCTTTTAGCATCCGCATCCCACCTGGCATCCTGCACTGCCCTTACCGATCGTTTCACCCTTTCTTGTCGTCTGTTCATATTCTTTTCATGCGCTGCCCTAATCCATGCATCAAGAGCTTCAAACTGGGTCGGTCTAGGCAAGGGTCTCATTGAGGTCATGACTGATTTTAATCGATGTAACACCTCTAATCTGAACGTCCCGTACTTCGGGAACGTCAGTTCCTCATTTCCTTCCGTAATCTTACTCCACTCTGATATCCAAAGGATCGTATGCAACCCAACATTCACTGCCATGTAACGAGCTGGCGTACCCTCCGGCGGGGCTTCTTCCCCCTCATACGATCCCCGCTTCTCTTTTTTGAACACCGCTCTCAGCCATTTAAAACACTTCATAATTATACGCACAATATCCAGCCTCGCTACTCTGTTTACTTCCTGATGACAATCCACCAATCCTGTCGCGGCTTTGCTAACTTGGCCTATCGCAGCGCGGTCTTTCTCCGGTCGGCCAATCACGTCGCGACACTTTCTGACGTCTTTGCTAGCTGGCCTATCACAGCGCGGTCTTTCTCCTGTCGGCCAATCACGTCGCGACACTTCCTGACGTCACTTTTCTCCACTTCGCAGCAGCACCCCTCCTTTCTCAACTCGTCTCCCGGTCATGCATGCGTCCCATTCATACACCGAAAAATGACTACTTCCGACCAAGCGGTCACTTCCCTCGACTGTACGTCCACAGTCTATATGTAATTGTCAACACAACTGACGAAATGTCTATCGTCTCTCTGATAGGTTGCTTACACACACACAGTAACCTCCGACCAGCGTCCGTTACTCACGCACTCACTCTTACGTTCCCCCTATCTCGGTCTTTCGGGTGATCAATGGTACCTCATGACCCCCTTCACACTATTTGACAATTACTCTGGGTGTCCGATACACCCGAACCACTTAAGCTCTCCTTGAACTTAAGATTTCCACCGGTTGCGCGCGCTCACAACCTGTTCCACAGTCACTCTACAGACATTCAACTCCGCCAAACATTACAACATAGATACAATACAAAAACACCGCAATCTAACACGCATGACCCCTTATACTCACTCTCGACCGATACTGCTGCTTTTTCTGTCTCACGTCATCCGGATCTTCTTCGGCGGGCGGTTCTTCCGATCATCGATTTCTAGGGGCCTTGGGGTAAGCTAACCTGGCCTAGGTCACCGTCCTCAAGAAGGCAACCATCCTCTATAGCTACCAACTGGAAGGGCGAGATTTTGATCGATACCTTAGCACTATTGATCCAAACCTCGATCTGGTCGACTGAACCTTTGTTGCCTGTCTTTGAGGAAGAAAGTGCCTCTCTCCCAAGCTAGTTCACCCAATAAAGGACCCCACTCCAAAAGATCACAGACAACTTCTAGCTTTCAAAAGTTTATTGTAAAGATATGATAAGCTGCAAATACAGGCATCTCAGAATGAGATTCACGAGATACACAGGTCCAACTACATACATGTGCTCTCTGAAAGCCCTCAGACGAGCAACGGAAATTACTAACACAAGTTCTAAGAATAATAAAGCTATCAGCATTGACGCATATCTCTCCTTCATTTAAGTTGGAGGAAAACACACAGGTTAGGCTGTCCCTACCCTGCTCTAGATGGTATCCCTACTTAACCAAATCCCAACCTAACAAAGGTGTCAGCAGTGAATGACCCCCAAGGGAAGTCACTCACTCTAAGTCTCTTGATGAAAACCTATAGTTCCCCCGTCATGACCCCTCTCTTCCTATCCATCCGCTCTCTAAAGGGTCCTCAGGAATCTGCTCTAACTCCACCCAGGGGTGCTGTCCCTAATACAAAACAGTCAACAACATTTGAGACGCCCCTCATGAGACGCCCCTCACGTGGTGTAGCTTCTGGCTTTTTCCATGCTGCTTTGTATTGGGCCTCATACGTTGGAGTTGACCTTGCTTCTCAGACTCTTCTCCGGCCCGCTGATACCCCTTAAACATTCCAGAACCCTCCTCCATGTCTGGGCCGTCTACTGAACAGACCTCTATTCATTCATTTATAATTGGATCCCCCCTTTTCCCTTGCAGACAGACATCTGCAGCCAAGAACCCAACTCTCATAGACTTCCAAAAAGGTTTCGCAACATTTCTCGGCCCAGACATGTACGTGTAAATCAATGTTAAAACATTTCAGGCCTACAGCATTTCTCATAATGATTATAGCATTCAACTTCTTCATTAATTAAAGCATGTTAATACTCTTATTCTATTATTCAGTAAACACATCTATAAATCATGGCCCATTAATGCAATAGCCAAAACATTATTTCAATCTATGTCGTGAAAAGAAACACCTTCCCCTTCCCTTCTAGCTCTGGCCCTGAGGCCTACCACATTCTGCGTTTAACCACATGCCATCTTACATTTTAGCAGCTTACACGACATGAATTCAGGAATAATCACATCTAATAAAATCATATAGTGTCACACATTTCTGTATTAGTTCCACTTCTACTTAAATCTCTACATTAGCTATACATTCAGAATATAATTGCAGATACTACTAGCACTCATGGCATTTCTCCTCATGATTTGTGCTTACTACAGGTAAGTGTGATGTACTCATACATTTAGGTCAGTTGCGCTCTCTCAGCAGTCGTGGCTAGGGTTTTTTGCCTCCGCTGTTCGGCAGTCCATCCGACAATAGGTCTGCAAAACTAGGCCAAGTACAACCCTTTCAGCACTTATCTCTCAGTGGAATCGATAATGAACAGTCATTACTGGCTTCTGAGTAAGGTTATCATGGAAGTACAACAGGCTCAAACTCATCAAACGCCCAGTAGCACAATAATGTGAGTGTCCAGCCTAGTGCCTCTCTTTAATAAAGACAAGTGCTCAAATATGCTACAAAACAAGATACTACACAGAGCAAAAGAGTAGTAGATTCCCTCTAGATGTGTGGGAGGCTACTACATCTTGTAAGGCTGCTCCCTTCTCGCTACAACACTCCTCTTCTACCTCATCCTATAGTCCCCTCATCCTAGGCCCTAGTGGCATAGTAACCAGTGCAGATGCAGAACTTCTTGTAAAAATAAGCCTCTGGTTATGATACATTAGCAGTTTATTTCAGTCTCCCACTTGGCTCTGCAGTGGCAGGCCCCGGGCCAGCTTCCCTCTCACAGTCGGTGCTCACTGCAGGAATGCTGGCCATTGCTACGCGGTTGTTGTGCTCGGATCAGCTGGATACTTTGCACAGTGATGTCTTAGAAGCAGCTGCAGCTATCTTCTGATGGTGGCCCTCTTCCGGGCTTGATTGAGTTGACAACTGGTAGACATTTTGGTTGCAGGTGGCCAAATCCTCCGACCTGGTTAGTTTTGATTTCCAGTCAATGTTGTCTCCCTAGTATTTGCCAAGAGGCAGTACTACCTCCAGACAGAGATCCCGGTGTATGTATCTGGCAGCTTTGAGACGTTTTAGGCAATTGCGGCTGTGGCCAGTTTGTTACCGCAGTTTATAGGATTCTTCTTCCGAGAATGAGAACAATTGCTTTGGATCAACCAGTGCCATAGTCATGCCAACAACAGTAACTTTTGGCACACAAACCAGTGCCACAATGCAACTCAATGTCTTTTTCAGCTAGGCAGGCCGATCGGGCACATTCGGACAAGTGCCTCAGCCTCTACCATGGGAATCGCAGCAGAATTCACGCAGGCATGCTTGTGTGTGGAGTGTCCCTGTTCATCCTCGAAGTTTGGTTGCAGGCTCCAAACTGGTAGGACATCGGTCACACTCTTTTACAAGTCACTGGTGGACATACCCCATTACCTCATGCAGGGTTGGCGTGTTCCTTACCCTCTTATTCAGGAAGGACTCTTCAGGCACTTGAAGACTAGACAGACAATTATTCCAACAGATCAGACTCCAGGTGATGCCTCTCCCCTCTGGGAGGCTGGCTGTCAGGGAGACACCATCTCTGGTAGCAGACATTTCTTGGAGTACTCCGTGCAGCGCCACCTTCTTGGTCAGTTGAAATGTGGAACTGGAACCACTGGTGGGTCAACAGCTCATATTCCTATGCAGATACAGCAGACAGGAAATATGTGTTTGCAGCCGGCACTTTTAGAACAGGTTTGGACAAGTTATCCTATTATGAGTCATTCTCAGACTGTCTTCCACACTTAGCCTTTGTCTTGAGTGATGTTCTTCACAGCAGGACCATCTCCAGATTGGTGCAACAGTGTGCACTGGACTATCACATAACAGTGACCAGGAGGAGACACAAAACACTGACCCTTGTAAAAGAAAAAACTTCACACCGTTATAACAGTAATGGCAGTCCCATTCTCAACTACTACTGTTAGGCCTGACATTCTTGCTGTGGTTTTCCCCTAACTTTTTGCCTTCAGACCTGCTGTATTTGCTGACTTCGTTTTTGCTGGCCTGAAGACTCTGCACACTTTACCACTGCTAACCAGTGCTAGAGTGCTTGTGCTCTTTCTTTAAAACATGTTAGATTGGCTTATACCTGATTGGCATATTTAATTTATCTGTAAGTCCCTAGTAAAGTGGCACTCAGTTTGCTCAGTGCATTTAAAGTAAATGCTACTAGTGGGCCTGCAGCACTGATTGTACCGCCCACTCAAGTAGCACTTTAAACATGTCTCATTGCCATAGTAGCCTGTGTGTGTACACTTTTAAACTGCCATTCCGACCCGGCAAAGTAAAGCTTTTGCCAGGCCCAAACCTTCCATTTGAATACATATAAGTCACCACTTCAGCTGGACAGCCCAAGGGCAGGGTACAATGTATTTAAAATGTAGGACATGTACTTTTAAATTGTACATGCCCTGGTAGTGAAGAACTCTCAAATTCATTTGTCACTACTGCAAGACCTACCTCTTCCATTGGATCACATTTGAGTTACCTTATTACATTTTATAATTATAATTTCTAAATGGAAGCAGGTACCAGTTCATATTTGATATCTCTGGAATTGGGGTTCACATCCAAATTTATGGTGAAGTTTAAATATTATTTTTGAGAATTCCACTTGTAGAAAGTTGGCATTTCCTTGCCTTAGCCATTTGGTGCCTGCAGCCTGTCTCTGGGTCACATGACTGGGCGGGGTTGACAGTTGAGCTTTCTGTATTCCTCCTAGATAGCCATACACTGAGGGGTGCTATGGTGTGACTGGATGGGCCATCACTGGCTGGATGGGATGGAGGGTTTGGGCACAGCCTCACTTACACTTGCATAGGCTGTGCCCTGTCTCCACACAAAGGGCTGCATACCCCCTATAGTTAGTCTAGTCAGCCTGGGCCAGGGCCGGGAAGGCAGGGCACCTGAGCACGCCAAAGGTATGCCACTAAAAGCTTCTTCCCATTTCAAAGGCACAACTGTGTTTTGACAGCCTATTGGGTTGCATGAGGAGCATGTACTTGTGGCTTCTTTCCTCTCATGGTGAGTACTGCAGTGGTTGAAAGCATTCGTACATAGAGAGGAACGACTTGTCTGTTGTCACTCTCCACCAAACATACCAATATTCTATTAGGTTTGAAGTTCAAAGTTTTCTTATCATGAAGTTTTTGACCACAAGTCACACACCATTTTTAATCTTGTAGATAGTTTGTAGCTATTGGGCTCAAGAGAGTACTTAATATGATTGCAGGTACCTACAATTACCGTGAGGTATAGTGGCTGTGCTGATGAAGGCGTGGACCTGCCGAAACGCGCCTAGATGACACAGGAAGATTGATCATTTGAGCCACTGCTGTTACATCCATATCGAGCATGAGTTGATGCAAATGTAGTGCAATGATAAAGAAAAATAATACTGAAATCACATTTGAAAGAGTATATTATATTGAAATGTATTGATGCCAGTGCATTAATTGTCGTACGGTTCATATACTCATTGTTGATATTCTTAGGGTGATAGGTATGATAGAAGGTGTGAATGTTGTGCTCAAGCCAGCATGAAAATGCACCTTTAACTATATTGTGGATTTCATAAAAACCAGAGCATTTTGTTAATAAATGAGAAACAAACTGTAGGTTTTTAAGGACATTTTATAAATTTGAATTGTTATTAAAAAGTCTTTGAATTCACCCTATAGGTTTCCCTCCTTTGAGCCCTAGAAAGCAGTTAGGGAACTAGTTTATAATACGTTAGTTGCCGGGGTTGTAGTGCACACTTGCTATTTTCCCTGCCCTTGTAACCTCCACCTTCAGCAGGGGTCCACTTGATTACACTATACAACTGTCTATAAATACTGGACATCAGACCCCAACTCTTCAATTCACTTCGGCACTTGTGGATGCTCTACCAGAAGAAGGACTACTGTGCTGCTGAAAGGAGTGCCACTCTGCTGGACTGCTACTCTGCAGCCTTCTGCCCTCTTGCCTGGGGAGGAAGAACTAGGGGCCCGATGTAGGTAAATTAGATTTACCGATTCATAAATACCGAATTTTACTGATTCGGTATTCATGAATCGGTAAATTTAATGTAGGTAATTATTCTGTAAAAAATACCGAATCGGTAGGATTCGGTATTTACCGATTCTGTAATTACCGAATCGGTATTTCTCATTGATTCCTATGGGCCTTGAAGCCCATAGGAATCAATGGCACATACCGATTCGGTAATTACAGAATCGGTAAAATTACCGATTTGCCAGGGGGGACAGGGTGTCACTTTGACACCCTGTTGCACACCTGTTTCTGGCTTGTGTGCCATGTGACACACATACATGCCCTTAGGGCATATATGTGTGCCACATGGCACAGGTGTACATGCACAGATGTGCATGTACACTAGAATTCGTTATTTACCATGCAATAGTATTACATGGTAAATAACGAATCGGTAATGGCCTGTGGCACTGTTTTCAGTGCCACCTACATCTGTATTTACCGATTCAGTAAATTTACCGATTCGGTATTTTACAGAATCAGTAAATTTACCGAATCGGTAAATATACCGATTCTGTATATTTTAAGGCCCCTACATCTCCATTAGCAAATACCGGTCGGTAACGGCCGAAATCGGCCGTTACCGACCGGTATTTGCCGAGCTACATCTGGCCCTAGACCTGCAACTTTTGAACTCAGGCTCCCAGAGTGCCTGATGGCCTCCTGATCTGAGCCCTAGGAACATAAAAGGCTCCCCAACATCCTGCAGCAGCGTGTGGACCCAGCTGGACTGAGGTGAGTTCTTGACCCTGAAGAAGGGCTCCTCAGCTCCTGGATACTTGGTTCGGCTTAGTGCTCTGTAATCAAGCTTTTTGGTTCTTCACGACTGTATATGGGCCCATTTTCACTGAAACCTTGCCGCCTGCACTGCGATTCAGAGCACAGCTTTGTCAACCCATCTCTTCACGCTCCAGCATCGGCTGCTCGCGGGTACCACCAATGCAAAGCTCAAACAATGCCCACCTGTGACACCGCTTGGCACTTCACGCTACGCGGATAGTCTTCTGCAATTCTCTCCCTGCTACGCAAGGCTGTATCCAATGTGAACGGGACTCTTGGCACAAGTTTCAGAAGGTAAAGTTTAGCAGGCCTAACCTGGTTACTGTATCCGACCTGCACTCCATCATGGTCGGCCTGAAAGTGTAACTTGGACCCGGCCCAGCATGACCAGATATCCTGAGTTGGCTCTTTGTTCTTTTTGGCACCAGGTTTGCTAAAATCTTTTAAAATTCATAACTCCGGTGCTATTGGTTGTTATTTAAGTCTTCTTCTATTTGTTAAATTCTGCTTTATTTTTACGTTATTTATACTTGCACATTGCTAAGTTAAGTCTGACTGCTCTGTGCCAAGCTTCCCGAGGATTGAGTACAGGCTGATTTGGGATTGGCTTGTGCCTCACCCTGACAAGGATTGTAGTTCCTGCTTGACCAGGGCTCACACCCCAGTCGACCAATCACCCAAATTCTCACAATTGCCATCCACCAAATGACAGTCTCCAGGCAGACTGATCAGCAGCCCTTTTCATCAGAAGATTTAATTGGATTTCTAAGGGAAAGTCTGTCTCTTCTTTCCCCGCTTCAGTGTTTGGGTCAGGGGTGGCTCCTCCGTAATGGCAGAGGAGTGTCACCACAATGCCAGCAGGTGATGAATAAAACAATAATAAAACATTCTTCTTATCATTTTATTTATTTCTAAGCTGCTTACGTCCAACAGGAGGGGCCGGGCCTTGGTAGAGAGGAGTACTGTCCACTTATAAGTGCGCATGTCAGTTTGTCCAGCTGTCTTAGACTGGCCTAATCCACATGGGTACTTATGTTTCTCCAACCCAGCTTTATTCAACAGCTGGTTTGGAGAAACCCCACAGAATCCCCAGGTACCATCTGAGCAGCAAACCAGGCTGCTCAGACCAATCCAGACGCTAGTCTCATGCTACGGGAGCAGCACCTGAATTGGGTGAGAAGACTGTGCCCCCAAGCCCATTAACTTCCAGAGGAGAAGCAGGAGCAACGATGCGGCCGGCAGCGGGAGTGAAGTGGAGCATCAGGTAAGGGATTTAAATGATTATTTATATATTTACCAACCCCTCCAATCCCCCCCAAGAATTCCAGAAATAAATTTCCACCATCTGAGAATGTATCCTTGCCTCAATCTTTTGCATTTGCACTTTCCAAGGTATCCAAAAATGGATCCCGTAGGTTTGAGTCACGCTGTTTCAACATTCAGGGTGTAGCACGTTTATCAGTGCCACACGGATAAATCTATGTGGTCTGGATCACAAGCTTGTATCCTGGGCTCATCATAATGATCAGGAATTTACATAAGTGGGTTAGTAGACTCCCACTTCATTGACATAAGTAAAAAGGCCTGGTCACGTTAGGATTTCTACTAAACACGGTCTGCTTCAACCACTGCACCACAATCATGAACCAATGCCAGAGTAGAAGCCCTCCACATTTTTCACATGCACACTTGTAGTGCCCCTCCATGTACAGGACAAGTCCAGGACCATTCTGTTAAGGACCTGGGCTCCAGCAAACAAAGGATTAGCATGGGGCTGTGCCCAAAATTCCAAAATGTGGGATACCAGATACTTGCAGCTGGGTACGCAGGACAGGGCAAATGACTGTACACCATGCAGGGGACATTCTCGTCCCAAAAGGCATGCACTGTTCAGGATCTACACTTCTCCATGGATTAATTTGATTCCGGAGCCTCTGTCCAATTTTTTCCCTTCATCCCGCCACTCGGTGCAAACAATTATTAACGCGGCGAGCCTGCATTCTTCTTCTACCTCTCCCATTCCATAGAGCTAAAAGCCAAAAATTGACCTTTTGGTTATAGTTCCACAATCCATTTGTGCTTTAGAGTCTTTGTGCTCATGTGTTTCGGCCATAGCTGTCACAGTGATCAGTGCTACTAAATCTAGGGTCACCTGGTAAACACATGCTTGGACACTGGAAGTTCAACCTAGCAGGATACACCTGAGCTCAGCTTCTCTCTACACTGCAGTAGTAATGATTTGGGCCCTTATTGATGAAGGGCTTAAGTAGCCATTGCGCCACTTTTTCGTGATGGTGCAGCAGCGTAAACAATGTGCCACACTACCCCTTATGTACAAAGGGACGCATCTAGGCAGATGTGTCACTTTGTAAAGGCCTGCGCTACATTATACCTGTGTCAGGTATAATGTATGCAGGATTGGCGTGAAAAAGCCTTGTAGAAGTGGCGCTGTGACATTTATGAGATTTCACTGCACCATTTCTATGACTTGACTGCATTACAATCCTTAGTCCTGCTTCAAGCAGGCTTAAGGAGGGACGCAGGGCTTTTCAGATGGGACTCACCCATGTGTATTGACACATTACTGAAGTTGCATCAGTTATCTAACATACTCCAGCAATGCGTTATTTATGCACACCAGATACGTCAGGATTCCTGGCGTATCTGGAAAACTTTGCGCCATGGAGCGCACTATTGTAAATACGGCGCATACATTGTGTCATAAGGATGGCGCTATGAAAAGTGGCGCATAACTGTTTTTGCCCAGCATTGCGCCATTTTTCATAAATGAGGCCCTTGACTTTGAGTGGAGATGTTTTGCCTGTCAGGAAGCGCCATCAAAGGCGATTACGTGTTTTTTGGGACGCTTTTAATTGAGAGTTAAGAATCAGAGGGAGAAACGGTGGACTTGGTAGGCCGACCTATCCCTCCAGATAGGAGTCGAACACGTTTAATTCTTTACTCCAGTAAATGCTACAACTAGAAAGCTGTTACTTTTTAACTTCAACATGGAGTGCCTGGATCAAAACTATGAATATTGCACCACCTCTCTTACCCTCTCCCACCCATAGACGTTTTAACGCATGGGCAAAGTGGGCTCTGTCCCAGGGCCACAGCCTTTCAGGGGGGTCCCAAATTGATCTGGCTCTGTTCTCCACACAGTCCTGCTCTGAAAACCTTGAATGTTTTTAACATAGATTGTTAATTCCATTTTCCTCTAATTTGTGCTTGATACGCGTAATGTGTGGGAGTCTATTACAGACATTTTGCAGAGAAATGCTGTGTTTGTTTGTCAACACCATGTAATATTGATAAAAAGTTTTTTTAGATCAAAACAGGGCCTTACCTATCAAAAATGGCACTGGGTCGCAGAACTGATTTGCAATAATATTTGTGAGCAGCTGCTATATTACAGTATTGAAAACACACATCATTATCCCGGGATAGTAGATGGAAACACATTTAGAATATGGACGAGTGTGCCTGTGCAGTGTCTGTGACCTGGCCAACGAGGGCATGAAAAATCTGAAATTGGATCGTAAATTCAAAGCCGTTCGGACTAGGGGCCCCCAAAATATGCTCTGCCCATGGCCCCCAAAATCCTTAAGATGTCTCTGCTCCCACCCCTTTCAGTGGTCCTTCCAGACTGTCCCAACACTGGAAAACTCCATCTCCCATCCTCATGACCAAACTCAACACCAGTGAAAGAAACATCAAACACACCCTCAAACCTGTTTTCTCGTGTGCTGTTTTAAAAGTCATCAAGCAAGTAACATCTTCCTTTGATTTTTATCTTTTATTGTATAAATATATTTTGTGACACACAGAGCGATTGATGCCATCTTCACATGCATTTGTGGTTTTGTTGGAGTTTATTAACGTCAATCATTGGGTTTTATTCCATCTTTTGGATACAGTAACTTGGCACACATCCACCCCCTGTTACTGGTAGGGCACAGGGCCAAGTCGGACCCACCCGGGCCCAGGCTGCCTCCTGGGTGGCAAAGCGGGGATGCCGTCACTTGGCAGGAGGGTGCTAGGGGCTTGCCTGGACGCTTTCCACCTGCTTTCCTTTGGTTTTCAGGAATCTCTGACGAGAACACTTGTGGGTGTTTAAGTTAAACTGTTTATTTACACAGGATGCTTTTTTCAACACGTCGGGGCTGGCGGATGGTTCCTCACCTGTCTTTCACCCACACTTGGCACCTTCACCCCCTTTGAAGATGCGCCGTCTCTTCACAGACTGACATATGGGCCTCAGCATGAGAGAGAGACAGCGTGGGCGCGCGCGGGAGAGAGAGGGCGCGCGCGATAGAGAGAGACAGAGAGGGAAGGAGGGAGCCCTCGTCGTAGGCTAGGACATATTAACCATGCCATTTCCTAAAAAGTCTTTGGGGAAGATTTACAAGCCCCTTACGCCACATTTGCGCTGCCGTTGCGTCACTTCTGTGATGCAGCGGCAGCGTAAACCGTGCGCCACGTTGTAATTTATTTACAACGTGACGCATCTAGGCAGATATGTCACGTTGTAAAGCACTGTGCCACATGAAACTGGCGCTAGGTTTCATGTGGGTGTTCCGTCGCAGGGTGGGCGTTCCCTCGCTGGAAAGCCCCGTAAAACTGACGCAGTGAAATCTACAAGATTTCACGGAGTCAGTTTTACGACGCTGCTGCGTCAAACTCTTACGCCTGCTTGAAGCAGGCGTAAGGAGTGACGCACCACGTTAAGTATGGGCGGCTTCTGTGCATTGCAGGAGTTGTGTCGTGCTTGTGACGCGACTCCAGCAATGCACCGCCCGTACGCCATAAGATGCGTCACGCATCTGCCCCTCCTTGCACCAGGGTGTGCCGCATTGTAAATGCGACGCATCCGTGGTGGTGCAAGCGGGGGATTACGTGACGCATCTGTTCTGGTGCATCCTTGCTGATTTGCAGAGATGCGCCAGAAGTTGTAAATCTGTCCCTCTGTCTTTTCGTTCGTGAGAGGCACTTTTTTAACCCCTGGCCTTTATGACCACTTCCTGTGTGGGTCGGATTGAACTGAGGCTTGTTTTCCACCATCTTGTCGATTTTTCCTGTCTGTCCACAAAGATGCTCTGTTCCCGATGGTGCCAGCAGCAGGTGCCCCTGGACATCACAGGAGCTATGGGTCTTGTCGGATGTTCCTGTCTGTCCACAAAATGCTCTGTACCCGATGGAGCCAGCAGCAGGTGCCCCTGGACACCACAGGAGCTATGGGTCAGGGGACAAAGCTTTCAGTGCTTGGTGTCCACCGAAAAGAAACTCTTTAACTCCGGCATTCACAATACCAAATATGTGTCTTGCTTTTATCCAGGGGTCGAGCCGGGGTACCACGCGGGTGGACGGCGTCCCCCCACTTATTTTACCGGGTGGACGCCCCCCCCCCCCTGCCAAACAGCTGGACTTCACTCTTTGCCCTCTCTGGGACGAGATCGGAGCTCACAGGACGCTGCACGCGAGCAGGCTTTGCAGATGCAATCGCATCTAAGGGGTGAGCGAGGGGAGGCAATGAGCCCGATGGTACAAGCCACCTTTTGTGACGTCACTTCCTGTCATGACGTCACTTCCGGTGACATCGTCCCCACACTTCTTTTTTTACGACTTGAGCCCTGTTTTTATCAAATGAATTAATTTCTTCAAATATGGCTGCTGCCAGGGAGAAGATGCTTGGCTCGCTTCCAGGAAATCTGGTTTCCCAGCTTCCTGGATTGAAATACTTATGTGATCCTGGACAATTCCGTTTTCTTGCCCATGCTGCTGCTTCCTTATCTGGCACAACTTAGTGCTTGGAAACTGGCGAAAGAAAATAAAGCACTATATATTAGATTAACAATGCAATCCTTATGACTTTTGTATAGGGAGCAGATACTACCACGCTTCACTAACGTACACACCATAAGTATCTTACGGGCAGCAGCTGTACAAGATTCTCTCACACATACAAGCAGGTGCACCTCATACAGCAGCAGTGTCCACCACACAATGAGGCACAGTAAACAAGT
The DNA here is from genome assembly GCF_964261635.1 of Lissotriton helveticus. Lineage (NCBI taxonomy): Eukaryota > Metazoa > Chordata > Amphibia > Caudata > Salamandridae > Lissotriton > Lissotriton helveticus. The sequence goes on from NC_136072.1 coordinate 84,748,948, forward strand.
ACAGCATATGCAGCAGCAGAACAAGTTTACATCACATCACAGGACTGTTATTGGAAAGGCAGCAGTGAGGTAAGCAGTGGCGGCCGTCACAATTACGAGCGGTGCGGCGGGTGGGGTGGGTGGCAAGTCAACAGACAATGGGGTAGGTGAAATTATTTATTTATTTATAAAGTTTTATATAGCTCTAGCTAGACCCGTGGGCATCAGAGCGCTTTACATACACAAAGGAAATAAAAAATTGCACTACATTGCAGGACATGATGATGCATAAAGATATAAGAAAAGACATCGTACTTATGTATACAGTGAAGGGGAGAAGACGCAAGTAGTTGAAACAGTCAGATAACCATCATCCTTGAAGGTCAGAGTGGGAGGGGAGTCCATTAGGTTTTTGATGCCTAGGTTGGTTGACTTGGTCAGTAAAGTATTGGTTAAGGAGCAGGAGTTTCAGGTCCTTTTTGAAGCAAGAAAAGGAGGGGTTGCATCTGAGGGCAAAATTAAATTCCAAAAATTAATAAAACCACTTACCTTGCGCTCAACGCGTCGTTGACTCAGCAATGCGGTGAGCACAAAGTAAGTGGTTTTATTTATTATTTTATTTAATGTTACCTACCCTTTCGACTTCCCCTCCACCCTGCCCCACCGCTCTTACCTGTGCCGGCCGACACTGGAGGTAAGATTCTCTTTGTGCACAGAATAGTTACTGAGCATTATTGGTCATCTGTGAGTTCTCATGTTGTTGACATAAAAGTGCAGGAACTGAATGTAAAGCCAAGGGTGTCAAAACAAATTTTGGGGTGATGATAAAAGCAGCAGCAAAGAAGATTGAGCTACAACTGTATCATGCACACCTTACAGATAAGGCCTCACCTGAAGAACTGTCTTGTTCTGAGGCTCTTACCTGGAGGCCTGTATACAGTTACAATGGCTCATCAGTGGTAGAACCTCCTATCGGTGTATTGTTTTTAGTTCTCATTGCCTTACCTGGAGTATTCCCACAATCTTTAATTCATCACTATCACCACTGTGTTTCAAATTGGGAGATGTTACTTCTTGGAATAAATACTTTGAAGACATAAGTATTGCATTTGGTGTGCCTGTTATGGTGTGCATGGCTGCTGTGCGAGATCTGGATTGTGGTACTACACAACATACACCAGTTCCCTGCGCCCATCGGGTAGCCAAACTCTGCTAGTCATGGTCCTTGGACAGGCCCTGTGGACATACCATCGTGTGGTGCCCCCCCCCCTTTGGGTGTGGCTAGCAGCGTTGCCTGTTGGGCCTTTCTCATCCCATGCGCATTGGAGGTGCTGCACTCAACCCACCATGGACAGCCCACACATGCATAGCCTTACTGCTTACTACAGATCAGAGCACAAATGTCTTATCCACTTTGCAAAATGAACTGCTCGACATCACACTGAAGCAGGATTACCAGCGCGAGATAATATAAACTGTGCAAACCACCAACTCCATCTCTTTCCCACAGTCACTCTACCTCCAGGGTCTGCACACTCGACACACCTTCTTGTGGAAAGGCCCAACATTGTCACCAACCCCAGTGCTTCAAAGAATTGATCCATTACCTGAGCTAAACAACAAATGCTATCAAAGTACAATCTGTCAGAGCAGAGACTAAACTTGATTCAGCTGGAATCATGTACAACTTTTATTGCTGAGCCTCCAAATCTCTATTTTAGCACAGGATAAAACATCCTCCCCCTAGATAAAACTTAAAGAAATAGTGCAGAGGCGAGTCTTTATCCATAAACATCTCCTTAAAGCAAACTGATTAACTCAAATGCCTCCTAATTCCATTGCCTCACTGTGGAAATTACAAACACAACACATAAACCACTGATGCTGAACATTTTATACCACCCACCTGGCAGAAACAAATGTATGGATGGTTTCCTTGATTGTAGCACTTACTTATTTGGGATCATATCTTTTGGGGGATTTCAGCCTCACTGGAAAAAGGAAGAGTAAGTTCATCTATTTAAAAAAAAAAAAATTTACCATCTGAGACAGGAGGAGGAGGGATCTTGATGGGCCAGAAGTCTAGAAAAAGGATAGCTTTGTGAGCCTACTACTTCCTGTACAGATATAGAGGGGTCTGTGAGGGGCTACGACATGACTAGGGAGCACAGCTTTGCGCCAAACACTGTTTGAGAGCCGCCCTCACCCTTTGCCCATGAGCGGCCTGTGCAGGTAAGAGCAATGAGGGGGTGAGACGGGGTGGGGAGATTCGACAGACAATGACGAGAGAACATTATCAATTTTTAATTGTTCCTCATCGTCGTCTGTTGAGTCCCCCCAAACCCGCCTCACCGCTCTTACCTGCACGAGCTGCTCCTGGCTCTGCCAAAACTCTAGCAAAGGTTGGTGAGGCTCCCAAAACGCTAGTAAAGGTTGGTGAGGCTTCCAAAACGCTAGTAAAGGTTGGTGAGGCTGCCACTGATGTTAGGAGGAGGTTGCAAACCCCAAGATGGATAGCAGCTGTGCACTTGTCGAAAGGTAGGGCCGAATTCGACCAAGAACCCTTCAGTATTTGCCCGGCGTTAGCCGCCTCTCATACCATTCGAGATTACCAAACAAAGAGGCAGGCGCTGGAGACAGAAGGCAGGAAACAGGAGTTTATTCCGACGGAGCAGAACACGTCAAATCAGACAACAGGGTATCTTCTCGAGGTGCTCTAAACGCATCCTTGAGGCCTGGCCTCTTATACACAGGTTTATTGCTTTATTAATTAAAACACATTCTTGTCAATACTTTGATGTACGGAAAGGCATCCTCGGAAACTCCGCTCCAAACCCGTTCCCACACATATTTACAGTAAAAAAGTCCCCACCCCGATCTCAGTAGGTGATGACTATCGCGCAGCTGGATATCCCGCCGGCTCCCGGAATGTGTGCGGCTGATCGGATCTCATGGGGTGGGGGCTTTTATCAGTCATAGATTCTTTGAAGAGGGACAGCTTCTTACCGTAAGGGGCAATAAACTGTATCCGCAGGGCTAGGTGATGGCCTGGGATCGGGCGGGACAATCGGGCACAGAGGAAGGGGGTTCATCAAAGGATGCGTGATCATTAAAGGGACGGAGGTAGGTGTTAGTCGGGTACGGGATGTGGCTCCGAGGCAGGGCCGCGCTGAAGGGGTGGTTTATGGCCCAAGCATGTGAGAACGTGGGCTGTCAGCGTGTGGGGGATGCTGGCGGGGTCAGAGAGGGAGAGAGAGAGACGCGCTGACTATCGGCAGTGGGCAGAGAGGCCATGGCGTTCAAAATGGCTGCTACTTACGCGCACATTTGAGCTAAAAGGGGACAAGATGGCGCCGATAATGTTTACGTCGCAATCTAGATTTTAACAGTCCTCCCTTTTCAACATATCTAGCCAGCTTGTCAATTTATGTCTATCCCCATCATATTACGGATTTCTACATCATACAAAGCTTTCATGCGTTCAGCTTCAAAGTTCGGAGTCTTAGGGCAAACACAGTTAGCAAATAGTGAACACAGAGGTGGCAAGCATTGAATACCCAGGCAGAGTCCGCATATTACGACGATTGGTATCAGTACAATCATGAGCAACCTCCATCCCCAGTCCTTTACAGCACTCCAGAACCAACTCCCGAGCGACCATCCTTCTTGTTCCTGATGAACTTCTGAGGAGAGTCTGTGGAGGTGTTCGATGGCCTTGTAAACGGAGGGTGAATTGTCTGGTATGTAGGTACAACAGCTGGACCCGATGATACGACATGCTCCTCCACGGTCCGCCAGAACCACATCTAGAACAAGGCGGTTTTGAAGAGCCACCAGACGGACCGCCTGAAGCTCGGCTGTATTGTTTGTGAGGATACCAGCTGTAATGTTCATCGTTGTCTCGACTGCCTGGGATAAATGCCGAATGGCTCGACTGTTCGCCATCGGACCCCAAAGTGGAACAAGTCCTTTCATTGCATCCAAGAATTGTGCTCCAGTGGAGTCGGCCTGCTCGATGTCCTTTGCTCGTCTCTGTCGGTGATGGTTTGCCGGAGCCACATAGGTTGGAGGAAGGATGAAGGCTATGTAGCAGGTACCTCCCCAGCCCTTTTGGAGCCAGGTGTAGGCTTGTGTACCACAGACGAAGTACATGTTTGGAGAGGTGACAAAAGAGGGTGGGTCGGTTGAGTACAAAGTTCTGGTGATGCGGCAAGTGCTGTGGCCCACCATTTGTGTCCCATGGCCTGTGATGCATACGAGGCCCGAGACATTGACGACAGATAGGGCCACAGTCAGGGTGGCAGCTATTCGTTTCCGGAGGTAGGAGAAGGTGGGTCTGGCTGGATTGTTGAATATTTGTATCTCCACCATTTCTTTAGCGGGGATGTCCATGTGAACAGAGGCATTGGAGGATAGAGGGCAAAAAGGAGCAGCAGCTCTCCCGGTTTTGTTCAGCCAGACTCCATGATAAAAGTGTGACATAGTTTCGCTGGAAGTGGCATTGTCTCTGTAGCTCTCTTGCAAGAGGATCAGCCAGGCAAGGCAGGAGCCATGAACAGAGAAAGGTGAAGGGATGAAGGGGATGGAATGTCCGGTGGCATGTGGTATCAACCCACAGATCCAGCAATTCGTGGCATTTGCAGCAAGGTTGTGTTGGTGCAGCAACTGTACGAAGGAGTTGTTCCAGAACTCCTTACGCCTTTCTTGGATTTGAGGTGAAAGAGAGACCAGGTAGTGTTCTTTCATGGTGGTAGGCTGTGCAGTCGTTAGAAATGTCTTATGAGCCGGTGCGTTCTCTTCCACGATCCAGAAGGTAGTCATGAGGAGGAGGCAAAAGAGAAGAGTGATAAGAAGAGCAATAGTCTTTGAGCTGTGCAAACTGTCAGTTTTCGGGTTCCTGTAGCGGGTCTTCGGATGTCCGGTTGCTTCCATCATCTTCGTATCGGGCGCTTCCATCATCTTCAAGGTGCTCGGTAGTGGGCAGAACCACAGACTTCGTTTGGTTTCTCTCCTGGCAGCCTTTGTAGTGTTAGGCCGCCGCTCTGAGAATGATAACTTAGTCAGTGGTCTACTTAACCGAAGCTCCCTCCTTTCCTCGCAGGCTATACCCTTCTCTGGATGGCACAGTGGGATCAGGGAATTTCGCCAATTCGAGTGTCTCTGTTTCAGGGTAGCAGCTCAGGGATGGTCGGTCTTTGTTCAGGAGCTCATACTGGGTGCTCACGTCTTCGGTCAACGTCAGGGCCGGAGAGATTTTCTTGCAATGATGTGCATGCAGCCAATTTCGATTCCCCTCCACTCGAAGAGCTGTTCGGGTGGTGATCAAGACTTGCCAGGGGCCCGTCCAGCGGGGTTCCAGACTCTTCTCCCGCTGGAAGTTCCGAATCAGGACGAAATCTCCAGGCTGGATGGTATGTCCGGGGCCCCTGGAAGCATCGGGGATGGCCTGCAGCACCTGATGATGAATAACAGACAGTGTTTTAGTTAGGTTATACAGGTAGTCAGACATTAGGACGTCTGGGACGTCGTGAATAGATGTCGGTTTGGGTGCGGACCAGATACTCATGGGCCGGCCGAAAACGACCTCGTAAGGGGTCAAGTGGTGTTTGGTGGGGGTGGAACGCATTGACAGCAATGCTAGGGGGAGAGCGTCTGGCCATTTAAGTCCTGTGGTAGCCACTATTTTCGCCAGTTTTAGTTTCAATGTGGCATTGTGCCGCTCGACCAGTCCAGCAGATTGGGGGTGAAAAACTGCGTGGAATTTCTGTCGTACCCCCAGTCCTTTCAGGATGAGCTGGATAACCTCGGCTACAAAATGGGGGCCATTGTCACTCCATAAAATACGGCAAAGGCCGTAGCGAGGGAAGAACTCTTTCAGTAGTACTTTTGCAGTGGCAATAGCAGTGGTGTCACGCGTCGGGTAGGCTTCCACCCATTTGCTAAAAGCGCACACAACAACAAGTACATACTTCAGTCCTTGACATCTCTCTAACTGGATATAGTCCATCTGTAGGACCTCAAATGGATGGTTGGGGACCCCAAACCCTCCCCGGGGTACGACAGTTCCTTTCCCAGGGTTGTGTTGCAGGCAGACTAGACATTGCTGGACTAATCGTTTGGCTGAGTCTGTAATTCTATCGTTATGCCAAACTCGGGAGACAAGTTCGGCCATAGGGGCAGATCCTATGTGTGCAGGGGAATGGGCCATCGTCAGTATGGGGATCAGGTACGAGTTGGGTAGCAACCATTTGTTCGTGTCTTTTGTCCGCCAGCAGCCTTCATCATCTTTTAATCCCACCCGTGCCCATTCAGTCAATTCTTGTGGTGAGCTGGCCATTTAGATGTCCCTAATAGTTTTCCTAGCGTCCGTCCATTTTTCTGCTTGTGACCTAGTCACGTACATGCGAGTCGTCGTCCTGTTCTTGGCTGTGGTTCGGGCAGTGATGTCGGCCAGTGCATTTCCCTGTCCAATGATGTCTGTCACCTTTTTGTGTGCATTGCATTTGATTACGGCAAGTCGTTTGGGGAGGAGAACCGCTTCAGTCAGAGCGGAGACTAGATCTCCGTGCAGGATGGGCGTGCCATGAGATGTCAGAAATCCCCTCTCCTTCCATAAGAGCCCAAAATGATGAACCACCCCGAAGGCATACTGGCTGTCCGTGTAAATGTTTGCTGTCGTCCCCTTTGCTAGGATACATGCTCGTGTGAGGGCAATCAGTTCTGCTGCCTGGGCGGATCGTTGCGTGATGCGGGCGGTTTCAACTACAGTTCGGGCTGTGGTAACTGCATAGGCAGCTGAGGTGGTGCCGTCGGGGAGTTTAATGCAAGAGCCGTCTACCCATAGCTCTCCGTCAGGGTTTGGGAAGGCAGTGTCTCGAAGGTCAACTCTACTCCTAGTCTGTTCATCCGTTAGGGTCACACAGTCATGTATTGGGGGCACATCGGGATCGTTTTCAGGCAGAGGCAGCAAGGTGGCTGGGTTCAGTGTGGTGCATCGTTTCAGCGTGATGTGAGGTGCGAGCAGTGTCAGTTTGTACCCAGTCAGTCGCGCGCTGGTCAGGTGTTGTGTCTTGGTCTGGTTTAGGAGGGTGTCAACAGCATGAGGCACTAGTACCGTGAGGGAATTCGAGAGTACGATTCCTTCACTTTGTCGGATAGAGACAGCAACAGCGGCTACTGCTCGAAGGCAGGCAGGCAAATCTCTTGCTACAGGGTCAAGAGTGGCAGAGAAATAGGCACATGGTCGTTGTTTGGGGCCAATGGACTGAGTCAGGACAGACAAAGCGTATCCCTGCCATTCGTGAGTGTAGAGAGAGAAGGGCTTTGTATAATCAGGGGTTCCTAGGACGGGCGCTGAACAAAGGGCGTCTCGTAGTTCCTTGAAGGAGGATTGACATTCAGGGGTCCAAGGGAGCGGGAAGGGGACATCTTTAGCCAGTAGGGAAAGTAGTGGTTTCACAATGAGGCTGAAATTTGGCAACCATTGTCGGCAGAAGGAGGTGAGGCCTACCAAAGAGCGGACTTCCTTCGGGGTTTTAGGGATAGGGGTCTCTAGAATAGCCTGTATTCGATCGGGTGTGAGCTTTCTCCCGTCTTTGGACAAGAGGTGGCCTAGGTAAGTGACTTGAGGTTGGCAGAATTGCAACTTCTTCTTGGAGACCTTGTGGCCATTTTCCGCGAGGAAGTGCAGGAGTTGGATGGTGGCTGTGACTGCAAGTGGAGTGGTGTCGGCCGCCAAAAGGATATCATCGACGTACTGTATCAACACCACTCCATCCGGCAATTGGACTGCATCCAGCTGTCTCTTGAGGGCCTGGCTGTAGATGCTTGGACTTTCAGTGTAGCCCTGGGGTGCTCTGCAAAATCTGTATGAGCGGGATTTTAAAGTGAAGCCGAAAAGGTAGCGGCTGTCCGAGTGAATGGGGATGGAGAAGAATGCGTTTTTGAGGTCGATTACCGTGAAGGTGGTGGCAGTGGAAGGAATCAGGGTCAGAATGGTGGTGATGTCTGAGACTACAGGGTACTGGGGTACAACCACTTTGTTGACTTCTCGTAGGTCGATGATGAAGCTGTACGCTTTTTCATCTCCCTCACCCTGCTTCTTCACAATGGGTAGGATAGGGCTGTTGCAAACATTGCTAACTACTTCTTCTACCACTCCTGCCTCTATCAGGGACTGGATGATTTTTACCAACGCCTTCTCGCCTTCGGGCGATATCCGATACTGTGGGAGTTTGGGGAGTACTGCGTCCTGTCGAACAGTTATGTGTACCGGGTCTATCATCATGCGTCCTACGTCCGAGTCAGCCTTTGCCCATAGGTACAGAGGTAGGGTGTCGAGTAAGGACAAGTCAGTGTCAGTGATAGAAAACATGCGTTGTGTGCGACAAGATCTGAGCAGTGTTGGGTTGTCGTACAGAATGACTCGAACTCCGTCTTGTGAACACCTAATAGTAGCTCGAAAATGTTTCAATAAGTCAAGTCCCATAATGGCGTCGGGGGTGTTGGAGGAGAGCAAAAACGTAGTGTCAGTGGTGTTATTGTCCAAGTTAAGAGATCGGTGTGGACAAGGGATTAGTGGAGGGCGTTCCATCAAAACCTATTGATGTCACATGTGAGCCAGACAAGGGTGCTCTGGGAATCAATCGTTTAGACAACGCACTACGTGTTGCACCAGTATCTACCAGAAATGGAGACTTCGTACCTAGGACCTTAGCGGTGACATAAGGGCCTTGCTGGTCAACATAGAGCTCGACTGGATCCCTTCCTTGCCCTTGGCAGTCCTATGCAAAGTCGTGGGCATTGTCGCAGTCAGACTGTTGGCACTGATTCTGTCGGGGACGGTCAAACGTGTTCGGTCTACCAGGTCTGTCATTGTTGGTGTCGCTTGTGTGCCCTCGTCCCTGTCCTCTACTTCTCGGCCCGCCCGCTACGTCTCTCGTGTCTTTATTTCTGAGTGCTTCTTGCAGAACTGGACATTGAGACTTCCAGTGGCCAAATCTTTTGCAAAACGCACACTGGTCCTCATCGAGGTCTGTTCGTGGAGCGCCGGGTGCGGGTGTGCGGTCTCTAGGGGGTGGATTTCTAGGAGCATTCGACTGGTAGTTTCCTCTATACTGTTCCCTTCCTATAGTCACCCCTTGCAACTGAGCAATCATCACCCTCTCTTTCAAGTCCTTTTTCTTCTTCTCAGTCGCTTGATCGTACTCGTTCTTTTGTCGCTCATAGTATTGAGCCATCTGAAGGATAGCTGCGGGCTTGGAGGCCGCCCAACTACTCTCGCTAGTCTGTAGTTTCTGCGAGACTTCTGGTGTCAGGCCTCTCACATAGTTCTGGACAAGTGATGTCCGGTCGCAGTGGTCATGTCCTGGCCGCTGTAATCGGAGAACACCGTTTCAAACCGGGAGAAGTATTCTGATACGTCTTCCTGGGGTTTCTGGCGACAGACCATTACTATCGACCAGTCCACCTTCCTTTCTGGAACTAGGGTTTTTAATTTTTGCACAATCTTATCTGGTAAGTCTAGAATGGCCTTCAAAGGTTTCTGTCCCGGCTCCCGTTGTTTGTCAACATTACCGAGTTGTATCCAGGTATGTCCGAACAGCTCAAGGTGGTCGACTTTCCGGATTTGCTTCCACACATCAGCTGGCAGACATAGCCCGAAAAACAAACGATATCCGCTAGGGTCATAATCGTTGAACCCAGAGCGGTGGCTAATTCTGTATAGAAGGCTGTGGGGTTCTTTCGCAGATCAGGCAAGGACTTTCGGAAAGTCAGGATGTCTTGCCGATCCCATGGTTGGTAAACCCAGTTGTAAACTACCCTCCCTCTCGCATCTTGGTGGTTAATATCGTCGTGTGTTCCCTGTCCTCGTGGGGGAACCCAATAGGGAGCGGCCTCCTTTATGGGCATCGTCGTGTCAATTTTTTCTACTCCGGCCTCAGTTACTGCAGGAGTCGTGGTGTTAGTCTCTGGTTTCTGTTCCGTGAGGTGGCGGAAAACTTCAAGCGTACGCGTGAAGAGGTTCGTCACATCACACTCGTCCCCATCTCCGACATCAACTTTTCTATACAGAGTCGTTAGGTTTTCAGGGCCTTTTCCTTGGTAGCGGTCTTCGTAGGCATTAAGGGTATGGTAACAAAGGCGTACGACAAAGTGTCACCTGTGGCTATTGGCATATGTATGGCACATATCCGTTATATAATCCTCACTTTCCTTTCGCACCACCAGTGTCTTTACAATCTTATCGATCCCGGCTCATTCATCCTTACTTAATCTATTCGATCTCGCAGGGTCTTTCCTCCCAGCTTCGGGATCATCTGAAGTCGCTGCTCGTGCTGCGCTGGGTACGAGGGGTTCGATCGGCGCAGAGGCCATGGGGACCGAGGCTCCGGCACTACTCTCGCCTGTCGGTGGGGGTTGCGGGTGCTGCGCTAAGGGTTGGGAAGGGGCGTATGGAGGGGGCATGTAGATGATCGGGGGACCTAATAGTAAATCATCGTTCGTTCGCTGTTTCGAAGGTAGCTCGGGGTAAAGTGTAGAGGGTGTCCTGACGGGACACTGGCCTGATGATTCGGAATCTTGTTTTAGCTTGGTTTCCTCTCTTTCTTTTATTTCTTCCTTTAATTTGTTAGCGGCCAGGTGAGCTGCCTTGCGTAATTCCTTTTCTAACCTGACCTCATTTCTCTTCTTTCGCTGTTCTGTTTCTTTGCGCCACATGCCGAAGCTATCGAGCATAGTGGGTGTTGTCTTATTGTTATAAAGGGCTGTTTCCAGCGCGTTTATTTTGTCGTTATCAAAGGATCCTATCAGTGGCCACTGACTTCCCCGATCCTTTCTCGTGTATTTATGCCACAGCTTACTATAAGCCACGGTGACTAGTCCATATTTAGTAAACATGTCCTTATTAGGGGTGCCCTCCAGTGGAGCCGGATGGTTCACCTCTAATAAGCGGTCCGGGCTGAACCAACTACCAACAAACGGGACAAAAATAGGCATGACGGGTTACAAAGGGGACAAAAGTCTGCACTACCTATCCTTCACTATTCACAAGGACTAAACAGAGTATTGCGACTCTGTGCTTATTTGTAAATAGAGAATAACCCAAAGAGAACCAATTCCGAACGATCAATGTTCGGACAAACAATCAATCAAATGAGGGATAAAAATGGCACGACGTATTACAACGGGGGCAAAAGCCTGCGTTACCTATCCTTCACTATTCACAAGGACTAAACAGAGTATTGCGACTCTGTGCTTATTTATAAATAGAGAATGATCCAAAGAGAACCAATTCCAAAACAGTAAATGCTTGGATAACAATCAATCAAATGGAGAGGGAAGTAGGCACGACGGATTACAAAGGGGGCAAAGGCCTGCGTTACCTACCCTTCACTATCTGCAAAGACTAAACAGAGTATGGCGACTCTGTGCTTGTTTGCAAATAGAGAATCTCTCAGAAACAATCAAATGAGTAATACTAGTATTTTCAAACAATCAAACAATCAATTTGCAATTCGTCGTGTTACACGACCTTACCCGGACCGCATGGACAGTTTCTCGTCTTCCGCTTCCAGCGCCTGATCGTCCTCTGTTCTCCGTAATTGCTGTGGCACTCCTGATGGTTCCCAGTCAGGACCGTAGATCACTCGAGAGAGGTCTGCTCGGAACCGGTGAAGTTCGGATGATCGGCTGCCAGACGAGGGTCTATCGGGCAGGAGCTCTTCCCGATCGTTGCAGTCGTTCACTCTGTCGTTGGGACCTCTCCCACTGGATCCACGCGTCGCTGATGGGCCCCACGTTTGGGACGCCAATTGTCGAAAGGTAGGGCCGAATTCGACCAAGAACCCTTCAGTATTTGCCCGGCGTTAGCCGCCTCTCATACCATTCGAGATTACCAAACAAAGAGGCAGGCGCTGGAGACAGAAGGCAGGAAACAGGAGTTTATTCCGACGGAGCAGAACACGTCAAATCAGACAACAGGGTATCTTCTCGAGGTGGTCTAAACGTATCCTTGAGGCCTGGCCTCTTATACACAGGTTTATTGCTTTATTACATAAAACACATTCTTGTCAATACTTTGATGTACGGAAAGGCATCCTCGGAATCTCTGCTCCAAACCCGTTCCCACACATATTTACAGTAAAAAAGTCCCCACCCCGATCTCAGTAGGTGATGACTATCGCGCAGCTGGATATCCCGTCGGCTCCCGGAATGTGTGCGGCTGATCGGATCTCATGGGGTGGGGGCTTTTATCAGTCATAGAATCTTTGAAGAGGGACAGCTTCCTACTGTAAGGGGCAATAAACTGTATACGCAGGGCTAGGTGATGGCCTGGGATCGGGCGGGACAATCGGGCACAGAGGAAGGGGGTTCATCAAAGGATGCGTGATCATTAAAGGGACGGAGGGAGGTGTTAGTCGGGTACTGGATGCGGAGGGAGGTGTTAGTCGGGTACTGGATGTGGCTCCGAGGCAGGGCCGCGCTGAAGGGGTGGTTTATGGCCCAAGCATGTGAGAACGTGGGCTGTCAGCGCGCGGGGGATGCTGGCTGGGTCAGAGAGGGAGAGAGAGAGACGCGCTGGCTATCGGCAGTGGGCAGATAGGCCATGGCGTTCAAAATGGCTGCTACTTACGCGCACATTTGAGCTAAAAGGGGACAAGATGGCGCCGATAATGTTTACGTCGCAATCTAGATTTTAACACACTCACTTCACAAATGAACCGTAAGCAAGCTCTGTGCAGAGGTTTCCGGCTTACTTTGTGGTCCTCTGCATATCATCAGCTCTTCAGGGGATGATTTAGAGAAGAGAGCCTTTTTTGTGCAGCACACAATTGCAGCGTTTGACTAGGCAGGATGGGAAGTCCACAATTTCTTCATATTGGACAACCACCTCATATAACATTGCACCTTCTACACCCACAATAAGGCCCTAAACTGGATCTGATTGTCATAAAGAAACACAACAAACACAGTGGAATTGGCCTAAAAAATATGAACACAAGTATGACAGAGGTGGAAGCCACAACAGTGATTCTGCCACTCTTAAATATCAGGTAAAACAACAAAAAACTGAAAGCAAGGCTATGGCCGCAAAATTGGACGATTACAAAGGCCGCTCGAGGCGCAATAATGTCAGAATTCTTGGTGTGCCGGAGGGGACAGCAATGGACCTATTAGTGGAGGACCTCATCAAGAAACACCTCCAGACGCGAGGCATATCCCACTACTTCTCAGTGGTAAGGGCCCACTGCGTCCCAGGCGGCAGACCTAGACTGGGGCCCCCCCAGGTCCATACTGGCCCACATCTTCAACTTTCGGGACGGCGACCTCATTCTCCAGATGGCCCGTGCGGCCCCACCAGTACGCTTTGAGCATAGCACTATCACCTTCTCGGACTACACCGCAGCGGTAGCGAAACAAAGGCGCAGCTTTTTGACATAAAAAAGAACGGAGGAACCGCGAAATTAAATACTCTATGTTATTTCCTGCAAAACTGAGAGTGGAAGCAGAGGGAAAGATATGGTTCTTCATGATGCCAAAGGAGGCCCAAGAATGGCTCGAGGGATGGGCCGGGTCACGAATCCAGAGAAGACCGGGAAAAAACAGAACAGACAACTGCCAGAGGCGGCGCCATAAGGAATAGCAGAGACAGCGTCAGCAAATGGGGAAGCGGGCCTGAGAGGTTCGGAGTGATGGCCCCCCTTCAAAAGACAGAGGAATGCAGTGTGAACTCACAGACACACTGATCTTCCCCGCAAGTAGAGGCAGTACTGGACTGTGAAATGGATGTATGACGTTACAACGCACACTTTTACAATGCATACCTTTACAACGCATTTTTTACAACGCAACATCCATTACAACGCATTCCATTACAACGCATGCCATTACAACGAAGTTTTAAAAACTACATTTACAACGCATTCCATTACAATGCATAATACCTTTACAACGCATACCCTTACAATGCATAACATTACATTGCATGTTTGGTAAGTATTGGATAGTGTAGGGGTAAAAATTACTATTCTAACTCCAGGGGGTGCAACAGTAAGGTAAGTGTTGGATAGTGTAGGAGTAAAAATTACTATTCTAACTCCAGGGGGTGCAACAGTAGGGTAAGTGCTGGATAGTGTAGGGGTAAAAATTACTATTCTAACTCCAGGGTGTGCAACAGTAGGGTAAGTGTTGGATGGTAATGTTATGCGTTGTAATGGTATGCGTTGTAATGACTGCGTTGTAATGACTGCATTGTAATGACATGCGTTGTAGTGGTGTGCGTTGTAGTGTCATGCGTTGTAATTGCATGCGTTGTAATGGATGTTGCGTTGTAAAAGTTTCATTGTAATGGCAGTGCGCTGTAAAAGTTGCGTTGTAAAGGTTGTTTCCCCTGTGGGATGTATGAAAATAGGTGCCACACTTCAAGAGCAACGATCACCACTTAGCCGATCATGAAACCTGACATTGCTTAAGAAATGGCAAGAGACAATCATCGGACTAATGTACAGTTTTAATGAATCTGCTGTTTCTGCACCTCTAGTTAACTGTATCGTCTACTGTGTTATCGCCAATTTACTACGCTATAGACTAGGGGATGGACAAGTGGGATACTGGAAATGCTCCCCCCCACAGAAGTACCGGGAATAGGTAATAGGCACTCTGCACTGTCGGGGAGGTGGGGAGTTTTAAATCCGTCATGCAGGGAGGCAGGGAGGGGAGCTGGGTGGTAGGGTTACATAGTTATTGTTTAATTTATTTCGATTGCTCAAAATTGTTCATGCTACGACTTGATAGCTTCCACAAAATTCCACAACTTCGGTATCCTTTCCAGTTTCCTCGTGTAGAGTATTCATATGACACAGACGTTCGCACAGGCTGCTCGCACCACGCTCGCCCCCATGGTATACCCTCCGGGCAGTCCACACCTATCACTTATCTCATGGAACGTGAATGCCCTCAGGGTCAAATTAAAGAGGGGACTTATCCTTCAGTTTCTTAACCACATCGCTGCGACAGCTATTCCGCCGCAGCGCTAAGGGGGCGGGGCGGCCACGCAGCGGCCGTATGCTGATGACGGAACCGCTCCGTCACCAGTCGCGGTTGGGCTGTGCTCATGATGGAGCGGTTCCGTCATGGCCCCGCCCGCTCAATGGAAGGCCCAGCGCAGGCGCGGAATCCGCGCCGCGCAGGCGCGGTGAGCGGGCCATGACGGAACCGCTCCGTCATCAGCACAGCGCCACTGCAGCTGATGACGGAGCGGTTCCCTCATCAGCATCGAAAGAGTTAAATGCCAGGCACCGGCACTGGCCCTGATTCAAGAGACTCACCTGGTGGAAACAACGTGTAAGGTCCTAGATAGATGGGGCTTTCGATTAGCAGTGCATTCCGGGTTCACGTCAGGCACACTAGGGGTGGGAATCTTGGTCAAAAAATAATTTCCGCTCATTATTAAACAAACATGGACAGATGACCAAGGACGGTTCGCAGCCATCTCGAGCCAATGGGAATGGAGAAAATTAAATTTGTCACAGTATATATCCCCCCTACACTCCACTCATTGGCATTCCCGACGCTAAGCGCGTGTCTACTTAGACTTTCAGAGGGGGAACTAATAGTGGGGGGCGATTTCAATACAACACTCAATGACACTATGGACCGGATGCACTCTAGGCAACAACACCTAGCATATTCCTGACTTGCGGACTTCCTGGAGGCACTAGGCCTGGTGGATGTATGGCACTCCCGATTCCCGCAGGTACAGCAATATACATTCCACCCAGGCTTGCACAATAGCCTCTCTAGAATCGACTACGTACTCACACTGGCAGATAGCGTGTGGAGGTTTGGGGAGGCGTGCCATCTGGCCAGAGGTATCTCGGATCGCTCTCCTATCCTTATTAAATACACACTACACGCCCCAACTCTGCGCCGTGTATTCCCGATATACCCAGGATACCTGAAGAACCCCAAAATCTGAAAGGGCCTACTCACGGCCACCCAACATTTTTTTACAGTAAATTAACATTCAGCATCCTCTTCCCTTATTTTATGGGAGGCATATAAACCAGTCCTCAGAGGGCAAGCCATCTCCTTAATCTCAGGGCACAAAAAAGCAAAAGCAAAAATGGCGGTAGCCCTAGAGCGAGAAGTAAGCCAACTAGAGACAACCCTGTTTTTTTTCTTTCAACAATAGATTCTGCCGGCTCCCTGCGCATGCTCCATGTCGCACCCTTCCTCATATGCTGCTTTGCGTTTGCTTCTTACTCCACCTCCCCTCCACTCCTTGTTGCTCTCCCCTCATGTGCTGCTCTCTTGCTTGTCTAGTTTGCCACATTCCCCATGCTGCCTTTTCTCTCTGTCCCTCATGTGCTGCTTCACCCCTCCTCCCGCCATCTAGCTTTAATTTTATTTTATCCCAGTTGTTTCTCTCCACCTCTCCTCTGTTTCTGTCCCATCCCTCAGGGCACTTCCATTTTTTTGTGTATTTTTATTATTGGTTGGGGGGCAACAGCTGCCAATTGTTGCCTGGCACTCTACCACATTAAAAGTGCTTTTGCACACTTAGCATTTATTTATTTTTTTATTTACCAATCTAAGTGATGTCCGACATCCGCATAATTTAGTAGGCATCAACATGAATGCTGATACATGTGGGCGCTTATAGAATGATGTGACTATGTCATTGTATCTTTTTGTTCCTTTTTTTTGACAAAGCTATAGGTCTAAAAGGCATGACTTATTGACTTTGTCAATGCTTGTCGCCAAAGTTGTTAATATGTAACTGTGTAGTATTTATTATCCACCACAGTAGGATTTCTTTCTAAGTCAGTACTGGATTTTGGCCTCATCCCACAATGGACAGCCTTGTACCCAGCAGAAAGCCTGGATCACAAGCAACCACATACCGGTTTCAGTCTGTTGGTCCTCATCAGAGAGGTGGAGCTACATTCCTTTGTGTTTAAAATTGTTTAATTCTTTTTTAAGCTTGTCCCATTCTTGCGAAAGAGTGTTAGTATTTAATATTGTAACATATGTGTTCCTATGGAACAACCAGCCTTTCTATAGTGAAAATATGTTTGAGGTGCTACTCACTGTAAGGACATTTAACATTACAGTTTTACACATCCTGCTTGCACCCCGCCTTATGGGAAATAAGGTGTACTTAGGGTTGACTTATACATATTTTAAAGGTAGGTTTAGGCTAGTCAAAAGGGGTTATTCAGACAGGGCAAATTTGCAGTTAAATTTGCAGACTACTGTTGGCAGGCCTGCAGTCATGTTTACATTGTCACTGCAGTGATGGAACAATGGGTGCTCCAATCCACTATTGACATTTCACGTACAGTCCCTGGGTACACCTTGGTAGCATACACAAAGTACTTATACCTAAGTTAAAAATGCTATTCCGGTGTAAACCAATTTCATAATGTTAAAAGGAGGAGCACAAGCACATCCTTGGTTCACAGGGGTAAAGTGCACAGTGTTCTATATCTAGCAAAAATAGGTTTCAGCAAAAAAAGGCTAAATAAATTCAGGGTGTCCCTGCAGAAAGGGCAAATATCCATCAATGTGGCAGAGTTAGATTGGGACACATGCAGTGTTTTCCCATCTTATTTAAAGACCCACAAAATAAGTTGTATGGAATGCTTGGCTTAGTCTTAGCGACTGGTTATTAGTGTGGTCTGCATTCCAATACAACACAAAAAGATGATGGACGGAATGATGAACATTTTCAAACATTCATCCCCAGTCACAGATTTGGGTTTAATCCATATTTTGCTCAGCACATCATTCCAGGTTAGACCCAGCCATATGCAAATCAGACTTGACCCTGCTCCCAATGGGGACAGTTCAATTTGACCTGCCAGGCCAGGTCCTCCCTGGACCGGAAAAAAGCATCCTGGTACCGGTTTGGGGGTATTACCCCTCATCAGTCAGACTAGCTTGGAACTGGGTGTGTAGCGAGCACGGAACTCACGTCTGGTCATACACTTCCCACTTAAAGTGAAAATGCCAACCAAAAAGATGATGGAAGGTCTGGGGTATTAACCACAGTTTTTGATTTTCTATTTTAATTATTGATTGTTATTGAAATATGTTTGGTTTCTGTGCTTGGTACCCCAATAAAAAAAAAAAAATAAAAAAAAAACAGATGATGGAAGGAATGCTGAACATTGTCAAACATTCACCCCCAGTCACAGAACTAGGTTTAATCCATTGTTATTTTTCTCACCAAGGCCTTCCAGTTTAGGCCAAGCCTTATGCAAACCAGTCTTGACCCTGCTCCCCATGGGAACAGTCCAACCGGAACTGCCAGGCCATGTCCTCCGTGGACAGGAAAACAAGCATCCTGGTACCGGTTTTGAGGTATTCCCCCTCATCAGCCCAGCTAGCTCGAAACCGGTGCGGTAGCGAGCACGGGACCCACGTCTGAGCATACCCTTCCCAGGTTGCTTGCTTCCGGTCCAGGGAGGACCTGGCTTGGGAGTTCGGGCTGGATTGTTCCCAAGAGGAGCAGGGTCAAAACTTATTTGCATATCGCTGGGTACAAATTGGGGTGGCATGGTGAGCAAAAGAATGATGAATTATACCCAGATCACTTGCCTGGGTGTGAGTGTTTGAAAGAGTTTCAGCACTCCATCCCTCATTTTGTTATGTTTGCTGTGAACGCCCTAAGTGGCCAAGGGTATGCCCAGACTTGGGTCCCTTGCTCACTTTGCCACTGGATTCAAGCTAACCCTGCTGCTGAAGAGTGATGCCCCGAAACTGGTCCCAGGATGATTGTTTCCGGTCCAGGGAGGACCTGGCTTGGTAGTTCGGGCTGGACTGTTCCCATGAGGAGCAGGGTCAAGACTGATTTGCATATGGCTGGATCTAAACTGGTGTGGTGTGGTGAGCAAAAGAACAATGGATTTAACCCATATCTTTTGACTGGCGGTGAGTGTTTGAAAAGTTTCAGCACTCCGCCCATCATCTTGTTGTGTCTGTATTCCAATACATTAGATTTGATTTTGTATTCAAAACTGTCAATTTTTTTTTTAAACTATCTAATGTTAACGCAAAATGGACTTAAACAAAAAGAAATATGCGCCAGTAGAGATGGTCCTACAGTCTGCTTACCAAATGTGTGAACATTTATCTGGCGGTTTTTGAGTTACCGTTTGAAATAAATCTCCTAGTTAACATTAAATGGGAAACATAACTTTGGGGAAGATTTTCCGTGTATTTTGCTCTTTTTAAGTAGCCTGCTGAACTTTTTGTTGGACATTTTTTGGGAAACATTTTGTGCAGATTCGTCAAATGGCGCCAAAGTTATAAGTGATCAAAAAAGTAAATTTCAAAGGGATTAGTTGTCTTGCCAAAGACTATGGGGCCCATTACGATGGCGGGCGGTTTGCCCCGCCAGGCCAGCAGTGGTCACTGCCGGTCTGGTGGGGGCAATCCGCCCACCATCCTCTCCAGAATGACTCCCCGCCATATTAGTATGGCTGGGGGGCTCCGGTGGACGGAAAGACCGTCCGCCGCTTTTGGGTTTATATGATGGCGGTGACTATCAGACACCGCCAGCTATATCAGCATGGGCTTTAAACAATGCCTTTCCGTGGCGGCAAAGGCATGCGGAGACTCCCTGCAGGGTCCTGTTGCGGGCCCCTAGGTGCTCTGGGGGGTGGGGGGTGCATATGGGGGTGTACCTATGGTACCCCCAGCAGTTCCATGCACAGCATGCCTTCCTGCCATTAAGGCGGGCGGTGCACTCAGCACCGCCCGCCACAATGGTAGGAATGCAGGATGCGCCCGCCACTGTGGCGGGCGCATCCTAATGCTGCCCACGGGACCCCCGCCCTTATGGCGGGCGGTCCCTTTCACCAACAGGAAGGCGGGCGGGCAAAGTTCGCCCGCCATCCTAATGGACCCCTATGTGTTGTCTGCGCTGGTATTAAACCTGAAACCTTGAACTTTAACGCCCTATAGTACTTGGTTTGCGCTTCATAAACCATCAAAAAATGTAATAAATACATTTTTTATTTTATCTTACCTGAGTTTCAGATTTTTTTACGAACATCTCAGTAATGCACTAGTTTTTCAGGATTCGTTCACTTCATAGGAAATTACGCTTGTGTTTTTATTTCTCAAATAGGGTTTAATCCACTGAGAGTGCCTTCGGCAAAATGTAATAATTTGCAGTTTTTTCCTTTAAATGAACAGTATTAACTTTTACAATTCATGGTAACATACCATCCCAATAAAGGCCCTTAGAATTCGAGAGAGAGTGAATGACAACGCGGGACAGCTTGGCTCCTGTTCTGGCCCATCCCCATGAGAATGGCTGCAATAAATTAGGTGTGAGATTAGAAAACGTCTTGTTGACAGACACTGGAACAGGCTATGTTCCAACAGTGACAGCACAGAGAAACAACTCGAATAGGCGTGAGACTCGCTCGCTCTGAGTGAAAGCTGGGCACAGAAGGAAAGAAATAGATTGCCGTTAAAAAGTTAAAAGCAGAAGGGGTGGGTGAACAATGAAGAGCCACCTGCTAGAAACTAAGCAAGCTGGGGTAGGAACGGAAAGAAAAAGAACATGCAGTGGCACAGCCATTAAGTCTGGCATTTGCAAGATGATGCGTTGAATATTTTTGTGTGTGTTGCAGGCATATGCCACAAAAAATAATATATATATATATATATATGCGTGTAACGCTCCCTGGAGCACCGAACAAACAGCACAGCCAGACAGAGAAACGGACACCACTCCGGTAGTTTCAGCAGCAAAGTTCTTTTTTTATTTTATCATTTTCAAATGCAGTGTCAAAGGTGCCGCGATCCGACGCGTTTCGGCGATCCTGTCGCCTTGCTCACCAGATGAAAGCGTTATTTAGTGCAAACAATTTAAATATACCATCACCAATCACCTTACTTTTCAGATAGGTCACATGGTCATTCTTCATAGTGATAGATGAGGAAAACAGACTCACTAAAAGTTACACTCTGTTTAGGACGTCCATAACTCATTTTTTTGTGACTGTTTAAATACACATAATATATACCTATATGTCTAACATTTAATTTCTGTCAGATATTGAAATTGCAATGTACTTTAAATTGATCTCAATTAAATTTCATAAGTAAATATTTAAAACCATAAATATTATGCTAAATGTTAAAAACATAACATTCCCTTGCAATCAATATATGTAAACTACCTGCGTAAATGCAACAATATTTATAGCAAAACAGAACTATCTCACAAAAATAATTATACCTTCCAACTATTTAACCAATTTTACAATTTTGTTTCTGACCTTTTTGATAAAGTGCTTAAGTGCAAAAAGTGCGAAAGGTGGATAAAGTGCAATTATAATTCAAATACAAAAATGTTCCCAGCCGGGAACATACAAATGAATGCTCATCAGAGAGAGAAACAGCATTACTTGATGGTACATTTTACAACCAATTATTCAGGCAGTCTCATCAAAAAGACTAATAGCGAATTGTTAATGTACAGTCCATAGCTCATAGATAGTGGTACATATCCTCACACATGTTCAGTCCATGCGGGTTCTTAGTATCAAGCTCTAAAATGTAGCGAGTTTCCAGCTGCCGCAACAATTTGTCTCTATTTCCGCCTCTTTTGTTAATGGGGACACTGTCAATGACAAAATAAGAAAGTACATTCAAATTATTGCCATGTTCTGATTTGACGTGTCTGGCGACAGGATAAGTTTGGTCTGAATTAACAGTGGCTCGCAAATGTTGTAGAATACGTGCTTGCACTGGAAGTTTTGTACTTCCAACATAGCGAAGACCACATACACAATTTAAAACATAAACTGCATATTCTGTTTTACAATTGAAGTTGCCCTTGATTTCACATACCTCATCAGAAAATGCAGTTTTATATGTTTTAGTGTTTGTTCCAAACTTACAAGCCCTACAGCTGCTACATTTATAGAAACCCTTTTTAGTTGAGTACCAGTTATCTTTATTGAGCAGTTCAGGACTATTTTTGACCAAATCTGATCGCATGGAGTATGCTTTCCGATAGGTGATATTGGGCTTTACCGGTAAAACTCCCCTTAGAACACTGTCTGTTAAGACAATGGGCCACTGTGTATTCATGATTTTCCTTATGGCATGTGATTGCTTGCTATACGTGGTGATGAATCTGCACTCGGAATTTTGTTTCTCAATAATATCCGAGGTAGGTTCAGTTTCAATATTGTTAGCAACCGGTTGTAATAAGTAACGTCTATCCAAGTGATTGACTTTTCTTAGGGCTGCTTTGATTTTGCCTATTCCATAACCACGTGATGTTAATCTAGCTATAGCAACATCTTGAGAAGTTTTCCAAGCTTCCTCAGTGCTACATGCCCTTCTAATTTCTGAGGAGTTCTCCATATGGGAGACTTTCTATCGTGTGACGCGGATGGAAACTAGATGCATGCAATAGCGTGTTGCCTGCAGTTGGTTTTTGATACAGGCTAGTTGTGATCTCGTTGTCCTGAACCACAACCTCTATATCCAGAAAATTTGCAGTGGTACTGTGAATGTGACTGGTGAAGACCAAGTTGAGATCATTGTTATTGATACTATTCACAAAATCATGGGCCTGATCTTCATTACCCCTCCACACAATAAAAACATCATCGATGTACCTCCACATATGAGCAATATGAGTATCAAATATTGCTTTGTGATGACTCCTAAGGACATGCTCCTCCCACCAGCCAACATGTAAACATGCATAGCTGGGGGAGAAGCATGCGCCCATCGCCACCCCTCTTTTCTGTCTATAGATCTTTCCATCAAACAAAAACACATTATTCAATAGGCACGTATGGATCATTTCTACAATTATTTATATATATATATATATCAAGCTCCAAGATTCCCACCTGTGGAGACGCACTCTGACATCCACTGCAGGAAACTTCTTGAGGTAAAAGTCGAATCGGCGGGTGGATCCAGTTTACAGCATGCCTGTCGATTCACGCCCGACGTGTTTTGTGCTCATTGCACTCTTCAGAGGTACGACAGTCATTTTGGCATAGAGGCCACACCTCCCACTTAAAAATATGAGCCCTCCAATGGGCGACTCAAATGAGTCCGCGTTGGTTTGTGGGTCTTGTAGTGTGTGCTTCAGTTATGTGCCGCTGTCTGAGACGTTTCAAGCCCACCAATGGGCCTCCACTCACACATCCGGCTTGTCAATCCTCCATGGATGCCTCCACATTGAGACTCCGTGGTTCTGAGTTCCGTGGCCCCACATTTCCTGGTGGTGCATCTCCTGTGGCTGGGAGGCCACGTATAAATCCAAGCTCCAAGGTTCCCACCTGTGGAGACGCACTCTGACATCCACTGCAGCAACCTTCATGAGGTAAAAGCCGAATCTGCGGGCGGATCCAGTTTACAACATGCCTGTCGATTCACGCCTGATATGTTTCATGCTCATTGCACTCTTCAGAGGCGAGACCGTCATTTTGGCATAAAGGCTACATCTCCCACTTAAAAATATGATCCCTCCAATGGGCGACTCGAATGAGTCCGCGTTGGTTTGTGGGTCTTGTAGTGTGTGCCTCAGTTATGTGCCGCTGTCTGAGACTTTTCAAGCCCACCAATGGGCCTCCACTCGCACAACCGGCTTGTCAATCCTCCATGGATGCCTCCACATTGAGACTCCGTGGTTCGGAGCTCTGTGGCCCCAAATTTCCGGGTGGTGCATCTCCCACGGCTGGGAGGTCGTGTATTAATCAAAGCTCCTAGGTTCCCGCCTGTGGAGATGCCCTCTGACATCCACTGCAGCAACCTTCATGAGGTAAATGTCGGATCGGAGAAGCAGAAACATAAAATGGTATTTATAATACCATTTTATGTTATCTGCTTCTCGCACTGTGAGAAAGCAGTGGGGTGATGCTTCTCTGCGCATATGGAGGAGCCGCCCCTGCTCTCTCTGTGAATGGGTGATCTGTTCGTGAAAGTGTATTTCAAGCTATACATTTCTCACAAGTGCTCCACAAGGAACTTTTATAAGCACTCAGCGGGTTTTCAAGTGAGAATTTATTCATATCCAGGCAGACATGTTTCGTTAGGAACTGCCTTTTTCAATGCCGGTATTACAAATAAAAAGGTCTTCCTGTGGTTTGTTTTAAATGTCTTTCACTCTCTCCCATTGGTGCACAGATCATCATCAGTGAAAACGGACTGTTCATTGTCATTCAGTCCCTTATCAGCTTGCCGCCATCTTAACATGTTTTCAGGACTGTACTTCATTCCAGCCACTGCATCCGTGGGCATATTTACAGTTCAAATAAATGTTCTCTCTGCAGTCACACTGTGCTTACAATTCATATACAGTCCTGAAATCATGTTAATAGCGATCATATATAATTTTATTAGAGCAACGAGGGTGCTTCCTAGCAAGCGGGTGTACCTAGAAAAGGTATAGAACCCCTTTTGAGTTTTAACGCATAGCACTAGAAATTGAGGGGCATATTATCAAGACTCGGCGATAAAATTATCGCCAGCAAACTGCCGATAAAGTGGCGATAATGGGCTTGATAATATGCTCTATGGAATTCCAATCGAAGCTCATGTTAGATGTGAAGGACATTTAACATGAGCTTCAATTGGAATTCCATGGAGCATATTATCAAGCCCATTATCGCCACTTTATCGGCAGTTTCCTGCCGATAAAGCGGCGATAATTTTATCGCCGAGTCTTGATAATATGCCCCTATGTTTCTTATTGGTGCAAAGTAAAAATAGTATTGTCTCTCCCCCGCTATGCAAGTATATATGTGTGTAGTTTTTATTAATGATTTTTTTGATTGTATGAGGCTGGTGATACATCCAAAGCTGTAAATAGAAGACATAGAAGGACACACAAAATATGTTAAAAAAAGCATACAAGGGATTATATAGATCAAAAGGTAATAGCAATGAAGATGGATATAAAAGTAGGTATTGAGAAGAGAGAGACCAACAGCAAACCTGTCTTTACCAGCTAACTACAGATCCTTCTCTCTACTCCTCTACCTGGAAAAAGACTTCGAGAAACCCATCGATGAGAGGCTAGCATGAGTAGTCATCCGCCTCACGGACCCTTCCCTATCAGACACGCTTACCTCAGCAGCTACATCAGCTTCTACACCTCAACCAGGCACCTCCGCTCAGCCAAAGTCTTGCACTGCTGTGCCCGAATCTGAAGAGCTGGTGGCTGCAACTTCTCGTAAAATGTAAAATGTAAATTGATACTTGTATAGCGCACTACTCACCCGCAAGGGTCTCAAGGTGCTTGTACGAATACCGCTGTGGAACCCATCCTGGCTTTCCCTGTGAGGTGTCCACTCCTGGGCACCCCCAAGGTGGAGGCCAGGCATCCTGAGCGTTGTGGGGGCCGTTGTGGAGATTAAGCAAGCTATTGCCCAGAGTTGCAGAGTGGGACTCCATGATTGGAATAGGCACCGAGGCGAGAATGATCAGGTCCGTGGAATTTTTGAGCCCAAGACCCGCCGAGGCGGGGAATTGAACCCTGGTCCCGGGCTAGACCTCTGCATCAGGGTCTGCCGCTCTAACCATTGAGCCACACTTCTCCACTACCTGGCTCCTAAAACCTGGAACAAACTCCCAATTCACATAAGGGCCACCAACTAAATCCTTGAGGCAAAAACTAAAAATGAAGGTTCTTTACATAGACCTCATTCAGAGCAACACTCAGGGCCCGATTCATAGAACTAACTTAAGACAAAATGCTAAACTTAGTACCATTTTAGCATTCACAGAAGGCACTTACTCATTTGTATTCACAGAAGGCACTTACTCATTTCGATATTCACAGAAGTTAGGAGTCCTAAAGTTTGGAGTCCTAACTTTACTACTTCTAAACTGAGAAAAATTCTAACTTTAAGACTTTCGGTATTCACAGAAGGTATTTAGGAGTCCTAAAGTTAGGAGTCCTATGTTTAGGACTCCTAAACTGAGAAAAATCCTAACTTTAAGACTTTCGGTATTCACAGAAGACATTTGGGAGGAACCTATGACATAATATCGACAGACAGAATATCTACATACAAAAATATCGACACAAAAATATCGAAATCAAAAATATCGAAGTTATATCTACATGATGGTAAGTAAAAAAATATCGAAAAAATAATATCGTTGTACAAAAATATCGAAATTAAAAATATCGTTTTTTTAAATGTATTAATAATAATTTAAAATTAATTTAACAATACATATAATGTTACAAATATTAAATAAAAACATTAAAACATATTTAAAATATTATAACTAATACCTATACATTTAAAATAAATTTAAAATTGTACATAATCATTTATAAATATACTTACTCCACATATTACAACAGTAGAAAAAGCGTTGGATAGCGTAAGGGTTTAAATTACTATTCCCACTCCAGAGAATGCAACAGTAGGGAAAGCGTTCGATAGCGTAGGGGTAAAAATTACTATTCCCACTCCAGAGGGTGCAACAGTAGGGAAAGCGTTGGATAGCGTAGGGGTAAAAATTACTATTCCCACTCCAGAGGGTGCAACAGTAGGGAAAGCGTTGGATAGCGTAGGGGTAAAAATTACTATTCCCACTCCAGAGAGTGCAACAGTAGGGAAAGCGTTGGATAGCGTAGGGGTTTAAATTAATATTCCCACTCCAGAGGGTGCAACAGTAGGGAAAGCGTTGGATAGCGTAGGGATTTAAATTACTATTCCCACTCCAGAGGGTGCAACAGCAGGGAAAGCGTTGGATAGCGTAGGGGTTTAAATTACTATTCCCACTCCAGAGAGTGCAACAGTAGGGAAAGCGTTGGATAGCGTAGGGGTTTAAATTACTATTCCCACTCCAGACGGTGCAACAGTAGGGAAAGCGTTGGATAGCGTAGAAGTAAAAATTACTATTCCCATTCCAGAGGGTGCAACAGTAGGGAAAGCGTTGGATAGCGTAGGGGTTTAAATTACTATTCCCACTCCAGAGAGTGCAACAGTAGGGAAAGCGTTGGATAGCGTAGGGGTTTAAATTACTATTCCCACTCCAGAGGGTGCAACAGTAGGGAAAGTGTTGGATAGCGTAGGGGTTTAAATTACTATTCCCACTCCAGAGAGTGCAACAGTAGGGAAAGCGTTGGATAGCGTAGGGGTTTAAATTACTATTCCCACTCCAGAGGGTGCAACAGTAGGGAAAGCGTTGGATAGTGTAGGGGTAAAAATTACTATTCCCACTCCAGAGAGTGCAACAGTAGGGAAAGCGTTGGATAGTGTAGGGGTCAAAATTACTATTCCCACTCCAGAAAGTGCAACAGTAGGGAAAGCGTTGGATAGCGTAGGGGTTTAAATTACTATTCCCACTCCAGAGGGTGCAACAGTAGGGAAAGCGTTGGATAGCGTAGAGATAAAAATTACTATTCCCACTCCAGAGGGTGCAACAGTAGGGAAAGCGTTGGATAGCGTAGGGGTCAAAATTACTATTCCCACTCCAGAGGGTGCAACAGTAGGGAAAGCATTGGATAGCGTAGGGGTGAAATTACTATTCCCACTCCAGAGGGTGCAACAGTAGGGAAAGCGTTGGATAGCGTAGGGCTAAAAATTACTATTCCCACTCCAGAGGGTGCAACAGTAGGGAAAGCTTTGGATTGCGTAGGGTTTAAATTACTTCCCACACTACTCCCCCTGTAACACACAACACACTAAACATTATAAAAAAACACAATTAATAAAAGTTTCAATAAATCAATTAATAACAATAAATATTATTAAATTAATGTAAGTATAAATGAACTATTTAACACTTATTAATTACCAATTAATTAACAATAAATACCAATAAATAAATACAATCTCTTTAATTAATTACATGTAATTATATAACACCCTACTCCCCTATAAACACACAACCCACTACACATAAATAAATGAAATCATTTAATCACTTAATAATTATTAATTACCAATTAATTATTAATTAACAATATTAAAAAATTATACATTAAAATATTAACACATTAACTCTAATTAATTTAATTTACTACTTAATATTATTTAATTACAAATTAATTATTAACTAACAATAACACTAAATTAAATATATTAGCACAATATTCTAATTAATGTAATTAACTAATTAATATTAATTAATTACCAATTAATTATTAATTAACGATAACAATAAATTAAATATCTCAGCACATTAAATCTAATTAATTTAATTAACTAATTAATAGTAATTAATTACCAATTAATTATTAATTAACAATAACACTAAATTATATATTAGCACATTAAATCTAATTAATGTAATTAACTAATTAGTCTTAATTAATTACCAATTAATTATTAATTAAAAAATATTTTTAAATATATATTAATTAATTAATTATTATTAAATTACTTCCCACCCTATTCCCCTATAAACCCACAACCCGCTCTAATACTAAAACGCAAAATGTTAACAAAATTACTAATTTTCAAACATACATTTCTAAACATATTTAGCAAACATATAAACAACAAAATAAAATGCATAACACTAAACAACAAAATTTCGATATTACTAACATACATACCTTAATCTCGATATTCTGTCTGTCGATATTATGGCACATCGATATACTATACCATCGATATTAAAACATCGATATTATTGTATATCGATATTTTAATTTCGATATTTTGTCTGACTACCATTTGGGAGACCTAAAGTTAGGACTCCTAACTTCTGTGAATACCGAAATGAGTAAGTGCCTTCTGTGAATACCAAAATGAGTAAGTGCCTTCTGTGAATACAAAAATGGTAGTAAGTTTAGGATTTTGTCTTAAGTTAGGTCTGTGAATCAGGCCCTCACCCCTTCTGACCAGCACTAGGATATCCTATCGGGTGAGATATGCTTTTTTTTTTTAAATACACTTAGTATGGCAAACAACATAAAACAGAGAGGAGAAGAAAAGAATGTAGGCAGAGCAGAAGAAATGGAAATTGGTGGGAAAGAGAAGAGTTAGGGGGAATTTACATTAATGTTTATTCTGATTTAAAACCAAAAAGCTTAAAACACATAAGCATTATGAGCAGTCTTGACATTCATGATCAGGAAAATATTCTTAAAACATTCATATCTTTATCACATTAGTTCCCATTGTTAAGAGATCTAACCTCATATTGTTTTTATTGAACCATTGACATAGAGCTTCATTAACCCTGGAAGTCTGTGGTTTGAAATGTTCTTAATTGTAGTTTGCTCATGTGGGAGGTGGTGAATCAGGTAACTAGGGGCCATATTATCAAGCAAGGGTGATACATTATCGTCGCTTTTATCGTCAGGAAACTCCCGCTAAAGCGGCAATAATGGGCTTGATAATATGCTCTTGTGAATTCCCATAGAAGCCCAGGTTCTGGTGTTAACCTGGGCTTCTATGGGAATTCACAAGGGCATATTATCGAGCCCATTATCACCCTTGCTTGATAATATGGCCCTGAGTTTTTTTAGATGTGCTCCAAGCATGATACAGCAATAATGTAAAGCATAAGCCTGAGGTATAGCAGTGAATGTGAAAATTGATGCTGTCATGCATGTGTATACTTCACATATTTTATATCAAAGTATAAACCACCACTGAAGTGCAGTAGCGGCTGGCATGTAAGGAGGGGGGTAAGGGGGGGAGAGGGGACAAAAATAAAAGTAAAAAAGAAAGAAAAAATAATCGTACTTACCTTCTATGCGTAACATCCTCCTCCTCCTCACTCGGGTCTACGGCAGTCAGTTCTCCAGGAAACTGCAGCAACCAATCCTGGTGCTGCTCTCATGCTGCATGAGAGCAGTGCCAGGATTGGAGGGATCTGCCTCTCTTGTCGTTCCCAAGGCTCTGGAATACTTTGCTGTCTCTAGCCCAGATGTCTAAGACAGCTGGGTTAGAGAGGTTTAAAGTGCGCATGTGTGGCTGTCCGTCGAAGTTCAGCCAGCCAAAAAGACATGTGCCCTTTAAACCAACGTTCCCTGCCTATCACTCCTTTCTGCTGCTGCCTGACTGGCCGCAGCAGAAAGCCCCGCCCCTTGTCTTGACGCTCGGCTGGGGACAGGGTTTTGCAAAATAAAATGGTAATTTATTTGCTTTTTTTAATTTCTCTATTCCTGGGGGTATTTTTTTTAGTGGGGCAACGCTCCTCTGCCTTTACAGAGGAGCCACCCCGCTGAAGTAGTTTAGTTGGATCCAATAGCTAATATACTACATGAAGCAATGCAACCCAAACCCTGGAGGCAAAGTTAACCAATTAGCGAATGCATTATATATGGAGTCCTCCAGGAACAATAGCTAGTGTAGACCTTGTGGTATCGCTAAGAGGTCAGGGAGTACTTTGTGGAGTTCACACACCTATGATAGCAGGGCAAACCCTGGAAGTGCTGTTATGCAACCAGTAACGAAACTGCATGTAGTCAACAGCAGCGACAGAAGTGTAACCATGTGTCATTCCGTAAGGGTCAGGAAGAACTAAATATAATTCACTCTGGAACAATAGTAGTCCAACCCCTCAAGGCACTGTTAAGCAACCAGGGAATAAACTGCCTGAAATCACCCAGGAGCATAACAGATGTCTAGACCTTAGGATATTAGTCAGAGAGTACAATATGGAGTCCACCCAGGAGGGTGGATGCCTCACTCCAGGAAGTACTGCTTAGCAGCCGGTGATTAGAATATTTAGAGCTACTCAGGGACAAAAGGCCCATAACGCCCGAGGACACTGTGACACAAGCAAAGAGAAACATGAGCCGTCCAACCAGAAGCAACACAGGCCTAACCCCAGGAAGAGCTGTTAACCCCTTCGCTGCAGCGCGAATTCCGCCGCAGTGCGGGGGGGCTGGGGATGGACGTGGCACTGCGGTGCTCATGCCGGCTCCCGGCCATCATAGATCACGGTGGGCATGTGCTCATGATGGCCGGGAGCTATCTGAACTCCTCCCTCTGATTAATTCTCCCGCACAGGCAGGGAATTAACAGCTCGTGGAAGGAGCGGCAACGTTCGGACGGCTCCCGGCCATCATGAGCACAAGCCTACCGTGACTCATGACGGCCGGGAGCTGTCATGAGCACAGAAGTGGTTAAGTAACCAATGAACATATCATATCGATCCACCCAAGTGGACGGCCAACACCCTGGAAGAGCAGCCAATGTGTCACTAGGTTATATTTGAGTAACATGCATAGGCCGGTTGTTCCCTTGGGAGCAATAACGGCAAAGACCACTGCGAACAATTAGCATTGCAGTGCTGGAATCTATTGGTACATCTGTTAGTGGTGCTCATATATATCACAAGAGGGGGCTGGTTGTCAGTATCAGTTGGTAAACCTCTAGGAGGACCAATGGTTAGTTTAGTAAGATCAAAAGTGTGGAAAGGGGAGAGAACCAGGATCTGAGAGGTTTCTGTTATTGATATTGGCTCTAGGCTCTAACTCGCTAAGCAGGGAAGACGCCACAGGATAATGCTATTGTTCTCTCTGCTATTCACCTGAACAACCCCTGAAGAAGGTGTAAGTATAGAAGGAGAGGAGATGCGCAGGAGAGTGTGCGTATGCAGTCTGACTGTGTGGCCTGGTGACAGGTAACTGCTGGATATAAACGATAAAATGGGACTAACCTGCAAGGGAAAGTGTCAAGAAAAGGGTTACTATGAAACAGCCAAATTAGGTTACCGATTGTGAAATTCAATGAGTGACTGCACCCGCCTGCAAGGGGATGCCTGGGGCTCCATGGGACCCCCTTTCCGAGGGCTGCCATCAGGGGGTGCACTGATAGTGCACCAACTTTCAGGTGCAAAAATAACAATTGATGGACAGAATGAAGAACAATGTCATACATTCACCCCAGTACAGAGATCTGGGCCTAAATCCATTGTTTTTTTTGCTACCCATGCCATTCCCGTTTGTACCCAGTCATATGCAAATAAGTCTTGACCCTGCCCCCAATGGGAACAGTCCATCCCAAACTGCCAGGCCAGCTCCTGCCTGGACTGAAACAGGCATCCTAGGACCGGTTTGTTGTTTCACTTTTAGGTGGCACACTGTCAGTGCACCTTCTATCAGGTTCTTTGCCTCTGCACCCCCATCTTTAATACGGCGGAGGTAAAGAGATTCCATCATTTGCATGGGGTCATGCCCCGTGCAAATGACTTAACACCCTCTGATGATCGCACTGCACTTTATGTTCGGCAGCGCTATCGGTATTACAGAAGGAGACGCACATGCGTCTCCGGCCCCTTCTGTAATACTGGAGTGCCCCAGGGCCACGCAAAGTAACCGCTAATGCCCATTGCACCCTCGGGCACTCCAGTAATGCAGATAGCTCAAAGGACAGGGTTTTTTGGAATAGGGGGAATGTTTGGGCGCTCAGCTAATATTTAACGCAAAGGTTCTTCAAATATAATGGATGGCTGGTGGTGTTAGTTAGTGAGAGGATAAGCCCTATAACCCCTTAAAAGGCGTGCTGTTCGGGGAACAGTACGTTAACAGACAAAAAGCAAAGTACCAACTGCACACAACAATAGAGTAACGCAAATTTCAGTGTCCTGGTTGACACGTGTACACTTAAGTCACAGCTGTCAGAGAAACCACAATGTCTTTAGAGAGGTATCTTCATTTAATGTCTTTTGCAGCCAGCCGACACGTTTTTCGTCGCATTGATAAGCGACTCATCAAGGCTGGGAAAGATACAAACAAATGACCGTGGAGCGTATAGTAAAACAAAATTTCAATCAGATAATTTGTTGCATGAGGTGACTTAGTGGGGGTGATGCCTTGTCATAGCCACGAAAAAAGTGAATAAAACAAAATTCATCTATAGTGGAAACCAAGCATGCGCAATAGTGTACTGATAGGGTGAGTGAAAAGGGGTACGGTTGACATGTTATCTGGGGGGTGAAAATAAGAAAATTGTTCCTGGCCAAAGAGAAGACCAGATACATGGAACTGTTGATGAGAGTAAAAAACTCAAGAGGGACATTGTATGTCATACACCCCCAGTTCATTAACGTAGGTAGGTGAACTCTAAATGCATGAATTTATAAATTGTGTACCGTGGGTACACAATTTATAAATCGGTAATCAGCCTATCCGTACACTATTGCGCATCCTTGGTTTCCACTATAGATTAATTTTGTTTTATTCACTTTTTTCGTGGTTATGACAAGGCATCACCCTCACTAAGTCACCTCATGCAACCAATGATCTGAT
The DNA here is from genome assembly GCF_964261635.1 of Lissotriton helveticus. Taxonomy (NCBI): domain Eukaryota; kingdom Metazoa; phylum Chordata; class Amphibia; order Caudata; family Salamandridae; genus Lissotriton; species Lissotriton helveticus. Next base: position 84,782,156 of record NC_136072.1, read on the forward strand.
TGAAATGTTGTTTTACTATACGCTCCACAGTCATTTGTTTGTATCTTTCCCAGCCCTGATGAGTCGCTTATCAATGCGACGAAACACGTGTCGGCTGGCTGCAAAAGACATTAAATGAAGATACCTCTCTAAAGACATTGTGGTTTCTCTGACAGCTGTGACTTAAGTGTACACGTGTCAACCAGGACACTGAAATTTGCGTTACTCTATTGTTGTGTGCAGTTGGTACTTTGCCTTACTCCAGTAATGCAGCCCCAGATGGGCTGCCACTCTCATGTTGTTAAATCATCAATGTTTTGGATCCTCATTTGGGGTCTCAATGCCTTCATACATAGCATTGCGACTTCAGTGCAATTTATGGTTTCCAATTGCAAAGCCTGTGATTTTGTGAATCATAGGGTCTGCCATAGAAAAGCACTTCATCCATTGCACCCAATGTACTTACCCAAGTCTCTCTGTGATTCAGGCTTTGTTGGAGCCTTACATATGTATTTGGGATTTTGGGTTGATAGACTTTTTACATTCTGCCACATGTTCAGCTGGTTTTTCTACTGTCTCGCAATTTTCATTCAGAAGGATTTGCTTACTTTGCATCAGTTATTTAAGGAAAGTCTGTGATACTCAATCAAAACCCCAAGTGCAGATATTTAGGGCAGGTACTCTTTTAATTCTGAGGCAGAGAAGCCAGTTTATGCCGAAGCCCACCAGACAGCGCAGCTGTCTGTTGCTTAAGACTTCTTCGGGTCATTCTGAAAGCTGACCTCAGAATGCATTTCGCCCATTGCTTATCATTGGCACTGTGGTTTGTAACTCAAATTTGCTTGCATTTTTATTTGTGGGCTTTATTTGTTTTAGCCTGCCCAGCAAGTCTTTTTCCTCCGATGGAGTATATAACCTGTTTGCTGTAATATTCCACAGGTGCTGACTTTCTGTATACAGGCCTTTACATTTTCTTCTTATCTTGTCACATTTGTTGTGCATTCAAAGACAGTGGCAAAATGTCCGGCTCTGCATTCCGAGGGAGCGTAGTGTTTACTTTTCTGACCACAAAGCGAGAGGGTTGACAATCTGGGGTTGTAAAAGGAAAGACTTTTTTTCTAGCACACAAAAGCATTTAAATGTCTGTAAATGAACAGTGCAAATATGTCAGAATATATTAGAATTAGGAAAGCACAAATTAAGCACATTTTGTTCTAATTCTAAAGAGTGGAGGAAACAAATATTTTAATGTGATTTAAAAAATCAATACTAATTTCCACATATTATTGTTTGTGTGCTATATAGTTTTCTTAGTAAAACGGTATGCCTGTTCAAATGTAATGGTAATTTCACATTAAAATGTGTTGCCTGTAATGGCAGTGAACTACTGCACCATTTATACTCCACTCTATGGCCCTCCACTATACAGCACTCTATGCCACTCCACACTTTCACACTCCATGACAATATACGTCACTCCACTTGACGCTACTCTTCTCTTCTCTACTCTATGCCACTCTACTCCACTCAACTCTACACCACTCGATACCACTCTACTCCACTCTGTGCCACTCCATTCTACAGCACTAAATGCCTCTCCAATCTACAGCTTTCCACTCTGCGACACACGTCTCTACTACATTTACAACACTCCACTCTACAACATCCGCCTCCACTCTCTGCTACTTCACTATATGACACTCTTCTCCACTCTATGTCACTCCACCCTACACCACTCTATACCACTCCACTCTATGCAACTTCACGACACTCTTCTCCACTCTAAGCCACTCCACTCACAGAACTCTACTCCATTCTGCTCCACTCTACTCTAATCTACTCCACTCTGCGACTCTCCGTTCTATGAACTTCCACTTTACAATCTAAAATTTCACTGTACGATACTCCACTCTAAGACACTCCACCCTGCACCACTCTACTCCACTGTACGCCACTTCATGACACTCTTGTTCACCCTATGCCACTCCACTCCACAACACTCAATGCCACTTCACCCTAGGAAACTCTACTTCACTCTACGCCCCTCCACTCTACAACACTCTACTTCACTTTATGCCACTCCATTCTAAGATACTCTAGTCCAGGCTACGCACCTCCCTCAACGTTACTCTATGCCACATTACTGCACACTATGCAACAATATTCTACTCCACTCTACTCTATTACACTCTACTCCACTCTACACCACTCTAGTCTACACCACTCCATGCTATCCCTCTCTCTACGACACTCTGTGCAACTCCACTCTATGAAACTTTACTCCACTCTTTGTCCCACCACTCTATGCCACTCTACACCCCTCCTCTCTACACTACTCCACTCTTCACTGTTCCCCTCTACAGCACTCTAATCCACTCTACTCCACACCACTCTATTACACTCCACTCTACTGCGAGACACTCCACTCTACTCCAAGATAATCCACACTACAACACTCCACTCTACCCACTCCACAACCCTCCACTCTACTCCAACCCACGACACTCTATGCTACTCCAGTCTATGACATTCTACTCCACTCCACTTCATGCCATTCAACTCTATGACTCTGTACTCCACTCTACACTCCTCTATGCCACTATGTTTTAGCAATGCTGAACAGCAGCCATGATCCTGAACAACATGGCTAAAGCACATTGGCAAAGCCAAAAACTCTTGCGTAGGTGAGACCTATTGCTTTACCAATGCTTGTTTTCACTGAGTGCCAGTGCCATGACAAAGAGGAAAAGGTCTGCGTGCACCATCCCTCCCCCTACTCCCATCTACATGATTTACACCTCTTTCACAGATGCTACTCTCTGCCTTCTTCTCTACTCCATGTCTCCTGTGTTTTAGCACACACCACACACTTTTCTGCACGTCTCCGTACCATCTCTTCCTCTGGTTCCACCTCCCACCCTCTCTCTCCACAAGCTGCATCATGTCTTCAGCTCTGCTCTTCTTCCCTATAGGTCCAGTTCCTGAATCTGGTCTTCTCTCTTGCACTTCTTTATCATCACCAGGCAGTCGTGGCTGCTGGCAATAAAAAGTGGCAGGCAGCGGGACAGCAGCGGGGGGGGGGGATCAAAAATGAAAATTACGTACCTGATGCTGTCAGCCACCTCGCGCCATGGTGCTCCTCTGTATCTTGCTCCCAGCAGGGCCCGGGACAGCATCAAAGACTCCCCATCCAATCCATACTCTCAGCACAGGGATTGGCCTGAGCAGACTGGTTTAAAGCTTGCTCAGGCACAGGGAGTCAGTGCCGTTTCTCCACCCGGCTGTGGAACATAGCTGGGTTGGAGAAACCTAACTGTGCATGTCTATTTGGCTGGCCTAAGACAGCCAGCCAACCTGACAGGCATACTTATTTTTTTTAATGTTTTTTATTTTTTTTATATAGCATGAACTCGACCTGAAGGTATCAGAGTGATTTACATGAGTACATGTTGTGTTACAGGTGGGCACATTCATTTTGTTAGGCACGGGGGAATTAAGTGATTTGCCCAGAATCACAGGATGTTGAGCGTCCCTGCCGAGACTCAAACCTGGTTCCCCTGCTTCGAGTTTGGCCGCTCTAGCCGCTAGGAGTGGTGCAGAGTGGGGGTGACCTAGACTGGAGTGCTGTAGAGTGCAGTGTCAGTGTGCAGCAGTGCACTGTAGATTACAGTGGGCAGAGTGCGTTGGTGTAGAGAGCAGTAGAGTGCAGCAGAGTAGAGAGCAGTGGTGTAAAGTGAAGTGCGCAGAGTAGAGTGGCATAGAGTAGAGTGGCATAGAGATCAGTGGCAGAGAGTTCTGCGCTGCAGAGTAGAGTGTCGTAGAGTGCAGTGGTGTAGACGTGCACTCCACTCCTCCTCCCTCCCACAGCCCGGGCACCACCCCTTCCTGCACACGCTTGGCTCAGCCAGCAGATGAAAAATAGAATGATAATAAAATATTATTTTATTTTCCAGCTGCTGGCTCTGAGCCAGTGGGGTGACGCTCTTTCGCCAATGCAGAGGAGCAGCTGCAGTCACCAGGCCCTCTTGCTGCCCGTACCGCCTCGGTATCCACACTCATCGGCCCCGTCTCTCCCCTTGGGTCTTCCTCCGCTTTCTCCACATGCCTCTTGCCTTCCCTGTGTCCACGCTTTGCCCACATTCCGCATCTCTCTACCTTCCTCCAGGCGCGCAACACCCATTGGGCTCAAAGATCTTCAGCCCCCACACCCCCCAGCGTGTGTGTCAGCCCAGGCTGAGACAGCTTCCTGGGCACACACACAGCCGCACTGGAGTATTTCACAGGTCTTTAAGCCCTTGCATGCTGTGGACGGCCCCCGGCCATCCGACGTCATGGTGGGCATGTGCGGAGGGTGGCCAGGGGCCGTCCGAACCCCGCCCAGTCTTTAATTCGCCCGCACAGCGCGAAAAAATACCATTTTCATACTAACGAGGCTTTGTTGTGTTTTCACCCAGGGGCGTAAAACACGCCCCCGTAGCCCCGGCAGTGCGGGGGGGCCTCAAGCTCCAGGGGTCCCCATCAGCACAGCACTTTGGCTACAGGGCTCCTGTTTGAGCCCGGAGGGGGGCCCCCGAGCTGCCTTGCAGGGAGGACCCCTCAAGGTTCGTTACGGTTTGAGCCTGGAGGGGGGCCCCCGAGCTGCCTTGCAGGGAGGCCCCCTCAAGGTTCGTTACGGTTTGAGCCTGGAGGGGGGCCCCCGAGCTGCCTTGCAGAGAGGCCCCGTCAAGGTTCGTTTCGGTTTGAGCCTGGAGGGGGGCCCCCGAGCTGCCTTGCAGGGAGGCCCCCTCAAGGTTCGTTACGCCAGTGTTTTCACCCCTTCTTAGAGCTCCTGCATCTCCTCTCTACATATTGCTAGAAGAATCAGCCACCCCCCCCCCGAAATTTTTAGCAGCCCCTCCCCCCCAAAATGTGGCTCTAGTTGCTTCTCTGCCTGCCTCCCACAGTTTTATCCACCTGGTTGAGGCACAGCTTGCAGTTTCCCCATTTTCTCCTATTTTATAGATTGCCTCATATTTTCAGTTTTACATTACCTTTCAAAAAATCCCTCCCCCCCACACGACCCACTTTTTCTCCTCTTTCTTTGCAGCCCCCTCTCTTCCTCAGGCGCCCCATCTACCTGTCTCCCACAGCTTTATCCACCTGGTTGAGGCATGCCCCTGCCCTGTTTCCCCCTTTTCTCCTATTTTATAGATTGCCCCATATTTCCAATTCCACATAATCTTTCAAAACATCCCCCCCACCTCTTTTTCCTCCCCTTTCTTTGCAGACCCCTCTCTTCCTCAGGCGCCCCATCTACCTGCCTCCCACAGCTTTATGAACATGGTTCATCAAACCCCTCTCTCTCTCTCTCTTGGACTCGCTCCTCCTTTTATCCACATGACAACTGGTGCCTTCTGTTTCGCCACATGCCCCCTTCCTGTCCTTGCTTCCCCTATCTTATTTACATGCCTCAGGCAGCTCTGGGCCCTAGCTTCCCTCCTGTCTCCCCTGTCTTCCAGAGTACCCCATCTTTCCCCACAATTCCCCGCTCTTTTTTCGTTCCCCCATCACCCCCTCGAAATCCCCCCCCCCCCCCCCGCCTTCCCCACCATCGTTATCTTCATGCCTAAATCCCATCTCTATGACTGATATCACTCTATTTTTATGCTCATCTTTCAGTAACTTCTCCAAGATTTTAACTGGGATGAAAGAAGTGACAGGGTTTCTAAAAGGAGCGTGGCCTATGTAATTAAGGGCAAACACTCTTAGGTAATACAAGAATAAGTCAAACGTAAAATAGTACTAGGAATTAAGTTGCTGACAATGATTACCTTAATGTTTTTTTTAATTAATTGTTCAGAAATCGATCAGTGTATTTGCATGCACATTTAAGGACATGAATATAGGGCCCATTACCAGGAATTCGTTTTAGTGCTCGTTGTTAATTATTACCGGGTATGGGTCCGGTAGGGACCTGCCCCACGTAAAGCTCTTCTCCATGTGCCTAAGGACTTGATATAAACGAATAAACTCCATCTTTCTCCACATATATCCTCGCTGCCTCTGGTTACTTTTCTCCACCAGCCAACCTCTTCCCCCACCCCTCCCGACATGTCTCACCCCCTCTCCCTCCCTCCCCCCACACCCCGTCTCCCCTTTCCCAGGGACCCCATGTTTGCTCTGTCACCCGCATCCTCTGGGGCTTCCCAGCCGGGTCTGCGGCGAGGAATCAGCGCGCGAGAACAGATGCTGCCGAACAGCTGCGCAGGAATTTATTTCAGGTGCTAAAAGCGCCTTTCATCGTCCAGACAGTTTTTAGTGCTTTGTTTGTTATACCTGGGTGTCAGACGCAACCATCGCCTCTCGGACGCGGGGGTCTCCCTTTTTCCCCGGAAGGGAGAGGTTGCTTTTCGCCTTTAATGTTCATTGGCTGTGTCCGGCGAATGTCACGGCCAAGGCCGCAGTGGAAATATTTCCCAGCAGAATTATAAACGGCCCTTTTTATTCGACTGCGTGTGATTTGCCTAACTGCCCTTCTGCTATTTAACAAGGCGGCCCAGGAACAGGCTGTGTCCCCGGCGCAGTTTACACAAGGCAGAGTCTGACTTCAATCCCCCCTTCTGTGTTTACGGAGGTGGTGCCAGGGGACCCGGAGCCAGGAAAGTCCTGTCCCAGGTACTGCGGGAGGAGTGCTAGGGAGGCCTGGCGCGGGATGACAGGCGGGCGGCAGGAGGTGGGGGAGGGTAGAGAAGGGTAGAGAGAGATGTAGGAACATTGGCATGGAGAGGCAGGAGAGTAGGTACGCAGTAAGTAAATTCATAGAAAAGACAAATAACACACACACACACATATATGTATATACGCGCCTGATAACATCAACCAGGGTTGCAGCTGGCCCTTCTCCGTCCCTATTCTAATGAAACAAAACAAAAAATGTTGTCTACCGCGTGTGGTGTTGTGGGTAGGCCTTTTGGCAACACAAATAGAGACCACACATGTATACTGTTGGTGGTCAGTCAAGTGCCTGCCACGCCCAGGGTCCCGGGCCTTTTATTAACTGTTGAACGTGCCCTCCGTTCGTGCGTCGGGCGGAACCATTTACAGCACGCTTTAGGGGGGGGGAACAAATACAGTTATGCTGTTCGGGGCTAGGATGGATACGCCCACCTACTACAACACTACATTCCTCCTTTACCCTAAAGAAAAAGAAACATGAAATAACATAACTTCAAGTGTCAACCTTAACGGTTTACAGTCTCTGAGGCTTTCAAAAACAAAAAGGAACAGTCTTACTTAGAAGGTGGTGGCGGTACAGCTCGGCTCTCTCAGCGTCCACAACAAGCCACGAAGTCCTGATATTTCTGGGATGGCTTCGGGCATGGGCGCAGTGTACCTGCTCTGGCTGCGCTCGCCCGACTGGGTGGGAATCAGTTCTTCAGAGTCTTTGGCTACAACAGTTCCAGGGTGATTTTGGGGCACCTGCGGTTCCTGTTCATTCCTGACGGGTGTGGCTGGGCATGCTTGCGGAGTCTCTTCTTCGCTGGGCGTGTCCTCACTTTCCATTTCTCGTGGGCTTTGGGTCAGCCTTGGGTATTGCTCAGCTGAGTCCGGGAAGCTGTTGTCTTCTCTATCCATAAGTCTTTTGAAGAACGACACGTTTCTGGTGACTGTTTCTCTCCCTTTTTCTGCAGTGACCATGGTGCCATTGACTTTGGTGACAGTCCAAGGGTGTAACTCGAACGGGAGGCGGAACTTTCCTCCCGGGTGGCGATCTTTCACTAGTACCCGGTCACCCACCTGAATAGGGCTATCTGTTGCTCTTCTCCGTTTTCACGCCTCCTTGTTAGACTTGGTTCGTCGTTCCATGGACCGGTTGTTCGGAGTTGGGGCAGAGGCCCACATGGGATGGTGTGGGAGGGTATCCACCACCGCTCTGTTGAAGCAAAGGCGGCTTGGGGGGATCCCGGTAGTGCAGTGGGGTGTCAGTCTGTATTCTCTCAGAAATTGGAAGAGGGCCAGCTCGAGGTTTTGGCCGTCGGCCATGGCAATTTGGATAGTTTTATTTAAAGTTGTCATCAGTCTTTCGACCTCGCCATTGGCTTGAGGCCACCTTGGTGTTATCTTCCGGTGTTTGATGCGGTGCGATTGTAGATAGTCTGCTAGTTCACCGCCATTGAAAGTAGGTCCACTGTCAGTGCATAGTTCCCCTATGAGGCCATGGGTCGCTAGGATTTTCTTCAGCTTTGGAATCACTTCGGAGGCTGCGGTGGAGGGCAAGATTTCAATCTCGGGGTATCTTGAGAAGTCGTCTACCACAACAAACATGTACTTCCCGCCCGGGAGGCTGCCGAAGTCTGCGCTGGCTCGTGCCCACGGGGCCGTCGGTCCTTCTTCTGTGACTACCGGTGCTGGAGGGTTGGGCAGGCTAGTCGCTATGCACACCGGACATCGTTGGATGACGTCCTCAACCTTCTTGTCGAGTCCTCGGAACCAGAGCTTGGTTCGGATGCGATTCTTCGATTTCACGATGCCCTGGTGAGCGCCATGGGCTAGGAGGACCGCTTGCTGGGTGAGGCTGTCAGGCAAAACAAGGCGGGGTCCTCTCAAGAGGCAACCTTCTGGCGAGATGGATAGTTCGTTCTGCACTTGGTAAAGTGCTTTCAGGGTGGCTTGGGCTTCTAGGGTGCGGAATGACGCCGGGCTCTGTAGTGGTTTCCAGTTTCCTGAATGGATGGCTTGGATGGCAATTTGCAGGCAATCCTCGTCCTTGGTGGCTCGTGTTACATCTTCAAGGGAGATTGGCAACGGCCTCGACCGCTCCACGATCATTCTAACATACTCTTCAGTGGCGTCAGCTTCTGCGGCCTCCGTTTCAGTGACCGGGCGAGCATGTCGAGACAGATAATCAGCGGGGTTTCTGGAGCCCGGCCGATACTCCACTGCGAATTGGTATTCTTGGAGTTGGAGTACCCATTTCTCAATGCGTGGAGGAGGCCGTGAGGAGGATCCTTGGAACAGTGGGAGAAGTGGTTTGTGGTCTGTGATCACCACGAATGGGTGTCCGTACACGTAAATGTGGAAATGACGGCACCCCCACAGAATGGCGATGGCCTCTCTTTCGATTTGTGAATATCTTTGTTCCGTCGCGGTGAGGGTCCTACTTGCATACGCGACTGGTACCCACTCTCCACACGGTTGTCGCTGGGTCAGGACAGCGCCGAGGCCGGTTGGACTGGCATCTACCACGAGTTGAGACTCGTATCGAGGGTCAAAGTAGGCCAGGGTCGTGTCGGCGGAGAGTGCCGCCTTGGTCTTCTGGAAGGCCTCCTGCTGTTCTCGTCCCCACTCCCAGGTGGCTGTGGACTTTGTGAGGTCACGGAGCGGGCCAGTGAGGTCGGACAGGTCTTTAATAAAACGCCCACAGTATGTTACCATTCCAAGAAAACTGCGGACAGCAGTCACAGACGTTGGGGCGGGGGCCTCATGGATGTCTTTGACCTTGTCTGGGTCCGGCCCTACGCCCTGATCGGAGAATCTGTATCCGAAGAAGCTGATGTCTTTTCGAAGGAACTCGCACTTCTCTCTGTGGAGAGTCAGACCTCTCTCCTGCAGCCTGGCGAAGACGGCTTGGAGGCGTTGGATGTGTTCGTCTAGCGTCGCCGCGTGGACCAAAATATCATCACTCACGTTTAGTACGCCGTCCAAACCCTGCAGGACATTTTGAATGATGTTCTGAAACACCTCGGCTGCACTGGAGATCCCGAAGTTGAGTCTGGTGTATCTCCACAGGCCTGCATGGGTGGAGAAGGTAGTTATCGGGCGGGAGTCCGGGTGTAGAGGGATCTGGTGGTATCCCGACCTCAGGTCCATCTTCGAAAACCACTTTGAACCTGACAGCTCGCCAATGATGTCGTCTATGGTTGGCGTCAGGTGGCGTTCTCTTTTGATTGCAAGATTCGGGATGCGCATGTCCACGCAGATCCGCACGGCGTCCGGTAGCTTCGGTTTTTTGGCCACTACGATGGGTGACACCCACGGAGTGGGTCCGCTGACTCTTTTGATGATTCCGGCCCTCTCGAGCACACGTAGTTCTGCTTCCACTTTGGGTCGTAGGTGGAACGCTATGCGCCGGTGTCTGAGGGCCACTGGAGCGACTGAGTGGTCTATGTGCAGACGGACGGCGGGCCCTCGCAAACAGCCGATTCTGTCGAATAGTGAGGTGTGTTGTAGTACGAGATGGTCGAGGCTGTGGGCTTGGACCGTAAAGGTGAAGTGGATCAGCCCTAGGTCTTGGGCGGTCCGGCAGCCGAGGAGGAACCAGGACCCTTCTCGCGACACATAGATTTTTGTCTGTACTTGTTGAGAGTCGTGTGATACCGTTGTCCGGATTACTCCGCAGAGGCGGAGGGGTCGACTGGTGCCGTAGGCGTACACCTGCACTCGCGTAGGGTGAAGCACCGGCGGGTCATTTAGAGTCTGGTATACGCTGGCTGCCATTAGGTTTATCGCAGCCCCAGTGTCGATGAGGGCTGCCACTGCTTGATCTTGCACGTTCACTGTGCACTTGGGTTCTGCGGATGGTGTTGCCGCCAAGGTATTGAGCATCCAAACTACATGGACGGAAGCTGCGTCCGCTTCGTCGTCGTCCATGTCGCTGTTGGCGGCGGTCTCTAGCATTGGTTCTATTTGACATACTCGTCGGGGTGGGCCGTTGGACCTTTTCCTCTGTGAAGATAGACACACACTCGCGAAGTGGTTGGCCTTTCCACAGGCGCTGCAGATTTTACCGTGTGCCGGACATGTTCCGCTGTGGGGGGTTGTTCCTCCGCACCACATGCAGGGGCGGTCGTGAGGTGGCTGGGCTGGGTTTGGCCGAGGTCTTCGGGGTGGCTTCGTGCGCATGTCTGTGGGGTTCGTCTTGATGGCGCACACAGGTTCAACTTTGACTGCGACCGTTGGTTTTGGCTCCATATGTGCTGCTCGAGCTTTCAATAGTTCTTTGGATCGCCCGAGCGCTAGGATGTCGCGCATGGGCATGTTGTCTGTCTCTAGGACTCTCTCCCGCAGCTTTGAGGAGGCGCAGCCCTGGATGAACTGAGCGCGGATCTCGTCGTCCACATCCGGGAGGGTGCACGTGCTGGCTAGCTTTTTGAGTCTCGCGTGGAAGACATCAATTGACTCCTCTGGGAGTTGGCGGGCTTGGCGGAGGAAGAAACGTTCGTAATCCACGCTGGCAAAAGGTTCAAAGTACTCCGTTATGGCGTCGCGCAGCGTGGTGTAGTTCCGGGGCGGGCCAGCTTCCACCACGTCCTTCGAGATATCGTGAATAGCCTCCCCTCCTAGGTGCAAAAGCATTGCACGCCGTCGCTCGACTGCGATGTCCGCCGCTACAAAGTAGTTTTCCAGGCGTTCCACCCATTTCCTCCACCGGGCAGCCTGGGAAGGAGGCGTGCCTGTGACAGCGAAAGGTTCTAGTGGCGGCACGGCGGCCATGGCCATCGGGAGAAGCGGGAAAGGCCGACTGCAGGCAAGGGCGTGGACGCAAGATGTCATTGAGGAAAAACAGCCCAATTTACAACCGATGCCCAGGCTGCTGGCACACGACGCCTCTTAGTTCCCATTTTGACCAGTTACCAAATAAAGAGACGGGCGCTGGAGGCGGGAGTGCAAGAACAGAGTTTTATTTCTCATGAGGAGAGCCTGTCATTTCGGACACACGCACAATGTCTTCAAGAGGTGCTCTAACAAGTTTCTTTGAGGCTTCGTCTTTTATACACAGGTTTATGATGTACAAACATTCCTTACTGCAATAAAGGCACTTTGAAGTACGAAAAGGCATGTTTGGAATCCCAGCTTCAGGCCTATTCCCATACCAGTCGTTCGGATGTCGTTTCCCCTCCCAAATGTAACATGTGATTGTAATCTTACAGCCGGACATTCCAACAGGACACGAGGGCAAGAGGGGGTGGTCAGATCTAAGGTTGGGCAGGCGATAAGATCGGGCACTTCGGTTGGTGTATCACGCTTTGCTATGCGGGGCCAGGGGGGTACATCCATGAGGCTTGGTTTTATGACTTGGGACCGGGTCGGGAGGCCAGGTGTAGCCGGGGGGGGGGTCATCAGAAGAGGGGAAGGGTGTTCCTGGGAAGAATGCAGGGGGTGTCGGTTAGGCAGGGGTGTCACTTTTAGAGCGGGGTCGCGCAGAGGGAGAGGGTTTTATGGCCTATGCATGAGAGACCGGGGGCTGTCGGGGATGCTTGCGAGGCTGGGGAGTGAGGGGGAGAGAGAGACGCTGGCTATCGGGAGTGGGCAGAGAGGCCTTGGTGCCTAAAATGGCTGTCGTATATGTGCGTGCATGGGCCTGTACTGGCGAGATGATGCGGGCAATGCTTCTCGGTATTCGTTCTGCTTACAGCGAGGGGTATGGTGAACACAAATGAACGCCGCTTATGTACATATACATTGTCATTTTCCACAGTCGCCGCTTTTTAACATAAGTTAGTTCATTTCCGTGTTTATCATAACTGACGGGGTGTACATATAGCCATGAGTGGTCAATGAAATAGCGTTTTGTCAATACTGGCGGATTGCATATAACCATGTGCAGTTGATGCGATAGACGAGGTGCAATACAGATGAATTTACATTTGTCGTGTTATGTACACATTATGGAACCATGTTCTGACTCTCTCTCCGGTGGTATCAATGTACAGTTAAAAGTGACCGATGAAACATTTTGTAAGCAATACAAAGTGGTTGAGGGAGGAATTCAGTTCAATACAAGCAATTAGTCCAGGGGGGGGTAGAAAGTCCAGAAAGGGGAGGGGGGGGTCTTCGCCACAGTGTCTTTTTAACAGCGAGCTATCACTGGTAGGTTCTAATAGTTTGTTTTCTTCCGTTGGCGCTGTTGAGCACCGGCGGTGGAGCTATAGGTCCAGCTCGGATCCATCCTTACACGTCGCAGGGTGCGATCTGTCCTCTGCTGTTAGACCACAGTCCTGTTTCCTAACTAATCTTTTTAAGGGTGCCTCATGCTGGGCACCTGCATTTCTTTCTCCTTTCGTGGCAAACCCTATTCTACCTAAATGCTGTTCTTCTTCTCAGAGTCAAAATCCATGTGAAAGAAAGGGGGGATTGTCGGATAATCGAGGGAAGAGAGGGCGGAGTGGGATCAGATCTTTGAGACAGACCAAGGGAGCAAAGGGTAACGAGCAGGCAGGCCCGTCAATCGGGCTCAAAGGGGCGGGGACTTCTGGCACGCGTGGGTCAGCAATCAGAGGGCTTCAAGGCAGCCCTTCATCCTTTCATTTTCTGTGTTTGAGAGTGGTGCCTCGTCCCGCGTCTCGTTGCTCTGCAGCTCCACCTTTGGTCGAGGTCACATGTGCTTCATGATCTGCAGCTAGGCTGTGTGTCACGTCCGGCCCCTCTCCTCCGGTGATTGTGTATCTTTGAATGGGTACAAAACAAGCTTTAGAGAACTGGCAGGAGAAGACATTTATACATTTCAATCCCTCCCCCAATCTTAAGTAGTTGGGGATGCGTTCATCGGTCACGGTCAGAAGTTATCACTATGGAGTATGTATGCGGGCTTTTTTACTGAGCTTGTACTAAGTCTATTTGACGTTCATTCATGACGTATATGGAGAGAAGTCAGACTCTTATCAACTGCGTATTCCATCAAACTCGAAATCGGATCCTTGGGTAGAGACTCGTCTTTCTAACCCAAGCCCTGGCAGTCTTCTATCATCATGAGAGAGGGACAGAGGCTAAACATTCTTTTCTCGGGGAGTAACGGTTAATCAGGGTCATCAGTTATACTTCGGGATACGGAGCTGGGGTCAATCGGGAGAAACGAGGACGCTTTGGACATCCGTACTTGGGTGCAGAGAGGTGGGGCAATCTGGGCATTGGGGATTGCGTTTCTAACAAACTGAGAACAGAAGGCCACTGACATATAGTCCCCCTAAAAAATAATAGCCAGATTAGGGGACATCAGTCATCTTACCTGTCCTTTCCTTCTTAGCCAATTCAAGTTCCATCATCTTACAGAAAGGAGAGGTAGTAATATGGCAAATTACAATTGTTTTAGTTTCTGTCAATTTTGCCGAACACCTTTGTGTTCAAAAACCAATTAGGCTTGTGCCGGCGGGGCACAACGTTACCACACAAAGGAAGAGGGAACAGGGGGACCCTCAGAGGGAGAGAGAGAGAGTCGTCCGCATTTTAAACGAACTATTCGGTACACGTCCGACATGGAGAGAGAGAAAGAGAGAGAGAGAAACGTGTACAATAATAGGCCATTTAATGCGCACACAACACAGAACAGCAGGGGTCAAGTTATATAGAAACACAGTCTGAGGGACGACGTAGATCCATACATTACGTACAAGAATCCAAGACAAAACATAGAACAGTACTTGGCCAAAAAGATTTCTTCCTGCATGCTGCGCATCCTTAGTATCCTACTTAATTCATCTGGCTGCCTTTGCTGGTGGCCTCTGTTGCAAATACTTACACCTTTGTCAATTGCTCGGGAACTAACCTGGTCGGGCTAATACTCACGGTGGGGTCTTCGAATCATTTTTAGCGAATGGGTATCCAGGCTGAGGCAACGGAGGGTGTCAGTCGGGAGAACAATGGGGCAGCTTTGAGCTTCATGTCTATGAGGGTGAAGAAGGAGGTGGTAAATCTTAAACATTTACAATTTTCCTAGTCTTCCAGGAGGAGGGTACTTGGGCAAACCTCACCCCGGAACATTCCTGAACTTTTCCCTATTTAGTCACCGTATGAATTTACTCATGGGTGCACGTCATTCTTGGTTGCATTATTTGGGGTGCCGGTTGGAGTCATATTTCATCATACTGCAATAACCCGTCAAGTTTCTGCTTCAGGTCACCCTCCCAGTCGCTGGGTTCAGAGAGAGAGAGACAGTCGTTTCTAAGTAAGGGAATGCTACATCTTTGTTTGTTAGTCGTGTATAGGCACCATGTTCAGACCCCTTTTCCCCATTCCATCGACCGTTCGATCATCACTTAAGTCATACATAAAACATTTCTCTTATCAATTCAAACGTGTGCAACGCGTATTCAGTCGAGCTATACACATCAGGGCATACACGCGTGCATTCACATCACACAAATTCGTCACGTTTTCAGGGGCAGTCACCATAGACAATATACAATTTTCCCGTGCCGAACCATGGCGTGTTGTTTAGGCCTTCTCCATACTTCGGTTGACGTTCCGATGTTTCCTGCAGAAAGAAGGGAAAAAGAAGGGGGTGGGGGCAGCATTTTAAAACACATCAGCGCGCATAAACCCGAAAATGCTTTTACTTACCACATACTCGACCTATCTCCGCGGGATGCAATCCCTTTCATCTCGGCGTTTAAGCCCAGAGGGACCGGTAGTGCGGGAGAGATAATCTTTGATGGACTGTGTATTGCATAGATCGCCCAAGTGTGGTATTACGGATCGTGTGTAGGGAAGGGTCAAAACAAAGGGCAGTCAGTGTAAAGTGGGGGGGTGAACTCGTGCTCTCCTTCGAGGAGGAGGGATGGTCTACAGTGGTACAGGGTCGTTTTTGTTCACTAGGCACGGAGACTAGAGGGGTTAGGTGGCATTCCTTTGGAGTGGCTATGGGGCATCTGAAACAACTTCCCTGATACATGTGGCACATAAGGTAAAGGCTAAATACCGGGACCTTTATCGATTGCTTTACGTTGCACAAAAATAAAAATATATAATAAAAACATATACACAACAAACCTGGACCATTCACATTTGCAATATTTCTGTGTACTCTGCTTTTTAACCTTTAAGTAATCGAGTTGCTTCATTTCACCTGTATTTTACTTATATCGGAAACAGTGGCCATTTATTCGAAACTTACCAATCTAAGCGCTACAACTATGTTTGCTTTTCAAAAACTTTATTTAAAAATGTTGGCGCACAAATACGGGTCTACAACCACGTGGGCCAGCCACGGAGCAGACTGGAACTGTACCTGAGGGGATATTTATTTGAACGGAGTAGGTGACCGTTGATTTCATTAAGGTGCGACAAGTGCAATAAAATCATATCGAAAATTCATTGTGGGTAAGTACCATAAGTGTCGAAAATTCGAACTTTCAATAATACGGTAAACAGTGACGCGTCAGAACTTGATATCAATTCATTGTCCGAATGTTCGATCAGTACCCATCCCCTCTCACCATGCGCTTCAAACATTGCATACATATCTCATGATATCAAGGCTGAGCAACCGGAACACAACAGGGAGTTGCGAGTTTTATTTGTACCGGCGCCATTTTGGGTGAGGTCGGGCAGGTCCAAGTATAGTCAAAATGTCTCCACCAACTCGTGGTTGGACCAGAGCCTCTTTCGGCAGTCCAAAAGTTTCGTTAAAGGGCACAGAAGGGGCTGCCGATAAGAACCATCAGTCAAAGGGGGGAGGGAGGCAACAATCTTTCCTACCGGGTCATACTGGTGTTCCACCGGAACTGATCAAATTGGTAGTCGGCAGGATTTCGGTCATTCAAACTGAGGCTGGCGCCAGCAGGAGAGCGCAGACGTCTCGTGGCTACGTCTTGGTCGTTCCGCGGGCAATCATGGCAGTCATTCTCCATCGGGGGCCCGCGGGGGTCGGGGGCCCCTGCGGCTCTCATAGAATCTTCAAAACTGAGGAGAACGCCTCTGGACGGGGGGGGGGCTCATTTTCTAGCTGGCAAGCGACCTGGCCATCTTTTCACGCCAGGTCCAATCTTGCAGAGTCGACCGTCATTTTACGAGTTCTGCCGCAACCGGTAGTCGTTGGATCGCAAGGGCGGACGGACTCAGCCTGTCGGGCGTGGTGTTGCACCGCAAGAGTGGACGAACCCTTGTCGGGTGAGTGGAGCGTTCGGGGTGCAGCTGAGGGGCCTCCACCTGGGGAGGTGGGAGAGGCTCGTCCGCGCCGCCTCTCCCTCCCAGTGCACCCCACACCGTCTCCCAGCGCTGACTTTCGTGATGGCCAGACCAGGCGATGAGAGAGGGGGGGGTCGGAGGCATAAGCAAGACATCCCCCCCCCCGTGGCCTGCAAGGCGCCAGAAGAGGAGGAAGGGAATACCAGTACATTCCGGCCCATCCACCCCACGACCTCTCCGGCCGCTGACATTCGTGGTGGCCGGACCATGTGATGAGAGGGGGGGGGGTCGGAGGCATAAGCAAGACATCCCCCCCCCGAGGCCTGCAAGGCGCTAGAAGAAGAGGATGGGAAGACCAGTACATCCCGGGCCATCAACCCCGTCTCCTCTCCGGCCGAGGGCGGCCAGCCGGGCCCCGCCCTGCACGTGTCGAGGCCTCGTCTTCCGGATGGGCGTGACCGTGGACCTGTTGCACTTCGGGAGCTTCCGGAATGGGGGTAGGTATCTGCTGACTTGTATCTGTCTCATGTTACCGTTATTGGGCGTGGCGGGCGGTGGGACAGACATGTTTGGAGCAGTGAGGGGCGGCGGAGCCTAGCTACCTCGTGGCTGCCGTGATGTCAAGCTTGGCTTCTCTCACCACTTTCATGTTTCTTATTGCGGGCTATTTTTAACGTTTCTTATTTCTAGCGAAGTAAAAAAAAACTCATCAGTGGCCTACTGATTTTGCTCGATTTCTTTTTCCTTCCTTTTCTAGTGTGTTTTTGCGCTAAAGTTTCTGTTAACAGGATACGGTGATTACTTCATATTTTACATATGTCCTTTTTATTAGGGGCGCCCTCCGGTTGAGCCAGATGGTCTACCTCTAATAAATGGTCCAGGTGGAACTAGTTTACCAATCAGTGGGGAGTAGATAGGCATGACAGATTACAACGGGGGACAAAGGTCCGCATTACCTACCCTTCACTACTTGCAAAGACTAGACAGAATATTTCTATTCCACGTTATTTGCAGACAGAGAATACCTCAAAAGAACTATTCCTTGAACAATAAATGTCCAGACAATCAATCAATCAGTGGGGAGAAAAACAGGCATGACGGATTACAACGGGGGACAAAAGTCCGCATTACCTATCCTTCGCTATCTGCAAAGGGAGACAGAATATTCCTATTCTTCTCTGTTTGTAGACAGGGAATATCTCAAAAGAGCGATAATCGATAAAAATCGATAACAAACAATCAGTGGGGAGAAAGATAGGCATGACGGATTACAATGGGGACAAAAGTCTGCATTACCTACCCTTCACTATCTGCAAAGGGAGACAGAATATTCCTATTCTTCCCCGTTTGTAGACAGCGAATGTCTCAAAGAGCAACAGAGCAACCAATCAATCAGTGGGGAGAAAAATAGGCATGACGGATTACAACGGGGGACAAAAGTCTGCATTACCTATCCTTCACTATTTGCAAAGAGAGAGGAACGTTCCTATTCGTCGCTGTTTGCAAACAGAGAATGTCTCAAAGAGAACCAATACTTCAAGTAGCAACCAAGACTAAATGAACCAATCAATGAACAATACCAGTATTTAAATACCGATTCCAATATAAACAATCAATCAGACGTAAAGACGTCCTACTTAACCTTACCCGGACCGGACCGTGTGGACAGTTCTTCGCCTTCCCTTTCCAGCGCCCGATCGTTCTCTTACTCCATGTTTTTACCGCAGCATTCCTGTGGGATCCCAGTCAGGACAGTAGGTCACTTGAGAGAGGTCCGTTCGGAATCGGTGAAGTTCATTCAATCGGCAGCCGGACGAGGGCCCTCTCAAGGCAGGTATACTCCAATCGTTCAGATGTTCACACCATCGTCTGGACCTCTCTTACCGGACCTTATGTCGCTGATGGGCCCCGCGTTGGGCGCCAATTGAGGAAAAACAGCCCAATTTACAACCGATGCCCAGGCTGCTGGCACACGACGCCTCTTAGTTCCCATTTTGACCAGTTACCAAATAAAGAGACGGGCGCTGGAGGCGGGAGTGCAAGAACAGAGTTTTATTTCTCATGAGGAGAGCCTGTCATTTCGGACACACGCACAATGTTTTTAAGAGGTGCTCTAACAAGTTTCTTTGAGGCTTCGTCTTTTATACACAGGTTTATGATGTACAAACATTCCTTACTGCAATAAAGGCACTTTGAAGTACGAAAAGGCATGTTTGGAATACCAGCTTCAGGCCTATTCCCATACCAGTCGTTCGGATGTCGTTTCCCCTCCCAAATGTAACATGTGATTGTAATCTTACAGCCGGACATTCCAACAGGACACGAGGGCAAGAGGGGGTGGTCAGATCTAAGGTTGGGCAGGCGATAAGATCGGGCACTTCGGTTGGTGTATCACGCTTTGCTATGCGGGGCCAGGGGGGTACATCCATGAGGCTTGGTTTTATGACTTGGGACCGGGTCGGGAGGCCAGGTGTAGCCGGGGGGGGGTCATCAGAAGAGGGGAAGGGTGTTCCTGGGAAGAATGCAGGGGGTGTCGGTTAGGCAGGGGTGTCACTTTTAGAGCGGGGTCGCGCAGAGGGAGAGGGTTTTATGGCCTATGCATGAGAGACCGGGGGCTGTCGGGGATGCTTGCGAGGCTGGGGAGTGAGGGGGAGAGAGAGACGCTGGCTATCGGGAGTGGGCAGAGAGGCCTTGGTGCCTAAAATGGCTGTCGTATACGTGCGTGCATGGGCCTGTACTGGCGAGATGATGCGGGCAATGCTTCGCGGTATTCGTTCTGCTTACAGCGAGGGGTATGGTGAACACAAATGAATGCCGCTTATGTACATATACATTGTCATTTTCCACAGTCAGGAGTCCAGGAATACGCTGGGGGCGCTTGCGGGTATTCCAGGTGGCAGCGGCGAGGCTCAGCAGCGTTGCACGCGAGATGCGTGAGAAACGGCAGGGGTACCTCACGCGAAATGCGTGGGATATGGCAGGCAGGCCGCAGCGGTGCACGCGGGATGCGTGATGGATAGCGCGGGAGGTGCACGGCAGGCCAGGCGGGCAGGCGAGGCGTCGAGGCACGAAGACAGGCGTGCGCTGGAGCTTGGCTGGGGCACAGGGGGCAGGGAGCACACACCTGAGGCCACGAGGCTGATCCAGCTGCGTGAAGGCGGAGGGCAGCTCGTGAGAAGGTGAGGAGGCCGCCAGTGAGCACGCTGGATACCGCTGTGAGGCCGGGCGGCAGGGCGGCAGGAAGCCGGGCAGGTTTGGTTGGGCCTCCACCAGCGAGGCTGGCAGCAGGGTGCAGGGTGATCGGAAACGCTCCGTTGGAGGGCGCGCCGAGGCGACAGAGCGGGCTGCGCAGCAGGGGCTCGCCCGGTGCAGAGGAGCGGCACGCGGTGGGGTGGCGAGACCACCTCGTCGCCAATGTGGTGTTGTGGGTAGGCCTTTTGGCAACACAAATAGAGACCACACATGTATACTGTTGGTGGTCAGTCAAGTGCCTGCCACGCCCAGGGTCCCGGGCCTTTTATTAACTGTTGAACGTGCCCTCCGTTCGTGCGTCGGGCGGAACCATTTACAGCACGCTTTAGGGGGGGAAACAAATACAGTTATGCTGTTCGGGGCTAGGATGGATACGCCCACCTACTACAACACTACACCGCGAGATTTTAAAATAAATTGCCCTTGCCAAATACACACATTACACACATTCTATTTCATACCCGGACAACGTCGGGCGGGCTGCTAGTATATATATATATATATATATTACCTACTGGCGGTCGCCAGTAGGTAGTTATAGTTAGGATCGTTTTCCATAGGAAATCCGCAACATTCTATTGGGAATAACTTTGGCGCCGAATGAGGGATCTGCCTGTAATTTTCCTTAACTTTGCCTCGCTGCGCTCCGCTCCTTCCCTGAAAGTTTCGGGGGGATCCGTCAAGCGGGGGCCGAGATAAAAGGGGGGTCCCAAAACGTGTTTTCCCCATGTCAATTTCCATAGGGCGGTTGGACTAACTTTTAGCCCAAACGGCTGAATGGATTTCCACCAAACTTGTCAAAATTGTAGGGACTGGTACCCCGATGTGCCTTTGCTATGTCTCAAGATATATGCTCCAGTGGTTTTTACGAAAATTCACTTTGAAAAAATATATATTGGGCTACATTGGGCTATATATATGTTAGAGCCCAAATGTAGCCCAATGTAGCCCAATGTAGCCCAAAGATGGCCACCAGAGACAAAAAAAAACAAATGTAGCCCAAATATCAGCCAGATGTAGCCCAACTATAGCCCAATGACAGAATGTCCCAGAGTGTTCTAAAGAACAACTAGAGCGCTAACAGTCTTACTTATGACAAAAGTATGGCACACCTGAAGTCATCTTGATTGGAATAAAGTGTTAACACTTAAAACATTTAATTTGCAAAGGAACAAAATGAGGGGGTTCATTTTGCCATAGAAATTATGATTAGTGCTGAAGAAAGAAAATTAGGGCACATTTTGAGTGACTTCTCAAATCCTTTTATATTTCATTAAAAAAATTCTGATATGCAGTCTCCCAAGATGGCCACCAAAGACAAAAGAGCCCAAATGTAGCCCAAATATCAGCCAGATGTAGCCCAACTATAGACCAATGACAGAATGTCCCAGAGTGTTCTAAAGAACAACTAGAACGCTAACAGTCTTACTTATGACAAAAGTATGGCACACCTGAAGTCATCTTGATTGGAATAAAGTGGTAAAACTTAATACATTTAATTTGAAAAGGAACAAAATGAGGGGTTTCATTTTGCCATAGAAATTTTTTATATATATATATATATATATATATATATATATATATATATATATATATATATATATATTCACTGAAAAAACCATAGGTTTCACACCAGTTATAGTTAGGTGGAAATTTTACTCGCATAAAACCATTGAAATTCCCACGTTATAGTTAGTTGGACTCACTATAACTTTCACGTGCAATGCACTGCTGATGACGTCACATATTACATCACTCATGACATGGTCAGTGACATCACTCATGACATCACTGATGACATCTCAAATGACATCACTGATGACATCATCCAGTGAATGTGTATCTTTCTGAAAAATAAATATTTTTTATATATGTATATCTAAAGGTTGATGGAAGAATAAATGGGTAAATAAATGTCTAAATGGATGGTTTTTTTGTGTAAAATTGATTGGTTAACTGACTTATTAAATGTCTCTTAGTGAATACATATATTAGCTAGTAATGTTTAAATATTTAAATATCTGTATCTGTGTCTCACTTTGTGCATAAGTGGCTGCATGGGTTGGTGAGTAGCTACATGAGTGTGTATATGGGTTATTAGTTGTTTTTTTGAGTATCAGTATCAGTGTCTGTATGGTTCGGTGGGGGATATTACTTAGAGCACAGATGCATGAATGAGTGACTCACTATTTGTATGTATTTTGAAGACAGCATGTGTGCAAGACTGTATGGGTGGATGATTGTGTGTATGGGTGGGTTACTGAGTATGTGTTTTTATAATTGATTGTTTAAGAGAGTAAATATGTTTCCGTTTCTGTAGAAGTATGTGTAGTGGTGTGTATATAGCAGTATAATCAAGTAAATGTTTTTTTGATAGTTTATTTGCATGTGTGAATTTGTGTGTGAGTAACTATATGGATGAGTATTAGTGTGTAACAGGTTGTATAGGTGTATGAGTACATATGATGAGTAAGTACATGCATGAGTGACTATATAGAACTGTTGGTGAATGAGTGGATGTGTATGTAGATGTTGGAATTACCTAATAAGTTGTTGTAATTGGTATTGGTTTCTCCTTTTTTAAGAACATGTTAGTTTCTATTTTTGAATGTGTGTGTCAAAGGTTATTTTATGCTGATAGGAGGTCTGCCACTTTGTCACAAGGATGTTGTCATCAGTGATGTCATTTGAGATGTCATCAGTGATGTCATGAGTGATGTCACTGACCATGTCATGAGTGATGTAATATGTGACGTCATCAGCAGTGCATTGCACGCGCAAGTTATAGTGAGTCCAACTAACTATAACGTGGGAATTTCAATGGTTTTATGCGAGTAAAATTTCCAGCTATCTATAACTGGTGTGAAACCTATGTTTTTTTCAGTGAATATATATATACACACACACACACACGCACATATATTTATACACGTATGGGAAACAACCTTTACAACGCATGTATACAATGCATGCTTTTACCCCGCTGGCCATTACCACGAAATGGCTTGCTGTAGGGGGTATAAGGTGTTGGACTTAACTCCAACACCTTCCCTACTGTTGCACAGACTGGAGTTGCAATAGTACATTATACTATTCCAAACTCCAGCGCGCCCCGCCAGTAAGTCGTTGTAAAAACTTGCGTTGTAACGGCCTGCGGGTGAAAAGCGTACGTTGTAACGTCATACAACCTATACATATATATATATATATATATATATATATATATTAATAACACACACTCGCTTCTTTTCGCGAAAGTAGACGGCACTCCGAGCTTTGATTTTGAAAAAAGTGATTTATTGGCAGACCCCCCTGCCCCCAAGACGACAGACGCGTTTCACCGTTAAGGCTTCCTCAGTGTCTAACACTGGAAACGCTTGGAAATTATTGTTTTGTTTGTACTTTACGGAGAGCACACCCTGGAGCACACCACATATTGAAAACGAGTTTGAACTTTTGAGTGCGAGTGTATAGAATACTTTTCATATTATAAATGAAGTCATAGAAGATGTCATGAGTGATGTAATATGTGGGGTAACAAGCACTGCATGGCAAGGGCATGAGTTATAGTTACCTTGGGGAACTATTTATAGTTCCTTGAAAATAATTATAACTATTTCAGAGAATTTATAAGGTTTTTTAACATTTTATATGCTCCCTATGATGTCCCTGTAACCTTTGTTTTTTTCAGTGAGTTTCTATGGCTTTTAATGTAATTTCCTGACTATATTTACCCTGTAACCTGAGTGTGTGAAGGGGTGTGTGAGTCGTTGTGTGGGTGTGTAAATGGGGGTGTGAGTGTGTGGTGGGTGTGTGAGCATGTGTGTGACTGGCTGTGTGGGTCTGTGAGTGGGAGTGGCTGTGTGGGTGTGTGAGTAGATGTGTGAGTGGCTGTGTGATTGGTTTTGAGGGTCTGTGAGTGGGTGTGTGAGTGGAAGCATGGGTGTGCAATGGGTATGTGAGTGGTTGTGTTGATGGGAAAGTGGGTGTGTGAGTGGGTGTGTGAAAACTGTGTGGGTGTGTGTGGTGTTGATGGTCTGTGAGTGCTTGTGTGAGTGGCTACATGGATGTGTGAGTGGCTGTGTGAGTGATTGTATAGGTGTGTCAGTGTGTGTGTGTGTGAGTAAGCATGTGAATCTGAGAGTGAGTGTTAGCTTTTTTTTTTTTATTGGGTTCTGGATCCGCTGATCCACCCATTTCCACCAGATTCCGGGAAGATCCTTATGTGGTAAAAGAAGTTTTTGGGACAATTTCTTGCCCATGAGGGGTCCTTCACAGACGTCTCCATTAGTCCAATGGGGTTAGGGTACCTCTACCTTGACCCCTTATATCACTTTTTAACTTTATTTTCCCAGCTGAGAACCAAGCCCCAATGAACAAAATGACGGCGACAACTCTCCTCTCAGGTTACGGCCAGCCAATCACGCATTGCTGTTGCTGGTGGATTCGCAAATCCAAGGAGAATCCGCACCTCTATATATACACATTTGGATTTCAGTTAATATCTCGAAAAGTACTGAACAGATTTAAATCATATCAGTAAAAGGTTGCTTTCTAGACCAAGATCTACCTTTCTACTAAATTTGGTGTAATTCCGTTCAGCGGTTCGGGCAGTAGTCGTGTCTAAAATCCCTATAGGAATTGGGAAATGCACTTTTTTGCCCCCCCCCTTTTTCGCATCCCCCGCCTGACGGATCGGTCCAAAACTTTCCATGCTCAACAACAATCCCGCAAGCACAAAGAGATGATGGACGGAGCGATGAAACTTTTCAGATACTCACCCCCAGTCACAGATCTGGGTTGAATCCATCAGCTTTCTTTAGCTCACTTCGCCATCCCAGTTCCCAATCTCCGGCACACTCTATTTGGAAAATTTTGTAAACATTCATCAAACGGCCTCAAAGATATAGGCAAGTTAAAAAATTCTTTTTATAAGGAAACTAGATCCTAACTATAACTACTTACTGGTGATGCAATTAGGAAATATACATATATACATATATAGATATATACACACACATGTATATATATATGAAATATCTATGCATAGATGTAGCATTTCTGTAGAACAAACCTAGCCGAGAGGCAGTGCAGCGATCTACAGGGTCAACTGCATGACTATACCATTTTGCTCTCTGGCCTTCTTGAAATTTTGCTCAGGCCTGATGATGATCCTGTATCTGTAGGAGATCGAAACATCGGTGAATATTTCTTACAAACTTTTTTAATGATCTTATCTGTTTTTGTCTAAAAAGGTAGCTAAAACACTATGGCCCTGATTACAAGGTGGTTGGTTAATTCCGACCTTTGAATAAACCCCTGGATCAAAATGACGAGTTAGAAGGTCTTACACTTTGTTAAATTTCAGCAAATCTGCCAACAGTTAACAGGGGAAAATGTGTATTTACCGTACCATGCGGATTTTGGTGCGCTAAAACACCAAAATCTGTATGTTATTCCCCATAAACTCATAATAGTTGTTAATTTTGGCACCTGATCCATAATATACATTATTTTATTTTAGGAGTTTTATATAGCGCTAGCTGGATGCGAGAGTATCAGAGCGCTTCACAACATGTACAATTATGAGCAAATAAGCGGTACAGATAATTGATATAACATGAGGGTTCAGGCCGGGTAACAAATGCACATAGAAGGGAAGGGGAAAAGGGGAGGCAGGAGGATGCAGGATGGATCAGACGAGCATCTGAGCGGATTCATTGTTCAGTCATGATGGGAGTCCAAAAAGAAAAACAAAAAGAGAAAGTTTTCTTGATTCGGGACGGTGTCCTCGGTTAAGGGAAGAAGGAGAGCCGGCTAAAGTATTTTATGGTTGATATCGGCTCACTCGAGATCGTTCGAGGAAGAGGACTTTGAGTAGGTTCTTGAATTTTGGAAACGAGGGGGTCATTCTGATGTGGGGGGGTGGAGTTCCAGATTTTAGGGGCATTTCCAGCAAATGATTTGGCTGCGGTTTTTTGCTTACGCATTTTCCGCGGGATGAGTAGCATAGTGTTGGAGCTCCTGAGGATTCTGGACTGGCTGGCCCTTTTGAGTTTGGCGGCCAGGTATTCAGGTTTGCCTGTGTGCAGGGCTTTGTGTGTGAGACAGGCTGTTCCGAGAGTCGTTCTGGGAGTCATTTAAGTTCTCTGATAGCAGGGGTGATGTGATCGAATTTCCTGGTTCCAGTGACCATCCTAACAGCTGCATTGAAGGTTGTCTTCATGGGGGCAAGGCGTGATATTGCTGTCCCGGTTAGGGCTGCAATCCCATAGTCAATTCTGGAGAGTACCAGTGCTTGGGTGGCTTGTTGGAGGTCCTTGGATGGGAGGAAGGGTTTTATTTTGTAAAGTAGTTTCAGGTTGAGAAAGGCACTTTTGGCAGCTCTTGAAATATGTTTTTTCATGTCCAGTTTCGGGTCTAGGGTGATGCCTAGAGATTTTACGGAATCCGCATGGGCGAGGTTACCGTTCAGGGTGTCAATGGCTTTGAGCCAGTCTTCAATTTGGGGGTTATCATTTTTTTGTTAGAGATGAGGAGTATTTCCATATTCTCTTGGTTGAGTTTCAGGTGATTGTTTGTGAGCCATAGTTGCAACTCCTTGAGCATGTCATTAAGTCTCTGGGTGTCATCATTGGAGGTGGTTTCCAGATAAAGCTGCGTGTCGTTAGCATATAAGTAGAAAGGGATGTTAGATTTCCTGAGTAGAGTGGTAAAGGGTTCCATGTAAATGTTGAAGAGCTGAGGGGAGAGCACCCATGGTGTCTTTATTTATCCAGTGTGCTAAATAGCACCTACCTTGAACTACGGACTATGAGTACTCACTGGCACATCCTTATCACATTATATATTACGTTTGAAGACAGTACTTTTTCACTTAATCTTGTTGATACTTGATCGAATTATGTTTTCAATGAAACTTGACATGATCAAATTCTGAATATGGAGTAAAGTCATTTCTAAACTTAAATTTCTTACCTTTAGTTTAGGATAGCCATAAATTGTCTATTTCCTTTAACAATGTCTCACCTTAGGTCCCTGTAGACTCTAGGGCACTCCCTTGTTCTAATTGCCATTTGTAAAGCACATTTCTAACAAATCTTTAGTGCTTTACTGCTTTCTAAGTGTTGGGGCCCATTTTAGGCCCGGCTTCAGTGCGCAGCTGTCCCCAGGTCTTATGTGATCAACATACAAAGAACATTCAAAAGTACTACTGATAGAAAGGCTTAGACTCCACCCACATGTACAGAGTTTGATTGGGCAGAAGTTGTATGTTTCTTTTGGAAAAAAGGTTACATATTTCGTTTTTTGATTTGTACTCATTTTGGTAGGGCCGTGTTGGTTATGGTGCCAAACCAATGATAAAGGCAGAAGGCTAGATCTGTTTACTATGTCAACAATTACGATAAAGGCTGTAGGCCTGACACATTTACGGTGAAAAGCCTATGCTGAAATCAGTATGCATTTAATGGTGGATTGTTATTACTCTGTATTAAACCTGCACAGAGTTATTTTATTACATGGAATCTTACAAATTATCGTATAGGTAAGAGTTTTGATGTTGGCTAACCCCTCTGACAAACTGTTGGGATACACAATTTGCATTATGACAATAACTATTAAAGCTTTCATGAGAGATTAAAGATTGATTTGACAACTATAATTTCGTACATATTTGTATGTTTATTACGGTTTGCTTCATAGTTGCATCAAGGGAAAGCGTATGTTTAATGCAGTACATCTGAGTTGGTTATGGTAACAAGCTTATGATAAAGGAGATAGGCCTGATTGCTTCACTGGCATAAGATATGCAATAAATCATAGGTCTGATCTGTTTATTATGAAAGTTACAAACCCTGGGGATAGATCACTACCCTTCCCTGCAACCTAAAAATCCTTACTACTCATTAATGCTGCCCTTCCCTGAATCCTAACAACTCCTTTCTATCCCCGAGAGCTACCAATCACAGAACTCTACAAATGTCATGCTAGCCCATATATCTACCCTTCCATGAACCCTACAAACGAACTGCTACCCTTTTAAAGGTATCCTTTCCTGAACCCTAAAAACTCCTTGCTACCCCTTAACACTACCCCTCCCTGAACCCTAACAACCTCTTACTACTTCCTTAACGCAACCCTTCCCGAACCCAAAAAACCAATTGCTATCCCTTAACACATATGTTTAAAAACATAAACATATACATTACATTTGTTTAAATACAAAAATTAATAATTAGAAATGATAATATTCTTGTTTTATCTTTGTTTGTACTCTAAATATGAATTATGTTGAACATAAGTACTAAAATGTTAAACATTTTTTAATTTTCAAATTAATAAAATTGTAATTTAATTGAAAATACTTTTGCAAATGTAAAGCACATGAGCTTAACCCATATGTATATATGCGGTTTTACATATATGTATTTATAAATATGTGTAAACACATGCCTATTTAAATATATATAAATGCACAAATAAGATGTTAATATTAGTGTACTTATATAGGTAAAAAAATAATTTACCTCCAAAGTAAGGAACTGTGAAGTAAAAGTCTGAAAACCTACCTTTAGTGTAAGACTCCTGATGTAAACCTTGAAGAGTAACGTCCCCCAACGTAAAGTCTGAAAAGTAAAAATTACATGTCATGGGCCTCAATTTGGCTAACAGGCCTTCATAGGAGGATTGTTACTGTTAAAGCCTGTAGACATGTATTATGTTATATGAAATCTAACACTTTACCTTTGTTGACTAGGACTTTGTTGTTGGTTAGTCCCTTCGACAAACTGCAGGGATAGATGATGTGCATTGTAATAATTCTTGATTGACTCTCCTTGGAAGTCCTGGCTTAGTAGCAGCTTTAACAGGTAAGTAAACATATAAATAAATAAAACGAATTTTGTTGCACACACTGCATCGCGTTGTGTGCACTGCATCACCAAATGCGATGCAGTCTGTGCAACAAAATTTGTTTTATTTATTTATATGTTTACTTACCTGTTAAATTCCGTAATCCATACATTACTACCCCCCACCTTGCCCCTCCCCCTCCCCCTCCCCCTCCCCACGTCACCGCCCGGCAGGTACTCCCACTACCGGCCGCGGCTGCTTAGTTGTCTGCCAGGATCTTGTAATAAAAAAATATAAAACAATACATACATAACCTCTACATCAAGAGTAGAGCCATTGATTGAAGCACGCTGTGTCAATTCATGATACCATTCGGCTTGAGGCTCTTTTGCCCTGGAACTTATATATCTGATCACATGTGCGCATGAGCCTGAAAATAAATGAGCTACACTGCCAGGGCAGGTGAGCCAGTCCTTTAGTTTAGACCACTTTGATTTCTTTCCTTCTCTTGTAATTTTCATATTTTAGACATACTACAGCTCCCCAGATTGAACTAATGGGTCACTTATTTGCCACACATTTAATTTGCTCTGTAACGCATCCCACACCGCCACTGCCTCTAAGCCAGAAGGTCGCCATCAAATGGGGTTCTCAGAGTGTATCATTGTTTGACCATTTCAAAATGGCTGTCTTGCTGGTTCTTAACGTGACGGCCATGTTGGAACTTTGAAACAACAAAACGGTATGTAAGTACCGTTGCAAGACTGCCACCCGCTGTTGTGATGTGCATTATGTTTTGTTTTTTCAAGCATATGCTCACCATGTTTAGGAGGCAACACACGTTTTTTTTGTTTAATTTTCTCATTTAATTTATTTTGCACATGTTGTTAATATGGTTAGGTAAGTGGGTGAATGCAAGTATGGCCCAGTGGCTGGATGAATGGATGAATGAGTGCGATGTTTTGTGACAGAGTACATGTATCATGATTTATTCAGTGTCTAAACCCATCAGTGACTAAAGGTGACTTGCATTTAAAACAAGCATTGGAAATGCAATAGGTCTCGCAGTAGGAAAGTTTGAGCTATAGGTGTTATTTATTTTTTTGTTTTTTATTTATGTGTTGTTTTTTCTAAATAGCTAAATTAATAGCTTTCTTCTTTACAAAGCCAATAGTTATAATTTTTGTAAATGTGACACCTCTAGCATTTGTAAAGCAACATGTTTTGTATTAACGGGACTTATATGTGACTTATATGTATTGATATAAAAAAAATCAATGGCTTTAAAAAACAATTAATAATTAATACGTAAATAAAATGGATTTTATTTTATATTGCCAATAGCTTAAAGTTTATTAAATATATTTAGTGAAGATGCTGTGGTTGCGCTGAGTGAGGGTGAGTGAGGGTGAGGGTGAGTGAGGGTGAGGGTGAGTGAGGGGTTGAGGGTGAGTGAGGGGTTGAGGGGTTGAGGGTGAGTGAGGGTGAGTGAGGGTGAGTGAGGGTGAGTGAGGGTGAGTGAGGGTGAGTGAGGGTGAGTGAGTGAGGGTGAGTGAGTGAGGGTGAGGGTGAGTGAGTGAGGGTGAGGGGGTGAGGGGTTGAGGGTGAGTGAGGGTGAGGGGGTGAGGGGTTGAGGGTGAGTGAGGGTGAGGGTGAGGGGTTGAGGGTGAGTGAGGGTGAGGTGTTGAGGGTGAGTGAGGGTGAGGGTGAGGGGTTGAGGGTGAGTGAGGGTGAGGTGTTGAGGGTGAGTGAGGGTGAGGGTGAGTGAGGGTGAGGTGTTGAGGGTGAGTGAGGGTGAGGGGTTGAGGGTGAGTGAGGGTGAGGGTGAGGGGTTGAGGGTGGGTGAGGGTGAGGGAGGGTGAGGGGTTGAGGGTGAGTGAGGGTGAGTGAGGGTGAGGGGTTGAGGGTGAGTGAGGGTGAGGGTGAGTGAGGGTGAGTGAGGGTGAGGCTGAGGGGTTGAGGGTGAGTGAGGGTGAGTGAGAGTGAGGGTGAGGCTGAGGGGTTGAGGGTGAGTGAGGGTGAGTGAGAGTGAGGGTGAGGCTGAGGGGTTGAGGGTGAGTGAGGGTGAGTGAGGGGTTGAGGGTGAGGGGTTGAGGGTGAGTGAGGGTGAGGGGTTGAGGGTGAGTGAGGGTGAGGGGTTGAGGGTGAGGGGTTGAGGGTGAGTGAGGGTGAGGGTGAGTGAGGGTGAGTGAGGGTGAGTGAGGGTGAGTGAGGGTGGGTGAGGGTGAGTGAGGGTGAGTGAGGGTGGGTGAGTGAGGGTGAGTGAGGGTGAAGGGTTGAGGGTGAGTGAGGGTGAGGGTGAGTGAGGGTGAGTGAGGGTGAGGGATTGAGGGTGAGGGGTTGAGGGTGAGTGAGGGTGAGGGTGAGTGAGGGTGAGGGTGAGGGGTTGAGGGTGAGTGAGGGTGAGGGGTTGAGGGTGAGTGAGGGTGAGGGGTTGAGGGTGAGTGAGGGTGTTGGCTATTGTGCGCCGGGGTTTACACTACTTCAGTTAGGGCCGCACACTGCATGTCAGAGAAGAGAGAGAAGGGGAAGGGGGAGGAGAAATGCGACACGGCGGGCAGGGGAGGGGGCTGTGTTATCTCAGCAGAGTCGAATCAACAAACGGAACAGTGCACCGCCGTTAACATTGTAGAAGTGGACATCCAGAAAAAATACAGGGATGGTTGGAAAAGGTTAATTATCTCGTAGCCCACACGCTGGAGTCAGAGCTAAGTCTTCAATGTTTATCCAGGCGTACTTGACATTAACATACCGTATGATGTTTAATATCCGCTCCCCTTTTTAAAAAACAATTCAGCCACAAAACAGCACATGGCGCTTATGATATATCAGTGGGTTGGAAACATTACCGGCGCGCTGGAGCGCCGCTGCGGCGCGCAGCGAAGCACTTGCCCCACTAGGTTTGGGGGAGAGATTGAAGCATTGGACAAGCTGTCAAAGATGCATTTTGGGAATGCTACAAAACGCGCAATTACCCAGCAGCTCACGGCTGCCAAGAGGCACTTCCGGAACTGAGCTCTGAAATGGGTTGGGGAATGAGAGGGGGTGAGGGGAGGGAGAGAGAGTGGGATTCGAAAGACAAAAGGGGGAGAAAAGACAGGGTAAGGGAAAAGAATAGGAGGAGAGGAGGGGAGAAAGAGACGAAAAGCGAGTGAATAAAAGGGTTTTTTTGTGACAAAGAGGGAAAGTGGTAGTAAAAGGAAGGAGGGGGGAATTTAAAGGGAGCGACAGGAGAGGGAATGGAGGGGTGAAAGGCAAATGGTGTACACGGTTTAAGGAGGATGGATTTGTTGCAAACTACAGTGGGAAGGAGGGGAGCCCGCAGAAGAGTTGGATGAGAGAAGAAATATGTCAAACAGCACAAAATGAAGGAGTCCAGAGTGGAGTGGTAAAGGAGAATAGAAAGGGAGAGTGGGCAGGGGAGGGGGCGGAGCGGGGAGAGGGAACAGACGGAGCGAAGGCAGATAAGGGGAGGGGGAGGAGAAATGCGACACGGCGGGCAGGGGAGGGGGCGGAGCGGGGAGAGGGAACAGACGGAGGGAAGGCAGATAAGGGGAGGGGGGAGGAGAAATGCGACACGGCGGGCAGGGGAGGGGGCGGAGCGGGGGCCTACGTGTGTGATTAAAAAAAAGATCAGAATAAACCATGTTTGTGGGCTGGGTC
Organism: Lissotriton helveticus; assembly: GCF_964261635.1. Classification (NCBI taxonomy): domain Eukaryota; kingdom Metazoa; phylum Chordata; class Amphibia; order Caudata; family Salamandridae; genus Lissotriton; species Lissotriton helveticus. The sequence continues at coordinate 84,814,784 of NC_136072.1, forward strand.
TGCATGGCGATGTTGAAAGCTTAATTTGCTGTGTTTAATTTGGGGTTGAAAGCAATGTGGGAAAGAGGAGAGGAAGTGAGCAGGCAGACACAGAAGCCAAACAGTCTGTGTAGCTGCCTTTAAAAGAGTGGCGGAAATGTCAGGGGGTCTCGAGGAGCCCCTGCAGGATGAGGTAAAGGTGTTTATCAAAGAGGCATTGAAAGGGTTAGCTCACCCCAGTAGGCAGTTGTCTGTCCTTGAGAGACATTTCAAAGGCATGTGCGGGCAGACCTGGACTCTGTGAGGGCTCATGGAAGGGCTGGATGTTTACACCTAGAGGCTCACTGAGGTCATCAAAGTGTTGCCGCCAAAGTGATTGCGGGCGCTTAATGAGATGTATACCTCTCGGGTGGCCTTTGGTGGAGGGGGCTGGTCTGTACTCCTGCAGTCTGACTGGCGAGCGGCAGAAAGAAAATACTGCTTTTGTATGCGTTCGTTTGGAACGGCTTGGCTTCCATGTTAATTTGTAGTGGGTAAGGCAGTGGCACTCGGAGCCCTGACTGGCTATATTGTGTGCATTTGGGTGGACCTGCGCCGGTTACCAGTCTTTGCACTGGTGGGGACAAGCTGCTCCTTTGACTGGTTTTCGAAGCACTTGTTCACAAGTGGGACTGTCGAACCTAATGTTTAGTACGTTTCGCAGTTGGTGTGCTTATAGGACGATATTCCTCAAGAAGACCTGGACATATGGAGGCTAAGAAGTGACGCAAGAGACTGCATGTTTTGCAGTCCCGTCAGCAAGATAACGCAGTCACAGATCCTGGGTCAAAAATAATACTTATGTTTTCGCTTGTAATATTGTATGCAGCGTTTTTTTGTTTTTTTACATACTAGCAAGTTGTTACTCTTCAAGAAACTGAGGATGCAAATGACTAAATACAAATATAAACAAGGCAGGCGGCTGGGGGGAGGAGAAATGCGACGCGACCAGGCAGGGGAGGGGGCGGAGCGGGGCTGTGGGAGGAGTGCGGGAACAGACGGCGAGGGGAGGAGAGTAGGAGGAGGAGAGTAGGGGAGGCACGGCCTAGCGGCCGTGCAATCAAGAAGTGAGGGGGGCGGGAGAGTAGGCAAGGCAGGCGGCTGGGGGCATGTGCACGCGCTTTTAAGCTCAATGCGCATGCGCATTGAGCTTAAAAGTCACGGGCACTGCAAGGAATCGCCACGATTCCTTGCAAGTTGGACAAAGAGTGGATAAGCCCCCATAGTCTCGCTTGCTCGATGCGCATGCGCATCGACAGGCGAGACCTAAAAAGGTCCATTGGCATTGTCAGTGCTTGTTGGTTCTGGCTCTCTTGGCTGAAGCAAAAGGTTTGATTGGAGGCAGGGGTGTTTGCACAGGTTGTTGCTGGTGGCATTTAAGTAGGATGACAGAATTGAGGCAGGAAAGAAGGCCGGAGATTTTAAGGGCAATTGAAACACAGAACCAAGTACTCAGCGAGTACAGTCGTAAAAGCAAAATAGAAGCTTGGGTTTTGGAGAGAAAATAAGAGACACAAACAGAGGGTCCCTAAGAGAACAGCGTGCCAAGGGGAATGGTGAGGCTATTGGTGAAAAGGGAAACAGTGTAAACAAAGACCAGGAAAAATCCGAATTGAAAACCATCATAAGCACAGAATAGGGTGAATGAAAAAGGCCCTGCAGGTGTCAGGGGGAAATGACCTTTTAAACACAGACGTGTAAGGTTGTGGGTATTGGCACACGTTTCACAGCTTCCTACCAACTTAAATATAAGAATAAGTGTCGCTCTACGAGGGGAAATGGTTATGGAAGGGAACCTTTCAGCATTCTGTAGTTGTAGGCAGGGAAGGGATTAAAACATAAGGGAAAATGTATTCCCTGTGTAGAAATATATGTTTAAAGTTAAATACGTAAATCCCCGTATTAGCGTGGTTTACTCAAGCAGATGTTGTATCTGGCTGGAAAACGCGTGCTTGAATCTTGCCCTGGAATCCTCCATCTTAGACGAGGTGTTTTATATTCTAAGATATTAAAATAAACCCAAGTAAACAATTGAGAGAGTGAGCTATTGAGTAACTAATTCAGTTATTAAGTGAGACTGTTCAGTGCTCACCTATAAACCAATTGCCTTTTGCTGCCGTTCTCCTGGGAACCTGCAATATTAAGGGGGAGACTGGGAGGGGTACTTTAAGGAAATTGGTGGAAGTTTTTAGGGTGAGAGTGGGGGGGCTGGTGTCGGGGTAGCTTTTAGGGCTAAGGGCGGAGCGGGGGAAAAGGGACAGTTTACAGGGCAGGGGGCAGTTTTAGACCTCAGGGCAGGGGGGATGGAGTTGGGGTACTTTTTGGGGCGTGGGGTTAATTTTTAGGGCTCGGGCGGGGGGAGCTACTTTTGGGGTATAGGGGAAAGCTTTTAGGGCTCTGGGCGGGAGGGGTGAGTCGGGGAACTATATGGATGTAGGGGAGTGTTTTTAGGGCTCAGGGCAGGGGAATGGAGTCGGGGTAGTTTTGGGGGCGCGGGGTTAATTTTTAGGGCTCAGGCGGGGGGAGCTTCTTTAGGGCTGTAGGGCAAAGGTTTTAGGGCTCTGGGCGGGAGGGTGAGTCGGGGAACTATATGGATGTAGGGGAGTGTTTTTAGGGCTCAGGGCAGGGGAATGGAGTCGGGGTAGTTTTTGGGGTGCAGGGTTTACTTTTAGGGCTCAGGGCAGGGGGAAAAGGGACAGTTTATAAGGCAGGGAGCAGGGGAATGATCTTTAATACGCTTGTCTCTTTACCCATCATGTCTTTACCACTAAATTGCGAGGTACAGTCATACATGGTAAAGACGCGGTCATGGTAGAGACCGCCTGGTACAGTCATGCGTTGTTCAGGCATGCGTTGTACCATCATACAACCAGTGAAATTACCCTGGGAAATATGTTACTACCCAGGTTGGTCCCTGAAGCTTTTTCTCACTTTTCCAAGTTCTGCATGTGGCAGTTAGGACAATGTGGTTTGGATTTCCCACATGGTAAAAACGCGTGCTGTGCCACTTTCAGGGGCATAGCTACCGTTGGTGCAGCTGGTGCAGTGATACCGAGACCAACGGCCAAGTTAGGCCCATTGAACCCTGATGATTGCTGGATTTTACTGCCCCAATGTCAGTCAGACTGGTTATTTTCCTTGCTTGCATGAGGGCCCATTTCATCCTTGCTAAGCTACTGTCCACATTCTGCCTTCAAAACATGGAATGGGAGCTATTTTGCCTGCACAAATTCTTACAGGAGAAACCTGGAGGGTTTTGTATGTGAAAAAACTATGAGATCAGAGTAAAATTATCACCAGACTCAGAAAATCAAATGAAGAGCAAGCACTCTTTGCACCTGATTTGACAAATTCCCCCAAAAAGTGTTTGTGTTCTTTTGCGCACTGCTAAAGCGCAGAAAAAAGCTCCTGAAAATGCAATCGTGGCAAGCTTGCAACGTTATATTTAATTATTCATTTAGTTGCAAGCATTAATATGCAAAAAACTTAAAAATAACAAAATAAATGGGTGACCCAGTAGCCAGACACGCCACCCCTGGCAATGAAGTGCTCTCCATTTCCGGGTGGTGATGCGCTCGAGACCACGCAGAGTGACGTCACTCATAGTAAAAGAGAGCCAATGGATGAAGTGTCCTGACCTATTGCCCTGTGCTGTGATGAGTGGCCGCAAAATATGAATGACTGATGACACATATGAATTTTTATTATTTTTATTGGAAAGCATAAGGGTTGTACAACAGCTAAAGTTGTGTTTAGTCAGACCTAGAAATTGGCAGACATTTGACATTGAGCACAGAAAAGCCCCTCAAAGGGGTACCTAGCATTGAAAAAGTCTGAGAACATTTCCCAGCAAAGCTGGACTTCATTACAGTGAAAAATGATTCATGAGATAAAAAATGTCTTGCAAAGCACATAACAACATTGCATAGGCCAGGGTTATCTGGGAAACTTTGTGTAGAGCAACAATAAGGAACTTCTTTCCTTCACTGGTGGGTTCTCTTCTACTATTATCTGGGAAATCCTGCAGGAGAGAGAGTCCAGAAGACTAGAGCAGGCCTCTGCGGCGGTTAAGAAAGTGGATCTTGTGACTGATGTAGCGTGTTATAGGCTTCGTCACAACAGTCTCAACTAATCCGGTGGGAGAGGTTTGTGGTCAGAGACATTTCTGATTCATGGTCAGGACTTCACAAATGCTTGACGTCTTTGACTGGAAGCCAACACGGCTCACGCATGGCCGAAGTCACTTGATGCCATCTTCTGATGGCAGCTGCAAGTCTCATGGTCAGATTGTCTACAGTACACTTTTTGTTTTTAAAGTCCAGAGTTTGGCTTTAGTGCCCAAGATATTTAAGAAGTTGGATTCTGTAAATGCAGTGATTTGCCTGGGCAGCTCCAGGGTTTGTTTGAGAAAGATTCCCAGGAGTTTTTGCTTGGATCAGGCCATGTTGAGCTTGGATCTAAAACATAAGGGTGTGGTGGGGATCATTATTAATGCTGAAAGAGGTGAACATGTCCAAGAACCAGGCCTCTTTTTTGTTTTTGAGCTCATATCTGTATTTTACATAGAATGGATTCTAAGCTTTAAAAAACAGCTTTCAAATATGTTTTATTTGTTAGTGTTTCCTGAGATTCTGATGAACAATTGAGTGAGAGAATGTCTTTATTTAGGTTCTGGGAACATTACCTTGAGGTGGTAAATGTAACCACAGAGGATACAGATCAGGGATTGTAGATGTAAAAGGTGAAGATGATTGTAAATGTGAAGGATATTCCATGTACTATTGGTCAATAGGGTAATGTAAAATGTAAATGTAAAATGTAAATGTCATGGTACTTATAGAGCGCACTGTCACCAGACGGTCACCTTGCGGTGTCGCCTATTCGGCTTCCTGGCGCTGATACCGCTGTGGAACCCCTCCTGACTTTCCCTGTGAAGTGTCCACTCCTGTGCACCCCCAGGGTGAAGCCAGGCATCCTTAGCGCTGTTGGGGCCGGTGTGGAGGCTAAGCAAGCTATTGCCCAGAGTAGCAGCGTGGGGCCCGTGATTAGAATAGGCACCGAAGGGAGAATTAACAGGTCCGAGGATTTGAGCCCGAGACCCCGCCGAGGAGGGAATCGATCCCTGGTCCCTGGCCAGTACTCTGCATCAGGGTCTGCCTCTCTAACCATTGAGCCACACTCCTCCACCCCGCAGAATTTAGTGAGGACCTCTGAGTCTCCCATATCTCACAAATATACATTGGCCTTGGCCTGAATAGAAGCCCCTGATGAGTCGGGGGCCCCTTGAAGGGTTACGCCGCCCCCCACCATGCCACAGGGGCTGCAAGTGCCTGTATTATGCCCATGCTATAGACAAGACACACAGGAGAGCTGAAAATCAATGGGTTTGAGTGAGTTGGAAGATGGTTCTTGCTTGTATATATCAAATGGATAATTTTTCAGATTTGTATTGGACATTTTCACATTACCCATCATGTATTAACAATAAATGCCCTAATGTTCTGGGTGAATGACTAACAATGAATTTCAAGGATATTTACCACTTGATGCAACAATAACTTACTTTCTATAAAGTTTCTTTATTTGCAGGGTTTTCTAGTCCACAACACGTCCCCATCCCTCCGCTTCTGAGTACTTCGTAAAAGAGACAAACGTGCTAATACCTCTGGGTTGATACAAAATACACGTTATAGCCTCTTACTAAGGGTTATACCAGGATTAAAAGCCATCTCCCAAGTTACAGGCACTAGCGCATGTGAGGGCCTATAACAAGCGGGAGGGTGTTTAGCAACCGGAGTAGACCAAGGCATTGAGGTTTTAGAAATTTTTTAACACTTAGGGCCTAATTACAACATTTGGCAAGCGGTAGGGTGGCGAGGCAAACCGTCACACCACCGCTCCACCAAAGGTCGCCACGCCGCCTGCATGCAAGATTATGACTTTTGAGTAGTTTGGCAGGCGGGCGATGTGGCGGGGACATGGCAGTGCCTTTTTCAAATGGGGTGGTGCCTTTTAAAAAAGACACCTCAATGGGACTGCACAACAATGTTCCTCCATGGCATGGCCTTGAAAGTCCATGTCGTGCATGAACCTATGTCCGTGCACATGTTATGCCCCCCTGTGTGCATACGCATGCAGTGGAGGCTGTTTCCTCTCCGCCAGGGTTTTAGTGGCAGTGGAACCGCCATGAAAACCCTGGAGGAGAGGAAACTCGTAATATGCATGGCTGGATCACGGCGGTCCCACCAAGCATAATGTGGCCTCAGGAACGTCGCACCACCTCCAGGGAACGGTGGTTCCCCGGCAGTGTTTCCAGGCCGGGCGGTCCGCTCAAGTTGTAATCGGGCGGTCAGACCGCCGGTGCGACGGTGGCTGGACCACCACGGCCGCACCATCACGAGCCTGCCGGTCCGACTCATAATCAGGCCCTCAGTTTAGACTTTTCTAAATTAAACAGGAAAAAAGAGAAAGACAAACATTGTAATGTTGGAGTAAAACATATACACCAGCCATCATCCTCTCTCTGCCACACCATTGTCTTTAGTAGAGCTGCCAACATTACACGCTTCCATTATTATTCTGAATTACTGTTTGTGTTGTACAGATTTGATATACTGAACTTGTCTTTAAGATCTAGATACTTGTATTGGAGGTAAAGACTGGGTTGGTTTTCAGGGGAGATTATCTAGTATTGAGGCTGTTGGTGGTGATAAACATGCCAGGTGTGGTGATAAAATGCTGGGTGATATCAAGCTATCTTTTTAACCTTTCTGGGAAAAGAGCAACAACTGCATTGCATTCACAAAGGACCACATGAATAAATTCCACCTCTTCAAGATCCCCGTCAGGATCATCAGCTGGGTTCATGCCAGTGGTGCTCACATAAGTCACCACACCTACACCTGCAGCAGCAAAGGTTGTTCCAACTTTCTGGATCATCCTGCTCCACCAGAACTGTCAAGCAGCACCTGGCTCTCATTCCATGGATGGCATCATTTGAAAGCCCGGTATGTAAGTATTCTGCATCCACCCAATTTTGTCCTCTTCCTTGTGCTGAGTCAGACATTATCATACCTTGGGAATGCATAAAAACAAAGCGATAAAAGGGATGGAAGCCAAGACACTCCACTTACTATTTTAAGTATCAGTACTGATAATCTCTGTGCTTATTAAAATGTTCCCATAACTTCACAACAGCTTGACCAGGAGAAGATAAACTCCAATTAAGTAAATGTCCAATCTCTTCTCCTCACCACAGGGCTATCCCTGACCGTTCTATTAATTAGTTTGATTATCAGAGCATTTTTTTCAGTATATCAATGTTCAAGTTCAAGTTAAATTTTATTGCTTGATTAATAAAAATCGTTACAATATTTGTTTAGAATAAAAAAAAGAATAAATTACATACTACAGTATATGTATGGCTTATCAAGTGGTTGGCAGACTGGCTAAATTTAAAATAAAATACAAAATGGATCTAATGCTTTCAGAATGATGCTCCCAAGCAGGGGTAAAGGTGATTCTCACAGCTTCAGATTTGCTGCCCCTACAACTTCACAGTGTCTTTCTGGACATTAAAATCAGTCAAGGAAAGTAGTTAAGACTTCAGCTATCTGATTAGTCACCCTGTATCATCAGATGTACCAGCTGAATATGACATAAAGGCCATCCTTTTTAATGCTACATTATTTGTTGTCAGTCATGGATATATTACAGCTACCTTGTTTAACATTGTTTTATCCACTGGGTTTATTCAGACTGCTGTCATACAAGCAGATTGCCTACACACTCTCTTACCACAAGAAACCAAGGGCAACTGAGCACAATCACCATTTGTACAGTCTTGTTAGTGCTGCCTACTGAAAAGATATATATATTTTTTACTGTTACTTGAACCATAACTGTTTAAGATTGAACCCAGGAACCCTATTTTCACATGTTCTGTGTCAGTCTAGCACACAAAATGTAGAGTTTTCTGTGAATGACCCAAAAGCAATTGGCCTTAAACAACTAGTGTCAACTGCGATCGAGCATCTCTCACAGCACATTGTTTACCATGTAATCTCCTTTAACAGCTGGTGAGTGGTCCATGTCACCTTGACTACTCTTGTGGGAGAGTCCCACTTTGAAGTGATGGTCAACACAACACAAATGTTCTGATTTAGATTCTGGCAGACGTGTTACTGCATCACAACGGTGACGGATATCCTGTCCACCGAAATATAAATACCCTAACATCCTATGGAATGTATATTTCGGCAGACAGGCTATCTTTCACTGTTGTGGCTGAGTAACCTGTCCACTGAAATCAAAATCAGGCCCATAGTCTATTGTCTAATGATCTCTGCAAGGTAGGAATTTGCTAATCCAAGACCGTTGAGATTCTGATGCTAGCCACTTCCATAGATCATACATTGCTGTGCTGCTCGCTATGGATTGGGTCAAGATGCTTTTGTTTACTCTCCATCAGATCTGAGATTGGCCGAAGGCCTACAGTATTCTGTCAAAAGGGATACCCATGCAAATTGTTAATTGTTTACTTTCACATATCGCCTACCCTTACAATCTAGAACAAGATCCTTCCTGCTAGCCCATAAGTACTAGTCAGTGCGAATGAATTACAGACACCTTGCTACCTGTTCCATCATATCTATTGGCTGGAGATTGATCTTAGACATATATTATATCTCTGGCCTATGTGTTATGTTGAATAGCGAGCAATCCCAGGCACCCTGGCCAACCCTGGTCAACCACGGGCACTCTACAGTCTGAGGATTGCTTCTCACATCACCGTTCTAGCTGTCAATTCAGGCTTGACAGAGGACCAGTGGGTTGATTCCTGTCACTTGACCTTTTGTGCACTGGACATTTATCTTAGGAACCCTCCTTAATTTCCAATGAACTCTGGAACCTCTGCAATTTCAAATGTATTCTATCACTTCAGAGTTGACCCTCATACTCTGGAAATACTATTTCATATAAAGTCAATGCTACAGTGAAGCCCTCATCTCCGACTATTTACTGACCATTGAACTGTAGCACGGGAGATGACTGATCTGGAAAATCTTTTTAGTGAGCTGTATGAAGTGAGAACTCCTCTCAGTCAAACTTTGTTAAAAATAGTGCAGATCCCATAGGTCTTCTTTACTGGCCAATGGGATCTCCCGTCTGCAAATAGCCGGCAGACAAAATGTCTCCTGTTCAATTAGCTCGATCAAGTGTTCTGGATTTGAAACGCCCAATTTACTGCTTATTGAGGTCCGCCATATGCAAAATGATACCAAACATCCTCAATACTGTCAAATAAGTTCTGCCTGGTTGAGGTTGACCCTGTGTCCAATGTTCACCATTCCAGTTGGTTTAGTAGACACAATTGGCTACCAGGCAGAGTTCTCACTGCCCAATAACATGTAGCAGCTTAAGGATGATTCTAAACAAACTTTTTACACTGATACGGTCAGCATGAAATACTGAGTCCTTCTAAACCAGGTTACTGTCCTAAGAGCTCTTGGTCACAGAAGGCTCCCACGTTTGGTATAGGCTAAGACAGCATGTCACATTCAGGCCACTCAATTTAATCCAATCCAGATATAAAGTGACAGCTATCAGCGTCTAATGGGAAGCATGTTTACCTTGTGTGTAAGGTGTTAGTAGTGCCAATTGAGCTCCCGGTGTTTAGACGTTCCTGTTATATACACACCACCACCACCATTGACATATGTTGTGATTCCAGCTGATGGGTAAACCGAGAGGATATGGACTGGATTAACACAAAGACTCTTCTCCCTATAACTCCAATGGGAACTGGTCATCGGCAAAGTTGGGAAGTATGCTACGTACTTTCAATTCTGATTGCCCTGTGTGTTACCTATCGTGACCACTCACATCCACTTCCTAACACATAAAGAGTCACTCATGCATTCATCCTCTGAAGCCATTGTCTCAGAGCTCCAGAGCTGAGAGTCATTCTGAGCCTGATGGTTATTACCTCAGCAGTGTCACTAATGAATGACTGACATTAAGCACTTTGGTTGGTCACTCTCAAAGGAAACTACCTGCTGGAAAACACATTCTAGACAATGCTGTGCATGTGGGAGATCAGGAAGAGCAATGAAAATAGAGAAAGGACTAAAAATACATTGGGTCTATTCCCATTTGTACATGTGCACGCATGCGCAGTCCTCGCGAGTCCTGCAGGAAGGGGTTTGCATTTTACAGCCCACTGGAGGAGAAGAAGAATCCTCCTGTGCCGAGGAGACGGGCATGCAGCCCGGAGCCAGTAAGGACCGCCGGCAGACGTAAGTTCGTTGTGACGGCAGGGCTGAGCGGAATCCACGGAGTTTTTAGGCAACTCCGCGGACTTCCGCGTGGTGCCACTCCGCCAACTCCGCCCACCCCTGATTTGTATCTGATATATTTGGACACCAGCATAGTGTGACGTCTGCATAGATCGAGAAACATGGTAGATCTGCAGACTTTTGTTCATTCTGCTAGCTGTTAAGATTCATAGTTTTGTATAAGGAACAAATCCTGAAGTTATGGTACCAAAATATTGTTTACAAAATGAATGCCACATTTGAGTTAGTAATAGAAAATCTAACCCAGTAGAGCAATATTTTGCAAACAATATTTAGACCAAGATATTTATGTCAGATACTGTTTTTGTTATCAATCTTCTGACATACAACCAGACTAGGAGACAGGTCCCTGGTTGCACAGGCTCTCTGGATAATTTTTGGAAAAGTACGTTCCGTATCGTTGCCTAGGTTACTCAGCTGTGTTTTCGAGAGTGTTTAGATGCTGGGTCTCAAGAGCCGGCTATGATTAGGAAGAAAGAAGAACCAATTATAATGCACCGGCTAAAAGTCCTTTTTGCAGTGAAATGTAATGTTAGTAATAGCTACAGTTAAGTCTTTAGAAAAATATATATGAAAGAACCTTTTGATGAGGGCTTTAATGAGGTATTTTGCATCTCCAAACATGACATGCACTTCTTGAAAAGTGATTGGTTGATGGCACAATAGGAAACAGCAAAGAAGGACTCAGATCGGCATGAAATGTCATGGGTTGACAAGTGTCACTTACTGAACTTATTTACTAGAAAATTATGCAGTGCGGCGCTGCAAGCCACCTTGCTTCCCCGAGCTGCATCATTAGGAAACTGCAGTGATGCGTCGTATTTACAACAATATAACGCACCCCTGTGCTTTACTCTGAGCTGGCATACAATTGGCTGCCTAGCACCAATGCAGTCACGCTTGCAGCATGGTGCCAGCACCCTAGCACCAAGGGTGTCTGCATTGCAGGGATGATTGTTTTTGTGCAGGTAGGCACACATTCCTGCACAAAAACAATAATTGATGGTGCTGTCCTGCTTCTATGTGTGGGGCAGAATGCAGCACAGATAGAAAGAGCAAAAAACCGGGAGAAATAAAGGTATTTCTCCTCCTTGTGCCACTTTCACGCCTCCCCTTGGGAGGCGTTAGAATCTGAAGCATTCCTAGGTTTATGAAACCTTGTAAATCTAGGAATGCATCGGAATCCATAGGTGATGCGTGGGAACAACCACAGCAACACCCATGGAACGCCCCTTTCACGCAGAGCAAGGTGTGAAAGGTGGACATATTTGCAAGGCCATGAAAAGCCACGCATGGTGGCTTTGGGTGAACTTGTAAATATGGCTAAGCGTTGTGTGCCACCGGAGCGTCAAACAAAGTGACGCTCCAGTGGCGCAGGGGCCTTGTAAATATGCCCCCAAGTGTTTACTACGGGTGGCAAGGGTCTTAAAACGCTATGATATGGCAAAGAATGTATATTATTCCTACTTGTTTTTTTACTACTGTTCAATTTCTAAGCTGTTCCATGGGGTTCTTTAAATGTTCATTAGGGTTCCTATTCTGCTTGTTTGTGGTTTTGTGTTAATGTTTGGCCTGTGTTTTTGTTTTCAGATGTGATGCGTGTTTTTCCATTGAGTATACATTGTTTGTGTTTCACATGCATTTGTTGTGTTAATGATATTTATATTGCAAAAAGGAAAAGCCAAAGTAGTAGTTACATATGTGGTAACACATAGCTCAGAGTTTGATGTTTCCAATATCCCTTAAGAATGTTGAGGAGTCATAGAATGTTGATCTTAAGTGAGAGTCAGTTGGCACTTACCTGTTGTATAATGGTGATGTTGTTGGCTGGCTTTGTCCTTACTCCAATTAAATGAAGAAATGTATTCAACTGCTTTGGGGCGGCTTGGATTTCATATGACTAACCACAATCCTTTGTTGGCAATGAGTTGTAGTACAGCGAGCCACCGGTCACCACCATCGAACAACATGTACCTGCCAGCGGACTCTGACTAGAACATCAGCATTCTATGTCACCACAACATTCCCAGGGAATATTGAAACTACAAAATTCTAACCAATGTGTTATCACATTTGTAGCTACTACACAATATTAACAATTAACATTGGAGTAAATGGATAGATATGTGTGTAGAGGGCTCGCTAGGGACCTCACGGGTTCGAAAAGTATCTTGGCACAAACAAAATGGGTAAGTATTAGTCTCATAACTTTGGCAATGAATTTGGTAAGTTGAGATGAAAAGCTGTGAGTAAGGAAAGAAGTCTGAGAGTTTGCACTAAATGAGGTGTGGCGTTAGGAAATATCTAATTAGGAAATACCTAATTATGACAGGGACAGTGTTTTCTTTCAGGAGTGACTCACCAACAATCCTGATTCCTGAGTTAACTAGGACACTGTCACTAGCAATGATTAACATCTCGACAATTCTCTCTCTCTTGCGGATCTGGGAAGTGCTTTAGAAGTATGTTCAATGTTCCTGCTTTTCCTACAGCTCTCCTGGACACAATCTTCTCCCTGTTTGGACCATGATGGGCTTGTTCTCAGAAACTATTACGTTGTTGGTTCTGACTTAGTACTTGTTTTAAACCTGTTCATTAAACACTGTGTTATTCTCATGTGAATATCCTCTTCACAGATTGAGGAGTCTTTCCTCTGTACAGCTTCACACTTTTGAACATCTGTGCAAAAACTGAACCTTTGTTAATGCCTCTACTACAGTTCATATGCAGCTAATTTACCTGTTCAATTTTTTTATTTATTTAACTTTAAGTTTCCAATGAAACTTCCTCAGTGATTCCATATCTCTCTGTCAGAATGGTGTCCATTCTGCATTTTGCTCTTTTGAACCTTTCCTGTGTGGAAAAGCTTTGAAGTAGTTCATTTTGGGTCACCTGATTGACAAAATCAGAGGCCAGCCATGTTTGCCAAAACAGTCACGCCTTGAATGTCGCAGTGGTGTACTGGGCCGGGAGGTTAGGTGGTCCACACGGAGCAAAGAGGCAACATGGCACCTGCTCCACCTCTTTGCAGGGTGAATAGCGTTTTTTTGACCCGCGCTTAACTGTTGGGTTTCAAGTCGATAGTCTATGCAAGGTCTACAGGTCCTTTTGTCCATCAGGTTTCCTGTTAATGTCAGTGATCTGATGTCTTACTGCAGATATCCCTCAAATATTTGTTTACTGTTATCTATCGGCTCATCTGTTGTCATCAACCACCATCACAAAATCATACATTTTCTGCCAACCATGGTTGATTTTGATGACAGTCATGGACATATCATGCAAACAGTTTTATCGACCATTTTTTAATTTTTCACAGTAAAGAATGTCAGTGGTCTCTCCATTTGTAAGTGGTGCAATGGAGAAGTGCTTAAGGTTAGCACTTAGCACCATATTGAACAGAATTCTGTACTTTGCATTGCGGTCTGCCGTATTTTAATAAAAACACATGGCACAACAAGCTAAATTACCACTAGCAGTTTTTACCACTAACAAATTCAAATACTGTGGTCACAAATGTACTAATGCAATATGCCAGTAATGTCAACACATTCATACGCCGCTGACTCAAAACTGTTTATCTGATAACAATTTCACCTATCATATTGCCTATCATATTGCCATAACCCAATATACATTTTTGCACTGGAACTTGAAAAAAGATGGTGGGGTGATGTTCCTTCCTAGTACATAACGGAGTTAATCAGGAGCTGAAAATTTAATCATAACAGGTGGATGTGGCACTTTTTGAACTAGTCCATTTTCAGCTCCATGGTAAAAAGTTATTTCAGATTTTGGTGTTCAGCCTGAGAAGGCTTATCATCTGGTCGCTTCCCTCATGAATATCATCCAGGCAATGTGATAGCTTCCACAATGTCTTTCAACTCCTCGGAAAGTAATTGTGTTGAGTTCATGTTGGGTGATGTTCTAGTTGTCAGTGAGTTGTCAATGACCCAGCACCCCAAAACATTAATGTAGGTTTGTGTGGGTTGCTAGTGCCACCATCAGGGTGAGGGTGATGCTGACATACCTCTTTGGGGCTTTGAGGAGTCAGGCAGCAACATGCAGGAAGCACTTTTGTGGAGCCTGGTGAGATAGGAACTGGCAGAGAACAGTGGGTTGGAACCAGCCAAGGGGGAGAGAACAAAGGGGCACAATATCAAGGGCTGCATTGCCGCTATAGCGGCATTTTTTGCCGCTAAGGAGTGGTAAAGTTAGGATTTTGTGTGTAGAGGGGGCCGGCCCGTCTCCTGCCCCAATTGTGCCGCTTCTGTGCATGAAGGAACCAATCACTTCTATTTCCTGGACTTCACCTTTTCTCTGTGTGTAAGTCTGCTGCCAATGTACCCATTCGGTGTCTGAGGAAATCTTGCCCTTTTCCTGCCACTATACACATATTCTGTGTGTGAGAAAGGTACCCTCTACCTGCTCTATGGTGTACTTATTCTGAATATGTGATTGATTGATTGATTGATCGAAAGTTTGTAAAGAGCAGCGTATGCCCAAAGGCGTTTTGGCACTGCCTATAGTACGAAGGAGGAAACCAGCCTAAAAGAAGTCTACAAGGGGAGAGTAAACAACCAGGTTTTAATGCCTTTCTAAAAGTAAGGACGTTAGATTGATTCCTCATGTGCTTTGAATTTGGTTTCAGAGGCAGGAGGTGGCATAGGAGAAACTTCTACCTCCCCTAGAGGCTTTGGGCCCGATTCACAGAATGAACTTAAGACTAAATCCTAAACTTACTACTATTTGGTATTCACAGAATGCACTTACTACTTTTGGAAAATCACAGAGTGAATTTACTACTTTTGGGATTCACAGAATAAACTTACTACTTTCGGTATTCACAGAATAGATTTAAGACTACTAACTCTAAGTCCGAATTCGGGCTGGAAATTCCGGCCCTGAGGCGGAGCGTCTGGCTTGGGGGCGGAGCTTCCGGGCCAGAGGCGGAGCTTCCGGGCCGGAGGCGGAGCTTCCGGGCCGGAGGTGGAGCTTCCGGCTCGGAGTCAGAGCTTGCGGCCCAGAGGTGGAGATTTCAGCCATGGCTAAAATCCCCACCTCCGAGCTGGAAGCTCCGCCTCCAAGCCGCAAGCTCCGCCTCTGGACCGCAAGCTCCGCCTCTGGGCCGGAAGCCCCGCCTCCGGGCCGGAATTCCCAGTCCTGAAGCTTTGTGAAAGGAGATGCAATTGTTGAGGTATGCTAGGCCCGTCGTATGTAGTGCCTTGAAATAGAGGGTGATGAATTTGAATTGTGCTTGTTTCTGAATGGGGAGCTAGTTGAGCTTCTTCAGGTGTGACGTGGGTGTGGCGTAGGAGGTTGAGAGTGATTATAGGATCTGAGTTCTGAATGGTCTGCAGTCTTTCTGTGAGTTTTTTGTTGATCCCAGCATAGAGGATGTTCCCGTTGTCCAGCTTGCTTGTGATTAGGGCGTGCGTGACAGTTTTACGGGCGCTTATTGGGATCCACTTGAAAATCTCCCTCCAAATTTTCAGGATATTGAAGCATGAGGCGATGACAGCATTGGCTTGGGTGGTCATGTCGAATTTGCTGTTGATGATGATCCTTAGGTTCTAGGTGTGGGTGGTAGGGGTGGGGTTCGGTCCTAACTCTATGTGCCCTCAGGTGGAGTCCCACGATTATGTGTTCTCCCGAAGATCATGGTTTCTTTTGATCTTGTAAATGTTCCACTGTAGAGAGTTGGTCTTCATCAAGAGAAAGTTTTGGTGCTATATTTTAGCATGAAATGCACCATTTCATCAATTGTAGATGCAAGTATGTATTTAAACAAAAACACCATAAACAACAGCCGCTCACATTTCATTGTTCCCATGCGTTTGCTAACGGCACGAATTACGCAAAGTGGCATAATGACGACATTTCTGAAATTTCGTATTAAATTTCAGCCAGGTCTATGTCTCTCTTTTCCCCCCCCTACTTCTGGAAAAGCCTGCTTCTCTTTTTTTTTTGTTTTCACTCCTAAATCCTCTAATTACAAAAGAGGTCTAGAGTTATAAAAGATGTTTAGTACATTTAAATGTGTAAATTCCACTCTAAAGTCACAATCCATTCATGTACAATGCAGTCCAGTACACTATTGACTGCTGTAATTGCATTTTCTTTTAGTTATATGTGGATATTAATGGGCAGATTATAGGACTAATAGCAGTTTGTTGAAATGTGCACACCACTGGAAGAAAACATAATTTTCAGCACAAAATAATAATTCACTTTTCTATTACCTCATATTAAAGAGCATTAAAAGGATCATAAGAGTCAATATCCAATCATCATGAAACATTATCAAATAAATGTATCTTTTAAAGCTAGGCAAGCTGAATATAAAACTATATGTTGATTATTTAGTGGATATAGAAATGTAACCATATCTCTTAAAAAGCACAACTTGAAATGGAAGATACTGAGTAGTAAGTAGGCTTTATCCTGTAATGTTGAACTAGTGTAAACTCAGAAAAAATTTTAAAGTGGAAAAACACAAATAAGGTTCAAAAATATCTGGTGACATCATCTGGGAACCATAAACTACTAGTGCCTTTTATGCGTCAATTAAACTGTTCTGTCACAACTGATGCGTGCCAGTCAGCTAGGTCATCCACAGATTACATGAATGGGCAGGAACTGACGATGACTGGTTACGCAGTAACTACATTCCGTCTGCCCTTCAAAGTGATTTAACAAGACTGACTTGTTTTATGGCATTTGCTTTTTAAATACCAAATGCCCTTTCATGTTGAGGAGAAGCTATAGTGAGGGTTAGTGTCTCCAAAAATGAACAAGCATTGGCAAAGCCAATATATCTGGCTTAAAGTGACAACGCATGTAAACACAGGCATGCACAAATGCTGTTTTCTTTTGTTGGACGGGCAAATACTGTTTATCATGTTAAAGTCTGTCCTAGTGCCTGGGAAACAAGCATTGGCAGAGCCAATAGGTCTTGCCTATGAGAACTATTGCATTTCTCAATGGGTTGCAGACATACTGCGCAACAGCGCAGTTCTTGCAGCATGGCTTATTAAAAAATTAAAGCACTAAGAAACAACCATTGCAATATATCGCTTTTTTTCAATTAAAAAATGTGGGTCATAGTGCTTTGTTCATAATTTTTTTTAGAGGTGTGCATCCCATCCCCATCATCTCTCTCCTGCCTTCTAAGAGCACATGGGCAGCAGAGGACCGGTGGGAGGGGCTGTGGAATGAAAATGGACCGAATCAAAGGCACAACAGAGGGTGGGCAGGAGGGGCGGGGCAAACACATGGACAACGGATGGTTGGTAGAAGGGGATGGTGTCGTGTATTTCTATAGGTTCTGAATCGATCCCCCTATTCCTGACCCTATTCTGGTTAAACTACCTAGCTAGTTAACTAACAGTCAGCCCATGAGGCAAGAAAACCCCCATGATGCAGATACCGTTATCTGACGCAGTCACACTACGCAACAGGAACGTGTTATCTGATTAGGTCATAACGCTTGAGATCTAATTAGACAAGCGACATTCCTCCAGCCCCTGATAAGGCATACGACGTTCTCATAACAAATCAAACCTATGACAACCTGGATAATCCGTGCGGCCATTGTTTTGATTTCACAGAGAACTTTAGTAAAGAATGTGCTAACGAGCAAGTCGTATGACATCTTTATTGACGTACCTATGTCCATCCTTACGTCAATCCCGGCACCTTTAAGGTATAAATATTGCCGACCTTGCCCTATGCAAACACACGCGTGGTGACAAGACGGAGCAGCCATACTTGCCGAAGCCGAGAGCAGAAGCAGACCCCGCAGGCAACAGCCCCGCCTTCCTGACGCGCTGAGAGACGCGCTGCTATCTCAAGCCGAGAGACCCAGCACCGGCGCTTCCGGGTAGCCCTCGCAGGCAGCCTGGAATATCGAGAGCAGAGAAAGAACTGAATAACAGAACTGAACTGAATAACCCCTCACAGAGAATTCTTTAGTTATTCACTTGGCAAAAACAAACTTAACTTAAACTGTAACTTTCTATTCCCGCCCACGCATTAGACTTAGGTCAGGTACACGGGGTAGGCGTATTTAGAAACACCAGTTGAGTACGTTTAGTCAAATGTATATGTGTATGTAAATATATTTTAATCATTTTAAACATCATATGGCTCAGAAACCATATCAATGTTTTTACAGTATTATTTTATACTATTGCTTCTAATGTATGCTCTTTACTTAACAATAAGTATTGCAATAATATCGATCCATTTCTCTTGTACGAGAAAAGAGACTGATCAATAAATAACACCTTTTATTGAACACGCCCGTCTCTTCCTTTTCTCTACATTCTGATGAGACTAAGAATGCACGTACTGACTGAGTAAAATAATTGCCTTGTGCTCACACGACTCTTGAGATTGACTCTTGATTAGGGGAGAGCAAAGTTGTCATGTTCTATGGTTGTCAGAAACTAAATCCCTTCTTGTCTAATCAGGGGAGTTAATCCTTCCTTGAACATTCGAGAAAGTTTCTAGCGAACTCTGAGCTTAGCTGGCAAACCCAAAAATTAAGTCTAGTATCGACAGTAGTAGACCTAGTTAACGTCTGGTCTAGGCCTTTACTGCTGTAGGTACTATTCCAATGCGCAGAGCCTATTGGGAAGATAGGAACTACACTACATGGCGCCCAACGCGTTTGGAAAGGGCGATAAAACTAACGTAAGACATTTAGAGTAACTCAGTCGTGCTTTCTCACTCAGACCCCTTTTCCCAAATACTCCAAAGACGTCTGGAGTGGGTGAAAGGTTATTATATCCTCCAAAACCTCGCAGGAGGGAACTCCTATGTATGGTTCTTGGTCTAGTCAACGTTGAAGGATAAAACAGTTCCAGAATATTGTGCACCTAATCTCTGTTTCCATAAAGAAACCTGATCTGCAAACAAACATAATACCATCCTGTCAGTAAAATGGGAGACAGTGACGGAGAAAGAGAGGCAATTAGATTAGCTACTGAAATAGCAGATGCTGATGCTACCATGCAAGCAGCAGACGCGGATATAATACTCATTCCGGTCATTAAAAGGAGATCTATAACCTTAAAACTTATAGAAAATGGACTGACACCTAGAGGTGGCACAGTCATATTCGTAATTGAGGCACACGAATATCGGCAGACAGAGGTATACTATACATGGATACATTTTCCAGCAGCAAATGCTGTAACAAAGTACTTCCACTATTACAAAGTAGAGGAACCTCCTAATGAGTACACTCCTTTCGAGGAGGTGGAAGTACCACTCAAATTCCAAGAGCATTTGCTCTTATTTGATGGCGCCCTAATACATAACAATCACATTACAAGGCTCGGTCCTTTAGGTAGACCAGGAGCAACGTGGCCGGTCTTAGCCGGATACACACCACACCCAGACATCGAAGGAATGTCTACAGGAGAGCTGTTAATACAGCTAAAACAATTACTAAAAATTCATAGACAATTAGTTCAGTATGTAATGCGGACTTCAACAATTCAGCCAGCGATTAAACTTCCACAGCTGACCCCTCACCAGGGGAACACAAATAAAATTACACCACAGAACATCCAATCCTGCCTAGGTAAAGTTCCAGCTAAACGGGAACAGATACCATTCTGGTTGGCACAGAAAATTACCCAAATAGAGGCGGTGTTTCCTGACACCACCCCATTAGAAAAACACAGGATTCTGACTATATGTCTCCCAATGGGAATCGCACCACACATTGAGGACTGTGACACTTGGGGTACAGTCTTTGCTTCCATCTATACAAAAACGCACGGTGTTCCATCCATTTCGGTAATACCAGATGTGCTAAAACAAATTCAAGATGAATACGGTCTAGAACCTGCTTTAACTCTTGGTATGAAATTACTGAAAGACTTCAAGCAGGTCTCGGCTATATTATTAGCCAACATAAAAGGTGAAGCAGCAAACGTGGCGATCCGCCAGAGGTTAAAAGAGACAGATATAGCAGACCAACCAGCTGAAATTGCCAGAATCATAGAAAAATCCTATGAAGAACTAGGCAGAGATAGTCTAGGTGGAATACCAGTAAAACCGCAACTGACTACAAGTCCAGAAAAAATATTTTTTAATAATAATAATAATTCACCAAAAAAGAACTGGGATGGAAACAAACAATCCAATCCTAAAGAAAAGAAATTCCAGTCCAGAGGAAGGTCTCCTAGGCGAAGAGAGAAATCTCCAAACCCGAGACAAAGGTCACCCCAGAGTGACCCCTCTGGGAATAGATATAACCTTAGAAATAGGGATAATATTAAAAAACCTGATAGATATCAAGACATTGATACACGTCCCTCTCAATCTTTTCAGAATTCCTCGCAGAAATCGGAAAGAAGAGGACGATCAGAAGAGCACGCCAAGTCCAAAGACAAGGAACCTGCTCAACTGAAAAAGAAATCACAATTTCCAAAAAAGAAGGTAGCCAGTATCAAGGTAGTTAACAATGCCGAGAATACTGAGGACACAACTGAAAAACGGAGAGTGGGCTCAGACAATGCTAGACAGCGCAGCAGAGGTGAGCATAGCTCGCAAAGTCCTTATGAATCATCTGGAGACAGTGGACACGAATGAATACCTTCAAGTGGAAACTGCAGACACCAGAGTTAGCAAGCCCCACAAGATATACGAGATAACATTACGTATAGAGGGAGATAAGACTAGGAAAATTAGGGGACTATTTTGGGATAACCTCTCAAAGGGTTATGACATCCTTCTAGCTGAAAAAGACTGGCCACCAGAGTTTGTCAGGGAGTGCCCTCATGGCGAAGAAGTAATTATGCCTGCCTTCTCGAATCAAATACCGATTCATAAAAAATATACACTTGCTAGAAAGTGGGCAGTGGCCTTAGCACCTGCTTTATATAAAAATCATGTAGGATGGGATGAGGATTCTCCTCCTCACAAAGTCCAGTTAAAATCACAACCAACTGCACAAAGGCAGTACCCAATTAAGCAAGAAGCTAAAAAACAAGTAAATGAAATACTAGATCAGCTAGAATACCAGGGGGTGATTGAAACTTGCACCTCACAAATGAACAATCCTTTGTTTCCGGTCGCCAAACCAGACAACTCATATCGTCTAGTTTTGGATTACCGGCACCTTAACACATGTTGCAAAACCTTTGCAGTGCAAAACTCACACAGTGCTGCACTAATGAATAACATAGTGCGCAAAAAATACAAAACAACCCTGGACATCTCCAATGGCTTCTTTTGTCAAAACATAGCACCAGAGAGCAGATATTTAACAGCTTTCTCAGTAAATGGCACTCAAAAACAATTCTGTCGGTTAGCCCAGGGGTACAAGAACAGCCCGGGGGTATTCTCAGCGAGAGTAACAGAATTACTACAACTATATGATGATGAAGCATTATCTTATGTCGATGACATTTACTTAACAGATGATGACTTGGAGACTCACTTGAAAAGAGTGAACACCATAATACTTGGTTTCGCTGCAGAGGGTTACAAATTCAACTTCAAAAAGTCCAGAATTGCCCATCTGACGGTCCTATTCTTAGGATATGAGTTATCAAGTGAAGGCAAAAGCCTGGCAGACAATTTCCTAGAGAAATGTGCCGTAATCCAAGCTCCTAAAACACTAAAAAACCTACAGTCAATTCTAGGCTTCCTAAATTTCGGAAGAACATATATTGCAAATTACGCAGAAAGGGTCAAACCCCTTTATGATCTAATTAAACCAGACTTTAAAAGATCCAGTTGGACTCAAGCACACACAGAAATTTTGAGATCCTTACAAACAGACATGCTAATTAAAACAAAATTAGAAACCCGTGATAATACACGCAACCTTGTGATCCGAGTCATCCCAGGGAGATGCGGATTCACATACCTAACCTCTAATGAGGGAGATAAGGTACCAATTGCATTCAAATCACATTTGTACACAAAAGCTGAACAGAGATTCAACAACAAAGGAAAAATTGTTCAAGCAGTTCAAACCGCAATAGCTAGAGAAAAAGACATAGCTGACGGTAGACATATCACAGTCAGAACAGCTGAATCAGCCTTTGAGGCATTAACAACACCGTGTAATTTACCAACAACAACATTGGATCCAGAATGGTTACAATGGGTAAATTCAATCACAACGGACAAAGTATATTACTTCTTTGATCCAGAACTAGAAGAATTGGAAAATCTAAAATATGAAAAGACGTATCCTCTGCCAATCGACATTCTGCCTCTACGACATTACGCCTGTGTAATCTATACAGACGGACATGCTCAACCCTCCGTTTGGGGAGAACAAGCATACAACCCCACATGTGAGATTACAAAAGAAGTGTGGCGCGGAGGTAAACTAAGACCTCTATTAACAAAGACACACTCAGTAGAAACCAATTCAGAACAACAAACTGAAATATTAGCTTTGAAAATGGCGCTAGATAATGCGGATCGCGAATTCCCGACACTTATAGTGTCAGATTCATATTACTGCGTCAAAGCATATAACAAGGATTTGCAGACATGGATTCAGAACGGTTACAAAGATGACACAGATGCACCAATAAAGCAGAGACTGCTCTGGGAACAAGTAGCTCTTTTGAAAAAAGAACTACCAAAGACTCACGTGACACACTCACTGAGTCACCAGCGTGATGGCGTTCACGTTGTAGGGAATTCATTGGCTGAAACAGCCGCAGCGGCAGCCAGTAAACAGGCTCCCGTAGATCGAAAAAAGCGTACATTAAAATACATTGACGGCGAAACATTGCTGGCGGTAAAAACGTCATCAAAAGGCGACTGCTCAGCGTTACCGATCAATTATCCACTCAATTATACATACATAATCGATGCAAACTCCGTCCCTTTTGCTCGAATCCCTGGAGTGGGGGATAGAGTGATTCCAAACATGGACAGGAGAAACTTGTTAATCGCAGACGCACACATGGGCGAGGGTCACAGACACCTTAAATTAAAAGATTCTCTGGAAGAATTACAATCACGGTACTGGTGGCCAGGCATGAGCCTGCACTACACCATGTTTGTAAAAAACTGCCCAAACTGCAACAGAGATCGCAGTGGGGAGAGAAGCAGTTTAATACCTCGTCGTATCAAGGCAGATAATATTACCAGCAAAAAGAATGGCTTGCGATTAACATATACAGGCTAGTTCCACTTATAATGTAGATCCACAGCACTCGGCTGACGTCCGGACTGTTATACAAGATTTGCGAGTCTAAATGGCATATACGCTAAGAGCATGCTACGTTCGACCATTTCTTTCACTCAAGCAAACCAGCCTGGGGGGGAAACATGGCCAAATGAGCACAGCCCAGCGGGAATCTTCTCACTTCCTTCCTGAGGGTATGGGACGGTGTAAAGAAAAAACCAAGGCAGAAAGCAATCTATAATAGAAAGGATATTAGGTTCGGGAGCTGGGTGGGTCAAACATCTAATAAGTGTCCAACGTAGTCTAAATAACTTGCCAAGAAATTCTCTGAAGGGATTCAGTCCGTACGAATTATTATTCGGAACTAGGATGTTGATCTCTGACCTTGATAGTCAGACTTCAGTGGTAATAGAAAAAACCTTTGATGTCAAAGACCGTTTGGCTATTTTGCAGGACTTAAACAAAACAAGAAAAGACCTGAGCAACATACAGTTGAAACAACAGCCAACGACCACTGAAGATTCACCACCTGTCCCAGCAAGACCTGTCTGGATTCCAAAAGTCGGGGATCTAGTCAGGGAGAAGATCGCGGTAAAGAAGGAATTTGGGCCTTCTTACAGAAAAGCAGTTCCTGTCTTGTCTGTCAACGGGACAAGATCAGTTGTACTACCGCCACTTGCTGGAAAAAAGGAGAACCGAGTTGTATCCATCGACCTGGTAAAACCACAACATGTGGCCGATAACAAACAGTAGGCCAAGTGGACTCCCAATAAGTAGCAGAACACCAAGGTTTGCTACCAGTACAGAGGTCCTATCAAAGAGGCTCATCACATTCGAAACGCCTACAGAAGAACAACAAGGACTATGCAACAATGCAATAGAACTAAGACCTCTGAAAACCCAAATAAAGACATTTAGCAGAGAGACACCAATCTATACTGAAGTACCAAGTGAAAATGCAAAAAACAAAAATCCTGAACCAATTGGAACAATTGACAGAACTGCATCTGGTTACTTCATCAACTTCGATGATTCCTCTGACGGCTTCAGTGAACAAAAGACACAGCCATCATCAAAATCCTTTAAAGACAAAGCTAAGGAACTTTTGAAACAACTGAAAGAAACATATCTGGTTTCTCCATGGATTGAATTTTGGGTGGGTTTTGGTGCATTTATCCTCATACTTTGGCTCATCATGGTATTTACCTTGGGACGCTTCATTGAGGGAAAATATGCTAAAATGGACACAGCAAGTCAGAACATCAACTTGGTCCTCAAACCACACACATCTTCACACGTCAAGAAACGAGAACTTTCTTCAGAACTTTCTTCAGCCAACTTCACAGCAATTCCAATACCTGGTGGGGTAGCCTGGGACAACACTGACTATGAAATTTATGGTCCGGTCGAGATCCTGAAATATCCACACCAAATCAAGATCTCCTTGAGTGATTTTGCAAAACCAAACTCATTTGCTGATGATTGGGACTTTGAAAGTATAAATAATATGATGTCTGACTTAGTAATGTCTGCTAAATTTACAAAACATGATTATTTGCAGGGTTCTACAAATTATGATAGTATGTATTGCTATAACCATTATGGTAACCATTTCTTGCATAAATCTGCACAACCTAGAAATGTTTTAAATTATAATCAATGGGAACATTGTGCTACACCTCCAAAAGGGAGCTCTAGAACCGTTTATGACAAATATTCATATTTTTCAGGTTTTAACATAACTAATGCTGAAACATTTTATTACAAATTGTCAAACAAGACAGGGATGAAAACCATGATAACCAACACAAAATTGATTTATTCTGATTCGTTCTTTGAAAAAATGAATACTTTTGGATTTGATTATTGGGACAAAAATGTTGATTTGAAAAGTGTTTGGGGTACAAAAGAATGGCAAGTACAGGGTTTAGAAGCTTTGTTTAGAGCCTGCATGATCCCAGAACAAATGATATTTTTAAATGACACTGTTCAACAAACCACCTGTCTTGGCTTAGCCAAAATCAAAGATTTAAATAACCTGTCTATTCCAAAGCCGACAATGTTTAGCAATAGCTCTGAAACAGATGAAGAAATAGACATAAACCATATACTTAACCAAAACAGAACACATCCTGATTGGAAACAATGGTTAATCTGGCCCACAGATACAAATAACTGTCAAGATAGATTCCTGAATAAAACACAGGGTTTCAAAATGACCAGGCCAGACCCTAGATATCCTCAAAGACATCACCCAGGGATAATAACAACCTACAGTGTGGGGAAATTATGCCTTCAATGGCTACAAACTTCCACACTGCCTGAAATTAAGCAACACCTAACTTTACTTACTGATGGTGCTGACTTGCGTGATTTCATACTGGGACCACGCAAACAGCGTCATAAGCGTTTCATAGCAGCCTCTGTATATGCAGCATACAATGAGGCCTGGAAGGTTACTCAAATTGAGACAGCAGAGAGAATACGTGAAATTGATCGTATTAATTTGGAAAAATCACTTTCTGTAGTGGACAATGGGTTAATGACTCTGTCCTCCAGAATTTTTTCATTGGACAGCATTGTGTCTTCAGCAATCGATATATTATCGCAAGACTTACTGTTATTACAACATGGACAGTCACAATTGCGTTCTATTGTACAGCTTGGCTGGACGTTACAAAATCTGCGTTCAGGCTATGTGCCTTGGCGTTTAATCAACACAACGTCACTATTCCAAATCTTTAACCTTACTGATAGACAAATCGGTATGGCGCAGAAGGGTGCTGATTATACAATCTTGAGCATTGAAAAACTAGAAAGATTACCAATGACAATGTCAGAACGACCTGTCAGTGAATGGATAATCCACGGAATCATAAATATTCCAATCTCAACCTTCAGGTTTCAATACTGCCAAAAATATATACAGGCTGGCATGTACGAGAAATTGGGAAAGGGGTACCTTAAAACAACTTGGAACCTGCCCTATTCACATGCATGTGTCAGTAACAAAGGACAGAAAGTGTTTCTTAGTGGCAACAATTGTGCTATGTCACTAAGCGGCACGCTTCTGTGTAACGGTATTAGTTTGCACGGAGCCTGTGAAGGGAATTCATACAACCTTTCATGTCACCAGCAAGGCGCACCTGCAACTGAAATAGAACCATTCTTTCAAAGACTCTATAATGGGAGTTACATTCTTATTGTAGACCGCAGATGTTGTAGTCTTATGCCCGGGACTCCTTATCTCGTCACTACGACGGCGAAGGTCAAGTGCTGTGGACGTTCTTTGTTCCCCAGCTCCTTTTCAGACAGGGAGGCGAGGGCATGGCCCAGTTTGAAAATTACTTCTATTCGAATAGATACTTTAAGCAGAATGAAAACAGTGCTTCTTCAGACGCCTACAAGGCTCACGTCATCTAAAGAAACGTATGATCTACAAGTCGCAAGGACGACTGCAGAGATACATACATTATTATCAACTAATTCCCCCGTACATTTCGCAGAAATCCTGAGCGAAATCTTAAATATTTCTGATACCACTGGGGTCTCAAAGGTATTTAAGACAGTATTTTCGATGGCATTAACACCATTCAAAGCCATACTGGGTATTTTTCCAGATTTCGTCCATTCGATTTTTGGCGGACTTCCCCTGATACTAGGACTAATTGCAGGAATCCTATTCCTGGTCCTTATTTTTCGTTATGGCAACCCATGTCACAGATCAAACTCTCGCGACAATGGAAGATACGATCCTAGCCATTGGATACCGGGACCGGATATCAAAAATCCTGGGACTCTCCCGGCTTAGAGACCTAAACATGACTTGGTTTCTATCATTTCGACCAATGTGGCAAAGGTGTGTTTTACCTGTACTAAGGTGTCTGCTATGCGGAGAAGAATGCGTGTTAGACACCTGTCTGACGCTACAATCGGATGCGCCGGTGGATGCAGATACACTGTTGGTTCCTACCAAGGTTCACGCACTGTGCTGCCCTCAAAGGCTGCCAATTCTGATGACGGCATTCCTGGAATCTTCACCACTGCGATTGAAGAGTAGTGAAGTTCAAGATGAAAGCAGCATCGAACAGGTACGACCTTCTGTCAGCAATGCAAATCAGAATGTCAATGGAGACAATCATGCGCACGAATGCATGGTTACCCCTATTTCCGACTTAGAGGAACTTTCCCATGAAGCTGTTGACAGTTTTTTCGAAAGCCTGAATGATATGATGTTCTCTCCGGAACAGAAATAGAGACTTTTGAGTAAACTCGCACACGGCGTTCCCTGAATTCGGCCTTCAACTTTAAAAATAAAGTCACATGAACAATTACAATCCAGTTCACGGACAGCAACCTTTTTCAGCAAGCCCTTAAAATATTTTTCTATATATTTTTTCCACGGGACACTGATCTTCTGCTTAAAGTAAGAAACTATTCCTAGAGAACTAAGATTTCTATTTTTAGATACTTTATATAGACTTTAGCTGCCCGCTGGTATGTTCACAAAATATATTATGTGATGAAATGGTTTCGACTTTTCTTTCTGTATAGCCATATTAAGAGCCATTTCATGTGTATTTCTCATATACCAACAAGCAATAAATCATAAAATGCGTGCTTACTTTTGCATTTAATTCATAGCTTAAGTGCATACAATATATGACTGCAATTTTTCAGTATATTTGAAAATTTCAAAATGCATTTATGTATTTTGGGGTGGTAAGGTATACACTATACTCTATAGTATGTTGTACTATGTTATACTATGCATAGATTAGTAGATATGACCATAGTTAGCGTGGAGTGGGTGTCGTGTATTTCTATAGGTTCTGAATCGATCCCCCTATTCCTGACCCTATTCTGGTTAAACTACCTAGCTAGTTAACTAACAGTCAGCCCATGAGGCAAGAAAACCCCCATGATGCAGATACCGTTATCTGACGCAGTCACACTACGGCACAGGAACGTGTTATCTGATTAGGTCATAACGCTTGAGATCTAATTAGACAAGCGACATTCCTCCAGCCCCTGATAAGGCATACGACGTTCTCATAACAAATCAAACCTATGACAACCTGGATAATCCGTGCGGCCATTGTTTTGATTTCACAGAGAACTTTAGTAAAGAATGTGCTAACGAGCAAGTCGTATGACATCTTTATTGACGTACCTATGTCCATCCTTACGTCAATCCCGGCACCTTTAAGGTATAAATATTGCCGACCTTGCCCTATGCAAACACACGCGTGGTGACAAGACGGAGCAGCCATACTTGCCGAAGCCGAGAGCAGAAGCAGACCCCGCAGGCAACAGCCCCGCCTTCCTGACGCGCTGAGAGACGCGCTGCTATCTCAAGCCGAGAGACCCAGCACCGGCGCTTCCGGGTAGCCCTCGCAGGCAGCCTGGAATATCGAGAGCAGAGAAAGAGATACCATTCCTCATTCATCCTAAATTCCAGGTACAGAACTGAATAACCCCTCACAGAGAATTCTTTAGTTATTCACTTGGCAAAAACAAACTTAACTTAAACTGTAACTTTCTATTCCCGCCCACGCATTAGACTTAGGTCAGGTACACGGGGTAGGCGTATTTAGAAACACCAGTTGAGTACGTTTAGTCAAATGTATATGTGTATGTAAATATATTTTAATCATTTTAAACATCATATGGCTCAGAAACCATATCAATGTTTTTACAGTATTATTTTATACTATTGCTTCTAATGTATGCACTTTACTTAACAATAAGTATTGCAATAATATCGATCCATTTCTCTTGTACGAGAAAAGAGACTGATCAATAAATAACACCTTTTATTGAACACGCCCGTCTCTTCCTTTTCTCTACATTCTGATGAGACTAAGAATGCACGTACTGACTGAGTAAAATAATTGCCTTGTGCTCACACGACTCTTGAGATTGACTCTTGATTAGGGGAGAGCAAAGTTGTCATGTTCTATGGTTGTCAGAAACTAAATCCCTTCTTGTCTAATCAGGGGAGTTAATCCTTCCTTGAACATTCGAGAAAGTTTCTAGCGAACTCTGAGCTTAGCTGGCAAACCCAAAAATTAAGTCTAGTATCGACAGTAGTAGACCTAGTTAACGTCTGGTCTAGGCCTTTACTGCTGTAGGTACTATTCCAATGCGCAGAGCCTATTGGGAAGATAGGAACTACACTACAATGGGGAAGCAAACAGACAAGCACACAGAGGGTGGAGTGTGTGTGGGGGTGGCTGGACGAAGCACATGTACAATAAACAGTGGGTGGAAAGGGCTGGGGCAGCAGGGGATGGGGAGGAATACAGAGGAGGAAGAAGTGCCCAACGGACATAGCTGGAACACACACACTCTGGTGGAGTGCTTAAACAAATGTCTTGGCTGCCTTCTGAAGTTGGTCATCTCTTTAGACTGGAGAATTTCATGGAAACAGGAAAGAGTACTCCAGAGCACTTCCATTAGAAAGAACATTTCTACTCAAGCCTTGGAGCTTATCTCTTCGCTGCTGCTGTGAATGTGGTGTAAAGAGTCCTAAAATATGAGTTTCATGTATATAGTTTGCAGAGTTAAATGTGAAAACCCTACAGGGCATGAAGCTCGCCCATGTCTTTTGTGACCTGGTACTGTTTCTGCCTCTTCTGACCTGAAGTGCAATAATGGAAGGTATGTTTGCCTGGCCACATGAATGTGTCTGTGACCGGGTATGTGAAGGTCAATTTCATTCTGCCCTGTAGCAGCCAATATTTATAATACTCGACTTCTCCCCTTCAATCTCCCAGCTGTTTTGTCCAGCTATGATTGGTCATTCAGACTGAGTACTTCTCAATGGTCGAGCAAACATTTGCCTACATTCCCCCTGCTGACATCATGGACAACTGCATATTCCTTCTACCACTGTTCCAGTTTCACCACTAAAGTTTCACAAAATAATTTGCAAGTTGGCACTTCTCAAATAAAAGAGGTCTTCACATTTCCCTAGATCCAAGAGAATGTATTCATAAAAAGACAAAGAAAAGCAAAAGAACAGCAGGCGGTGGCAAGAGCGGGCCTTCTACCATCCGCTCCAGCCCTCCTCTAATACATCTCATATTCAAACAATAGACCCCAGTGTTCCATTACAACACCCAAGCGGTGATCCATATTTACATTCAATATACATCTGCCAAGTACCCCCGAAGTACCAGTTAGCCGCAATACCCCTCCTTCCACGTCATGATTTTCAAACTGATTTCCGTTCAAGCCAATGAAACACACAATTCCTCGCCTTAAAGTAGACAACCTAAATTATAGATCTTTGTCTCTAATACAATGTGTTTCTATACCTGGTAATGTCTTAATGGCCCCAGATCTACCAACAATAAGAATAGTGAACCCACTTTATCCCATAATGGCATAGCTATTGAATTTGCAGAAAATGTCAATAATTAGAGTTTTAGATTCTGAGGCTTCGAACCAAGGACAGGTCATCTCCTCCTGTGTATTAATATGGTTAGAGATGTTGTTGATTTTATGGACAATAATTTCTTTTGGTTGTGCTACTTTTAATTAATAGATCTTTTGTAGTAGTTCAAGGATCTTTTCAGATCAATCTGGCCTCCAAGGTGGGCAGACAGCATTGCATTTTTTCATTTATAGTCCCTGATGCCAATGGGCAGACTGCAATCACAGTTCTGTATTAGCCACCTCACTTGCTGCTCACAGAGAAACTGGAGCAGCATGTTCCACTGAAGTTGGTGGGTCTCTTGAACAAACCAACTAAACTTTTTTGTGTTCTTTTTTCTTCTTGCCTATTTGCGTGACTGATAGCTTGACCTTGTGGATGACCATTTGCATGATATACTACTTGACATATAACATACCCACTTGCATGACAACACCTTCAATGTATGTATAAGCAATCAACACAACAACGCTACTTGAGGATGCTAAAGCCAGAACTGTTCTATTTTGGTTTTGACTTATTAAAGCGGTGGTTCATCAAAAGATTTTTAAGAGGTTGTCTCAACCTTAACTTATCGAGGCATGCTTCATCATTTGATGACCTCTCACACCGGGGTAGGAGCAATGACACCCCAGCGGACTCAACAACAATTAACAATCCTCACACGTGCCACTGAGAGTACCCATACACCATAGAACATGCATACTCTTTCATTCATGACAGTCAGGTAGCAGCAGGCGGATCAGTGCCTTATCAATGGTGGGAAACGCTGTATAGATGTAGTCATAATACGATATAAAGCGACAAATCGATGTGTGTAGAATTTTCTCATGCTAATTGAAGGTCCAACCAGGGCAGTGTGAATTTTCAACTACACCAGCGCAATTCATGACATTTCGTCTTATGCCTTTTACAAAACATTCCAATAAAGTACTACATTGTTCCACGTGGTGTCATTGGATTTCGTTCAAGTAAAAATCATATTGCGGGAGCACCAGAAGAACACAAATGGACAGAAAGCGAGCGGCTCATGTTCGTGGCACTTGTATTTTTTGCAGAATTTCTTTTAGCTCGCTGTCCTCGCATTTAAAGTCAATGCGAGGAGACATTTTGCAGTAATCAAAAGATTTTTAAGTAACGGATTGGTATTTCACGTAATTTTGCATAATTTCTCAAAAATTTCACATGGTATGTGAAAGCGAATTACATGAATATCACTCACCTATGCCTCCATCCAACATATTGAGGCCTCTCTCAGTGTTGAATTGTCATTTAATCATATATACACAATTCACATTTGAAAGTCAATTGCCAGTTCTTATGTGATACTGCCTTGCACATTGTGCCACGTCAACAAACCAGGAAAATATACCCTCCTGAGTCACATGCACCCACTTTTCAAACCATAAACTTGCATCCATTATGCACCCAAGCACAATTTCCTGCAGGTAGAAATGTGCCCCCCACACTTTTCACAGGTCTTGCCACTATACAGGGTAAACAATTTCAGCCACAAAATATATGTTTTAAGGTCATCTTCTTCATCTCCCCTTGGGCTTAAACCCACCCCCTTGCAACCTTTGTTCCTCCTCTGATCTTATTTCTAAAGACATTTCCTCCTAGATATTGTCTAATCTGTTGTTACCTTTCTATATATTTGGGGGGTCTGTAACACAGCAATACAAGCCAAAAGGTCTGGCACCAGTCACCATCTTTATCGCTTTGTCAATGCTTGTTTGAGGAGCTTTATTGTTAGAGAAGCTGCTGGGCCCTCATCAACTAAAAAACATTGGCTAAAAGAAAAAGATGATTGGGGTCTCAAAAGGCCATACTGCCATAATAGTACCGGCAGTTCTGCAATTGAGCCAGTGATTTTCGGTGCTCAGCACCGGCACTTAATCGCCAACACTAGCGCATTTTATCAGCACCAGTTAGGAACACATTCATTTATGGGGAGATTAAGTGATTTGCCCAAAATCACAGGATGTTGAGCCAATGCCAAGACTCGATCCTGGTTCCCCAGCTTCAATATCGGCAGCTCTGGCCATTACACCACATCCTCTCCCCACTTTTGATTTTTGTAGTGGGTTCTTTTTTGGGCGGCACTCAAAGGAGAAATGGGCTGGTACAAGCTGCCTCCTGATGAGATATGGAGATGTGGATATGCTTCTTGAGAAAGGGAAGAATGCCATCACTCACATTTTAGTTAGCTAATGGCTGAAGTGGACTGACCCTTTGCCCCATGCTTTGAGCTACAGTGGGCGGGATCAAAATTCGAATGACACAATAACCGGCCAATGGATGAAGAGCCTTGATGAAAGCCCCTAAAAGTAAGTATATTTAACATATAATTTTAGAAAAATCAAAAGATTGCACCAGATCTAAAAACAAGCAAATGAATGGCAGAGTTATTTATGAAGGAAAACATCTTGTCAAATCAAACCCAAGTTCATGTCAGATGCAATCGACAATCATTTGGGAAAGACGCCGCAGACATCAAGAATGCGGCACTTCATCATAAGCCCATCCGTCCCCACAGAGGAGTCAGTAACCAGGGCATTCATGCTTAAAATTGAAATTACTGCACCAGAGAAACACATTTTCGACAAAAGTAATTTTTTTTATAGTGGACATAGAGGACAGGCAAAGCTATTAAACAGGCCGCCAAACAGAAGGTGACATTGCAAATCCCATCTGTGAATATGTTTCATGTACATTATCACTTGCAAATAACAACAAAACACCAATCAAAAATGAGCATTGAACAAAGCATGAAATTCACACTGGTTCTTGTCAAATTCACTTTGTCTGTTTGTTTAAGGCTTCTCTGTGGCACTTAAGCCCCAATCCCTCAACACAGCTTCTAATTGCCTCAGTGAACACAGAGATGGGGCCTAGCCACTCTGGATTTAAAAATGGTTTAGGCAGATTCCCAAAATGTACCACCACATTAATGTGATCTTTATTGAAGAGCAACTACACTTACATTCTGAACCCCACTGGGCTGCAAAGAGTTCTTGCATTCAAAAAATGAGTCCAAAAATCCAATTTGTCGAAGAAAGGGTGGGGTCTTGTTTGTGGTTACTTTATCAGGTGGGGTTACTTCTTCACCACATAATAAGAACATCTAAAGACTGTGAAATATATGAAATTATGACATTAAATTAACATTATAATATGTCTACCCGGCTTCATGTCACTCACTTGCATGTAATGCACAGACCAAAAAGAATCTAATGGAGTACAATACATCGATTAACAATTAATATTTATATATTGTAGACTAAGGGCCGGATTTACATTTTGGCAGATGGAGTATTTCTATGTCGGCCTCATATAATCTCTGTCGGGCTGGCGAGGTACTTAACATCCACCAGGCCGAGCGAACTCTACCTGCCAAATTTAGAAATGACCGCCAAAATGGCGGTAATTATAAAGTGCATTGGCAGGAACCACCGTCATGGCCCTTACGTCAAACTTATTTCTTTAATTTTAAAATAGAAAATCCCAAATTGGATTTTCTTTTTGAAAGTAAAAAAAAAATACGTCCATGGCGAGGGGAGCATGGATACTTTTTCACCGCCCCTTACCGCCAGTAAAATTAAGTGGAAGCACATGGAGGACAGATGCTGACGGGCCTTACTCTGTTAGGCCGTTGGAGGGGTCTGACCATGGTCTAGCTGGAGTAGTCTCTGTCTTGTCTTTGGTACACCAGTGGTCCTCCTGCTTCTAAATCTGATGAGTGGACCATTATCTTGGGAGTAAGGATACTCTGTTGCTGTTGTGGTGGAGTAACTTTTCTGCCAATATATGAATCAGGCCCTAAAACTGAACTCTTCTGTGACTGAACTGCAGGTTTTATTGTTCTAAAAAGAAGACTTTTGTTATGAACCAGTCAAGGTTGCAAATCTGACTCAATGGTTGGTAGTGGCACTGTACAAGTAGCGGTACATACACATTACCTACATTGAAACTTGATTTTCAACATTGAGTGCATTTGTAAGATTATTCATTTTGGAGTAGCGGGGGGGGTTGGTTTAGGATTTGGTGCAAACAAGTTGAGGGCTCGATTTAGAGTTTGGCAGCTGGATTAATGTCTGTAAGGGCGAAGGAGTAATTCACTCTGTTGGTCTGATGGACATCCGCCCCCCCAAATTTTGAGTTGTCCATGGGGTTTGAGTACCACTCTGGATTAACAGAAACCACTGTTACGGCGGATCCTGTCATTGTATAAAGGTTTTGACAGATGTTGCCATCAACCATGATGGCCAGCCTTCACACTTATCAAAATGTTTTGTTTTTCCAAAACAAAATGTCAAAGTGTGAGTTTGTTTTTGAAAAATATAAAAATAGTGACCCCCCCCCTCTGCATGCACACACCAAGAGAGATTTCTCCTATGATGCGCGGATCATTTTGTCTTTCTTTCTATATCTTACCACCCAGTCTTCCCTTGCGGTGATGGACAGGAAAAAAAGCCTTTATCCCGTCCACCCTAAATAAGGCAGATTGTGTAAAGTCCTCTTCCCATGACCCATACTCTGTAATGCCTTCATGGGACGTGTTCTGTCGACTTTCTAAAGGGCACTGAGATTGGTAAAAATGCAAGTTCAAGAGCACCCTTGCTTCTTGGTACAAAAATACAATCTGCTAACTACTTGCACACTTACCTACATTTTTTATGTTAGTCTCATACATTACAGGCCCTGAGATGTCTGTTTATTCACTTCTTATCTCTCATATAGGGGCATATTATCAAGAATCTTGTTAAAATTATCGCTGTTTTAGCGACAAGAAACTGCAGCTCAAACAGCGATAAAGGGCTTGCTAATATGCGTTATAGAATCCCAATAGAAGTCCAGGTTAGATGTG
Organism: Lissotriton helveticus; assembly: GCF_964261635.1. Classification (NCBI taxonomy): domain Eukaryota; kingdom Metazoa; phylum Chordata; class Amphibia; order Caudata; family Salamandridae; genus Lissotriton; species Lissotriton helveticus. Next base: position 84,850,645 of record NC_136072.1, read on the forward strand.
CAGGGCATCTAACCTGGGCTTCAATTGGAATTCTATAACGCATATTAGAAAGCCCATTATCGCCGTTTTAGCGGCAGTTTCTGTGGCTAAAATGACGATAATTTTAACGAGGTTCTTGCTACTATGCCCCTCAGTGCTCTTATGATCTTCTACAAGTTTCTAATCCTGGCCTGCATTTGCAGCAACAAACCAGGCACATGGGAGAACACCCCAGCTCCTTCCAGCAAAAATGTGCTCCTCTTGTGCACTGTGTAGCCAAAAACAGTGGGCTTCTGTTTATTATCATTCCTGCTGACACAGTGACATCACTCACCATCCAATCAATGGCAAGATGCTTAGGAAGGTTTGAAATGTCATGTCCCAGATTCACATAGGCTCTGCATCTTTGTCCGCCTAGAGGTATGGTCCTTTCACTTTATATATGGGTGCTCAGACAACCAGGGTCAAGTTGTTGACTTCTTACAAAAAGATCACCACAGTGTCATATATCTCTAATCCAGGAAACACATTAGCAAATTTAGGATTCACAGTCTAACACCTATTTGAAGTTTGCTTCTACTCCCCATGCACATTATAACAAGGGATTACATGTTTTATCCTAACTTTGTTGCCTTTTCCCCGTAGCAAAGGGTACTGACAACCGGTGGAACCATGAAATTTAAGATTAAAAACCTACCGTTTATTATGCAGATCCTGGTAGACATAATTTTATCCAACGAAAGCGGTCTACATCAGAATTGTGGTGGAGTTTACAGTACCGCCATCTAGTCCAGCAAAGTTGAATACCAGAGGGCAGCACAGATGTTTATTAATGATGTTGGATCTGGTAAATATATGCCAAGCAAAACCCCTTTCCCGCGATGCATCCTTTTGTGGTAGTACATCATTCTACGGAACCACCACTAAATCGTTTCATTATTTACCTTCTTGGAAATGTTTTCAGGGGTGATATGCTGACTTGTGGCAGTAATGACTAGGGGTCTCCTCTCCTGATCCTCTGATAGTTCTGTTGGTCTATCCCTGCCACCCCCTGGATTAGGTACACGATTCCAACTTTGATGTTGTATCATTTCTTCCACAGTTTGGAGGCAAGTTATGGGTGTTTGCTAACTAAAGTATTACTTGGGACCCTCATCAACAACTGATCTTATGAAGTTTTCCTTTCTTCCACTGGCCCTGCCATTCTCTGCTCTCTTGTTTTGAAAATGGCCAGACATCTTCTTCTCAGAGGACACACTGCGCAATTCCCTACAGGAGACTGAGGCCTGTTGTCCAGTTTTGGGTATTTGGAAAAATTTGAATAAGTGCTACTATGCAACACAACTCCATCCCCTCCACCGTACTTCCATATCATACCCCCTCCCAAATATATCATGCATATTATTTTGCCCCATTCTAATAAACACTTCTGCATTTCTTTGTAGGACCCGCGTTTGGTGACGACATGATGTTGAGGTAGCATGTGGACTGTTTTGGGAACAACCTCTGTAGTACTTCTTATATGTGTAACCATATCCCTATTTGTGTCTTTCCCCATCTTAGATGGTGGGTTTGCTTCATGACTCCAAGAATCCTTCACTGTAAATACATTATTTAATCTACCTATGCTTTAACCTCATGCCAGGAGGCCACACTACAGCTAGAGTGAATCCCTCAAGCTCGTGGAGTGGCTGGGAAGGCTTTAATTCTGTGTGTGTGTGGGTGCAGAACCCCAATAATCAAATGTACCCCAATGGTTCGGCTCCACTGCTCTGATGATCTAGTGGCTAGAAGCACCACCGTCTTTCCGTAGGCGCATCAAATTAGCAGAGTATAAATAATCATAGCCAAATAGTAACTGGGACCACTCAGTAACTGAGTTCTAGATTGGGAGAATAAGTTTCAGGGATTTATAGCAGGAAACCTCAATAAAGATATTACAGAAACATGGATTTAATTTCATGAAGACTCAGGTACAGAATGCCAACAACTGAATCATTTTAGCAATAATCCTATTAAGCATTTAGATCTCTCCAGAAATTAAGTATTTGGCCCAAAAGGAGTCTTAATAGCATTCTAAGTTAAGGAAATAGTCTCAATTAAATCAGACAGAGCCCCGGGAGGAAAATTGGAAGTCACCACCGACCCCCAGGAAAACCAGTAGGTTTTATACACAATATACTCATGTCAGTTAGCAAAACTGTCATCTCAGCATCATGGTTAGTACACTTTAGACAAATCAGAAGAAAAAAATGTCATCGTTTTAAAATACTTAACACTATCCCATTTCTTAAGGTAAGGAAATCAGCAACTACAGTCCGGATATGCAAAATATAGTATGAAGTAGTCTAAACAAATCTCTGTAGAAAATGTTCTCCTCCAGGCATATATCAGAATTTCCAGCAGAAGTCCTTCAAAATGATACATAAGGAACACAGCGAGGTTGTCGCTCTCAATACACGCTTTCCAACAAGGTTTATCATTGACGTCACCCACACTAAGAACGCCAGAAACTGTGAGGAGTGAAGACTTGCAGCTGGTCACTGATTGAGAGGGGGCAGTGAGCAAGAGCAGGATAAACAAGACAACAGAAATCTAATCTATTTTAATAAAATGGTGTCTCACACGAAATTGTGGCATAACTGCACTACTCTTTTAACCCTCTTTTGTACTATATATATTTATTGTTTCGAGTGCAACATGATTTTTTCATTGGTTACGACTATATGCAATCTAAAAATTATTAAATTCACTAAATTATTTGTGGACAAACTTTACAGTAACAAGAGAAACAGAAGTAATCAAGTCAGTGTAAATGGGGCAATAAAGTTCACAGAAACATAGCCTCCCTCAGAGTAAGGGACCAAACGTCACATTCCTCATGTTGTAGACATGCCACACCCTTGAGTAACTCAACCACTTTTGTCTGCTTCCACTTCTCTGTTCACCAGAAACAACATGAGCTACAATGAAGTACCAGGCAACACTGGGATTACGCCTGGTCAACACTGAGTACGTCTGGTTGCATCATGCCTAAATGCCAAGAGGCACAATGACAACACAAAGGACACCAGCAATGTCCTGTCTTAGAAGCCAACTGTTACAGGCTGGTCCACCATGCTTCTACACATTCTGATACAAAAGGTCTTTCAGTCTTACTACTCTGCCCCATCACATGATCAAGACTCCCCTCCTGTGAAGGCATTGCCTCTCGCTGGCATGGAAGTCATGGGGAAACTTTCACTTGCTCATAAACTGCTCCTCCATGTTTACTGGATACCAGCCATTGAGTCTCTCCTTAGGCTCAAGGTATATGTGACTTTGGAGTGATAGGCTGTCCTTCAAGTCGGTGCAGCTAGGGTCCCATATATATGAAGTAGGCATCACATTTGCCGGACACACCCAATAGCAGCTGCTTCGGAGCAATTGTGGTGGGGCGGGGAGGGGCGTAAAAAGAAAAAGAAAAGACAATTCACGTATCTGCCGGAAAGAGGAAGCACACAGGTTCCCAGACCCCCCAACCAATCACAATGCTGCTGGCTCCAGCATGACAGCAGTGTCATGATTGGTCTGAGCACTGTGGTTGAGTGTTCAAACACGGAGTTGGAGGCTGTCCAACCAGGCTGTCCAATACAGCCGCGTGGAAAAAGGCTAAGTGCGCATGACTGTTTGGCCAGCCCAAGACAGCTGGTCAAACCGTCATGCACAAATGCCCACCACTCCTCCCTCTGCTCTGTGGGCAGCCCATACCCACACCACACCTACAGAACCAGTAGTGAAATATGTTATGAAAATAACATGGTGTTATTATCATTTTATTTTTCCTGTGTGGCAGCCCTGCTCCGCCTTGGAGCTGGACACACCAGAAAAGGTAGTATACAATCATAAGAGTAAGATAATTGCACAGAGGTGCCAGCAACTATTGCCATGAAGTATAGAAAATGTCTACACAGGCACACCACTTATGTTCAAATGCCTGTTCCATATAGGGATAAATGCACAGTGTGCAAAATATGACAGCAATTTCAACCATCCAATACAGCTACAATACACCAGTGTTTGCATCATACTGTGAGGGCTTTTGTTCAGTTTAATGTTTGTCTTTTCACTAGTTCTCTAAAGACAAAGGAATAGAATGTACCCATAAAAATGTGCAGAAGCTCGGAATAATTCAAACATTTTCATCCATCACTTGTGTGCTATGTAAGTGACCTTAAGTGGTGTGGGGATGCCCAAATGTGTGTTCCATAATTTACCGCGCCATATGGACTGAAGCTGACCTTCACTGATGAGGCTCAACAAGGCTGAAACATGTCTGGGATTGTCTGCATTCCTTGTCAGAAGGAATGAGGTCTAGCAGTTCGGGATTCCTTCTTAGGACCCTATTCACAAACATTTTGTAGCATGTTTACTAGAACTACAAACACTATTCACATACTTATGTGCAGCGGTCTCTACCTCGCCTATCTTTTATTTGCTCTGATTGCAGAGATCTCAGTACATGTAAGTATACCTTTTAGTACTAAATGTGGCAGTGGTAAAGGGGAGAGGCTGGAAAGAATAGGGGTACAAAACAGGAATAAGGAGGGATTACGGGGGTTAGGGAGGGGTTTAGGAAAGAACAAGTACCCACCCACAAAAGAGTAAGCTCATTGCTATTCAAAAACTTCCCTTTTACAGTTACTACAGCCATAAAAGACCCAAAATAATCATAAATGTTGTCCATCTCAGACCTGAAGTAACTCCAGCAGCACACAAGGCCACTCACATGTACTGCAACACTGTTCCGTAGAAAATATTGGAGACAGAGACATGAAGTAACACCCCTTAGGAAATATTGTTAAATTAAATTAACTTATTTAAATTATTTATTGATATACATATAAATGGATTTTATTGCAAAAAATGATCTGAAAATAAAACATGTTTATATGTTACGTTTAAATATGTTAGTGTTTCTTTTCAATTTAAAAATAAAATATACATTATTTTTGTAAAATAACGAATTATTTAAAATTAACTATATACATCACTTTTAATCATTTTTAATACATAATAGAAATATGTATTTGTAATTTAGGTTGGCCTTTAGAAAAATCTATCTTGTAATATACCTAAAACAATTCCATTTTAATTTAAAATTAAGTTAATGCTGTGAATTGTTTAAACTAATCTACATTTACCATAGATATGCACAATGAATTAACATACATTTTTAACATAAATATATTTGTTCTACTTTTCTAAAAACGTTATTAAACTTTTCCTTATACTTTACCGTAGGGAGATCTCTGTGCTAGTAGCTAGGAGTAGTAACTTTACATTTGTAAATTAGGCTCCACCCCTGAATTCGGGGTCGGTGATTGTAAATTTACAGTTGTAAGCGATGACTGGCCTTTGCTAGAAAAACTACTCAGATGTTTAATTTACTCACATGCAATGTTGCTTCTAATAATTTTTGTCTGTGCAGAAAGGGAATTTTTGTGTGCAACTTTGTTTCGCACTGTGCGCAACTGTAAGAAAGCTTGTACTTTTATAGGGTAATAGGGAGGACATACTGCTTGGTAAATTTGCAATTAATTGATGCTGCCTTATATATTTGAAAACATGTATGTCCACTTTATTTGTAAAAAGACACATTTCAGAATAGGAACTCATAACATCATCCAATACTCCACTGTACACATATACCTTATGAAACAGGAAATATGGGGCCCATCAAATTCCAGAGAAAGTCCATCAAAATTGGATGTATGACAGAGGCTCGCGTGGCTAAACCATGCATGCCCCTAGCATGCAGCCCAAACCACAAATGCATCTTAACCACACATTCCTTTACCACGCATGTCTTTACCACACATTTTCTCTGTAAAGGCATGAATGGTAAGGGGATACACGTGGTTAAGGTTTGGCAATACTCAGACCCACCCACCCTAAGTCCTAAAAATTGACACCCAGCCCTGAGGGCTAAACGTCCCTGGCTTTAAAACTACCCCTTCCCCTCCCCTGCCCTGAGGCCTAAAACCATGCCCCTTACAATATACAACGCTGGCCCGACACTGTCCCTAAAAGTACCCCAACACTCTCCCCCTGCTCGAGCCCTAAAAACCTCCCCAAAACTACCTCAACCCCTTCCACTGCCACCAATTAAAAAAACTACCCCATTTCCAAGCCCTAAGCCCTAAAACTGCCCTCACTCCTAAAAACTCCCCCCAAATGCAGCCTTTAAATCTACCCCAACCCCCTTCCACCACCCTGAGCGCTAAAAGCATGCCCCCTTTCTTAAAGTATGCCGCCCCCCTGGCCCTAACCCCTAAAAGCACCCCACTCCTAAACCCCCCCCAAACCCAGCCCATAAAACTACCCTGACCCCTACCCCCACCCTGAGCCCTACAAACCTGCCCCCTTTCTAAAAGTGCCCTGACCTGTCACCCTGATCCCTAAAAGTAACCCCCACCTCGAAAAAGTACCCCCCAAACCCAGCCCCGCTAACCTGTTTCTCGTCCGTAGCTTCCTGTTTCAATGCTTCCCCACCCATCCTGAACAAAAGAGCGCTATCTGCCTTAACCACGCATATGCGTAATTAAGGCATATACGTTGTTCAGGCAAGATTGGTTAAGCTTGTGCTCTTCCGGAACGCTTGGCCCTGGCTGCGTTGTTCCAGGTACTCCCCATCAAAATTCATGGGAGAGAACAATATCTGCATCAGAATTGCTAGGTCACAGAATGGTTGATTTCTGTGCTGCAACTTTATTCATAAGAGTTAATGTGCTCACAGAGCATGTGTAACCCTGCTCCACCATCAGGTATAGTAATAAAACCACTGTAGCACTTCTTATATGTGTATCCGTATCCCTATTTGTGTATTTTCCCATCTTAGATGGTGGTTTTGCTTCATGACCCCAAGAATCCTTCACTGTAAATACATTATTTAAACTAACTATGCTTTAACCTCTCAGCCAGGAGGCCACACTACAGCCAGAGTGAATCACTCAAGCTTGTGGAGTGGCTGGGCAGGCTTTAAAATTCTGTGTGTGTGTGTGTGTGTGGGCACAGAATCCCAATAATCAAATGTAGCCCAATGGTTTAGCTCCACTGTTCTGTTGATCTAGTGGCTAGAAGCACCACCGTTTTTCCATAGGCGCATCAAATTAGCAGAGTATAAATAATCATAGCCAAATAGTAACTGGGAACACTCAGTAACTGAATTCTAGATTGGGAGAATGAGTTTTAGGGATTTATTGCAGGAAATCTCAATAAAGATATTACAGAAACATGCATTTAATTTCACGAAGACTCGGGTAAAGAATGCAAAAATCTTCCTCTCTTTCTGTCACTTCCTGGGAAACGGTTAGAAAAAAAGAGTAAAAACTTGGTAATAAATAATAGCCATTATACAAACATGAAAAAAGTGTCATTATGACATTTAAACTTTGCACAATATACAATACAAAGATTAAAGTGTTTTAACATCAAATATCAAAGCTCTTCTCCAGAAGAAAGTTAAGTTAAAGAGAAATGTAATGTAATGTAAGATGTCGGTTAGAAGCTGGTTGGTGTCTTAGAAAAAACCTGAAAGTATAAATGTCAAGCAGGCTGTAATTTGTTTCTAGCACCTAAACACAGTGCACCCTCTGAGAGGAGCTACAAACACTAGTTTTGATGTCAGAAATAACAAGCAAATGCATTGCATTAAAACAACCTGAAGGAATGTCAATGTGTGTGGTGCTGTTCAGTTCTGTGTACTTGAAGTATTTTACCAGCCTGACTCTGTCCATCCCTAACAAGCTTTTGTTAGGCCTCTGTTTATACAGAATGCCCTGGGGTCATCATGATGCCAGGATAAACACACATAGGAGCAGATTGGAGGAATGGGTGGGCTGTAAGAGAGAAACTTGAGCAGTTTAGCAGCATCTTGATGTTCAACACAAAACAAGCCAAATCCGACAACACACACAGAGACAGGAAAACGCAGGGAAAAAACAATAACAATCTTGTCTAATCCTGTGTGCAATAAAGGGTGTTCCCTCAATATCTTCTCTGTCTATGTGCTGGTTCTCAATATAGCTTATGAACATCCCATCAGTGTAATATCTGCTGATTCCTGTTTATAATGCCACTAACAAGGTAAACGAAGCAGTTTTGAAAATAGCCAGATGAATTACCTGTAGATAACTCTGGCTGAATCGTTCCAATCCATTACTTTGGTGTTATTAATCTGAGCAGAGGAGCAGATTTTAAACATAACTCAGATTTATTTCTGCTTATTTGATAGTCAGTGAAATTTGTGAGCTGGCTTGCAGCAGCACCCAGGCTGCAAATCACTCCTCAGGCCGAGGGAAAAAAATTAAATCCATAGGAGGAAGAGTGAATTTCAATCACAGTTTACTATATTGTATATTACTATATATTACAACTATTTGCTACAGAAAGCAAATCCATGAATAAATATGACTGGGGTGGTCCTCAACATTGGTCATGTTGATCTGGGGTCAGTAAACAAAGAAGAGAAACTGACACCATTATCTGATATCTCAAGTCCAAAAAATGATCGAATAAGAAAATTGACCTTGCCTGATGGGTTGCATCTTGATTATTTAGAGATACAAAAAAATGCCCAGTTCATATAATAATTTCCCATGTTATATATCGTGCTAATGTTTTTCCATATCGCTGCCAATACCGCAAGGGGCGCCCTGGCGCTAAAGATGGTAATAGTATTCCAGACCATTAAACCCTGATGAATGCCATGTAAGTTACATGTATTAACATCTCTAAAATTCTAGACCCCATGTATCAGTTTTAAGACAACTATTGAATGCAGCATTAAGTGCCTTACTCCTGATTAATGAATATATATATATATATATATATATATATATATATATATATATATATATATATATATATATATATATATATATATATATATGTATATATATATATATATATATGTATATATATATATATATATTCAATATTTTTTATAATTATCGAAAGATGTTATTTAAATGGGCAGTTACAGACTGTTTTCTGTATCTAAATCAAGCAGCTGTGTAAAAAAAAAAATCGACCAATGGCTCCTTTCTCAAACTACTTGATTGTGACTTCGAACTCTGTGGCTAATTAGGTCTTCTTGACAGCACAGTTGTAGCCAGATCTTATGTGATCAAAGAGAAAGAGCTTTCAAATGCACTGTTGAGAAAGGCAGCTCTGCTCTTGAATAGAGCATTCGATTGGGCAGAATTTGTGAGCTTCCACTGAAATAGAGTGCTTACATTGCACTTTTTGCTGTGTTGGAAAACTTATGTTCAATGCAGCAGAACTGAGTTGGCTGTGGTGATAAGACAATGATAAAGGTCATAGGTCTGAACTGTTTATTAGTGAAAAGTACAATAAAAGAAGCTGACTTGGAGTATTTATTGTGAAAAGCATATATTAAAACCAGATAGCATTTACAGGTTTTCATGTTGCTTTTCCCCTCTGAAAAACCCTGGCGGTAGAGTATTTGCTCCGTGAGATTTCATGTTAGGCCCTTTTAGGAGGTGAGGTTATGTTATGTTATCTCACCTTATCTTATCGTGTATTTTGTTATCTTATGTTATGTTATCGTATGTTATTTTATGTTATCGCATCTTGTTTTATGTAGTTATGTTATTGTATGTTATCTTATAATATTTGCTTTTAAAGCTTGTAAATACCCACAGGGTTTCCTGGCACTAGATAGACTATCTAATCATGGGTTAATCAGGCTCAAAGTATGTGTGTCTTAAGCTTTTTCCTGAAGATCATGTGACTGCTGATAAATCTAAGGCTATGAGGCAGTTTGTCCCATCTATACGTCGCCAACATGAAAAATGGCGGTCCGACCGATCTCATTTTCCTGATTCTATGAGGGGACCATAGACATTCCCTTGAAGATTTAAGATCTCTCACTGGAACATGTCCGGAGACAATATCATTGATAAGTGCTGGAAGAGTACTGTGAATTTTTTTATGACATATACATAAGGTCTTTAAAATGATTTTATTACTAATGAGCTGCCAATGCTACTGATTCAGCTGGGGGCTTAGACAAAGCTGGTAGCTTACAGAAACATTTTGAGGAAGGGTTAACATATGCTTCACATCCATATTCTGGATTAGTTGGATATTGTGTAAATTACCCTTAGTAGCCTTAAGTAAAAGGCACTAAAATAATCTAAGTGAGGGCCCGCTGTTGCTCTAATTACTGCAAATCTATTCTCTGCTGGCAACACTTTCAGGTGGCAAAAGCAGGTAGAGCTTAATACAGTAATTTGTGTTCTGCAGTCCAATTTTTCAACAAAATGAAATCCAAGATTTCAAATGGATTTCACCAGGGGTTGAGAACCACCAAGCACTGCCAGAAATCACTCTTTGCTTAGAGTTTAAATTTAGAAAGTTGTGGGTCATCCACACTGCCAACTTTTTTATGCAACTGATAAAACCCAATTTTGTTATTTGAGAATCTCCACTCGTTACGAATGATCTTCATATCTTTGGCATAAATCATTAAAGATGTAATCAATGGGGCATATGGTGCTGCATAAACATTAAAGAGTGTCAGACTCGTGATGTGCTCCCCCAGTCCAGGATTTTTCTTTGAATTATGGGACTTGTAGTCTTGTGTATTCTATTATAAAACAGGACTACAAGTCCAAGAATTCAAAGGAACAAAATGACATGAACTGGAGCAGCACATCACGCATGGACCTTGGAAATTTGTCAGCTATGATTGAGTGCCTAAACTCAAAGGAAGAGAAACAGAGAGAGAGAGTATGAGAATGTGAGAGAGAAAACTGGAGGCCGACATGTTTTGTTTGTGGAGGTAGTCAGGGTTTCCCTATGGTAGGGTGGTGGCTATGATAAGAGAGGGGTGTTTCTTCAAGGCAGTTCTCAGCCTGGAACTGCTGGCACCTCTTTTCCAGTGTAACCTGCGTTCATTGAGCCCAGGAAGAGCATTCCAAGGCGCATGCGCTCTTAAGCGCCGGCACCAGCCCGCAGTGTGGGAGAGTTTCTTCAAGGCGGTTCTCAGCCTACAAACTGCCGCTACCTCATATCCAGTCTAGCTGGGGTGGGACTATGTACCCCAGAGTACATTGAGCCCATCTCCCCCAACACTTAGACATTGGTATCTACCCGAATAACCCTAGCATTATGTCCCGACCCATCATATATTGGCATAGACTAGGGTCTACAGATGAACTGGAATCTTTTAGTGTCTCGATTAAGGTGAGTTTACAATCCCCGGGCTGTGAAATGATCTCTGGATTTCCCTCTATGTCAATGCTCTATGAATTCGGCTTGCCCTCCCTTTGTGATACTCTGGAAACTGCCAAGCAACTCTCTCGCTCCCTGATAAAAGACTGCTTAAAGGAGCATCTATGGCTGAGATGTGTTAAGTCGGGGAGCCTGACAGACTCATATCAAGATATATAGATCATCCTTCCTTATAAATTGTTCTTTCACGTTCTTCCAGGATTTACCCCACTACAGCTCAATTTAAAATGGAGGTACGGGGTTCGACCAGTGAACAGTTTCTGTGTGAACTGGGACGCAAAGTATTGCAGCTCTGGCAAGTGCCCCTTATGTATCGAAGAAACTCTACACCCCTTTGCTTTTTTCTGCCTTCCTTATGCCAGGTCACTCAAACAATGGGTAAAACCTGTGTGTAAACTTTTGGGTTTCCGACAATATGGACCTGCACTATGTATTTTGCGCTTTGACACCAGAAAGGTGATTGTTATTGTAATGACAACGTTTTTGCATGCTGCCTTGCTCATTCGCAATCGTAGTGTTAAAAATTTGAAGTGCTGATATGTTCAAATAGCATTTCTCTATCTGATATCAGATTTTTAATATGGCTTTATTGGACTTGAATATGGTTTTTAACTGAATCCCAGCATAACACAATCAGCGTTTTCCTTTTTACCACACTTATGGCCTTTAGAATCTCTACTGCTGCTATTATTTTTATGGTATGTTTAGTAATATTTATAGACAAATTTCTCATTCTGTGATGTTATGTATCTTATAAATCATGTGTTACTTTTATGATTGTGGCACTGGCACTCTGTGTGGAGTGTCGGTATTCACCGCTTTTAAGTTCTCTGTTGTATTCACTTATTACCTGTGTGGGGTATTTCCCTTTAATTTGAATGTTCCATTTAGCTTCTTGTGTCATCTGTATTCTATGTATGCAGCTTGTAAGTTCAGTTTCCTGTTAGCCTTTATGGGGACATCAGCTTATCTCTGTAGCTCATATTAAATATACCTTTAATCAAGCAACAAGTTCTGTGTGGCGATTTATCTTCCCCTACAACACATGGCGACGATGGCTGGCAGAGGATTGGAGCACAGAGGGTGTTATGTGTAACCCAGCTGATGGAGCAACGCGTGAAAATTGAAAAGAAAGAAGAAGAAAAAGCAAGGAATTAAAAGATACTTGGCGTATGATTAAGATAGAAGAAAAGTGCGTGAGGAAAAGTTAAGGCACATGAGAGCAAGTTATGAAGCAAGAAATAAAGAAATAATTGAAACTGAGCATTTGAAATAGATGAACCATTCTCATATCTATTAAATTCTTTAACTCTTGAATTTCTGTAACTTTGATTAGGCCTGGGCATGAAATTACGCTCCCCTCGCGGATGTTTTTCTCACTCCACGTAACGTGCGGAGTTAAGAAAAACTTGTGGAGCAGAGTTTTTTCCTCGCTCGCCAACATTAAGTTGACGAGTGCAAGTGAGGATAATCTTACGCCAGACCACCTTCCGGTGAGATTTCCGCAGGCGGTCGCGGATGGCCACTACCGCTTGCATTAAGATACCTTCTGTTCGCGTTGAGGGAGCTGCGGCTCGAGTAGAACATGTACTCAAGCGACAGAAAGAAGCAGCGTCCTCCTGCGCTGCGCATGGTGCCATTCGAGCTGATTTTCCAGTACAGAACAAACACCCGGCGCTAAAAATCAGCACAAACGGTGCGACCTAGTGCATTCCGCACTTGCGGAACTCTGCGTATCACGGTAGAGTTCTTTGGTCACTGCGCGGAGTTCCGCGTAACTCCGCTAACTCCGCCCAGGCCTAACTTCCACTGTGTTTTATGGTTTGTTATATCTGAAATAAACAGCTTTGATGATGATAAGGGTCACATAAGACAGAGCAAGTAACACAAACTGAGGAAATGAAAACAAATGATTAAACAGAGAAGCATAGGCATCGGTAATGGAGGTGAGGATGGGGGTGATGTACTGAAACTAAGTCCCTCATATTTAGTAATTGAGGGCACTCACTCCACTGCTCACCCCCCATATTCATAGATTCTCTTTCCCTCCACCTCAGAATCAATTTCCTGTTTTGTCACGACTTCCAGCTCCAACACTGTTATGTGAGCAGGTTTTTCTGCATTGCATCTTTGCATTTTTTTGGGGAGAGGTGAGAACAGCAGCAGCTAAATGAGGAAACATCTTTCAGTCTGTCATTATTAACAGGAATAATTGGCTGTCTGTGACCTTACAGTGCACAAGGAAGGGCACAAAACCTGCTCTTTATCTAGATGACACACTCGGCTGGGGAATGTTCACTGACAAGATTGAAGGGCGATAGGAACAGGACTCGGAAAACTGTTGCTGCAGACAGGGGGAGGCGGTACGCACAGCGCCTCCTATCGGCTGCTCTCTCTACAAGCAGCAGCGCCAGTTCTTCTATCGGCGTTAAAAACGGAGGGGCAGATTTATGTTAACTGGCGCATCCCCAGGGATGCGCCAGTTAATGTACGCCACAGTGCGCCACAGCTCCGCCACCCATGGTGCGCCGCATTTACAATGCGGCGCACCATGGTGCAAGGCAGTGAAGATGCGTGACGCATCTTTCTTCGTACGGGCGGCGCATTGCTGGAGTCATGTCGCAAGTGCGACATGACTCCTGCAATGCACAGGGGCCACCCCTACAATGCATGGTGCGTCACCCTTACGCCTGCTTCAAGCAGGCGTAAGGAATTGACGTAGAAAGTGACTGAGTGAAATCTCATAGATTTCACTCAGCCACTTTTAGGAGGCGTTCCTGCGCAGGAACGCCCCCCCCCTGCGCAGGAACGCCTCCTTATGGCGCAGGAACGCCTCCTTATGGCGCAGGGCTTTCCAACGTGACGCATCTCCTAGATGCGTCACGTTGTAAATAGGGCGCATTGTTTGCGCCGCCGTTGCATCAAATTGAGTGACGCAATTGCGGCGCAAAGAGGCGCAAGGGCCTCATAAATCTGCCCCCATACCTCTCTGTCCCCTGCGACCATCCGTAGAGGTGGAAACAACCCGCTCTGCAGGCAGCTGGCGCGTGGACACAAGGAAAGTGACCTGATAGCAGAGCTCCGGTCTGCCAAGTCAAAAGTAGATTTGCAATTTTTCCCTCCTTTCACTCAACTTGTATATATAACTCCAACCACTAGTATATGTAGTAGATCTTTGTACTTACTACCATTCCTATGTAATTTTAGACTTTATCTGTTTGTATCTCTTCCTTGAGTGACTTTACAACTTGTACATTTGCAATTTTTCCCTTCTTTCGCTCCACTTGTATGTTTGCATTTTTTCCCCTGTTTATATCTCTTATGTAACTCATGTAATCCAAAGTCCTTATGTAACGCAACTGGTTCTTCTGTAAAACGCTCTGACACCTTCGGGTAATGTTCGCGCTATATAAAATCACATTAAATAAATTTAAAAAATCAAAAAAATCCAGGGTGGGTATCCCTCTCTACGTCATCACAGATGCTGATTCCAGTCCTTGGATTTTCACTCACCAGTATCTGCTATCACGTGTTATAACAAACCTAGACTACAAAACCCAGAATGCAGAAAAGTTGGCATATAAAATTCCAGGGCTGACTGTGTGCAGTGAGATGGAGAGGTGCTTTAAATGGGCCGGTGCTGTCAGCTGCTGGGTACCTGCCCTTCTTTATTTTGGGAGGGAGAGTACCTGCACTTCTCAGCAGAGGTGCAACGCTTGTAATTGAAGTGTACCGGCACTTCTCAGAAGCAAGTAGTTTCTTTGGCAGAGGGTACCTGCACTTTTATTTTTCCATTTCAAGCAGTGACGTGGACCGAGGTGGCCACCCTATCATCCTTTGATAGCAAGTGGACTAAAATACTATTGTGTTGTGCCTTCATCACATCACAATGACAATATTTTCAGCCTCACTCATGGTGAGAGGGATTCCTTCTGTAAAATGGAACATGTGGTTTCCACACAGTTACAAGAGTGTCTACCTGAGTCACTCCATGTCATCACAGACACTGTTACCAGTCCTGGGCTTTTAGCCTACAAATAATTACTTTCAGGTGTCAGTCTATTTAGCGCAATGGAAGAAAAACAAGACTACAACACCCAGAATGCCCCAGGTTTTCACATTAAAGCCCAGGTCTGGAAATAGTTCTATGAACAGGAGCCTGCTTCCAACCTTGCAAAGTCTTTGATTCACCAGAATTATCAAAAGGCAATGAAAGTGACATATGTAGAGTGCGCATTCTAGTTTATGCACGTCACGTCAGACGTGACGTGCGGCGGCCATGTTGGCGCGCTGCGCGCGCATCCCTCATTGCGCGCCGGGGAGAACACAGAACGGCAGCGCCGGCCGGCGCTCCTCTACTAAGCTCGAAATTTACTATATAAATAAATATACTTACTGGAACATAACTAGTGGTCCTCCAGTTATTTAAACCCTACAACTTTACAGTGGCGACGAGGTCGGGAGGCTCCAGCTGACCACCCACGTGGAAAGAAAAAAATCACGGACCCCACGTGGACAGCAGCAGGGTAGGCAAACCCACACACTACTACAGCAGGAAGCAGAGCTGCCCCACATAGCCCACATTGCAGAGGGTTTATGGGAAGGCACAGCTGAGCCACCACACGAGCGGAGGAGCGTGGCAGTGCCACAGAAAACCAAGAGGCGGCGAAGAGGCTGGAGAGGCTGCAGCACGCCCCACAGGAGACAGCCCACGGTGCAACCCTTACCACCACGCCGGGCCCTGGAGGTACAGCGCTGGCTACCAAAGAGGAGGAGGTGGGGACTAGCACTGAGAGTCCCCTGGAAGACACCACCACAGAGGTGAAGGACAGCACCCCGGGGAGTCCCACCAGCAAGGACGTCAAATCGACAGCGATCAGGGAGGTGAGGATGAGCACGCCAGCAGGCTATGCGATTGCGCCGGTGCAATTCCTACCGAAACCAGGGGACCCCCTGATGAAGTGGGAGGACTGGAAAGAATATATCGACAATTTCATAGGGGTCTTGGAGGATGAAAATGAAGAGTCGTTCACCCCCCAAAGGAAGAAACGGATCCTATTACTGAACCTGGGCCCGGAGGGTCTCAGGATTTACAAGAGCCTGGTGCCCAAAAAGAGGGACGATGCAGACAAGGATGTATATGCACACGCATTGGAAGATCTGGACGAACGTTATCGCCCCACCATATGTGTATCAGTGGACAGGTTTAACTTCCAGCAGAGAAGACAACGGCCGGGAGAGAACATTGAGGAATATGTAGCGGCCTTGAGGAAGCTAGCTGCCCCGTGCAAATACGCATTGTGGGAAGACGAATTCATAAAGGACCAGATCGTGATGCATACTACTAGCACAAATGTCCAGGACAAGTTATGGGCAAGCGGCGACACCACACTCAAAGACGTAATGGTCATTGTAAAAAGGGCGGAACTCGCACGGAGATGTGCCGATGCGACAAAGAAAGACATAGCGCCCCCCAACGATGGTGAACAGGATTCAAGAGGGAGACCACCGGAAAGACCAGAGAGGCAAAGAACCGATGGCCAGAGGAACCAACAGATGGCAAGGGAAACAAGCAGGCAATGAAGGCAAGAAATCGTGCTACAGGTGCGGCAGTTGGTCCCACGACGCACGTGATCGCAGATGTCCCGCGTTCAGAGCTAAGTGCCTACACTGTGGCATCTTGGGCCACTACGAGAAGGTGTGTAGGAAGAAAAATCTCAAGGGAATGGTGAAAAGCATAGACCAAGACGAAGAAGACCTAGAGGAGATCGCAGAGGAAGAGGTGATCACAGTCTTATGTATATACGACCAAGTACTAAGCGTAGAAGGGAAGAAATCCACGAAACCCATTCTGGACATGTCTATGGGAGGAATCACCATCACGGTAGTGGCAGACACCGGATCCCCTTTCACCATTGTCCAGCGAGCAGTGTGGGAAGAAATGTTCAGACCCAAGTGGGGCCCAGAGCTGGAGAAACTAGACATTCGGCCGGTCACTTACAATGGCGACCGCATTCCAATGATGGGGTTCCGGCGCTTGTTGTTTGAATTTAGAGGCCGATCAGCGTGGTGCAAGCTATATATAGCGGAGAAAGGACCCTCCGTCCTAGGATGGCTGGACCAGGGTGACTTGGGGATAAAGCTGGATCCTGGTGGAAAGGAACAAATACTACTCGCAGAACAAGAGGAATGGCCGGGCTTGAACAAGTGGAAGGAGAACTACCCAAAAGTGTTTGGAGGCACGGTGGGACGGATGGAAAAGTTCCAACACAAGATCGTGCTCAAGGAAGGGGCCATACCGGTAGCTCACAAGGTGAGAAATGTGCCGATTGCGGTACGAGAGGCGGTCCAGAAGGAACTTCAGGAGTTGGAAAAGAAGGGGATAATAGAACCGATAACATGTGCGGAATGGTTGGCGCCCCTGGTGGTCGTGATGAAGCCCAATGGGAAGGTCCGGCTCTGCGTGGACCTGAGAGAACTGAATAAAAATATCGTGGTGGAGAAGTTCCCTCTCCCCAGAATTGAAGAAATGTTGGCCAAGACCAGAGGAGTGAGGTGGTACTCCACTATCGACTTGACATCAGCCTATCACCAAATAGCACTCCACCCGGACAGCAAAAGTCTCACCTCTTTCATCACCCCGTTTGGTTGCTACCAGTTTTGTCGCATGCCGTTCGGGCTGGCCTCGGCGGCTGCGGTTTTCCAGAAGATGATGCACCAACTATTCAGAGACTGCAAAGACGTCCAGTATTTCCAGGACGACATCCTGGTGATGGGCCGAGACAAGCAGGATCATGACCGAAAGCTGGAACACGTGCTACAGACGCTGGAAACAAAAGGCCTCACAGCGGAGTGGGCGAAGTGTCGGTTGGGACTACAGTCGGTAACGTACCTAGGACACGAGATCGGTCAACAGGGCGTTACACCCAAGTTGGAAAATGTAAAGGCCATCGCTGATGCTCCACCACCCAAAAGCAAGGAAGAGGTCAGGTCATTCCTGGGGATGGCGGAGTATTACAGCAAGTTTGTGGTCCACTTCGCCTCAAAGACCCACAACATGAGGTTACTGACCAGGGAAAGCACTGTGTTCCAATGGACACCGGAAGCACAAGCTGAGTTTGAAACGATCAAAAGGGATGTAGTAGGAGCTGTTCCCCTCCAGGGCTACGATCCACAAGGCACCACTGTACTGACGACGGATGCCAGCGACAAGGGCCTGGGCGCCGTGCTCATGCAAGACAGAGGAAGAGGAGAAATGGAGACAATCAGCTTTGCGTCCAGGGCACTGACGGATACAGAGAGCAAATACAGCGTGATTGAGAAGGAGATGCTGGCGGTTGTGTGGGCCATGGCGAGGTTCAGGCAATTTCTGTGGGGAACACATTTTTTACTCAAAACAGATCACAAGCCATTGGTGAAGGTGCTGACATCGAGTGGACACGCCAGTGCCACCCCCCGAATAGCTAAGATGTCACTAAAGTTACTCGAGTTTAGGTATGACGTGGAGTACCTTCCCGGGAACCGGAACCGAGTGGCGGATTTCCTGAGTAGGGCGGCCGCCATGGAACCAGGAGAGGAAGACGATGCAAGCAAAGGAGAGTTGGTAGCCCTTATAGAGGACCAAGAAAGGTTGATAAGCTTACAAGAATGGTCAGAGTCCTATGAGGAAGACACGGACATGCAAGAAGTAAAAGAGAACATTGTTCAAGGATGGCCTGAGAAAAGGAACGTGAGGGCGAGCCTCAAGCCGTACTTTGAAGTCAGAGAGGAACTGTCAGTAGGTGACAAGGGGGTATTCATCTACAGAGGAGACAAGGTGATTCCCCCCAGGAACCTCACCTCGAAACTGTTGGACCTGCTACATGAAGGACACCTAGGCATAGGAAAACTAAAAGCAAGGGCAAAGCAAAACTACTGGTGGCCAGGCATGGACATAAAGGCTGAGAGGCATGTCAGGGAATGTCCACAATGTCAAAGAGCAGATAAGACCTTAAAACCCTTGAGACCAGCAATAGGGAAGTTTGACCCTCCCGCTAATCCATGGGAAGAACTATCGATAGACATTTTGGGACCCGTCCTAGATGACCAAGGCACGCAGAAATACGTGTGCGTACTCATGGATCGATATTCAAAGTGGCCGGAGGTGAAAATAGATGAGTCCATGGACACAGAAAACATCATAAAGTTCCTGTCAGAGACTTTCACCCGGGAAGGAATACCCAAATCGATCTTAAGTGACAATGGGCCCCAGTTCACGTCGGAAAGGTGGAGCAAGTTCATGCAAAGGAATGGCATCACTGTCAAGCACACGGCGATCTACCATCCGGCCGGTAACGGCCTAGTGGAGAGATTTAACCGGGTAGTGATGGGAGCCATCCAAGCCGCCATATCCAGTGGACAGAGTTGGGAAAAGGCGTTAGAGAACATGGTGTGGGCGTACAGAATAACCCCCACTGGCACGGGGTACAGCCCATTCCAAATATTGAGGGGACGTGAACCCTTCACCCATGACAACAGGATCTGGAAGGAAAAGGTAGTCACCAGCGAATGGTCCCCTGCAGTGGTGCGGGCCAACCTGGAAAGAGCACAGACAATTTACAGTGACCACTACAATAAACGGAGGAATGTCAAAAGTACAGGATTGGAGAAAGGAGAGTGGGTGAGAGTAAAGTTGGCCACTCTACAGAAGAAGGGAGACAGCAAGTACAGCAAGCCGATGCAAGTTGTGGAGGTGTACGATCGAGCCGCTTTGCTGAGCGATGGAAATGTGTGGTCCCAGGACCGGATGGCTAGGTGCAATAAGGTTTTGGGCTGGGAGCAACATGGAAATGAATGGGAAGACATGGAAGGTGCGAACGTGGAGAAGAGACAAGAAGCCGGCGAGCAGCAAGACAGAGTAAGGGGAGAAATGGATAGAGAAGAGGAAGAAGAGAACGGAAGTAGAGGTATGGAAATGGACAGGTTTGAGAGAAGCATGAATGAAGAGGGAGCTGTGAGAGAAGGAGCAGAGAGCCAAGAGGAAGGGAGCCAAGAACTTATGGAGAACCCGGTAAGGGTTACAAGAAGTGGGAGGCCGGTGGTAAGGCCCTCCAGATTTCGAGATTTCGAGTTGGACACTGGACTGTAAGTGACTCAGTTAAAGTTTGATAAAAAAGGGGAGATATGTAGAGTGCGCATTCTAGTTTATGCACGTCACGTCAGACGTGACGTGCGGCGGCCATGTTGGCGCGCTGCGCGCGCATCCCTCATTGCGCGCCGGGGAGAACACAGAACGGCAGCGCCGGCCGGCGCTCCTCTACTAAGCTCGAAATTTACTATATAAATAAATATACTTACTGGAACATAACTAGTGGTCCTCCAGTTATTTAAACCCTACAACTTTACAACATCTCACACCCTTTGAACCCTCACCCTGTCCACGGCAGAACATCAGAGGGTTTTCCTACTGTCCCACTCTTGGCTTCATGGCTGCCTCCTATTTACTGCGAAGGGCAGGGTAAAGGCAAAGAGTGTAACATGCACAAAGTATTTACTCTCTGCTCCAGTCACTAACCGCATGACCCCTGAGATCAGGGGTAAAACGGGCAGTGCCAGATATAAATATGGTGACTGCTGCTGACAGGAGCAGAAGGTAACAACAGTGTCTTCTTGTTACTTCAAGACGTGTAGTACCACGTCTTCTACTGAAAGAAAGAGATGGTAATGCCATGGTCTACATCTGACTGGCACAGATGGTAACACCACTGTCTGCTGCTGACCGGCACAGATGGAAACACCAGTATCTATTGCTCACAGGCGAAGGTGGTAACACCAGTATCTACTTCTGACAGGCGCAGGTGGTAACACCAGTATCTACTGCTGACAGGCGCAGATGGTAACACCGGTATCTACTGCTGACAGGCGTAGTTGGTAACATCAGTATCTACTGCTGATAGAGCCGGTGGTAACACCGGTATCTGCTGCTGACAGGCGTAGTTGGTAACATCGGTATCTATTGCTGATAGGCACAGGTGGTAACGCTGGTATCTACTGCTGACAGGCACAGGTGGTAACACCAGTATCTGCCCCTGACAGGCGCAGGTAGTATCACCAGTGTGTACCGCTGATAGGCACAGGTGGGAACACCAGTATCTACCGCTGACAGGAGCAGGTGGAGGCGCAGATGGTAACAAGAGTATCTACTGCTGACAGGCACAGATGGTAACTCCAGTATTTACTGCTGACAGACACAGGTGGTAATACCGGTATCTGCTGCTGGAAGGCGCAGATGGTAGCACCAGCATCTACGGCTAACAAGCGCAGTAGGTAACTTCAGTATCTACTGCTGACAGGTGCAGACGGTAACACCAGTATCTACAGCTGACAGATACATATGGTAACACCAGTATCTACTGCTGACAGATGGAGGTAGTGACACCAGTATCTGCTGATGATAGCCGCAGGTGGTAACACCATTATCTACTGCTGACAACCGCAGGTGGTAACACCAGTATCTACTGTTGACAGGCGCAGGTGGTAACAACAATATCTACTGCTGACAGGCGCAGGTGGTAACACCAGCATCTACTGCTGACAGGTGCAGGTGGTAACACCAGTATCAACTGCTGATAAGTGCAGGTGCTAACACCTGTATCTACCGCTGCCAGGCGCAGGTGGTAACACCAGTATCTACCACTGACAGGCACAGGTGGTAACACCAGTATCTACCCCTGACAGTCGCATGTGGTAACACCAGTGTCTACTGCTGATAGGCACATGTGGTAACACCAGTATCTACCCCTGACAGGTGCAGGTGGAGGCACAGATGGTAACAAGAGTATCTACTGCTGACAGGCACAGATGGTAATTCCAGTATTTCCTGCTGACAGACACAGGTGGTAACACCGGTATCTGCTGCTGGAAGGTGCAGATGCTAGCACCAGCATCTACTGCTAACAAGCACAGAACGTAACTTCAGAATCTACTGCTGACAGGCTCTGATGGTAACACCAGTATCTACTGCTGACAGGCTCAGATGGTAACACCAGTATCTACTGCTGACAGATACATATGCTAACACCAGTATCTACTGCTGACAGGTGAAGGTGGTAACACAAGTATCTAATGCTGACAGGCACAGTTGGTAACACCAGTGTCTGCTGCTGACAGGTGTAGATGGTAACACCAGTGTCTACTGCTGACAGGTGCAGATGGTAACAACAGGATCTACTGCTGAAAGGCACAGATGGTAACACCAGCATCTACTGCTGACAAGCGCAGGTGGTAACACCAGTATCTACTGCTGACAGGCACATATGGTAACAACAGTATCTACTGCTGACAGGCACATATGGTAGCTCCAGCATCTACTGCTGACAGGCGCAGATGGTAACAACAGTATCTACTGCTGACAGGCGCAGATGGTAACACCAGCATCTACTGCTGACAAGTGCAGAAGGTAACTCCAGTATCTTCTGCTGACAGGTGCAGATGATAGCCACAGTAGCTACTGCTGACAGGGACAGATGGTAACTCCAATATGTTCTGCTTACAGGCGCTGTTGGTAACAACAGTAACTTCTGCTGAAGGGGCATGTGGTAAAACCAGTATCTATTGCTGACATGTGCAGGCGGTATTACCATTTTCTACTGCTGACAGGCGCAGGTGATAACAGTATCTGCTGCTGACGGGCCAGATGGTAACACCAGTAGCTATTGCTGAAAGGCACAGATGGTAACTGCATTATCTACTGCTGACAGGCACTGATGGTAACAACGGTATCTACTGCTGACAGCTGCAGATGGTAACAACAGTATCTTCTGCTGACAACCGCAGGTTGTAACACCAGTATCTGCTGCTGACAGGCACAGATGGTAACTCCAATATCTACTGCTGACAGGCACAGATGGTATCAACAGTATCTACTGTGGGCAAGCACAGAAGGTAACTCCAGTATCAACTGCTAACAGGTGCAGATGGTAACAACAGTACCTACTGCTAACAGACGCAGAAGGAAACCTCAGTATCTACTGCTGACAGGCGCAGATGGTAACAACAGTATCTACTGCTGACAAGGCAGAAGGAAACCTCAGTATCTACTGCTGACAGGCGCAGATGGTAACAACAGTATCTACTGCTGACAAGGCAGATGGTGATACAAAAGGGGATGATGGACAGAGCGTTTGAGCAAATCAAACACTCACCCCCAGTCAACTGATCTGGGTTTAATCCATCACCATTCTTTAGCCCACTCAGCCACCCCATTTCAAACATGGCCATATGCAAATCAGTCTAACCCTGTGCCTCATGGGAACAGTACAGCCCGAACTGCCAAGCCATGTCTTCCATGGACCGGAAACAAGCATCCTGGGACCGGTTTCGGATTCATAATCCTCATCAGCCAGGCTATCTTGAATCCAGTGGCCAAGTGAGCAAGGGACTCACGTCTGAGCATACCCTGCCACACTTAGGGCGAACAAGGCGATACAAAAGGGGATGATGGACGGAGCGTTTGAGCAAATCAAACACTCACCCCCAGTCAACTGATCTGGGTTTAATCCATCACCATTCTTTAGCCCACTCAGCCACCCCATTTCTAACATGGCCATATGCAAATCAGTCTGACCCTGTGCCTCATGACATGGCTTGGCAGTTCGGGCTGGACTGTTCCCATGAGGCACAGGGTCAAGGCTGATTTGCATATGGCCATGTCTGACCTGGGGTGGTGTGGAGTGCAAAAAAATGATGGATTTAGGCCCAGATCTCTGTACTGGGGTGAATGTATGACATTGTTCTGCATTCTGTCCATCAATTGTTGTTTTTGCATTTGTCACCCCGAGTGGGATGGGTATGCTCAGACGTGAGTCCCATGCTCTCCACACCACTGGAGTCAAGCTATCCAGGCTGATGACGGCTGATAGCCAGAAACCGGTCCTTGGATGCTTGATTCCGGTCCAGGAAAGACATGGCTTGGCAGTTCGGGCTGGACTGTTCCCTTGAGGCACAGGGTCAAGGCTGATTTGCATATGGCCACGTCTGACCTGGGGTGGTGTGGAGTGCATTAAATGATGATTTAGGCCCAGATCTCTGTACTGGGGTGAATGTATGACATTGTTCTGCATTCTGTCCATCAATTGTTGTTTTTGCATTTGTCACCCCGAGTGGGATGGGTATGCTCAGACGTGAGTCCCATGCTCTCCACACCACTGGAGTCAAGCTATCCAGGCTGATGACGGCTGATAGCCAGAAACCGGTCCTTTGATGCTTGATTCCGGTCCAGGAAAGACATGGCTTGGCAGTTCGGACTGGACTACTCCTATGAGGCACAGGGTCAAGGCTGATTTGCATATGGCCCTGTCTGACCTGGGATGGTGTGGAGTGCAAAAAAACGATGGATTTAGGCCCAGATCTCTGTACTGGGGTGAATGTATGACATTGTTCTGCATTCTGTCCATCAATTGTTGTTTTTGCATTTGTCACCCCGAGTGGGATGGGCATGCTCAGACGTGAGTCCCATGCTCTCCACACCACTGGAGTCAAGCTATCCAGGCTGATGACGGCTGATAGCCAGAAACCGGTTCTTGGATGCTTGATTCCGGTCCAGGAAAGACATGGCTTGGCAGTTCGGGCTGGACTGTTCCCATGAGGCACAGGGTCAAGGCTGATTTGCATATGGCCATGTCTGACCTGGGGTGGTGTGGAGTGCAAAAAATGATAAATTTAGGCCCAGATCTCTGTACTGGGGTGAATGTATGACATTGTTCTGCATTCTGTCCATCAATTGTTGTTTTTGCATTTGACAAGGCAGATGGTAACAACAGTAGCTACTGATGACAAGTGCAGAAGGTAACTCCAGGATCTACTGCTGACAGTCACAGGTGGTAACAACAGTATCTACTTCTGACAGGCACAGATGGTAACTCAAGTATCTACTGCTAAAAGGCGCAGATGGTAGTACCGGCATCTACTGCTGAAAGGCACAGATGGTAACAACAGTATCTACTGCTGGCAGGCACAGATGGTAACTCAAGTATATATTGCTGACAGGCGCAGATGGTAACTCCAGTATATACTGCTGACAGGCGCAGATGGTAACAACTGTATTTACCGCTGACAAGCGCAGAAGGTAACTCCAGTATCTACTGCTGACACGCGCAGGTGGTAACACCTGGATCTACTGCTGACAGGCACAGGTGGTAACACCTGTATCTACTGCTGGCAGGCTCAGGTGGTAACACCGGGATCTACTGCTGAAAGGTGCAGGTGGTAACGCCAGCATAATGGTGGCAGTCATTAGCATAATGTTGCCATCTATGCATTGTATTGACTTTTTCTGGCTGGGCTGGTGCTCTATGGACAGACGTCACCAACACAGTTCATTTAAGGTACTTGTACATGTGACTATTTGTTGAAACTGACCAGCTGGTCTGTGGGGACAAATCTTGGGGACCGATCATGTTTTTACTTAAAATGAAATTATGCTGGAGGCAAAGTGTTTTCTTATGAAATGACAAGCTTTCCTGGGGGAACTGAGTTTGTTTATCGCAAATGAAAAGCTTGCATTTGATAGCAATGTGTGTATGTCACGGAGCTGATACATGAAGACAAAATAATTACATTTCCAAAATATATTTAAAGCTGAGCTTTGCATAATGATTTTTACAGGGCTATAAAGATGTACTGCTGAAGTTATTTTACTGGTTCTGTATTCATTAAGTATTACCTGCATGTTTGCATTTCCCCTCTAAATGCAACCTAGTGACATGTTTGTGTTTTCCGATATGTCAAAGAAAGAAAGTGTTTTTATGAATGCTATCTGCAGCCTTCAGGAGGCAAAATCCTTTTGAAGATATAAGATTAGGAGACTTCAGTGTGTATGTAATATAAGAATAGCTTGTTTTTGTAGGGTGCTTCATACCACACCTCTACCATTACAAAGCAAATAAAAGATGTGCCTTTTACACAAAGTAATGTGACTGAATATATCCACTTTGAAAGATTTGGGGCTGATTTGTTCCTACCAGATAGTAGAAGAGCAGAGGAATGTTCTAAGCCATATGGTGTAATTGCTGCCTTGGCAATTTTTGGGGTGAGGGAGATTGGTGAAAGAATAGAGAACGCCTCTTTTAGTTTGTTAATTTTGTTAATTTTGTATCTAGTCTTCACAGATATCATTTGAGTCATAAAGTGCATTGCATGATGGAGGCAATTTTCAGCGTGTCTAGTATCTTTTGAACATCCCATTACAATGATTTATAGAGAGAGCCCTTGTGTTTTCGATGAAATGGAATTAGAAGTTCTACAGAAGTTGACAAGGAACGCTCTATATTTTAGCAAATGTACTTAGTCACATTGGGCCAGATGTGCAAAGGGATTTTCTGGTCGAAAAGACTTGGATTTGCAAAATTGTAGCCTTTGCGACTGCAAAGTAACCTCTTGGTACGTATAAAACCCAAGCTGCGATTTGGGAATAAGTCGCTGTGTCCGGAAATTAAAAAAAAAAAATAAGGGGGCCGGGTAGGGAGCCCTAACCACCTGTACCTTTTATGGGATCCCAGAAACCTCCCACAGGAGCTACATTTTTCTTCCTCCTGCCCCGAGTCATGGGACTCTTGAGGGAACCAGCATGACCCGCTGAGAGACTTTCCTAGGAGCTCAGGTGTGCTCTGGCTACCGTGAGAGCCCAGTGAGATCGGAAAATGTTTTGGGTGTTTGTGGTGTGTTGGCTGCACACGGCAAGTGTGGCCAATCCCTGCCAAGGCCAAGCAAGGCCGAAGTGGGGTGACTGCCCGTGGGTAAGTGCGTGTAGGGCCAAAGGCTGACAATTGTAAACACCAAGGACCCCCTGAAAGACGGATCAATTTCCTGGGTCAGGGCAAAAGGTATAATGATAAATAACACACCCAGGCAAAAAAAAACAAAATTCAACAATACAATGAGGACCAGCAAACTGAAAATAACTCTAACTAAAAGGATTTTTTTGTATAAACACAATCAAAATGTTTTAATAATTTTCATATACACATTGATGAAAAATATATAAAAAACAATTGTATATTTTGGTAACACATTACATTATAGTCAAAATACATAAAATACAATATAAAAAGATGGCAAAGTTGAGCTAGTGACGGTTTCTTCAACGCGTTTCGACACAGAGTGTCTTCGTCAGGAAAGTACCATCAACATTTTTTAATCTACAATGAAATAAACATTCTTTAAAAAGACAAAATTCCAAATTTTATAACATTCAGACATGATTAGTAGCTGGTACAAACATGGTCATTGTTTTAATTGATATAACATAGCCGTTTTTGTGTACAAAAGATTGCCTGACAAAGAAGGGCAATCTTTACTTGACATGTCTGCCCTCTATGGACCATCTGACCTTTTTAATATCAGCTTAAACGCTAAACATCAATAAGACACTTGCATGTTCAAATAGGTTCCTTTTATTCACTAGCTGGTCCTCCTATTCGCCGTTTTATTCTTTGTTTTCATTTCTTCTTTCTAGGCCCTCTTCAGGGTCCTCCCTTTTGTACACAAAAACGTGTGTTATTTGTCATTATATTGGCCAAAGGCTGACCCCATGTCTTCAGCCGCATGCGATGGCGGATGGATGCCTGCAGAAATGTGGCCGCATGGCCTACCTGCAGCCACCCCATGCCACGCAGAGCTGGGGATGGCCACCCTTGGGTGCAAGGGAATCAGGGGCCCAGTTAATCAGAATCCATAGTAAGTCAAGCCCCAGGACATCAGGAGAAAAAGGCCTCAACTCCATGGTTGGACCCAGTAGCCCCTGCATGCCAATGGCCCTCTTGCCTATATCTATGTCTATATCCATCTCTATTTCTACATCAATAGCTATACCTATATTTATAAAGCAGTTCCCTAACACTAACGTTCGACAAAAAGCATGACTGACAAAACCAAACAAGCATTGACAAACTACCAAAGTCTGGTGGCCAATGGCCTGTTGCCATTACCAATGCTTTTTAAGATGTACATTTCAAAGGGGGGGTTGCTAATATTTTTTGTTGTATCAGGAGCTCAGGCCATAGAATGAAAACTGCTAATGTGTAAGGAGTTCACCTGTCCCTGGGTCACTCCGAGTGGCTTGCATGCCTCCTGCCTGTGTTTGCTCCCACGCCTTCGTCCCTCCCCCCCTTCCCCCTCGCTGTCATTGTCAGACATATTTCTTAAACTGTTGAACAAACTTCTTGCATTCCTGCTTTTGTCGCGGCTGTTGTCTAACCCATCGCTCTGTCCATCATTTCTCGAAAGATTAAAGCTCCTGCCTTAAAGGGCCCCGCCGTTCCTGCCTCAGGGCGCCTCGCCCGGTCCTGTCATCTTGAGGGGGGGCGTGCTACGGGGCGCCCCCGCCTCCCTGGGAAGGCGCCCTCGACGTGCCGAGACTATGGCGAACTTTCTGAGCCCAGCTGCTCGAGAATAAAATCCTCACAATTCTTAAGAGATTAGACGTGGTGTTTTTTTTTACTATTTATTTTCCAGAGTGAAGATTTGGGAGCTCCCGAGGTTGAGGAAACAAAGGCCGAGTCTGTCGAACAATGAGACAGTCGGCAGAGAGAGGCCTTCAAAAGCGCTCGGAGACTGTAGAGACAGTAGGACTACCCTGGAGAGAGAGAGGGGGTCTTTGTCAGAGAGAAAGGGGGTTCTTTGCCAGGGACTGGGCCAGATGGAGAATGCTTTTTTTTCCAGATTTATATAGCACAAACTCGACCCGAAGGTATTGGAGCGCTTTACGTGAGCACCAGTTACGTTACACAAAGATACAGACATGTTTTGGTATGCATGGGGAGATTACGCGATCTGCCCAGAATCACAGGATGTTGAGACGACGCTGAGACTTAAACCTGGTACCAGTGGCGTTACGAAACATGAGGGGGCCCCCTGCAACGTACATGGAAGGGGCCCACTCCTGACTCACTCAGGAGCTCACAGCCCACGGTACTGTGCTATGGGGGCCCTGTGGAGCTCGGTCCCTCCACATTGCGGGGTTTTTGCTACGCCTACTTGGCATCCCAGCTCCAAAGTCGGCAACTCTGGCCCTTATGGTGTCTGTCGACTCGAGGAAGTTCGGCTCTCTTTCAGAAAGAGATGGGGTATCGGTTATAGAGGGGCGCCGGAGGCAGAAGGAGGCGACTGGAGGAAGGAAAGGGTGCCCCTGACAGGAAGGTGGTCAGAAGGAAAGGGGAAAGGAGAGGGGTTCTCCGTCAGGAACAGAAGGGCTCCCTGCCAGGCAGGCAGGCAGTGTTTAATTTGAACCAGTGGTCACAGGTAGAGCCGAGCGGCACTCATTTTTAGGGACCGCCACTTATTTTTCCTCATCAGACTTTGGCCCAGAGCACGAGACTGAAAAACACTAAGGGCCTCATTTATGAGGCTCCTTGCGCCACCAGAACTTCACTTTTTGTGATGTTCCGTGGTGCAGGAGCCTGCTCTATATTTACGAGGCAGCACTATGCCACTTTTATTGGCTTAATGCTGCCTGATAAATATCTTTCCCTTGAACACAGTTTTCTGCGTCAAAGGGGCATGCAATCGGAGTTAATGTGGGCTTTTCCAGCAGCACCCATGGCTTTTTGACACTGTCCCAGATTTACAAGAAATTGTAACTCTGAGGCAGCGCCAAAAACGTACCCCTCCCCAGGGGAGGCGTAAGGGATGCACAACAAGGAGAAATACCTTTATTTCTCCTTGATTTTAACTTTTTATATGTGTGCCGCATTCTGCAGCGCACATAGAAAGAGGAAAAAGTCTTGTGATTGTTTTTATGCAGGAAGGTTTCAATTCCTGCACAAAAATAATCATCCCCGCAACACAGGAGCCTACCTTCGTTGCCACAAGGCAGCCAATCATGCGCCAGCTCAGATGAAAGCACAGGGATGCATCATATCCGATAGATACAGCGCATTCCTGACCTTTTCTTTTGCCGTAGGGCAGCACAGCAGGAAGGCCTGCGGCGCTGCCCTACGGCAAAACCTCATAAAGGAGGCTCAAAGGTGGAAAAAAGGAGGCAAAGGAAAACAGAAAGAACAGTGTTAAATAAAACAGGGATGAAAAAAGACCTGAAAGAATGAGATAAAGGGGCGGGGAGTCTAGCGGTGGAGGAAGGAGGCATAAGGTGGAATCAAGACTACACAGCCTTGGTATTCGGCACCCTGACACTGGATAGCAGAGACCACTGGCTTCTGGGCAAAAGTTTGGGACAACGCAGGTATTCTTTTACAACTGAAGCCCTGGGGAGAGGACTGACAAAACAAGCATTGACAAACGCAATAAGTCACGCCTATACATTTCAGCCATTCTGGACAGATGCAAAAAAAAGACTCAATGATGCAGTGTCATTTTGTAGGCACACGCATGTGTTTAATACTATGGTGCATCTACAAATTGACACAAGTATATTTATTTACTGATCCAAGATGGGTTAGTATGATGAAACAAGCATTTGCAAAGCCAATAGGTCTCTGCAGTGCCCGAGCTATTGGCATAGTCAGTGTGAATGTCGTTTAGGTTGTTTCCTATATTAGTCTGTAAGGTTTGTGAGACAAGCTACAATGTGGGCTTGCCAGGCCGTTGACAATAGTGCGCACAGCTATTGCTGAACGTAGCGGCCATCTCTGACTGGCTGAATGTTCCATTCATCTCAAACAAAGACGTGACAGACAACCAAGGATACTAGCAAACACAAATAGATGCATTTTTCAAATGCTGTGTTGTCAATAGATACTGTCTATCTTAAAGGGGTGATTTACATTTTTTATTTCAAATCTATGTATTTAATTCTCACATAAAAAGTATACTGAACAATAGAAAAACATGTTTTGTCAAGAAAAATGGATATAGTGTTAGAGCGCTTGCTTCTTCAGGTGTATTAGATTTAATAAATTCACATATGTAAGATGGCCACGTCATTTATTTGCAGAGAAGTGAAGCATCTTTTTAATGTTCCATGTGTCTCTAAAATTCTCCTTTCCCAGAGTGGCGACTGCATAGGGCAGCGTGCTGTTGCACACGTGCTTCTGGGACCCACCTCCTGTCATGGTGGCTCCCATTGAATAACAGGAGGTAGAAAGGATTGTCTAGGCTTGCTCTCAAGGTACTGTGAAGGGGTAGGGTTGGCATAGTAAGGTTCTGCTGTAAAGAATGTTACTCTAGGTTTGCCCACGATGCAACAGGGGTGGGTGGGAGGGGGAATGGGATGGAGTGGTTGGGAGGGGAAAAGAAGCAATGGGGCTCGAGAGGGGGAAAAAGCAACAGGGATGGGGTGGGTCGGAGGGGCAAGAAGCAACAGGGATGGGGTGGGTGGGAGAGGCAAGAAGTAACATGGATGGGTGGGATGGGCAAGAAGCAAAAGGGATGGGGTGGGTGGGATGGGCAAGAAGCAAAAGGGATGGGGTGGGTGGGAGGGGCAAGAAGCAACAGGGATGGGGTGGGTGGGAGAGGCAAGAAGCAACAGGGATGGGGTGGGTGGGAGGGGCAAGAAGCAACAGGGATGGGGTGGGTGGGAGGGGCAAGAAGCAACAGCGGTGGGTGGGAGAGGCAAGAAGCAACAGGGATGGGGTGGTCAGGAGGGGCAAGAAACAAAAGGGAGGGGGTGGGTGGGAGGGGCAAGAAACAAAAGGGAGGGGGTGGGTGGGAGGGGCAAGAAGCAACAGGGATGGGGGGTGGGAGAGGCAAGAAGCAACATGGATGGGGTGGGTGGGAGGAGCAAGAAGCAACAGGGACGGGGTGGGAGGAAGGGGCAAAAGCAACAGGGATGGGGTGGGTGGGAGGAGCAAGAAGCAACAGGGATGGGGTGGGAGGAAGGGGCAAGAAGCAACAGGGATGGGGTGGGTGGGAGGGGCAAGAAGCAACAGGGATGGGGTGGGTGGGAGGGTCAAGAAGCAACAGGGATGGGGTGGGTGGGAGGGGCAAGAAGCAATATGGATGGGGTGGGTGGAAGGGGCAAGAAGCAACAGGGATGAGGTTAGGGAGGTGAACAGAAGCAACCGGAATGGAAGAGAGGGAGGGAAGAAGCAACATGCATGAGAACTGGTGGAAGGGGTGGAGCAAGTGAAAGCACAAGGACTCATATGGAGTGCTGAAACACAACTTAAAAAGTAGCTAAAATATAGGAGCAGTGATGGACCCATGTACTTGGTCCATGCTCCAGGAGAAGGCGAAACACAAGAAGAGATATGACGCAAGCATGCCATGGACAAAGAGGAACGAAGCATATGAGAGTGTCATCGAAACGTAGAAATGGTAAGCTTATCAGTTGCCTGTAGCCTACTGATTGTAAACAACATGTCTCAAAGATACAGCACTGTCTATCCAAGACCTAAAAAGTAGTGCAAAGCCATGGGGGAGTCTCTGACAGTGAGGGAGAATGGATTAGGAGAAGTCTCTCATGAGAAGAAAGCCAGGAGGATGGTACGGTCTGTGGCACAATTGGGTTTTAAAGGAGTATGGATCTCTTTCCGGGAGTGGTGTGGGCGCAGGCAAAGGTCTCAGACAGCGACATGAATCTCTACAAAGGATGAAGGCTGGTGGTAGGTGGACTCTCTGCCTCTTTTGGAAGTTGCTGAAAGGTGTGGTCTCTGCCATGTCAGTTTGTATGGTAAAGAAATTCCCAAACAAGTATTGATGGAAATTCTTCATGAATATATAGCCATAGATAAGTAGAATGCCAAGTGCTCTATTGAAGACAATAGAGTAGTAGTGAGCCAAATATGGTTGCTATAGACCTTCGCTCCAACATTCCAATGTTTGCTTTTTTTCCCCATGTTCATATTAAAGCATTCCACCCTGTGTGTGTAAAGTGGTCCAACAGTTCTACAGCCCTTCTGTATTGGAAGATATAGTCCTCCCCACTGTTATAGGTCAACACCCGCAACGCAAGCCTATAACTCCGATATAGGGTTT
This sequence comes from Lissotriton helveticus, assembly GCF_964261635.1. Taxonomy (NCBI): domain Eukaryota; kingdom Metazoa; phylum Chordata; class Amphibia; order Caudata; family Salamandridae; genus Lissotriton; species Lissotriton helveticus. The sequence continues at coordinate 84,883,834 of NC_136072.1, forward strand.
TAATGACAGGTATAGCCCTCAAAAGTAGGCTACAATTCTATGAAAAAGACCATTTGAGAAAACCATTATTTACCTTCGGGATGGCCTATCTTTCGTTGACATCCTTTACCTACCAAACTAAGAGGCATATTTAGAAGCCCCTTGTGTCACTGGAGCGCCACTGTTTTGACGCGCCAGTTGTGCAGTGTGCTGGCCCATATTTACAAGTCCATGCAAAGCCAGCCTGCAAGGCTTTTTATGGCCTTGTAAATATGGCCCCCTTTAACACATTACTCTGGGTGAAAGGGGCGTTCCAAGGGTGTTGCTGTGGGTGTTCCCACGCAACACCCATGGATTCTGATGCATTCCCAGATTTACAAGGTTTCGTAACACTGGGTATTTATCAGATTCTAATGCCTCCCCATGGGAGTGTGTAAAGTGGGGCAACCAGGAGAAATAACTTTATTTATCCTCGTTTTTGCTCTTTCTACGTGGGCTGAATTCTGCTGCAGCATTGAATGAGGAAAACGCCATCCATGATTATAATTGTGCAGGAAGGCGCCCCTTCCTGCAAAAAAACAATCACCCCTGCAACGAAGAGTTCCTTGCACCATGGGGCAAGGGTGCCTGAGTTGGAGCTAGGCAGCCAATTGTGCGCCAGCACAAAGAAAAGCACAGTGATGCATATTATTGTTGTAAATACAACAAATCCCTGCACTTTCCTAATCACACAGCTCGGTGCAAGAAAATGGCTTGCAACGCAGCGTTGCATCATTATCTTGTAAGTATGCCCCTAAGCATGTTCCTTTAGCCAACAGTGTTTTCGTACCATATGCTACTAATAAGCAGCTCCAGTTCTCTATGCGCTTTGTTGTGGGGACTTTCCAAACCAGGCCCTTGTTCTGTTGGCACCACAGATCACATGCTGTCCCTCTCAGAGTGTTCTCAATGCTGGACACAGACGCACTAGTCTGATTATGCGGCAGAACGTGTCTCACCCTGCATAATCCCCCACAGTGCTTGTCTGGTTGGGTTGGTTTTGATGTTCTTTGTTCTCTCACCTGCGTTTGTATTTGCTCTGCTTGTTATCATCACACATGCTCAAGCAGCTGCCATTACACATGTTCACACACACAAGCACTCCATTACATATGCTGACATATATATATATACATGCCATCCAACATATCCACACCCAGGCTATCACACACAGGCAAACAAGTGTTTATTTATGCTAACATGCTCGCTCTGTCAGACACGTTCATATACGGACCACCACACAAAAAAAAAGGAAATTCTCTTGTGTACAGTCACAAACTCACGCAATCGCAATTAAATTTCCCTATGAGCTTTCAGACACAGTCATATATTTGGACACTAAAAAGGTTGGTTCGATTTTTGGCCCTACAAAAACACTACTCTCTCACCTCACTTGGTGAGCCATATCACAAAGCATTTTTGATTGACACTGATATATGTTCTTGGTGGTATGTAGGCAAACACTTTTTCCAATGTTTTCTGAAAACAGGCTGAAAATGTGTAGGAAGAATGGGGCATATTACCAAGGGCCATTATCACCGCATTAGCGTGACTTTTTCCAGCTAAAGCGGCGATAATTTTATCGCCCAATTACCAAGCTGTCGCTAACACCAGTTAGCGACAGCTAATAGGCGATAGCGAGCATCTGGGGGCCCACTTTGCATGTCAGCGATATTTATCTCTAATGACATGCAAAGTGGGCGTGCCAAGATGTTAGCGACTGTAAACAGTCGCTAATATCGCTATCTCCTATTACCAACAATGGCTTAGTTTTGGAAATATTCGCGCTAAGCGTGAAAATCTCCAAAATGTAACGCCTGCCCAGAGCAGTTCTTAGCCATGTTATCCAATGCACGGTGGATAACATGGCTAAGAGCATTGTCACGATAATGTGTAAATATCGCTGTATTTACAGCGATATTCACGCATTTCGCCTGTTTTTTATCGTTTTAGAGATAAACCTTGCTAATAGCAAGGTATCTCTGCGATATAAACAGGTGAAGGGCAGAAATAGGAAAACTCCAGCTAGGCCAACTTAGCGATAATAATCGCTAGTTGTTGGTAATATGCCCCAATATTTTTGCACATTTATTTTTTTGCATTTTGTTGTGGTAGTCATGCATTGTGTTGTTTTTTGTGATGTTGTGTCATGTTTTGCGCTGCTTTTTTGCATTGTCTTTGAATTGTATTTTACTGTGGCTGCTGCCACGTTATAACTGTTTTGTTGTCTTGTGCCCAGTTATCATTTCGTTGGTTTGTTATTTCGCTTTGTGTCGTGTTATTGTGTTCTATTGTACCCTGTAATTATTCAAAGCTGCAAACTATCGATACTAAATTTCTTGACTGACGTATCACATTCCTTTAATGTTTGAACAATAAACAACCATTTGTTACTGCACCAGGTAGTAAAATAGCACCTTTCTTGCTCTTCGACTATTCAATACACCGGTTATCTATGGCACAGACCATTAGGGGAGAGGAGTTGGCCTAACGGTTAGGGCACCTTAGGGCACCGGTCGACCTCAAATCTTGGGTACTGGGTACGAGTCTCGGCAATGACGCTGAACATCCTGTGATTCTGGGCAAATCACCCAATCTGCACTTACCTACCAAAAATTAATGTATCCTCGTGTAATGCAACTGGTGCTCATGTAAAGCGCTCTGATAACTGATTCGGGTCAAGTTTGTGCTATATAACACTCTGTAAAAAAAAAAAGTCTTAAATTAGTACTTGCTATGCTCGCTTCATATGATGCAGACCATGAGGTCTCCCACTTAAACACACATCTTTCATTACATAATACACAGACAATCTCAATCACACTCTTTCACTCATACAACAATTCACACTCTCCCACACTCGTTAGCACACTGATGCCCATGTACCTCATAGTTGATGTAGGACCTGATTTAGTGCTTGAATATGAGTTTTTGCGGTCCTGCAGTGGGCGGTACGCCACCGCTCCGCTCCAGGACTGCCGAAAATCACCACCGCCTGCCTGCCAGATTACAAGTAATCTTGTGGTCATGCAGGTGGTGTGACAGTCCAGCGGCGGGGCTGTTTAAAGGCTCATTTAGAGCCTTAAACAGCACTGCAGCGGGACAGCCAGTGCACGTTCCGGCATGGGAAGGAATACACCATGTCGTGCATTCTTTCTTGTGCAGGACCTAGGGGGGCAATCTACAGGGGGGCACAACATGGGCCCCCATGAATGGAGAGGCAAGACGGGGGTTGGGCCCCATTTTTTTTTTATTACCGCCAGCAGTTACATGGGTGAAGAATCTCCATGACTTGCTGGCGGTGAGGAACGTTGTAATATGCTTGGTGGTGCCTCAGGGCACCACCAAGCATTTTGCAGCCCTCAGATCGCCATGCAACTTCCACGGAATGCGGTTCCTTGGCAGTTGCAGCGGTGCAATGGTGGTCCGACCGCCAAAGTCCTAATATAGTGGTTGGACCGCCGGTGCAGCGGTGGCTGGACCGACACCACCGCATCCCCACTTCTGGCGGTCCTCGGACCGCAAGACTCATAATCAGGGCCATAGAATCTGGCTGAAGCGTTATTACAACTAAATTAGGAAATAATGCACTTGTGATAAGGAGGGCGGGAGATCTGTCATGTTTGTGATGGAGTTCCCGCCTGCCAGACTCTAAATCAGGCCTATGCACTTTAAAAGTCTTACAGGCCTTTCAGAGCCATCAACCTATCAGGAGTTCTCCCAAAGTCCCACCAGACACCTTCACCTGCTCTTCCTTTGATTTATTCATATACGAGACATACCTTGGAATGTCAGGCTACACGTGGTTAAGGGTGTAATTCTCATGACAATCCAATTATTCTGTATGCTGTATCTGTATAGTTTCTTAGCATCTGGTATGGTACTCATAGAAGAACATAGCAAGCACTAACCATGCTAGAGCTGAGCAACCAAGTCGTATGGTTGGACCATCCTCGAAGGATTCTCAATTTGTTGGTTGTCTTAATACTTTCCGAAAACTGACTTGGAAGGAGGGGTGTTTTCAAAAATCAGCATTGATTAGAGGCACTCACCAAGCGGTAATTCTGCATCGTACCCCCGCTCTCCAGATAATCCGCCTAATCCCTGGTCCACCACGGAGTGTTCCAATTGTGTGGAGGGAAACAGCTATAGGAGGCGGGGCACAGGGCAGAGGTCAGGAGGCAGAGCCACTGACTATTTGAGTCGCATGGCAGCGCGGACGAGCGCAGCGCGCCTAAGGCAAGCCCGTCTGTGTCCGTCCGCACCCGTCCGCGCCCGGCCGAGACCAGGGGCCAGAACCCCCGGTCCAAGCTCAAGGCACATAACATACACAGAGCACCAGCTAAAATTACTTCGGAAGCCCGAAAATGATAACTGCAAACACAGCATTAGTCTGACTTCGGATAGCAATACATGCACTAACTGCCCATTCAAACTGCACTACCCAGGGCAGTGCACAGCAAACAAATAGAGCAATACAGAACTAAAACTACTCCTGATTAATTACAGGTCCATGTCAAAACACTACATTGAAATCAACACCCTACTCAGTGAATGACAGCCTGAAGCACTATTCCTGACAGAAACATGGCTGCACAAAGAGGCAGACCCAGATGTGGTACAAGCACTCCCTCCAGGATACTATATATTGAGGAAAGACAGGGTACTTCGGAAGGAGGGGGGAATCGCTATCATCATTAAAAATCATGTAAAAGGACGCACTGAGCCTGACATTATACAAGATTGTGAGAGCATGGGTTTTGCACTCACCTTCACCCCTACATGTTCACTATCAGGAATCCTAATATACAGACCCTCAGGCCCATGTGGAGCGTTCATAGAGTCCCTTACCGATACAGCGACAATGAGGGCAAACTCTGCCGCTAATTTCACCATTCAAGGAGACCTTAATCTACATCTGGAGGACCCTAGCAAAGGCGATGCACTCAGCCTTATACAAAATGTGCAGGCGTTACAATTTAAGCAAAAAGTCACAAGCCCAACCCATAACAAAGGCCACATATCAGACCCAGTATTTTCAAATATAGACATGTCAATAAACAGTCCTTCTCCAGTTCCCTGGTCAGACCATTTCATAATACCAATTATATGGAAGTTATCAAGGACTTCTATCAACACCCGGCCCTCAAAAAGATGGGACCGACCATGGGCCAAGTTAGACCCCGAAGTCTGGGCTAATTCTCTAGAAACCATCAACCCCGTAAGTAATCCCGATCCCAACAAAGCACTCGACAACTCCAATGAATGGATCATAGCATCCCTTGACGCCACTATTCCTTATAAGTGGAGCTTAAAAAAAACCTTGAGAAATCAAGCAAAAATACAAAAGATTAGATGAGGATTGGAGGAGGGATTACAGCCCAGGAAAAAAACAAAAGTATAGAGAAACAATAAAAAATGTATCAGACAGAAACTAAAAAAGCTCAAGCTCGGTATTACGACGAAAAAATCAACCTAGCAGCCAACGCACCTAGGGAAATCGCAAGAATAGCAAAAAAACTATCTCTCTGCCCCTAGCCTGAAATGCCTGCAGAATCAGCCCCCCAGAGATGTAAGGAATTGGCAGAATTTTTTAACACCAAAATCCTTGATATATATATAATGTATTCCCCCCACCTCAGCAGACGGAAAAGTTTTTTCTAAAGGGGAAGGTGTTATGGAGGGTTTGAATTCTCTGAGCGATATCCCAATCCTGGACATGAATACCCTTTCCACACTATTCACAAAAGTTAAATCAGGATTCCCCTGTGACCCAGCTCCAGCGCATCTGTTGTATAAGGTAAAGAAGAGAATACTATCGGTACTATTGGAAATCCTCAACCTGTCCTTAACCACCGCGATAGTACCACTAAGCTGGAAACACGCCATGGTCAAAGCACTCATAAAGAAGCCCAACCTAAATTCAGAAACCTGGAGCAACTATTGACCGGTATCACTACTTCCCCTGGTCAGTAACATTTTAGAAAAACACGTAAACACTACCCTCACCAACGACTTTGAATCCCATGAGATTCTACACACTTCCCAGACAGGCGTTCGCCCTAACCATGGAACAGAAACAGCACTTATAACAGTAATTGAAGAATCAAGGAAAGTCCCTCGACTTGGGTGGCACTGTGGCAATCATCCTGCTTGATTTAAGTGCCGCATTTGACACTGTAAACCATGGTATCCTACTAGACAACCTCAAAGAGGTGGGAGTGACAGGTACGGCATTCTCATGGATTGAGTCTTTTTTAACAGACTTTCAAGTATTTGAAGGCAATCACATCTCAAGAAAGATCCCACTTACCTGCGGGGTCCCACAGGGCTCTTCGTTGAGCCCCACCCATTTCAATATATATTTTAGACCCCTAGCTGAGTTGGTCCTCCCATATGGAGCCCAGATAGTGACATACGCCGACGACACCCAACTGGTGGTAGCCCTTAACCACCCTGATGGGAGCACAGCCGACCTTGACACATGTCTGAGAAAGATGGCCAGCTGGATGGACCAATCATATCTCAAACTCAACGGGGAGAAGACCGAACTAACGATCCTTGGGAAAACAGCAAGCGGCCCTTCAGACATAAACTGGCCGAATTGCCTGGGCCCAACTCTAGTACCCAAAAACAGGATAAAGAGCCTAGGAATTTGGCTGGATAGGTCGCTTACACGAGACCACCAAGCAGTACAAGTAGCAGCCACATGCTTTGTAACCCTACGGGAATTAAGAAAAATATTACCACTACTCCCAGAAACAGCTCGCAGAACTATGGTACAAGCACTGATACTCCCCTGGTTGGACTATTGTTATGCACTGTACATGGGCATCTCGAACTCCATAACCAGGAAACTCCAAGTGGTGCAGAACTACTACTATTTAACATCCCCAGAAAGCAATCAGCTAAGCCAGCATTGAAAGCATTACACTTATTGCCCATCGCAGAACGCATAAGGTTTAAATCATTCTGCATCGCACATAAGCCTCTCTGGGGCACAGGCCTGAAAAGCAACTCCTCCCTTCTGTCCTTTCACCGACTCCTGCGCAATCTGAGATCAGCCAACCTGTTCCAAGCCAAGGTTCAGAAAATCCTGAAAGTACGAACAGGGGGACGTACATTCTCGTACAATGCCTCCACCCATTGTAACTCACTCCCCCATACAGCTCAGATCTACTACCCACCACCTCACGTTCAGGAAACAACTAAAAACGTGGCTTTTCCAGCAACTGCAGTAAGACTGGAATTTCTTATGGTAGCAATCCAGCGCTGGGATGCCTAAGGGTAGCCATGCGCTCTATCAAGAATCAAATAATAATAATAATATTAATTCTAAGATGGAGGAAAAACCTCCACCTTGCAAGGTTTTCTGGCTAACTCGCATTTAGTAACGAATGCCTATCACCAGTGGGTTTAGGGAATGCAATGATGCACATATTTTCTAAGCCTGTGGTACTCATAGTACAGCCCGTGGGACGCCAGCGGCCCGGCAGGCCTTTCTTGGCGGTCTGCGGACCTTTCAGGTAATGTACCCATGGCCCCCCAGAGAGAGAGAGAGAGGGGAGAGAGAGAGTGGAGAGAGTAGAGAGTGGAGAATAGAGAGATTGGAGAGAGAGAGAGAGATAGAGGGGAGAGTGGAGAGAGAGAGAGTGGAGAGAGGGAGAGAGAGTGGAGAGAGAAAGTGGAGAGAGAGAGAGAGACTGACTAACTGAGATACAGACTGACTGACAGAGAGAGACTGACTGACTGACTGAGAGAGAAAGAGAGAGAGAGAGAGAGAGACTGACAGACTGAGATAGAGAGACTGACTGAGAGAGAGAGCAAGACTGACTTACATAGAGAGAGAGAGAGTCTGACTGGCAGAGAGACTGACTGACTGAGATAGAAACTGGCTGACAGACAGAGAAACTGGCTGACAGCGAGAGACTGACTGACAGAGAGAGTCTGACTGACTGAGAGACTGACTGACTAAGAGAGAGAGAGACACTGACAGAGACAGAGAGGGCCCGATTCACAGAACTAACTTAAGACAAAATCCTAAACTTACTACTATTTTGGTATTCACAGAAGGCACTTACTCATTTTGTAATTCACAGAAGGCACTTACTCATTTTGGTATTCACAGAAGACACTTACTCGTTTCAGTATTCACAGAAGTTAGGAGACCTAACTTTAGGACTCCTAAATGCCTTCTGTGAATACCAAAAGTCTTAAAATTAGGATTCCTAACTTTACTACTCCTAAACTGAGAAAAATCCTAACTTTAAGACATTCGGTATTCACAGAAGGCATTTAGGAGTCCTAAAGTTAGGACTCCTACCTTCTGTGAATATCGAGACGAGTAAGTGCCTTCTGTGAATACCAAAATGAGTAAGTGCCTTCTGTGAATACCAAAATGGTAGTAAGTTTAGGATTTTGTCTTAAGTTAGTTCTGTGAATCTGGCCCAGAGAGACTGACAGAGAGAGAGAGCGAGAGAGAGAGACACTGACTGACAGAGAGAGAGAGAGAGAGAATGACTGACAGAGAGAAAGAGGGAGACTGCCTGATTGAGAGACTGACTGAGAGACTGAGAGAGAGACTGACATACTGACTGAAACTGATTGAGAGAGAGGCTGACTGACAGATAGACAGACTGAGAGACTGACTGAGAGAGAGACTGACTGACAGAGAGTGACTGAGAGAGAGACTGACTGACAGAGAGTGACTGAGAGGGAGACTGACTGACTCAGAGAGAGACTGACTGACAGAGAGAGACTGACTGACTGAGAGAGACTGACTGAGAGAGAGAGAGAGAGAGAGAGAGAGAGAGAGAGAGAGAGAGAGAGAGAGAGAGAGAGAGAGAGAGACTGACTGAGAGAGAGTCGGACTGACAGAGAGAGATTGACTGAGAGAGAGACTAACTGACTGAGAGAGACTGACTGACTGAGAGAGAGACTGACTGACTGAGAGAGACTGACTGACTGAGAGAGAGACTGACTGAGCGAGAGAGAGACTGGATAACTGAGAGAGAGACTGACTGAGAGAGACTGACTGACTGAGAGAGAGACTGACTAACAGAGAGAGACTGACAGAGAGAGACTGACTGGCTGAGAGAGACTGACTAAGAGAGAGAGACTGACTAAGAGAGAGAGACTGACTAAGAGAGAGAGACTGACTGACAGAGAGAGAGACTAACCGACTGAGAGAGACTGACTGACTAAGACAGAGAGAGAGAGAGAGACTGTGATGGAATTGAGATCAAAGTATGTATTAAGCTATGCAATGCCACTTAAGATTGTTTGCTAATAAAAATGTATTATCAAAATGTGCTCTTTGTAGTTACATCTGCTTTTGAAATACAGCATTGTTGCATTGTCAGTTTGGAAACAGGTTTGATTTTTTTGTACTTCAGTCCCTACCCCCACTGACCCCGCCCCCCAATGACTCCATCCCTATCCAGTGTGGCCCCCAGCCACAAACCACAATGTCATGTTGGCCCCCGAGAGAAAGTTTGTGAGTACTCATGTTCTAAGCCTTAGCAAAATTTTGCTTACACCAGTGTAATCTTGCATAGTTTTCTGTATTCCACAGTAGGCGTGCTATGTGTAAGGCCCAATATTGAGATATCATTAGGGTGACCGGGCGTCCCCGTTTTGCCAGGACGGTCCCTGTTTTTAACCAGCTGTCCCAGCAAATTTCAAGAAATGTAGCTCATGTCCCCGTTTTTAAAGAGGGTCGACTGAAAACGGTGGGAGGTGTTTTTTGTTTTGCAAAGCAGGGATAGTTAGCAGTTCTTTCAAGAAAGCAATTTAATTAACAGGCAAGCTGGTGGGTTTAAAAATTGCATTTTATGTATGTTCTTACTGTCTGTTCTCTAATTCGCTGCTGAGGAGCGCTCTCAGCGCTTGAAGTAAAATTGAAGTCCTTCTTCTATTTCTGTGAAATGTCCCAGTTTTTTGCTTTAAAATTCTGGTCACCCTAGATATCATTTGGGTAAAAATCCTATTGTTGGAGCACAAGGACAACTTAAACGAGCAGAACATGAGAGGCTGTTGTTCATGTCATTAGCGATTTTTCACTTTTTTTTTGTGCAAAACACACCCTCACTTCTATTTTCATACTAAATAGCAGTGCAACGTGTTGGGCTACCACATCTTGTAATTTTGAAGAATTGTTGAGGCATTTTGCATCAATATCACAGAGGAAATAACGCAAATTTTACCTTTGGGTAACATTTTCCTTTGCAAATGTATGTTCCCTTTAGAAGCCGCACACATTTCGAAATGGGTGTAACAGTTAAAAAAATTGTGAGAGGCCGTTGTGCAAAATTAAGGTTTTTAAAAAAAAAAAGTCATTTTAGTGGGAGAGTTCTCTCCCAATAATCTCTGAGGGGCATATTACCAAGGGCCTTATCGCCGCTTTAGCGGGAATTTTTCCCGCTAAAGCGGCGATAATTTTATCGCCCTATTACCTAGCTGTCGCTAACACCAGTTAGCGACAGCTAGTAGGAGATAGCGATCATCTTGGGGCCCACTTTGCATGTCAGCGATAATGATCGCTAATGACATGCAAAGTGGGCGTGCCAAGATGTTAGCGACTGAAAACAGTCGCTAACATCGCTATCTCCTATTACCTACTTTTGGAAATAATCGCGCTAAGCGCGATTATCTCCAAAAGCTAACACCTGCCCAGAGCAGTTCTTAGCCATGTTATCCAATGGAAGGTGGATAACATGGCTAAAAGCATTGTCACGATAATGAATGAATATCACTGATTTTTCTGCGATATTCATGCATTTCGCAGGATTTTTACCGCTTTTGAGATAAACCTTGAAATATCAAGGTATCTCAGCGGTAAAAATCGTCGGAGCGCGGCGATATTATTATAGCCGCTAACCATGCATAGCGATAATTATTGCTATCGCTTGGTAATATGCCCCTTAGTCTGGTACAAAATCATTTTAAAGCAGAATTTCCATAACTCTGCAGTCTTCAAAAATTATAAAATGTCAACCTCCTATCCCTGCATCTGCCTTCAGTCTTTTTGAGTCTGGGGTTTACTCTATGATCAACAGTAATGCCATTCACCAGACATGATCCCCCAATGTCCCAAGATTATTGTAATTCTTCCTGAATATAGCAGATAATGACATTTGAGACAAAAGTTCACTTTTTCCTATTCCAAATGTTGAATGGTCAGATGAACTCCAAGAAAAAAATAGATTAGTCAATTAAGGGCGGGGCTCGGTCTAAAACACATGGTCTAATGGAGACTCCCTGTAGTTTTGTGATGCTCCTTTACAGCTGAGTTGCTCCACTTAGACCTATAACAATTCAATTTCTTGAATAAAAGCACCATCAGAGGTTTACAAGCAACCTTATTAGTTTGAAGAAACAAGCACATAAACACTGCAAAGCTGAGGGGACAATAAAACGCATCCATGTATCTACAGCCCACACAGGAGGCTAATAAACATTACAGACTCGGGAGGAAATACAAATCACAAATATACCGAGAATTAGCCCTCCAGCCACAGACGACTTGTCTATTCTTTATTATTATTTAGATATAGTGCCAAATATAGTAAAATAAAGCTTTAAACAAACTTAACCCCTTCGCCGCGGCGTGAAATTCGCCGCGGTGCGGGGGGCTAGGGGGCGGGCGCGGCGCTGCTGTGCTCATGATGGAACCACGCCGTCATGAGTCACGGGCAGTGTGTGCTCATGATGGTGTGATTCCGTCACGCCCCCCCCGGCTCATTAATTCGCCCGCACAGGTGTGGAATTAATGCCGCGTGGGAGGAGCGGTAGACGCATGACGGAACCACGCCGTCATGAGCACACACCGCCCGTGGCGTGGTTCCGTTATGAGCACCCAAGGGGTTAATAGAGTTGGCATAGGTGAAACTTCTAATCACCATGCTCACTCTATTAACCCCTTGGGTGCTCATAACGGAACCACGCCATCATGAGCCACCTTAATTAGTAATCCTGTGGCAGCCAAAACCAACCTATATTTTCCAGTTTCAGTTTCATACTTTGGACCTACTACCTTTTATAAATGATGTTTCAAGCCTTATTTACGGTAATGTGTGGTGGCAACCCCTAGTTGTAGGCCTAAATGCACCATAGAACTGAAAAGTATACTCTGCTGAGGTAATGTCAGTGCTGGTTAAATGGCTAAATGGTACGGTTCATCGGTGATATGTAACCTGTGTAAAAATGGTCCTCAAGATATTAACTCGTTAACTGCTTCGAACGTTCCGCGCCAGTGCGGAACGTTCGAAGAAACGGGTGGGGCTGCGACGGCCAACGGTCGTTCGCAACACCGGGCAGGCAATGCTCCCGTCGGCCAGCGGAGCACGGAACGGGTTAATTGTGTATTATTTATCTGTCCTGCTTTGTTATTATGTCAGTGGAAATGGTTGAGGCCGATATGTTTACAGCTATCTAACTTCTAAGCACTACTACAATCACTTTATGATCCTCCTAATTAAATATTTTGTTATAGAATTTTACATTTTTTAAGTGTTTTTTTAAATTATATTAAGGTGCGTAAGTCTGCAGGGGGCAGAGCGCGATATTTTTTTATGTGGGCGATTTTCTCTTCTATGTATTAGCTATTTATACTCTTTGATTTTATCTTTGTGGTACATGAATTATTTTCTTATATATATATATATATATATATATATATATATATATATATATATATATATATATTCACTGAAAAAACCATAGGTTATAGACCATATATAGTTAGGAATTAGCATTTACAAAACCTTGAAAATTCACTGAAAAAAACATAGGTTATAGACCATATATAGTTAGGAATTAGCATTTAAAAAACCTTATTTTACTCACACAAAACCATTGAAATTCCATATATAGTTAGTTGTACTAACTATATATCGCGCACCCGCAATCCACTGCTGATGATGTCACATATTACATCATTCATGACATGGTCAGTGACATCACTGATGACATCACTGATGACATCTCAAATGAAAGGTGAAGGTGGGTGGAGAGTTCTTGGCCTTTGGTGAAGGTGGATGTTGGATGGATCACCATCCTCCTGTGTCACCACTGTGGGTTCACACTCAAGTGGTCTCGTCAGATGCTCTCAGGTCCTCTAGAGTCTAGATAATGCACTGCATAACCTGGGGGGATATTTAGGTAAGGTGGACACTACACTAGCTCTATTTATATTTCAGAATCACTTGCCAGTCAAGAGCCCTGGATGGAACTGGCGTGAAGCGAAGATTTGCATATTTCAGCCACCTCACAGATGGAGAAAGACAACCCTTAAATATGATTCTTGCAAGGTTTTAGTTTGTCACTCGCAGAAGCCCTGCATTCCAAGGGAGTCAATTCATAATATTATGAGCAGGTAACATACACCACACTGTCAAGGTAGAAAGACACAGACCTTGCAACCGGGAAGCACAACCACCAACTTACAGTAAACAGGCTGTACACAACAAAGGGCTCATATATTGCCACCAACCAAGAAGTCACCTTGTAGATAGGTGAGGAAGTTTCCTCACTCACAGACAAGGAAGAGGGCAGTTTTGGGATCTCACATGCAGCATCTGCCTGTGGCAATTTTTATGGACACTGTAGTTGGCACCCTGGTGCTTATTATGGCCAAAGACCAAGAAGGTGGGGGGAGGAAGGCCAACAGAGAACTCTAGAGGGAATCCAAAAACACAAGAGTGGAACTACTGCTACCTCCAACCTTGGACTCTCAACCTTATAGTCAGAAACTGTTGGCTATTGAGGTTGCGGGAAAGATGTCTCTCGTGTCACTTTAGACCTGACCGGCTCTATGGTTTAAGCATCATCCCTTCTGCATGTGAATCACATACTAAAATGTAGGGTATTCTCATGCAGATGGTTGCTGGCTTCATTACCTACATAGACGGCTCAAAGAAGCATTTCAACGTTAATGACAATAAAATAATTGATAATCGAATCACTTGAATCTAATCCTTGCTGCAGTCAATGGAGAAAACAAGGCCAATTAGATCGAATTGAACACTGCTGACAGAAGGGATGACTGTGGGATCAAAACACACAGCCTCTTTATCAATCAATAACAGAGACCGGTCCCAAGGCTGACACCTCAGTGAGCGGCAAGTAAAAAATTAGATCAAGGGATCACAGTGGAGCTACTTATCAATGTTATTGTCAGATCAGGCTCGCACTAGAATAATTTAGCAGCAACCTGCCATTCCTGCAGCACAGTCATTTAATTGCCATAGTTAGAGCAATTATTGGAGCAGAATCGATTACAGTCAGAAGCAATTATTGGCTCACAGTCAATCACATTGAGTGATTTTTGTATTGGCCTAAACAAGAAACATCTTGTCCTAGATTCAATGGAAGGGGGTTTCACAAGTGGCCGCATTGATGGCAAGGGTCGGACTTAGAGTTCCGCAGACAGGTGCTCCCTCCCAAATGCCACCTATTGCATTTATAATAAGACGGACGGGATATCAGTCATGTTTGTGATAGAGTACTCATCCACCAAACTCTTGATCAGTCCCAAGTCTACGTTCTCCTGCAGCCATAACCTTAAATTTCTCTACTTTTAAATCATTTTTAGCTGGGGGGAAGTGATCTGCTGGTGGCGCATGACTTGGTTTTATTTCCTAGGTACGTTGATGCAACCCCTGTTGGATCCTTTCTCAAGTAACACATACATATGCTTTTAAATATTGTCTCTGACAGAAGGGATATTTGCTAACATAACTTAGCATAACATAAAAAAGACACAGTAACACAAGATCACATTTTACAACAAACCATAACGTAACATTGCACAACATATCACAACATAACATGACACGATAAGACAATATAACATTTTACAACACACCATACCGTAGCAGAACATTGCACATCATATTATAATGTAACATAGCATAACATAACACGATAATACAAGATAACATCTCATAGCACATCATGACATATCATTGAGCACATAACATACTATAATATATTGTAGCGTATATGATATAATACAACATAACGCTAAACACAATAACACAACATTAGATTCCACAACGGGTCATAATATAAAATAACATAGTATTGTGAAATACACCATAACATAACGTAATGTAACATAGCATAACATAACGTAATGTAACATATCATAAGATAACAAAACGTAATGTAACATAGCATAACATAACATAACGTAACTTAATGTAACATAGCATAACATAACATAACGTAATGTAACATAGCATAACATAGCATAACATAACGTAATGTAACATATCATAACATAACGAAACATAATGTAGCATAGCATAGCATAACATAACATACCGTAACTTAATGTAACATAGCATAACATAACATAACGTAATGTAACATACCATAACATTACGTAACATAGCATAACATAACGTAATGTAACATAGCATAACATAACGTAATGTAACATAGCATAACATAGCATAACATAACGTAATGTAACATAGCATAACATAATGTAATGTAACATAGCATGACATAACAAAACGTAATGTAACATAGCATAACATACCGGAACTTAATGTAACATAGCATAACATAACATAACGTAATGTAACATAGCATAACATATTGTAATGTAACATATTATAACATAACGAAACGAAATGTAACGTAGCATAACATAACATATCGTAACTTAATGTAACATAGCATAACATAACTTAATGTAATGTAACATAGCATAACATTACGTAATGTAACATAGCATACCATAACCTAATGTAACAAAGCATAACATAGCATAACATAACGTAATGTAACATATCATAACATACCGAAAAGTTAATGTAACATAGCACAACTAACATACGTAACTTAATGTAACGTAGCATAACATAACATAACGTAATGTGACATAGCATAACATAACGCAACGTAATGTAACATAGCATATAACATAACGTAATGTAAGATAGCATAACATAACAGAACATGCAGATGTCTGCAGTTCGTGCAAAGCACAGGAGACTGAAAGCCTTCTTGCGACACCGCTTCCTGTCTGCTTTCACCCACCCACCGCCGGTGGATTAAGACCGGTGAGTGACAGAAGTAACCGGGAGAACTAGTCACCGAGCCCATCCCCTGGCCGGCTGCTCTCTATCCAGGTAGGGGGACTTCAAAGGCAGCCGGGCTCTTTGAAGCGCTCTGAGCACCTCACCTGCTCCCTCATCACCTCCCCCCGTCTGCCCTGCTGCTGGTTTTCCGACCGAGCGCCGTCTCACTCAGGTTTCCGTCAACAAATCTGTCAATAAGCGGCAGGGCCTGAGACAACACGACGCCCCCACGAGACAAACCTCAGGGGGCAGCGTTCCAGAAGGGCAATGTGTCACGAGGCGCGGGACGAGGGTAAGGCCGAGGTGATGCAGAGGGAGAGAAGGGTGCAGGGGGCACGAGGGCAAAGAGAAGAGCGAAGAAAATAAAACATGCATTGACAAAACCAAGAGTTAGCTTGTTTTTATTGTGGAATGAGCGTGTATGTTTAGACCCTAGAATTGACGCATTTAGGGGCATTTTATGAGGATGTGGCGTAGCGTATTGCACAAAGTGACCTTGGTGTGCTGCGTCACAGGGAAATGGCTGGCATGCTCTGGGGCAGATTTAAAAGCTGAAACGTGAGGCCAGAGGATCTCTGGTCTCATCCCTTAGTTGGCACACAAACTGTTGTCCCTCCTTGAAAACAAGAAAGTGACTTCCATTCAATGTTCATTATAGTTCATATTTATTCCATATTAAAGTTCTTTTTTTGTTTTTTTTGCAAAACTCATTGATGGTTTTAAACAATCATTTGCAGCGTTAAACTTTTAAGCACTGTCTTTCAAGGCGTGTCCAATGCATTTCGGGCATTTTTGCTATGCCCTTCATCAGGGAATTGACATTGTTTAAAGTAGCTGAACTGCACGGCGTCTTCCTGCTCCACGTGTCTTCTGAGAAGACAAAAAAAACAAAAAAAGAACTTTAATATGGAATAAATATGAACTATAATGAACATTGAATGGAAGTCACTTTCTTGTTTTCAAGGAGGGACAACAGTTTGTGTGCCAACTAAGGGATGAGACCAGAGATCCTCTGGCCTCACGTTTCAGTATCTAGCCTGACGTCGTTGGGCCCTCGACGCCACCTTGGTGAGCACCTATAAGACTACAAGAGACTTTTGATCCTCATTTCAACTTTTTCAATTAAATAGCTGTGCATCTATCCGCTAAACAGGCAGATTTAAAAGCTCCTTGAGCCACTTTTTCGTCACTTTTAACATGGGAAGAGTGACGCAAAAGTCGCGCAACGGGCTTGTAAATCTGTCCCTCTGTATTTAACCCGTTCCGTGCTCGTGACGGAACCACTTCGTCACGAGCCACGGGTGCGCTGTGCTAATGACGGAGTGGTTCCGTCACGCCGTGGCCGCTCTGCCCACGCTGCATCAATTCCGCGCCTGAGCGGCTGAATTGATGAGCGGGTGGGGCCGTGACGGAACCACTCCGTCAGTAGCACAGTGCGCCCATGGCTCGTGACGGAGTGGTTCCGTTACGAGCATGGCGGCGCCTCACGCCCCACCCCCTCCCCCCCAGCGCCATGGCGGAATTACCGCCGCGGCCAAGAGGTTAAAATAATCTGGTGCATTTCTGCCCTTGTCCCTGCTGTGGCGCCGTATTGACTGTCTAGCGCCAAAGCAAGCGCCCATGCACCATGGTGCAAGGGCGCTTGTGTTGTGGGCAGGATTGTTTTTGTGCAGGAAAGGGCACCTTCCTGCACAAAAACAATCCTGAAAGGCATAGTGTTCCAAGTGTGCTGCAGAATGCAGGACACATAGAAGAGGAAGTAGCAGGGGAGAAGGACAGATAATTCTCCTTGTTACACCGCCACTGGGAAAATTGCCCCAAAAACCATGGGAGTTGCGTGAGATCACCACGCAACGCCCATAGAACGTCTTCCCAGGGCAGAGTAATGCAACGCAGCGGTTTGCACAGCATTGTGTTACACCAGACTCAAGGCCTTGCATGGATTAATACATTGAGTTTTGAGTTGCATCGAGATTGGAGTACCTTGCGTGGTACAAGCACAATGCAACAGGGCTCTATAATATGCCCTTTATTATTTTGGCTGCATGCGTGTATGTGTACGTGTGTGTGCGTGTCTCTGGGTGTGAAGGGGGAATGGTGAAATCCCCAGGTTTCCTTGCCCCTTAAAATTGTTCAGAAGGATTATAAAATCGAATGCTGTAGTAATGTCTTTATAATTTATAAATATGAGGTTAGGCCTGGGCGAAATTTCCACTATGGTGGCGTAATCTTGCGTATTTTGGGGTTTAGGCCTGTTCCGAGAAAATAACTTACTTGATTTGCTTCATCTTGTAATTACATGTGTTTTCCTACAAACATTTAGAGTGAGCTCACAGAAACAACTTCAAAAGCCAGAACACGAGCTTGAAATGCATCTTGCATCAAAAATGGGCACAAGGAAACATTTTGCTCCAAAATATAGCATATAATTTCGGTTTTCCATTTCGCCTTATTACGTAGGATTTCACTGACTTTTTCTGAAACTTTGCATCATTACAAAAGCATATTAGATGACTCTTGCACATCCCTAGTTCTAATTCCAACAAGGCGGATTCAGCCTTTCATCTTTCTTTAGTTGCTAAATTGAGACTCATTGAGAGCAAAATGGAATAGGGCCACATTTATGTACCTTTTTAAGGTTCGCAAATGGACCGATTCCTTTGTATCAAACCCAATTTGCGGTTCGGTAACCTATTAACGAATTGCAAATAGGGTTTACCATTCAGTGTTCGGGAGGGGTGTGTTTAGGATATCCCTTCCCTTGGGGACTCCTTCGCAAATGGGAACGAGTCCCCAAGGGTTGCTTTATTTAAAAGCAGTCACGGACATGGTGGTCTGCTGACCCCAGCAAGCCAATATCCCCATGAATTTAGCGATTCTTAATGGGTAGCAAATTGCGACCTACCTCATTAATAATTATTTGATAGGTCGATCGGCGACACCATAGGAAACGTTAAATGAAGATAATGGATTTTCACACATTGGGAATAGAGATTACCTAATTACGATTTACAATAAAATCGCAATTAGGTCATTGTTATTCCTAATATTGATACATGTGGCCCATAGTGTGTGTATGTGCACGCACGCAAATGTGAAAAAGAAGGTTGGCATGTCTGGTATGGCCTTGCACCCAATACATTTCAGAACCCCCCCTGCATTCAATACATTTGAGCGTCCCCACAATAAATAAAGTCACAGGTAACTCACCTCAAGCACAGACCAAGAGGCTACTCACTAAAATAGATTGATCGACACTGCACCCATTAGAGGCCAAAGGACGCACATGCAGTGCAGGGTGAGCAACCCTTCCCCAGATTGAGTAATCCTTCACCCAACACCGGCCCAATCACCCACAGGCAAAAGTGGCTAAGTAATCCTGCACGGAATAGAAACTGAAGGACACCACTTCCAATTCAAGCAAACAGCCCACATGATCAATAGGGACTAAAGGACTCTGCATCAACATGATACCAAGGGACCCACATATGGCGCAAGCTGAATGACCTCAACTTCCATACAGCCTTGGGGCCTCATTTACAAGCCCATTGTGCTGCCGATGCATAACTTTTGTTGACGCACCGGCGGCACCATGGGCCTAAATTTAGAAGTCCACTTCATGTCACCCTGCGTAACTTTTCATGACCTTGTAAATATGGGTCCCTTTCACGCATTACTCTGCAACACTGCATGAAAGGGGCGTTCCATGGATGTTGCTGTGGGTGTTC
Organism: Lissotriton helveticus; assembly: GCF_964261635.1. Lineage (NCBI taxonomy): Eukaryota > Metazoa > Chordata > Amphibia > Caudata > Salamandridae > Lissotriton > Lissotriton helveticus. The sequence continues at coordinate 84,903,671 of NC_136072.1, forward strand.
CTATGCAACATCCATGGAACCTGACACATTCCCAGATCTGGATGAATGAATGAAAGATTTGTAGAGCTCCTGGTTATGCCATAGAGTGTCCCCGCGCTGAACAGTAGCACCGATTGCAGTCAGAAAACTCATATTGCAGCAAGGCCTGCTAAATCTACTGGCTCTACCTAAACAGTCTGGTCTTAAGATCTTTCTGAAACTTTGCATCTGAGGGTTCAAGTCTCAAGTGCCATGGCAATGATTTCCACACCTTGGCAGCCCGTAGTCTAAAGGAACTGCCCCCCAGACTTGGTCTGCTCACTCTAGGAATCACTGCCAGAGCTTCTTCACTGGATCGAGATGTCTGGAGGGAATGTAGGATTGCACCAGAGCAAAAAGGAAACTCAGACCCTTCCGATTCAGTATGCTATGTGTGGGACAGAAAGCTTTAAAAGAGACTCTCTGCTTAATGGGGAGCCAAAGTAGTTCAGCAAGACCTGGACTGATGGTATGCCATTTCGGAATTCATAACAACAACCGAGTTGCTGCATTCTGTACCCTCTGGAGCATTCCCACTGTGCCTTTGGAGACCCCAGATAGAGCACATTGCAGTAGTCAAGCCTGGACATAAGAAGAGCTTGTATTACCATTTTTTTGCTGGATCCGGTACGAGCGCTAGAACCTCCCGCAGACGCCTCAGCACTCCAAAGCCTTGATCTGACTATAAAAGGACAGCTGTTCATCAAACGGGATGTTGAGGTTTTTCATTTTGGGTATCCGGATCGGCGTAGGGCCCAGAGCACAAGGCCACCATACGGAGGACCAAATTGACAATGTTTTGTAAAGCTGGGAATGTGTCAGAATCCTACACCTCCCAGGCATAGGAGTGTCGCAACAAGGAGAAATACTTTTATTTATCCTCGTTTTTTCCTCCTTCTATGCGTGCTGTTGCAGCATGCAAATAAAGAGAAAAATGCTATCAGTTATTGCTTTTATACAGGAAGGTGTCTTTTCCTGCACAAAAACAATCATTCCCTGCAAAGCAGGCGCCCTTGCAACACGAAACAAGGGTGTCTCTGTTGGCGCACGGCTGCTGTTTGTGCGCAGCACAGGTGCGAAGGACAGAAATGCAGCATATCTTGTAGATACGGTGCATACCAGCCCTTTGCTTCTGAATCACGGCAAGTCAGCAGGAAGGCTTGTGGTGCTGCAGTGCGTCAAAATATAGTAAATTAGGTCCTTCTTGAGGAAGCTCTACTTAGACAAATGTGGAACTCGAGCTAAATAAAATTTAAGATACACAGCATGCAATTCATGCCGAAGAACATTCCATCTTATGCAAAGCGGGTGAAATAATATCACTTCAAAAGAGGCATAGTAATCCACCGCGCTGTACTGCATAATGATGCTGTATTTGCGAGAGCGCGTGGAATGCGTCTATTTATCGACATACAATCCTGAACTCCTGTCAGTCTAAACTCAGAACACAGAAGGTGGACAACATGATACCCAAAAAACACAGATTTATCGATTCTGTGCATTGATTGGGGGCACCTATACAGATTTAACAAATGATCAGGTAATAGGAAAGCACGTCCAGGTTTAAGAATGAAAGTAAGTTACTCTATTCATTGGTCGAGTTGTATCACTATTTTAAATATTTTATGCAGTTGTGCTTTTACAATATTTCTGACACCTGAGTTACTATTCAATCCCATGCTAAAAGCAAAAAATTCAGACGTTGCAAATAATGGCAAATGTAGCTTAAAATCTACTACACAAATAAAAAAAGCCCATGACGAAATCCAATAAATAAATATGTCTCCCTTAAATGGGGTCTACCACAAGGTCTCATACTTATTCATTTGAAGGATCATCAGGAAACTTCAACCAAAGCAACACTTATCTTGACTCCAATGAGGTGGATTAGGTTTGGCTTAATTTGCAAGAAGCTGTCTTCTGTACTATGCAAAAAAACCCTGGTAAGGTCAACAGCCTGACTTTAATGTGCTAATGCATTGAATTTGCATTTCTTCATGTGAAATGAAATGAAAAATCTTTATTGTTTCAGTTAATAAAAACCATACAATATCGAAAGTACTTATATTCTCTGTATCTTAAAAAATGTTTGCAAAAGATTTCATAAAAAGATTATTTAAAAGTGATTTCATGCAAAAGTATACTGTGTTGCTGACTTTCTAACTAAAAACAAAACATAAAATCCTTTTAAAACCTATCTAACCTAATAAAACCGAAATACATAGACCAATTTATAATTGCCAAGAAGCTGGGTTTCCAATGCTACTTATTTTAGTCCCAATATTAGAGTCAATAATGCAGTCATTACTACCGCTTCATAATTGTTCTTTGCTAATGGACTTTTTTTTTTTTTTTTTTTTTAATACTTGCCAAACACTACCCCATCAATAGCATGGTGGTTTTGTTATCCATTTTCATTATTATCTGTTCGTATCATATCAGATATTTCAAGAGAAATGGGGATCTGTTGCGTCCAAACCCTTGATTATTGCAGTTCTCCAAGACCTAATACCTCTCTCATTAAATGCCTTTTTAAAAACCACACCCGAGTCAACCTTAAGCCAGGACATATACAAATAAGATGAATGAGGTCTTGGTTCTCAGTGCCACATAGTGTGCATGATGAAGGCCCATTGTATCGCCATTTGGGCTGATCCGCTAAAATTGGTAGTAGCCCAAACCTGGTGGCCATGAGTTTCCATTTTATGTTATGTTATGTTATGTTAATATTTATTTATTAAGCGCTCGTACGCCCAGGGGCTTCATGGCGCTATCGGAGGGAACACAACATAAGTAAAGCTCAGCAGTAAGCCTGGTTGAACAGGCAAGTTTTGAGAGAGTGTCTGAAGCTAAAAAGATCTGCGCTCGTTTTTAAGGACAGCGGAAGCGAATTCCAAAACGTGGCTGCAAGATGGTCAAAGCAGCAGCCACCAAGACGTTTCTTTTTAAAGGACGGGACAGCCAGTAAAGCTTTTTGAGCTTAGCGAAGATTTAGTGAGGGGTTGTATCTGGAAAAAAGGGTTTTTATGAACTTCGGGACTGTATCCTGTAAGGTTTTAAAGATAATACACCCAGTTTTAAACGCGATTCGCTGTGCCACTGGCAACCAGTGCAGTTGTTCCAAGCCAGGTCTAATGGATTGCCACTTTGTTAGTCTGAGAATAAGCCTTGCGGCTTGATTCTGAACCAGTTGGAGTCTTTTTTGCGTGCCCGCTGGAAGTCCCAAGTAAAGACTATTTGAGAAGTCCAGTCTAGACAGAACAAGGGCGATGGTAACCTGGATAAGAGCGGCCCGCGTAAGGAACTGGGATATTTTTCTTATTTTCTTATTTTCTTAAGTTGAAAGAAGCTGGCAGAGACTACAGTGCCAACTTGTCTTTTCAAGGAAAGATCCTCACTAAGTATAACTTCCAAACTTTTTACCGAGGACGATCTCATAGGTGGGGCCCCCATGCTAGATGGCCAGAAGCATGGACTCCAACTTAATTCACTTTTCCCAGGCAAGATCAGTTCTGTCTTGCCTGGGTTAAGTTTCAGATGGTTGAGACTCATCCAACTCTGTATGTGTATCATGGTGTTTTGAAATTCCATCACAGAGTCTTTGGTGTTAAGAGGAAAGATGAGTTGGAGATCATCCGCGTAATTATAGATGGTAACTTTAGCGTTCCTTAGGGAGTATAATAGTGGGCGAAGATACAGGTTGAATAATAACGGTGACAATGATGAGCCTTGCGGCACTCCACATATGGTAGGGGTGGTGGGGGCTGTAAATGGGCCTAATCTTACTGATTGCGTGCGTCCTGTGATAAAGGAGGTGATCCAACTTAGAGCAGGGCCCCTGAGGCCAGCTTGTTCGACACGGTTGATAAGAATGGTATAATCAACCGTGTCAAACGCCGCCGATAGATCGAGCAGTACAAGGGCCTGGTGGATGCCTTTATCAGCATTCCGCCTTACAGTATTTTGAACCGCCAAGATGACAGCTTCTGTTGAATGACAAGGGCGAAAGCCTGCCTGATTGGGTTCAAGATATTCAGATTTTTCTATGAACTTGGACACACTTGTGGAGACATGAGCTTCCAGAATTTTTGATGTATAAGGCAACAGAGAAATTGGTCTGTAATTTATCGGATCAAGTGGGTCTGCTCCTGCTTTTTTAATCAATGGAATAAGCAGGGCTTTCTTAAGGCAACTAGGCACTTTGCCCTGTAAAAGTGAGCCATTTAGCAGCGGAAGGACGCCCTGTGGGATTGCTAACCCTACCTCTCTAAAGATGTGAGATGGGCAGATGTCATCAGGTGATCCAGATTTAACCCGTACACAAAGATCAGACAACATTTTTGCATCGATGGGGGGAAAGATTTCTAAGGTAAAGGGATTGCAATAGACATCATCCAGAGAGGGGGGGAGGCAAAGAATTTAAGATGCTCTGTTTTATAGTACTAATTTTATTTAAAAAGAAACCATTCAATGAATTGCAAAGATCCTGTGTAGGAGTGACAAGGGGGGTGGTTCTATCACTATTACTAAGATCATTCACAATATTAAACAGATCTTTTGTTTTATTCTGTGAGTTCAGAATTTTCTCAGAAAAATAGTCCGTTTTTTGTTTTAAAATTAGTTTTTGGTAAGTTTTTCGGGCCATACAATAATTTGCTTTATCTTGTGGTAAGTACCCGGTCCTCCACTTCCTCTCTTTTTGACGTACTTCCAATTTTAATATCTTCAGTTGTGGAGTAAACCACTTATGTGCGTCATTAGGGCGTGAGCGGGGGAAATTCATGCGGGGAGCGTAAATATCAGCCGCCTGTCGTATCCAGCATGAAAAAACTTCTTCAGTGGCATCGATGTCTTTAGTCATTGAAGGAAGGGTCGAGGCCAGGGTGTCCAAAAAGCCTGATGTATCTATGCCCTTCCATTTCCTAATTTTACCACCAGTTTGAAGTGACTGTTTTTTTGCCTCTGTCGATGGTAAGTGTAAAGTATATGAGGAAGTGATCAGACCAGATACAAGGAGTTATAGAAGAGATGGATAAGAGAATATTCTGAGACCATATTTGGTCAAGACTATGCCCTTTTTCATGGGTAGGAGAGTGGATCTGTTGAGTTAGATTCAGATCTAATAGTAAGTCCTTAAGTTCTGCTGCCTGGGCATCCAATTCAATTGCATCAAACCAAAGATTAAAGTCCCCTACCAATACAATTTTAGAGTAATTCGTTACAAGGGAAGCCATTTGTTCTGCTAATAAAGCAGCAAAAGTAGGCATGGATTGAGGGGGTCGATAAATTAAGACCATTAATAGTGTTCCACTATCAGTGTCCATTTTAAAAACAATATTCTCCGAACTAGTGAGGACAAGGGGTGGGAGTAAGGAAAATTTGTGAGTGTTATGAATAATGGCAGCCACCCCTCCTCCTCTTTTATCAGAAGGTCTGTTGGCATTTAAAATATAATAATCCGATGGAACGGCAGCCAGAATATCTGGTAGTGAGTCCAGCTTAAGCCAAGTCTCAGTGAGAAACATGATGTCAGGTTTCTCAGATAACAGCACTAAAAAGATGTCCTTTTGATGTTTGACCTTAGACCGCGTGTTCAGATAAATGCAGTTAAGCTTGGTCTGTGGTTCTGATGAAGATTGAGGACGAGTGTGTAAGCCAGGATGGATGACATTACCGGCTGTATGCTTAGATTTGGCAATATCATAAAGGGAGGTGCGTTTAAGTACGTGCGGGGGTATTGGCGGGCAAAGGTGTTCGGGGGGTCTTAAAGTGACCAAGTCATGAGAGGAGTAAGTGTGTATTTGGCCATAGGTTTTGGCCCCTGCCCTGGCCCCGACCGGGCGCAGACGGGCTTACCTTAGGCGCGCCATCGTCGCGCCCGCTGCACTCCCGAATGCACATTGAGTTTTAAGCCCTGCCTCCCAGAAGAACTAGACCGCTAGCTCCGGTCCAGCCCAATCAAAGATGGCGCCTCGCCTCGCCCTCCACGCAAACGGCACCGTCAGCCGCGGTGGAACGGGGCGGGGTACAGTTGAAAATACACAGTACACACAATTGGTGAGTGATTTAAAATATTTAGTTATAAAAATAAAAGGCAGCCACCGACATCTAAATCATGCCAGTACTGTCTTGCACTATCATCAGGTGACTGTGCGCGGTATAACGCTGGAAATTACTGTCCATCGGTTCCCATAAAGAACCTCAGTTGCTGCCACCAACCTTGAGTCCTCGAGGGGCCCTGGGCTCTGGATCGTTTTAAGCCCTGCCTCCCAGAAGAACTAGACCGCTAGCTCCGGTCCAGCCCAAACAAAGATGGCGCCTCGCCTCGCCCTCCACGCAAACGGCACTGTCAGCATCGGTAGAACGAGGCGGGGTACAGTTGAAAATACACAGCAACACAGTACACACAATTGGTGAGTGATTTAAAATATTTAGTTATAAAAATTAAAGGCAGCCACCGACATCTAATTCATGCCAGTACTGTCTTGCACTATCATCAGGTGACTGTGCGCGGTATAACGCTGGAAATTACTGTCCATCGGTTCCCATAAAGAACCTCAGTTGCTGCCACCAACCTTGAATATATTGTACTCAAATATTCTGCCGGACGTAATTTTGTATAGGACTGTATAACCATCCAGGCATGAGACCTCTTTGCAAATTTATTTTTATCCTCTATTAATGCATGTAGTTTCGCCATTTTGTTTACCACTTTACGAAAAACAGGAAAAGAGGGGGACTGTGCCCAGAGTTCCTTGGACTCTGTTACTTTCATGGCCAATTTCAAAAACTCGCCATAAATGGAGTGCGATGCTTGCACTTATATGTATGCATGTGAATGAGTGTGAACGTCTACATGTGTCATGGTAAGGGCCTTGAACAAAAGGTATTGAACCACAGGGAGCCAATGCAAATCCCAGAGGTGTTGCCTTGTACTTGATCTGCCCGGGATGCCCAACAACACTCTTGCTGCTGCGTTTTGAATAGTTTGCAGCTTTTTTAGCTGGTATCCGGGAAGACCAATATATAACGAATTGGCGTAATTAATTTTCACACAGAGTCGGGCTGGCCCCTACCGCTTCCACCACACAGCTGCTGGGACTGGTGCGACCCTGTCCATCCTAGTCCAGTTATGCGCTCCCCACTTATACCCATCACACATTTTATTGTATTACATTTTTTTATTTTTTTTAGAGCCCAGCAACTGATAAAGTGCCACCGGCTCATTCACTGGTGTTTTATGCACCCCATCATCATTTTTGTTTTTGCCTTCCCATTCTAGCACGGCTGTCGGCCATGCTGGAAAGGTGAAGTGAAAAACTGAAAAATGGCCACCAAGCATCACAATGCATGCATTCGCATTTGTTGTATTATACACATGTATAACTATGCCTGCGTTTATTTATACTCATATGGTGGCTGTGGCTGTTTTCTTATCAATCCAAAATGGCTGCCGCATGTGCGCTTGCATGCACATTCACACATACAACATCAAGTCATGTTTTCATTGGCACTCTGTCCTGCACATAACTTGGCGTGACATGGGAATCCAAGGCCAGTCAGTCAAAACTCTTTATTTTGGCGTAATGCCATAAAAGAACAAATAAAACCATTAAAATCACTAAAACATTACAAGAACATTGCTAAAAAAAATATGCTCATTCATTAAAAATACAATCAATTGTTACAACGAGAACACAAGTAAAAATAGACATTACACAAGTCAATCAATAGGGGCCTTCCGCCATAGAATACAAAGTGTATAACAAGTGAGATCAGTTACAGGTATCTAGAGTTCCGTCATCAAAAAATATGTAATGTTGCTGCCCTATACAAATGCTGATTGGTTGATTGACAATGTGCCAGATGTAATATACAATATGCTGTATTAACTTTATTAAACAATTAGTTTTCCAGTGGCTCGGCCATGAAATACAGTGCAATCAAGAAACCGGGGGTCATTTTGTAAGTGCGTAGTACACCATCCTCGAAAGTGCATGATGTGCCATTTGTAGTAAACAGTTAGTGATGCGGTGTCTCAATCTCAGCATCTCTGCAGATAACTGATTGAGAACAAAAAATTTGCCTAATTCGCCACATTGCGAATAAGAACCTTGTGACAACGAATACTGTATATTGGCTAGTATCAGATTGTAAAACTCTGTAAGCCTCCATGTGCTGAGTAGTTCCCAGCTTCCTACATATTTGGATTAAGCATTTTGACCTGGCCTTACTGTATTCTGGGCAGAACAAGAGGGCATGTACCACTGATTCATTGGCTGAGCCAATGCCCAATTAATAGTCTATGAATACATTAGACAAGACGGAGGTCCTCATCCTCGGACAATCCCCCTCCGCCTGGTACGACTCCTGGTGGCCCACAGCGCTGGGCTCCGTGCATACTCCCACGGACCACGCACGTAACCTAGGATTCATCCTGGACTCCTCCCTCTCGATGACCAGACAAGTCAACGCCGTCTCTTCATCCTGCTTCAACACCCTGCGCATGCTCTGAAAAATCTTCAGGTGGATCCCCACCGAAACCAGAAAGACCGTCACCCAGGCCCTCATCACCAGCCGACTGGACTACGGAAACGCCCTTTACGCAGGAACCACAGCCAAACTCCAGAAACGACTTCAGCGCATACAAAACGCCTCCGCCCGACTCATCCTCGACATCCCCTGCCACAGCCACATATCCGCCCACCTAAGAAACCTGCACCTGCTCCCCGTCAACAAGAGGATCACGTTCAGGCTCCACACCCACGCACACAAAGCGCTCCACGACAAAGGACCCGAATACCTCAACGACCGCCTCTCGTTCTACACCCCCACCCGCCAGCTCCGCTCAGCCAGCCTCGCCCTCGCCACCGTTCCACGGACCCACAGAACCACCGCTGGAGGAAGGTCGTTCTCCTACCTGGCCACAAAGTCATGGAACTCACTCCCCGCACACCTTCGACTGACCCAGGGCCATCTCACCTTCAGGAAGCACCTCAAGACCTGGCTATTCGAGCAATGACAGCACCCCCTCCCTTTAGCGCCTTGAGACCATCACGGGTGAGTAGCACGCTCTACAAATGTATGGATTGATTGATTGATTAGCAAGGTCCCATATCTGAATTGCACATAAAGCGTCCTAGTCAAGGCGGGTTCTATTTCGTCTAAAAACTGCTCTGCTCTGTAATCATCCTTCAGCCGTAAGAACAAATCTGTCAAGGACACTCGTGCTGTACTTGCATTTTGAGTAGTCAGTTTGAGCTGCTGGAAATTCCTCTTTAGGTCTCCTTTAGAGATAGGAGAATCCCCCCTGGGGTCATCCCACAACCTTTCATTCCCATACTCCTCAAGGTATCTCTAAAATATTTTATCCAGGGAAGATCACCTGCCCCCGGGATACCGAGTAACTCCTCCAGCCCATAGCAATGAAAATACAATTCAAGGGTTGCCCAGACTCTTCTCAAATACAACATTGGTCTGAGGGCAATCCCCTCAGAGACTGGCCTAAGCCCCAAATTCAGCCTTTAAGGGGGCAACGGGGTGCTGGCCTCAAAAATCGATTTTCTGCGATCTCTAGGGCCTTTACAGCCTTGTGTCCCCAAACCTCTGCACCCTAAAGTGCTGAGTTCAGTGCTTGATGCGTATAAATTTGTATCATTTGGGAAATTGGTCTATAAAATTACCCCCAATGGACCTTCACCAGCCCCCATATGTTGCTCCAGTTTAAGTCTACAGTTAGAAACATGTAGTGCCCAATCCATTTGCTCAATTAAGACTAATCCCAAGATATTAAAATATTTTGACCCATTCTAGCGGGGTCCCTATCATGGAGCATTGGGTCTCGTAAAACAACACAGATTCAACACCATGTCTTTTTTTGCCACATTTATTTCCAAGCCCCTCTCTCTGCAGAAACTATTAATTTCATCTAAGATTATCTGAATACCCATGGGTGATTTGGATAGGAGGAGTGTGTCTTCTGCAAACATTAGGGCAGGCACCTTCAAGTTGGCCGATCTTAGGGCATCGTTCTCACACATATTCAAGCGGGCGACCAAGTCTTTAACATACAGTGTAAAGAGTGTTGGAGCAAAGGTGCAGCACTGTCTAAAGCCTCTATTGACTGCAAATGGCTCCGTCACTTATCCTAGATGGCCACTTCTACCCCGGGTGAAATTATGATCGTGAAGTCTTTTGATAGCTTCTGAAAGGTACTGTGGAACTCCCATATCGGCTAACACTTGCCATAAGGTCTTTCAAGGGACCAAATCATAGGTCAATTGCAAATCTACGAACACAACATACAATCTACCGCCCTCAAGGACAACAGTTTTCCAGAATAATACCTGAAGCCTGAATGCTTGATCAATGGTGGACGTGCAAATACGAAAGCCTGCTTGTAGGTGGGGTTAAAATATCATTAGCCACCATCCACTCCTGCAATCTTTCCACAATAATTCTACTAAACAATTTTGCATGGTATCAATAAGACGAATAGGTCTGCAATTTATTGACAGCAGAAGGGATCCCTTTATGTGAATTGGTATTATTTCAGCCCTCGCCCAGGAAGGAGCAATGGGCATCCCTTTTATTTTAGCATTAAGCAATAGCGCCCCAGACATCATTCTCAGCCAGAAACAAATCGAAAGGGATCTTGTCAATCCCTGGCACTTTATAAGGATAATCTTCTTTATGGCCAGGATCACTTCCTTCCTTCAAATGGTAGGATGCAGTTCACTACCCGACTCTTCCCCTATACCTACCGTAGGGGAGCCTACCTCAACTGTTGATAAGGCGCTATCTCCTAGCATCCGGAAGTAGAGTCTGGAAAAGTGTGTAATCCATACATATGCGGCAATGTTGTTTTCAATGGGTGCGCCTCCTTCCCTGTGACTACTCGATTCCAGAATGTGGAATGGTCGCCCTCCTTAGCAGCAGCAGGTAAACCTTGGTCCTATTCCTTCTTTGCATTATTAACCTAACAGCCTTTTTATGAGCTGCCCTCCTAACTTGTATCACTCATCTATCTTGTGACTTAATTGAGGCAATTAGTACAAGCTTGGTGACTCTAGTCTACAGGAACTATACTAGGAAGGATGGCTTTTCCTGGCTCCGACGGTTTTAGCTTCCACAAAAAAAAAAGATTTTTAAGCCCTCAAACAGTTGTTTATGAAACTCCCTTATCCTCACTAGAGGCCTCATTTATGAGGCTCTGCGTCACTTTTACGCCGCTGGTGCGTCACTTTTTGTGACGCACCAGTGGCGTAAAAATGCGCCTTGTTGCGCCATATTTACAAAGTGACACATCTACGTAGATGCGTCACTTTGTATACCCCTGCGCCACATTATACCTACGCCAGGTATAATGTATGCAAGGGGGGCATTTTGACGCAAGAAAGGGTCGTAGAAGTGACGCAGTGAAATCTATGTGATTTCACTGCACCACTTCTAGGACACAAATGCGTCAATTTCTTACGCCTTCCTCACAGCAGGTGTAAGACTGACGCAGGCCCTTTCACATGGGGCTTGCCCCATGTGAAAGGATACATTGCTGGAGTTGTGTCACTTTTGTGACACACTCCAGCAATGCGTCACTTTTGCGCCTACAGATGCGTCAGAAATACTGACGTATCTGTAACTCCTTGCGCCATGATGCGTCATACTGTAAATATGATGCATCATTGGTGCCGCAAGGAGGGTGCAATGAAAAGTGGCGCATCGCTGTTTTCACGCAGCGATGCGTCACTTTTCATAAATGAGGCCCTAGGGATTTGTCCTGGTCTGTACACTGATCCAAATCAATCAGATCCCCCAAATTTCCCTCTTCCAGTTTGTATTTGGACATAACTTGCTCCTGGGCGTGTACTATTATGCTCTATTTGATTCTTCCCCAATTGATGTAAGTCAGTGCCTACCACCAAATGGTTCAAGGTGGCTAGCTATCTCCCTCCTAACTGGGAGATTTATATCAGGAGCAAGGACATTATGACCACTATCGTTTCTAGGTATAATTATCATGTCAGTGAGATGCGGCCAAAGTCTAACATTGATCAGTATATAATCTATTAGGCAGGTGCTTTGAACATGATTAAAAGTTTGACTTCCATCCCTATTTGATGGAGTTCTCCCATTGCATGTACAAACACACTGATTTAGGGTCAGGGCATTTATTTGTAGGGCCAGAGGGGACCATTCCTTTATGGGGTGAATTGTTAAATCCGGAATAAACCAGACTCTGTCTTCCTCCTGCGAGATATCATTAATACTCATGTCCAATGGCTCGAATTGAAAATTGAAGTCACCACCCAATATTTTATGGGCTCCTTCCAGCATGGTCGCCAAGTGAGCGGAGAGCAATTCGACAGTTGTTGATTCCAACCTGTTTCCGACAGGTCTTAAATAGATATTATAAACATATAGGACTACGTTTGATGGGAATATGAGGTTTACACATAAAATATCATCCGATGCCATCGCTACCATATCCACTATGCACCTGAGGGTAGTACTAACACAAGTCACCAGACCCCCGATGATCTTCCCCTGCCCCTAACTATTGCTTCTCTACTGTAATTTACGAAGCCTGCTCGTTGTGCATGCGTAATTAGCCAGGTCTCTTGAAGGACACAAAGATCGAAAGGTTCTAAAATGAGACCCCATTCCGTACAGTCTACTTTAGAACCCAAGCCAGCAACGTTCCACGAAAGAATCCTAAATGGAAAACGGGATTGAGCTGCACCTGACTCCTCAGTAATCCTTTCCTGGATCATCATCTTTTTTTTGCAATTGACTAATTGAAGACTTAGGGGTGGACACTAATTTTAGGTTCTCCATTTCTGCTAAAATTGCTGGTATTGGTGGTGCTGGACCCATCGAAGGATAGTAGTGGGCCAACGACTGGCTTGCCTATTTCTCCGGGCCCATTACCCACAAAGCCTAATTTAGGGCACCCCACAGCCGCGGGGAGGTAAATTGGATATTCTAATTCTGTTTCTGTAGTAACATCCGTCACAAATCTAACATGAAGCACACAATGTTGGGCAACTTTGGTCCTGTCTCTAGTAACCTGGTTGGTTAGGTTTTCCTTGCTCCTTCCCTCCTTCTGGCAGTGCTGGACCTCATGACAACCTTTTCTTGTGCCTACAAAGGGGGGGGCTATATTTAGGGTCCTCATTACCATTAAGTCAATCAACACCTTCCAGCACATCAGATCTTTGCAAAACTGGGAGAAAGGAGTCTCTCCACGAGGCTCACCAGGCTTGGGGCTCAAACCTCCCACAAGAGTCTGATTGGCGTGAGCCGCAAACAAACATAGGCAAAGGCAATGTTTTTGCATTATCTATTTAAAGGGACAACTTTGGCAATTCGTCTTCTAAATTGAGGAAATTAAAATGTTGAATGCATCATTTACTGTCAATAAAGTAACACCTTTAATGAATGGCTTTCTTTGTTTTCCATTCAGCCAAGATGGCCGGAAACAGCATCAAATAATGTGCCTACTTGTTATTATACTTACCCTAAGAAGTCACAATTTTCACACTGCTAATTGTTGGGAACCACCCAAATAACAATTGCAAATGCCTATGAAATTCCAGACTGGGTACATTGTATTGTATTCTGTTATAATTGCATTTATATAGCGGTTACAACCACTGACGAGGCGTCAAAGCGCTTTTTCGGCGAGTAGCACGCTACTCCGGAACCTAAAAGGATTAGTGGTAACTTATTATAGTGAAAATATGAAATTAATCTGAGCGGTGGATATGTTAGCCTGTTATTTGGATTGAGAAGGATAATGGCCTTGGTTTCATCACAACGCCCCAATGACTGGCCTGTCCATAATGAGATTCTCATCACATTTAAACTAAAGTTCATCACATTTTTCACATGACGCCTTTTTATAGCCCATAAGCGAGTCACCTTTGAATGGCTTGTTGATTAAATCAGTATCCATATTTTTTGGGACTAAGACGCTGAATTTGCGTTTTATATTTATTGCAAATGTTGCTCGCTCAATCATAACTCTATTAAGCCTCCAGCAGCTACCGTCTTAGCATCTTGCCGAGTTATAAATGCAAGAAATTTAAGACCTGCGATTTAATTCTGCATATTCACCGAGCACATCCCCAGCTCCAGCTGCAAAGCAGTTGAGAGGCTTGGAGCTTTGCTTAATGCTCTTCCTTCAAACCTCTTAAAATTCGGAAGATTCCTTTAATTAGCCCTGGAAAGTCATAAGTTATTAAGAGACAGCTTTTATCAAACATGCCTTCGACACCCTCTTCCTCAGTAGCCTCAGTAAAGTTGGTTAAAACTAGGAGTCAATTCTGACATGGCAGACATGCCTCTCTAATTGCGAATTGTTTGTGTTCTTTGAAAGAATGTTTTCCATGAAAATTCACCTCTAAATATTTATAAGAAGCTACTTTTTGCTATTTTTACATTACATAAATTCCAGTTAAAATTCGGCTTCTTACGCCCCCATATGCAGCACCTGTGTTCTGGTATTATAAATAATCAGATTATTAGAATTGCAAAATGTATTTAAAACATTCTGGTGTCCCTGCAGCCCTTCCGGTTCGATAGAAGACTGCCAAATCATCTATATGTAAGAAAATGTTAGTGTTTGTCGGTATTTTTAAGGTGGATTTCTATTTGACCTTTTCAAGGATGTGGGAATGTCACTAGGAGAACAGTAAATGGGAAAGTATGTACCTGGCGTCCATCCACAGAGAAGCATGCAACCCTCTTCTCCCTGGGGCCCCACTTAGACTTGCAATTAGGTTCCGGTATGAAAGGCATTAAACGGTGTCAATAATCCATTTGGCATACCCCATTAATCAAGTTTGGTCCATAATATTTTCCTATGATCCAAATCAAATGCGGATTTAAAGTTTCCATGACAAACACTGTGCCAGTACCTGCAGCTTGATGCATTAGCAAGTCAGTAACTTTATTTGTTTTGATTAATTAAAACCGTACAAAAGAAAAGGCAGTAGTTCAAATCATGTAAAAGGTTTAGATAAACGAAATCCATGAAGCACAAGTCAAACATGCCGAGTTACAACTTTAAAGTGCATTGTGCGCTGTCTGGAGGTTGTCAGGAAATCACGGGGTACCAGGATAGCTTATAGTTTTAAGGTTGTTGTTTCCACTCCAGCTAGCGACCTGCCCGGGGTTCTGCCTGTTCCACAAGGAAGGTTGTGTTAACCACATCGGTGCTCATGACGAGCTCAGCTCGTCATGAGGCACAGTGGCGCTGTGCTCATGACGAGCTAAGCTCGTCATAACCGTTGCGGAACTCACACGCGGGGATAATTCCCCTGCTGTGCTGGGCGTTCCATTGAGCTCAGTTCGTCATGAGCACAGCGCCACCGTGCAGCGTGACGAGCCGAGCTCGTCACAAGCACCGCGGCACAGCGCACGGCCCCCCTCCCCTGCACCGCGGGGGAATTAGCCCCACGGCGAAGGGGTTAAAAGCAGATTAAAGTGCAAATTAGCACCCTTAAAAGTGCTTGAATACAATCTGAAAGTAAATATATTATAGCGACCAGAGGGTTGAGGCAGGATCAGTCCGCACCTGTCAATACAATATATGGGAAGTAAATACTGGTGCAGGAAACCAAGGAGTACACCCCTCTCTACTCCAAAATTGGAAAAAGCTCCAAACCAACATAAAACACAAAATGGTTCTGCACTCAACAATAAAGTCTGTAGAATTCAAATGGAGGACAGTCTTCGTATGCACATCGAAGAACTTCCAATTCAATGTTGTTTCTTTTTTCAATAAGTTTTTCAGTGGACTTTCTTTCATATAAAGACAAGTCAATCAGATAAAATATATCTTTTATGGTCATATTTTTATATAGGCCGAATAAAGATTATTATTATTATTATTATTAAAAGAAGATAAAATCCAGTAGCTGACGCATTTCGTCCCAGAGGGACTTCTTCAGGGCTCCACAGTGTAAAAACGTACATCCAATCCCAAGCTTTCTTTTGATATGGCTTAAGTCCTGGGTCACACATTGTATATAGTGTGTGTGTCTATTCACGCGTCTTGGTAAACGAAGGTCCGTCAGTGCGTCTGCTTCAAAGGGTTGCACAAGTCAAACATGCCAAGATACAACTTTAAAGTGCATTGTGCGCTGTCTGGAGGTTGCCAGAAACCACGGGAGGCCAGGATAGCTCATAGTTTTAAGGTTGTTGTTTCCACTCCAGCTAGCGACCTAGCCGGGGTTTTTGATTGTTCCACAAGGAAGGTAGTGTTAAAAGCAGATTAAAGTGCAATTTAGCACCCTTAAAATTACTTGAATACAGTCTGAAAGTAGCAGCCGCAGCTGCTACTTAACGGGGCTAGCCGAGCGGGGGTGAGATGAAAAATAAAAAATCCCTTACTTGTAGGCTGGCCGTTGCCTCTCGGTCATCAACTCCTAGAAGCAGAAAGCACACAGGGTCCCAGGCTCCCCTAGCCAATCACGAAGCTGCTGTCACCAGCATGACAGCAGCATCGTGATTGGTCTCAGCACCGTGGTTCACCACTCCTCACTCTGCTCTGGCCAGCCCAGCCCCGCACCCAAGCCAGTACAGAAAAAACTAAATACTAATAGCATTGTGTTTTTAACATTTTATTTTTTCCTTTTTGAACTGCTCACAGAGCAGTGGGGCGGTGCTCCTCCGCCGTAGCGGATAAGCCACCACTAGAAAGTAGTCATGAAATACCCCACAGACAAGGATAGCCTCTAGTTTGGGGTGATGGTGGTTCCACTGTGGCTAGCAGACTGACCCGGGCTTCTGACTGTTCCAAGAGAGAATTATGTTAGACACTAAAGTCCAGCTACGCCTTAGTGCACTCAGTCGAACTTAGGTTGACTAAAGAGTACCACGCCTTCAGGAGAAAACTCAAAACACACCTATTCCCTAAAGTCTGATGTCTGTCCCTTCAACCTCATCCACCTACTTATTACCGTAATCCTTAGCGCCGTGACATCCCCTATGATAAATGTTGCACTCTATAAATAAATAAATAAATAAATAATTTGCTTGTTGGTGAAGTATTTTGTTCAAATTTGTTTAAAGATTTTGTGAAGCGGCAGATCAGGATATGGTCATCGGGCTCTAGACAGGAAATGACGGCATGCCTACATTTGTAGATCCCTTTATCCTTTAGTAAAGGTTAAAGGAGACGCTTCCTCTCCTCCACCATTTTAGTGCAAATGCAGATTGTCAGTCTATAGCCAAGCTGGTTTATCCGCTAGAGTTGGAGGACAGCCCAGCCGACACAACAGAAGTTTAAGTTTCAAATGGAGCAGGTATGTTTGGGCTAGATACAATGCTTGTTTTAGTTTCAAATAGCCGTTTATGACCGTCCAAGGATGACTTCTTTTTGCGAGCTCATCTTCTTCTCTTAAAGAAATATTGGCCATTACTAAATTAACAGATTTTTAAAAGCTCTGTATCACAGCTGTAAGGCACAGAGGTTCCCAAGGTGTAAGTTGACAAAGCATTGGTCTGGGTATTCTTTAAGGTTGTTGCTGTGCTTGCTACAGCTAGGGTTGTCAATTGCAGACCACAGGATATTATTCAGTGAGTTGGGCTGCATGTTTTAATTTAAAGCCACATTTGACAATCGCCCATGTCACCCAATGGATTGCCTCGTTAAGCCAAATTCCAGCCGGATTTGACTTGGAGAAGAACTAGGAGGCAGATTTAGCAGATAACGATAAACTTTTGTTTGGAGTTTGTCCAAGAGGACAGAGTCACAACTAAACAAGGGTAGGTTAAGATTGGCAGGTGTTTTGCTGCCATGACTTTTAGGAGGGGGTCAAGTGTTGGGTCTTTCAATTTCTTGCATAAGGTGTTGAAGGCAGCAATTAAGGCGTTGTTCTTAGTTATAGTGGCTCGGAGCTGTTGTTTGGCCAGATCCTTGTCGTCTAGCAACACCCCTAAGTACTTACATTCTTTTACTATTTCCAGGCCGTGAGCTCCAAGATGCCAAGCGCTGATTTTCTTAAAGCATTATATAACTTTAAAATGAAAAATATATACAACTCAGACTGGCCTGTCTGTATCCCTACTTGTTCTCGTAGATCAAATCATTAGCAGCACTTCATTTTCCATGAAAATAACTAATATCCTTTCAAATATTTTAGATGATGTACCAAGGAGTGCTATAAGATGGCAGAGCATAGGATCTTCTAAATTTTGCTAGGATAAAAAATGGGATACATGTTTTAATAATTTTTGAAAGAAATGTAGCATACGCAAGTCACAATCATGAACCCACCCAAAAATCTGAACATTCTAAGATGAATTGATATCTTAGATATGCCAAGTGACAAATAAATGTAATTCCCCATTTGGTTCATGGAAATGAATGCTTATAGAACAGAATTGATTAATGCGTTTACCTCTTCTTTGTCAGTTTGTGTTTGTAGTTTGGGTTAGTTTATAGATCGCAAAGCATCCAAAATTGACTTACAATTTTTAGATATTGATAAGTTCATTTATGTGTTCTCTGATCTATGTGCATGTAATATGATCAAAATCTTAAAGAAGATTTGAAAGAAAAACAAATAAGTGACAAGATCTAAGGCATATCCAATCTTACAATTCACACAGTTGTAAGCATGAAAAAGACACACGTAAATAAAAGTGTACGAGGGAATAGGGAGGTTAGAATTTGGTGCAGTTAGAGAACGGGAGGACTTGAAATGTGGTTAGATGTTGATAAATGTTATTATATTGTTCTAGACTCTAGATATAGGCCTTTCAAGACTAGCTGTGATTGAAGGAGGGTGAGGTGGTGCTATTTATGATTTCGGACACACCATTCCTATGTGCAGACGATGGACATGCAGGTATGGAGAGTTGCTTGTAGGCAATATAACTGTATATGCGCAATTAACTGACCAACAAAGGATGTATCCTGGCAATAAAATGTACATTTCTTTGGTACCTTGCAGTTTTAAACTAACATAGATGACATTTGTTAGGATACAATTAAACAATATCTTAAAATAATGAGTGAATCATTTTGCTTTACTTTGCTTCAGCTATGGTGTCAATCCAATAGGCCTGGGCTGAGTTCGCAGAGTTCCGCTACACGGAACTCCCCAAAGTGACCAAAAAACTTTGATGTGCTACGCGGAATTCTGCAAATAGCGGAGTGTGTTAGGTTGCGCGGTTCGCGTTGATTTTTAACAACAAGTGTTTGTCCTGTGCTGAAAAATCAGTGCAAAGGACACCATGTGCACCGCAGGAGGGCGCTACTTCTCTCTGCCGCTTGAGTAGATGTTCTATAGGAACTGCAGCTTTGCCAAAGCGAATGGAAGTTTTATCAACGTGAGCGGTCGTGGCCATCTCAACCGCCCGTGTTGAGGAATCTTGCACGGAGGTGGTCTGGAGTAAGATTTTCCTTGTTCACGCTCTCCATCTTAACGTTGGTGAGTGAGGAAAAAACTCCCCTGCGCACCTCGCAGAGTGCGGAAAACTCCGCAAACACTGCAGAGTGGAATTTAACGCCCAGGGCTACATTCCAGGCAGGCAGTGCATATGAGGAACCAATTAGGGAGCATTGCCTGTCTCTTCAGCTTGATTTGTAGAATTTTTGTATCTTTGAAACCTACATAGTTACACACTGACCTACCTCACCTATCCGTACTGACTGCCAGTGTTAAAATAAAGAACCTTATGTAAGAGGCTTTAAGCTTTTGTCCAAAATGAGTGTAACAGGCTTTGCAGACAGTGACGCGGAAAGTGAGCTCCAGATCTGATGGGGGCAGATGATTAGGCATTGACTTCCCCCTGAGCAGTGAGTACTTGGACTGGGAAGAAGATTTTGTTTTAGGACTGGACAGTTCCATTTAACCCCTTCGACGCTGATGACGAGCTGGGCTCGTCATGAGGTAGCCTCCTCGCACGCTCATGACGAGCCCAGCTCGTCACGTAACATGCGTTTTAAAAAAACTCAGCGTACGGGCGGAATTCCGCCCGCACGCATGCGGTTAAGGTCTCACTGCTGATTGTGGTGCAGGGTGCATCAATGCACAAGGCTATGCACTCCAAAGGAGGTTTCTAAGCCTGGTTTGAGCTAACTCTCAAGTTGAAAGCCAGCAGCCTGATAGGTTGCCTATTATTTGGGCTGCCCAATGTCTAATCTAAGACATAGAGTCATAAGCTGCACAGAAATTCTGTTCCCTAAACCATTTTGCTTTTCTCGTTTGCCTGTTGCCACATAAATATAGCTTCTTGAGACCGAGCTGACATTTTTGACTTATAATTTATAATGTGAGAACTTCAGTGTTTAGTTTAACCTGATGAGCTCAAGATACAAGTAATGTTTCTCTTTCTTGGAGTCTAATTTCTCCAGGCCGCTGCATCCACCTTTGGCTGGTGTATTAAACTTAGAAGTCACATATTTAACTTTTTTAACTCCAACACCTACTCTTCTTGAGAGCTGCTTCCAAATAAACTAACTGATGTCCCCTTGGGTTATGTGACCCAAAAGTGGCCTGAATATTTTAGGCAGCGGATCCTCCCCTATACCTGCATCCAAACATTTAGCCTACTTCCAATCAATATCGGATAATAGTAGACGTGTGTGTGTGTGTGACTGTGGGAGTATGTGAGTAAGTCTCAATACTAAAGCAAGTGGGGTCCAATCTGGATGCTCCTGACATGACATAGCTCATGATGGAAGATAAGGACCGTTCCCCAGACAGTGAAAGTGTATTGCCTACATTCCTGTTGCTGAAGGGAGGCAATCCAGACAATGAAGCAAGTAGGATGGAGACAGGGTTATCTTAAAACAATCCATGCGGTCTTTTTTTTGACAGGGGCTGCTTATTAGTTCTTTCTGAGCACTGCCTTTGGTTCATGGTAGGTATTGAGAGTGTAGGACTGCAGTGACTTTCTCATGTGAAAGTTGAGGAACTGTCTAGGTCAGACCTATACTTATGTCTTTCCCCTTCATACTTCTTCTGTTGGGCTGATGACAGTAAGGTGCAGAAGCCTTAGCCTTCATTTTGCCTATGTTGTGGGTCCTCCAGCCTGGAGACAGTCCCATTGTTACCTGCTGTGTGAAGCATAACTCTACAGAAAGGCTGTGTCACAAGAGGAGCCCGAGGAGGCGTTTGAGAGGATAACCACTGAAGCCAGTTCTGCAGTTTGATCAAAAATGTGTATAGAAAGTGGGCCCCACACCATCCCACCTTGTTCCACTCCAAGCCCTTCATGACCAGGGCAGGGATGTATGACATTACAACGCATGCTTTTACCACGCATGCTGTTACAACGCAGTTTTTACAACGCATGCTGTTACAATGCATAGCGCTTAGGGGTGCTGGATAGTGAATAGTTTAATTTACTATTCCAACTCCAGTCCCCGTGGATAGTAGGGAAGGTGTTGGATAGTAAATTAAATCTATTCCCTATCCTAGAGCGCCCCCCAGCGCAATGCGTTGTAATGACATGCGTTGTAATGGTTGCGTCGTAAAGGCACTGCGTGGTAAAAGTTGCGTTGTAAAGGATGTTTCCCCCAGGGCAGCGGTGAGCCACTGAGTACTTGAAGGTTCTGCTGTGCAGCCACGGCTGGTGTTTGATGACAGGCGTTCACAGTCTCCTGGAGGCGATTGGGCATCACATGAAGTTTGCATTTTCTACTGGTGGCTGCCTGCCTACTGAGAGAGGGGGGTCTGCATGGCACTGCAGAAAGAGAGTATGTCCTGGAGGTCTGACCTGGCATTAGCCCGGTCGGGGCTGCATATGCCCTGACCACAGCATTTTTAATTTTTTTTACAGAGTTTTATATAACGCGAACTTGACCCGAATCGGGTATCAGAGCACTTTACATAGCACCAGTTGCATTACATGAGGACACATTCATTTTTGTTAGGCACAGGGAGATTAAGGGATTATGCCCAGAATCACAGGATGTTCAGCGTCATTGCCGAGACTCGAACCCAGTTCCCCAGATTCGAGGTCGGACGCCCTTGCCATTAGGCCTACTCCTCCCCCCAAATCGGGCATTGGCCCAATCAGGAAGCTAACTTCCATATGTGTATATATCTGCAAAAATATACCTTCCGATTATCTCTATATTGTTGTCTCCTGTGAAGAGGAATATCTAATATTTCAAAACATAATGTACACTTTGCTTGTATCACCTTTATTATAACAATTGCCATCTTTCACTCTAATTGCATTTAATTTCTGTGAAGAAAAATATACAACATGAATCAGTAATACATTACCTTGTTGATTACAGCAATTAGCCTCATCAAATTATCAATACCTTAAAAACATAATCAACATTATGAATCACTTGAGCTTTACGGATTCTGTCTGTCAATATCATATCATGCGGATCCAAAGCTTTGAGGAATAGTTCAGAAATCCCTTTATGTTACAGTCAATATTTAATTTCCAGTTCACGGCTTATTAAATAGATTAATCTCCAAACTTAAATTCTCAAAGTCACCTCTTTGAATGCAATCGCCCCCTTAGAATACTTTTCGAAATATAGTGATGGTTTCCAGAAAGCGATGTGTCTCCTCAAGCTGTCGCGGGTTTCATATAGCAAGATCTCAGCTGCAGCAACTAAACATCTTGATTGCTTACCAAGGACGCCTTGGACCTCATTAAACATATAATCAATATCAAAGATGGCTGCCGCTATTCCCAAATGTTTGCGAGACCTCTGGAATCAGGGGCAATGTAGTTTGTGTGTGGTGCCATTGGGTAGCACATCCTCCAAGGAACTTAGGGGCATATTATCTAGGGACGGCGATAAATAACGCAAAGCTTCTTTATTTATCACCATCCATCGCTGAAATTTACCGCCCTGGTAGCGCGTTATTAACAACGTGTTTCTCCAGGGCGATAAAGATTTCAGCAATAGCGGGAAAATCACCGTTTTGCAGGGAATTTTCCCTGCAAAACGGTGATAACCTTGCTGATACGACCCTGTGGTCGTATCAGCATAATCCACCCCAATGTTAGGGATAGGTAAGTTTGCATTTTAGCAGACGTTAGTTTTTGGCGAAAACAGCGGTTTTCTCCAAAAACTAACATCTGCTTAAATGCCGGGGCAGCCTTGTAAATATCGCGATGTGCACATCAGCGATATTTGCAAGGTTGTACTGTCCAGTGACGCCCACTTTGCATCTCATTAGAGAAACAAAGCGAGGCGTCGGTAACAAGGCTGCTAACATGCGCTAATGCATGTCAGCACTGCAACATCATTACAAATAAGTGGACTGACAAAAAATTATTGAGCAGGCAAAAAATAAAACAAAGATGAAAACCTACTGGCAGCAGAACTTCATCTAAAGAAATGCATATTCACCTTTGGCTCCAAGCTGAAGCTCTTTGGACCAGCTAGAGGGAGATTGAGCACAGAGTGAGAAACTGTGCATTCCTCCTACAGAGTCAGGACAAAACAGAAAGGACTAAAGAAAATACTTGTTATTGCTGTGATATAAAAGAAAGGGCTGTAGACATAATTGTGTAATGAGAACCTGCCTTAAAGCTGCTGATTAGGGATTCAGCCACTCAGTGTTTTATGAGTGAGCACTACTTTATGAGTGAGTTGCCCAAGATGATATACTTACCGCCACTGCTCAGTCTGCACGCAAGTATAACTGAGCCATGAATGGAGCTCTAGCAAGTTAACACCATTAGGAGAGAAGAGGAGGAAGACCACATGTGCCTTCCACCAGGAGAACAAGGACAGAGCTCAAGTGACTTAGGTAGGAACCATTGCTGGTGAGCAGCGCGCTCTGGTAAACAGTGACCTTAGTTCTCAAGTGTGAACCATTGTTGCTGAGCAGTTTCCCTTGGGAACTCAAGTGTGAACCAGTGTTGCTGAGCAGCATCCCCTGGGTTCTCAAGTGTCTCAAGTGTGAATGATTTTCGGTGAGCAGCGTACCCTGGGCTCTTAAGTGTTTTAAGTGTGACCCATTGTTGGTGAGCAGCATGCCCTCAGCTCTCAAGTGTATCAAGTGTGAACCATTGTTGATGAGCTGCTCCGCATGGGTTCTCAAGTGTGAACATTGTTGGTGAGCAGCTACCCATGGGTTCTCAAGTGTCACAAGTCTGAACCATTGTTGGTGAGCAGCATGCCCTGGTTTCTCAAGTGTGAACCATTGTTGGTGAGCAGCGGGCACTGGATTCTCAAGTGTCTCAAGTGTGAACCATTGTTGGTGAGCAGTGTGCCCTGGGTTCTCAAGTGTCTCAAGTGTGAACCATTGTTGGTGAGCAGAGTGCCCTGGGTTCTCAAGTATCTCAAGTGTGAATCATTGTTGGTGAGCAGAGTGCCCTGGGTTCTCAAGTGTCTCAAGTGTGATCCATTGTGGGTGAGCAGCATCCCCTGGGTTCACAAGTGTCTCAGGTGTGAACCATTGTTGGTGAGTAGCGTGCCCTGGGTTCTCAAGTGTATCAAGTGTGATCCATTGTTGGTGAGCAGCTTCCCCTGGGTTCACAAGTGTCTCAGATGTGAACCATTGTTGGTGAGCAGCATCCCCTGGGTTCTCAAGTCTCTCAAGTTTGAGCCATTGTTGGTGAGCAGCTTCTGCTGGGTTCACAAGTGTCTCAAGTCTGAACCATTGTTGGTGAGCAGCATGCCCTGGTTTCTCAAGTGTGAACCATTGTTGGTGAGCAGCGGGCACTGGGTTCTCAAGTGTCTCAAGTGTGATCCATTGTTGGTGAGCAGCGTGCCCTGGGTTCTCTAGTGTCTCAAGTGTGATCCATTGTAGGTGAACAGCGTACCCTGGGTTCTCTAGTGTCTCAAGTGTGAACCATTGCTGGTGAGCAGCGTGCCCTGGGTTCTCAAGTGTCTCAAGTGTGAACAATTGTTGGTAAGCAGCTTCCCCTGGGTTCTCAAGTGTGAACGATTGTTGGCGAGCAGCGTGCCCTAGGGTTCTCAAGTGTGAGCCATTATTGGTGAGCAGCGTGCCCTAGGGTTCTCAAGTGTGAGCCATTATTGGTGAGCAGCGTGCACTAGGTTCTCAAGTGTGAACCATTGTTGGTGAGCAGTGTGCATTGGGTTCTCAAGTATCTCAAATGTGAACCATTGTTGGTAAGCAGCGTGCACTGGGTTCTGAAGTGTCTCTAGTGTGAACCATTGTTGGTGAGCACTGTGCCCTGGGTTCGAAAGTGTGAACCATTGTTGGTGAGCAGTGTGCCCTGGGTTCTCAAGTGTGAGCCATTGTTGTTGAGCAGGGTGCACTGGGTTCTGAAGTGTCTCTAGTGTGATCCATGTTTGCTGAGCAGCTTCCTCTGGGTTCTCAAGTGCGAACCATTTTTGGTGAGCAGAATGCCCTGGGTTCTCAAGTGTCTCAAGTGTAAACGATTGTTGGGGAAAGCTTCCCTGGGTTCTCAAGTGTCACACGTGTGAACCATTGTTGTTGAGCGGAGTGCCCTGGGTTCTCAAGTGTGAGCCATTGCTGGTGAGCAGCGTGCCCTGGGTTCTCAAGTGTCTCAAGTGTGAACCATTGTTGGTGAGCAGCGTGCTCTGGGTTCTCAAGTGTCTCAAGTGTGAGCCATTGTCGGTGAGCAGAGTGCCCCGGATTCTAAAGTGTGTCAAGTGTGAACAATTGTTGATGTGCAGCTGCCCCTGGGTTCTCCAGTGTCTCACGTGTGAAGCATTGTAAGTGATTAGAGTGCCCTGGGTTCTCAAGTGTGAACCATTACTTGTGAGCAGTGTGCCCTGGGTTCTTACGTGTCTCAAGTGTGAACAGTTGTTGGTAAGCAGCTTCCCCTGAGTTCTCAGGTGTGAACCATTGTTGGTGAGCAGCCTACCCTGATTTCTCAAGTGTCTCAAGTGTGAACCATTGTTGGGGAAAGCTTCCCCTGGGTTCTCAACTGTCTCAAGTGTGAACAATTGTTGGTAAGCAGCTTCCCCTGGGTTCTCCAGTGTGAACGATTGTTGGCGAGCAGCGTGCCCTAGGGTTCTCAAGTGTGAGCCATTATTGGTGAGCAGCGTGCCCTAGGGATCTCAAGTGTGAGCCATTATTGGTGAGCAGTGTGCTCTAGGTTCTCAAGTGTGAACTATTGTTGGTGAGCAGTGTGCACTGGGTTCTCAAGTATCTCAAATGTGAACCATTGTTGGTAATCAGCGTGCACTAGGTTCTGAAGTGTCTCTAGTGTGAACCATTGTTGGTGAGCACTTAGCCCTGGGTTCTCAAGTGTGAACCATTGTTGGTGAGCAGTGTGCCCTGGGTTCTCAAGTGTGAGCCATTGTTGGTGAGCAGCGTGCACTGGGTTCTGAAGTGTCTCTAGTGTGATCCATGTTTGCTGAGCAGCTTCCTCTGGGTTCTCAAGTGCGAACCATTGTTGGTGAGCAGAATGCCCTGGGTTCTCAAGGTTCTCAAGTGTAAACAATTGTTGGGGAAAGCTTCCCCTGGGTTCTCAAGTGTCACACGTGTGAACCATTGTTGTTGAGTGGAATGCCCTGGGTTCTCAAGTGTGAGCCATTGCTGGTGAGCAGCGTGCCCTGGGTTCTTAAGTGTCTCAAGTGTGAACAATTGTTGGTAAGCAGCTTCCCCTGGGTTCTCAAGTGTGAACCATTGTTGGTGAGCAGCGTACCCTGGGTTCTCAAGTGTCTCAAGTGTGAACCATTGTTGGTGAGCAGCGTGCCCTTGGTTCTCAAGTGTCTCAAGTGTGAGCCATTGTTGGTGAGCAGAGTGCCCCGGATTCTCAAGTGTGTCAAGTGTGAACAATTGTTGATGTGCAGCTCCCCCTGGGTTCTCCAGTGTCTCACGTGTGAAGCATTGTAAGTGATTAGAGTGCCCTGGGTTCTCAAGTGTTAACCATTGCTTGTGAGCAGTGTGCCCTGGGTTCTTACGTCTCTCAAGTGTGAACAGTTGTTGGTAAGCAGCTTCCCCTGAGTTCTCAGGTGTGAACCATTGTTGGCAAACAGCGTTCCCTAGGGTTCTCAAGTGTCTCAAGTGTGCACCATTATTAATGAGCAGGGTGCTCTACGTTCTCAAGTGTCTCTAGTGTGGACTATTGTTGCTGAGCAGCTTCCTCTGGGTTCTCAAGTGTGAACCATTGTTGCTTAGCAGCTTCCTTTGGGTTCTCAAGTGTGAACCATTGTTGGTGAGCAGCGTTCCCTCCCTGGGTTCTCAAGTGTCTCAAGTGTGAACCATTATTAGTGAGCAGCATGCCCTAGGGCTGAAGAAAATACCTTTTATTCCTGTGATTTAAAAGAGAAGGCTGTAGACATAATTGTGTGATGAGAACCTGCCTTAATGCAGCTCAGGAATTCAGCCACTCACTGCTTTATGAGTGACGAGTTGCCCAAGACTGCATACTTACCCCAGCTGTTCAGTCTGCACCCAAGTATGACTAGTCATGAATGGAGTTCTAGAAAGTTAACACCATGAAAGGGATAAGGGGAAGATGACTGTGTGTGCCTTCAACCTGGAGAACAAGGGCAAAGTGACTTAGGTAGGAACCTTAGCTGGTGAGCAGCGTGCTCCGGGTTCTCAAGTGTGAACCATGGTTGGTGAGCAGCCAGGGCCGGAATGGCTGAAGCGGGCACCGGGCAATCCCCCGGTGGGCTGCATGGGTGGGGGCCGGTTTTGGGCCCCTGGGGGCCGTTTTTGTTACAGGGCCGTTTTTGCAGCATAGCTGCAAAATCAGCCCATTAACAAAATCGGACGAAAACCAGCCCTGGCAAAGAGCTCGGCGGCACCCCCAAGTTGGTGAGCAGTGTGCCCTGGGTTCTCAAGAAGCTCAAGTATGAACAATTGATGGTGAACAGCTTCCCCTGGGTTATCAAGTGTCTCACGTGGGAACCATTGTTGTTGAGCGGAGTGCCCTGGGTTTTCAAGTGTGAACCATTGCTGGTGAGCAGTGTGCCCTGGGTTCTCAAGTGTCTCAAGTGTCTCAAGTGTGAACAATTGTTGGTAAGCAGCTTCCCCTGGGTTCTCAAGTGTGAGCCATTATTGGTGAGCAGCGTGCCCTAGGGTTCTCAAGTGTGAGCCATTATTGGTGAGCAGCGTGCACTAGGTTCTCAAGTGTGAACCATTGTTGGTGAGCAGTGTGCATTGGGTTCTCAAGTATCTCAAATGTGAACCATTGTTGGTAAGCAGCGTGCACTGGGTTCTGAAGTGTCTCTAGTGTGAACCATTGTTGGTGAGCACTGTGCCCTGGGTTCGAAAGTGTGAACCATTGTTGGTGAGCAGTGTGCCCTGGGTTCTCAAGTGTGAGCCATTGTTGGTGAGCAGCGTGCACTGGGTTCTGAAGTGTCTCTAGTGTGATCCATGTTTGCTGAGCAGCTTCCTCTGGGTTCTCAAGTGCGAACCATTGTTGGTAAGCAGAATGCCCTGGGTTCTCAAGTGTCTCAAGTGTAAACAATTGTTGGGGAAAGCTTCCCCTGGGTTCTCAAGTGTCACACGTGTGAAACATTGTTGTTGAGCGGAGTGCCCTGGGTTCTCAAGTGTGAGCCATTGCTGGTGAGCAGCGTGCCCTGGGTTCTTAAGTGTCTTAAGTGTGAACAATTGTTGGTAAGCAGCTTCCCCTGGGTTCTCAAGTGTGAACCATTGTTGGTGAGCAGCCTACCCTGATTTCTCAAGTGTCTCAAGTGTGAACCATTGTTGGTGAGCAGCGTGCTCTGGGTTCTCAAGTGTCTCAAGTGTGAGCCATTGTTGGTGAGCAGAGTGCCCCGGATTCTCAAGTGTCTCAAGTCTGAACAATTGTTGATATGCAGCTCCCCCTGGGTTCTCCAGTGTCTCACGTGTGAAGCAGTGTAAGTGATTAGAGTGCCCTGGGTTCTCAAGTGTTAACCATTGCTTGTGAGCAGTGTGCCCTGGGTTCTTACGTGTCTCAAGTGTGAACAGTTGTTGGTAAGCAGCTTCCCCTGAGTTCTCAGGTGTGAACCATTGTTGGCAAACAGCGTTCCCTAGGGTTCTCAAGTGTCTCAAGTGTGCACCATTATTAATGAGCAGGGTGCTCTACGTTCTCAAGTGTCTCTAGTGTGGACTATTGTTGCTGAGCAGCTTCCTCTGGGTTCTCAAGTGTGAACCATTGTTGCTTAGCAGCTTCCTTTGGGTTCTCAAGTGTGAACCATTGTTGGTGAGCAGCGTTCCCTCCCTGGGTTCTCAAGTGTCTCAAGTGTGAACCATTATTAGTGAGCAGCGTGCCCTAGGGCTGAAGAAAATACCTTTTATTCCTGTGATTTAAAAGAGAAGGCTGTAGACATAATTGTGTGATGAAAACCTGCCTTAATGCAGCTCAGGAATTCAGCCACTCACTGCTTTATGAGTGACGAGTTGCCCAAGACTGCATACTTACCCCAGCTGTTCAGTCTGCACCCAAGTATGACTAGTCATGAATGGAGTTCTAGAAAGTTAACACCATGAAAGGGATAAGGGGAAGATGACTGTGTGTGCCTTCAACCTGGAGAACAAGGGCAAAGTGACTTAGGTAGGAACCTTAGCTGGTGAGCAGCGTGCTCCGGGTTCTCAAGTGTGAAGCATGGTTGGTGAGCAGCCAGGGCCGGACTGGCTGAAGCGGGCACCGGGCAATCCCCCGGTGGGCTGCATGGGTGGGGGCCGGTTTTGGGCCCCTGGGGGCCGTTTTTGTTACAGGGCCGTTTTTGCAGCATAGCTGCAAAATCAGCCCTTTAACAAAATCGGACGAAAACCAGCCCTGGCAAAGAGCTCAACGGCACCCCCAAGTTGGTGAGCAGTGTGCCCTGGGTTCTCAAGAATCTCAAGTATGAACAATTGATGGAGAACAGCTTCCCCTGGGTTATCAAGTGTCTCACGTGGGAACCATTGTTGGTGAGCAGAGTCCCCTGGGTTTTCAAGTGTGAACCATTGCTGGTGAGCAGCGTGCCCTGGGTTCTCAAGTGTCTCAAGTGTGAACAATTGTTGGTAAGCAGCTTCCCCTGGGTTCTCAAGTGTGAACGATTGTTGGCGAGCAGCGTGCCCTAGGGTTCTCAAGTGTGAGCCATTATTGGTGAGCAGCGTGCCCTAGGGTTCTCAAGTGTGAGCCATTATTGGTGAGCAGTGTGCACTAGGTTCTCAAGTGTGAACCATTGTTGGTGAGCAGTGTGCATTGGGTTCTCAAGTATCTCAAATGTGAACCATTGTTGGTAAGCAGCGTGCACTGGGTTCTGAAGTGTCTCTAGTGTGAACCATTGTTGGTGAGCACTGTGCCCTGGGTTCGAAAGTGTGAACCATTGTTGGTGAGCAGTGTGCCCTGGGTTCTCAAGTGTGAGCCATTGTTGGTGAGCAGCGTGCACTGGGTTCTGAAGTGTCTCTAGTGTGATCCATGTTTGCTGAGCAGCTTCCTCTGGGTTCTCAAGTGCGAACCATTTTTTGTGAGCAGAATGCCCTGGGTTCTCAAGTGTCTCAAGTGTAAACAATTGTTGGGGAAAGCTTCCCCTGGGTTCTCAAGTGTCACACGTGTGAACCATTGTTGTTGAGCGGAGTGCCCTGGGTTCTCAAGTGTGAGCCATTGCTGGTGAGCAGCGTGCCCTGGGATCTTAAGTGTCTCAAGTGTGAACAATTGTTGGTAAGCAGCTTCCCCTGGGTTCTCAAGTGTGAACCATTGTTGGTGAGCAGCGTACCCTGGGTTCTCAAGTGTCTCAAGTGTGAACCATTGTTAGTGAGCAGCGTGCTCTGGGTTCTCAAGTGTCTCAAGTGTGAGCCATTGTCGGTGAGCAGAGTGCCCCGGATTCTCAAGTGTGTCAAGTGTGAACAATTGTTGATGTGCAGCTGCCCCTGGGTTCTCCAGTGTCTCACGTGTGAAGCATTGTAAGTGATTAGAGTGCCCTGGGTTCTCAAGTGTGAACCATTACTTGTGAGCAGTGTGCCCTGGGTTCTTACGTGTCTCAAGTGTGAACAGTTGTTGGTAAGCAGCTTCCCCTGAGTTCTCAGGTGTGAACCATTGTTGGTGAGCAGCCTACCCTGATTTCTCAAGTGTCTCAAGTGTGAACCATTGTTGGGGAAAGCTTCCCCTGGGTTCTCAAGTGTCTCAAGTGTGAACAATTGTTGGTAAGCAGCTTCCCCTGGGTTCTCAAGTGTGAACGATTGTTGGCGAGCAGCGTGCCCTAGGGTTCTCAAGTGTGAGCCATTATTGGTGAGCAGCGTGCCCTAGGGATCTCAAGTGTGAGCCATTATTGGTGAGCAGTGTGCTCTAGGTTCTCAAGTGTGAACTATTGTTGGTGAGCAGTGTGCACTGGGTTCTCAACAATCTCAAAAGTGAACCACTGTTGGTAAGCAGCGTGCACTAGGTTCTGAAGTGTCTCTAGTGTGAACCATTGTTGGTGAGCACTTAGCCCTGGGTTCTCAAGTGTGAACCATTGTTGGTGAGCAGTGTGCCCTGGGTTCTCAAGTGTGAGCCATTGTTGGTGAGCAGCGTGCACTGGGTTCTGAAGTGTCTCTAGTGTGATCCATGTTTGCTGAGCAGCTTCCTCTGGGTTCTCAAGTGCGAACCATTGTTGGTGAGCAGAATGCCCTGGGTTCTCAAGTGTCTCAAGTGTAAACAATTGTTGGGGAAAGCTTCCCCTGGGTTCTCAAGTGTCACACGTGTGAACCATTGTTGTTGAGTGGAGTGCCCTGGGTTCTCAAGTGTGAGCCATTGCTGGTGAGCAGCGTGCCCTGGGTTCTTAAGTGTCTCAAGTGTGAACAATTGTTGGTAAGCAGCTTCCCCTGGGTTCTCAAGTGTGAACCATTGTTGGTGAGCAGCGTACCCTGGGTTCTCAAGTGTCTCAAGTGTGAACCATTGTTGGTGAGCAGCGTGCCCTTGGTTCTCAAGTGTCTCAAGTGTGAGCCATTGTTGGTGAGCAGAGTGCCCCGGATTCTCAAGTGTGTCAAGTGTGAACAATTGTTGATGTGCAGCTCCCCCTGGGTTCTCCAGTGTCTCACGTGTGAAGCATTGTAAGTGATTAGAGTGCCCTGGGTTCTCAAGTGTGAACCATTGCTTGTGAGCAGTGTGCCCTGGGTTCTTACGTGTCTCAAGTGTGAACAGTTGTTGATAAGCAGCTTCCCCTGAGTTCTCAGGTGTGAACCATTGTTGGCAAACAGCGTTCCCTAGGGTTCTCAAGTGTCTCAAGTGTGAACCATTGTTGGGGAAAGCTTCCCCTGGGTTCTCAAGTGTCTCAAGTGTGAACAATTGTTGGTAAGCAGCTTCCCCTGGGTTCTCAAGTGTGAACGATTGTTGGCGAGCAGCGTGCCCTAGGGTTCTCAAGTGTGAGCCATTATTGGTGAGCAGCGTGCCCTAGGGATCTCAAGTGTGAGCCATTATTGGTGAGCAGTGTGCTCTAGGTTCTCAAGTGTGAACTATTGTTGGTGAGCAGTGTGCACTGGGTTCTCAAGTATCTCAAATGTGAACCATTGTTGGTAAGCAGCGTGCACTAGGTTCTGAAGTGTCTCTAGTGTGAACCATTGTTGGTGAGCACTTAGCCCTGGGTTCTCAAGTGTGAACCATTGTTGGTGAGCAGTGTGCCCTGGGTTCTCAAGTGTGAGCCATTGTTGGTGAGCAGCGTGCACTGGGTTCTGAAGTGTCTCTAGTGTGATCCATGTTTGCTGAGCAGCTTCCTCTGGGTTCTCAAGTGCGAACCATTGTTGGTGAGCAGAATGCCCTGGGTTCTCAAGTGTCTCAAGTGTAAACAATTGTTGGGGAAAGCTTCCCCTGGGTTCTCAAGTGTCACACGTGTGAACCATTGTTGTTGAGTGGAGTGCCCTGGGTTCTCAAGTGTGAGCCATTGCTGGTGAGCAGCGTGCCCTGGGTTCTTAAGTGTCTCAAGTGTGAACAATTGTTGGTAAGCAGCTTCCCCTGGGTTCTCAAGTGTGAACCATTGTTGGTGAGCAGCGTACCCTGGGTTCTCAAGTGTCTCAAGTGTGAACCATTGTTGGTGAGCAGCGTGCCCTTGGTTCTCAAGTGTCTCAAGTGTGAGCCATTGTTGGTGAGCAGAGTGCCCCGGATTCTCAAGTGTGTCAAGTGTGAACAATTGTTGATGTGCAGCTCCCCCTGGGTTCTCCAGTGTCTCACGTGTGAAGCATTGTAAGTGATTAGAGTGCCCTGGGTTCTCAAGTGTGAACCATTGCTTGTGAGCAGTGTGCCCTGGGTTCTTACGTGTCTCAAGTGTGAACAGTTGTTGATAAGCAGCTTCCCCTGAGTTCTCAGGTGTGAACCATTGTTGGCAAACAGCGTTCCCTAGGGTTCTCAAGTGTCTCAAGTGTGCACCATTATTAATGAGCAGCGTGCTCTATGTTCTCAAGTGTCTCTAGTGTGGACTATTGTTGCTGAGCAGCTTTCTCTGGGTTCTCAAGTGTGAACCATTGTTGCTGAGCAGCTTCCTTTGGGTTCTCAAGCGTGAACCATTGTTGGTGAGCAGCGTTCCCTCCCTGGGTTCTCAAGTGTCTTAAGTGTGAACCATTATTAGTGAGCAGCATGCCCTAGGTTCTCAAGGGTCTCAAGTGTGAACCATTGTTGGTGAGCAGCGTCTCCTGGATTCTCAAGTGTGAACCATTGTTGGTGAGTATTGTGCTGTGGGTTCGAAGGTGTCTCAAGTGTGAATCATTGTTGGTGAGCGGTGTGCTCTGGATCCTCAAGTGTCTCAAATGTGAACCATTGTTGGTGAGCAGC
This sequence comes from Lissotriton helveticus, assembly GCF_964261635.1. NCBI lineage: Eukaryota > Metazoa > Chordata > Amphibia > Caudata > Salamandridae > Lissotriton > Lissotriton helveticus. The sequence continues at coordinate 84,937,289 of NC_136072.1, forward strand.
ATGTCCTGGATTCTCAAGTGTGAACCATTGTTGGTGAGTATTATGCTGTGGGTTCGCAAGTGTCTCAAGTGTGAATCATTGTTGGTGAGCGGTGTGCTCTGGATCCTCAAGTGTCTCAAGTTAGAACCATTGTTGGTGAGCAGCTTCCCCTGACTTCTCAAGTGTCTCACGTGTGAACTCTTGTTGGTGAGCAGCTTGCCCTGGGTTCTCAAGTGTGAACCATCGTTGGTGAGCAGCGTGCCCTGGGTTCTCAAATGTCTCAAGTGTGAACCATTGTTGGTGAGCAGCATGCCTTGGGTTCTCAAATGTCTCAAGTGTGAACCATTGTTGGTGAGCAGCATGCCCTGGGTTCTCAAATGTCTCAAGTGTGAACCATTGTTGGTGAGCAGAGTGCCCTAGGGTTCTCAGGTGTGAACTATTGTTGGTGAGCAGTGTGCTCTTGGTTTTCAAGTATCTCAAGTGTGAACCATTGTTGGTGAGCAGCTTCCCCTGACTTCTCAAGTGTCTCAAGTGTGAACTATCGTTGGTGAGCAGCTTGCCTTGGGTTCTCTCCTTGTAACACTGTGAACTTTGCCACAGAGACACTGATGCAGATGCACTTAACAGCAAAGGTTGCAACTGCCCTGTGAGACCACATACACCCTGCTTGTTACTGTTCTGAGTCGCTGTGTGAATCCACGAATGAATACCGCTGTCATGTCTGTCAGTCAGATTAGGACACTAAACCAGATATTATATGACCTGTTCCATTATTTAACTAGCCACTGGATAGCAGCCTTGTCATACAATGCATGTGCTGTCTAATTTCATTATTACTTCTAGGCAGAAAAGCAAATATAAAGTAGACTCTAGAGAAAAGCATCATCCATTTTTCTTGATGCTTACACAAATACCTTAAAGTTTCCACAAGCAGCACACTATGTACATCTGGAATGTTCTGAAACTGTACTGTAATGTCCTCTAAATACTCCCTTCAGTGACCACATTTCCTTTACAAAATAAAATGTCTGCATGAAAAAGTGTGCATTTCATTTTCTTGAGTAGTAAGCCACTGCATGTATTTATCCATCATCACATATTGATGAAGGCAGAGCTTCAACTGCAATATTTCATACATCATTTCCCCAAAATAACTATTCATATGGGTTTGGCTGAAAAAACTGGCAGTGAATAAAAGACTGTCTTCAATTGCTGGAATTCATCATCTTCATCACTTTTGCACACAATAGAAAAATGAATGTGTCCAGCCTTGCCACAAGTGTACAGTATCTATCAATTAATGTTTTTTTCAACATTTGAACATCCCTGGAGCATCTGAAAATAGCCTGGACTTTAAACTGATTCAAGACTACAAGTACATTCCCAGGGATGTTAGTTTATTGGACTTGGAATTCTTTTTTCCAGGGTTCTCACAGAAGTTGTCTGCTCAAACCCTTCCAAGAACTCCCTTTATATCTTGTTGATGTTCCACCGATTTACAAAAAAACAAGGTCCGTCTAGATAAATCACATTAGATATATTCAACCCTCCCAGATGACATCATCCATAAATCACTGAAATTTTGCAAAAGACCTACCTACACCAAGAATCTTCACCATAAACCTAAAAGTCATCTTCCAGCCATCCCCTTTTTATTACCTCCTCCCTGAATTAATTCACTATATAGAGTTACTGCTTGCGCCTGATCTATAGACTTTTAAAACAATTGTAATGAAAATAGGTCTGTAAAGGCTTGAGGAAAATTCTTCAAAGATGAGTAAAGAGCCATTCAGGTAAAGGAGGACATCTTCTCTATTTTAGGCTCCCGCGAGGAGCATTCTATGCTGTTTGGCCTTCCGCATTGGTGTTTCCATGGCGACGTCCCTGAGAGAGCACAAGTTTGAAAAAAATGTATAAGTACGCCATATTTACAAGCACGTAGTTAGTTTAAACATGTTTTGCACACGAGTGTTTTATATCCAGGAGTGAAATATACAGAGTGTTTTATATTTAGTAGTGAAATGTATAGAATGTTAAGTAGAGTAACTATAATTATAACGGTGTGAGATTAATGTAGAAATGTTGGAATATATGTGAAAACCTCATGTTCTCATGTTAAAAGAATCATGTCCGAATTAAATGTAACTTTGAAAATCCAGTATTATGTGTAGGCCTTAGGGCAATTCACAGCAAACCTGAACGTGCTGCTAAAATAATGTGAGATAAGGTTGACGTGGTTCTTCCAAAATGTACTATTGAACTTAGGGTTAAAAGTATATGCTTTATAGATGTGTTATTTTAGAAACGTATGCTAGTTAAGAATGTTTGCTGTTTAAATCAAGTTAACGTTTTAAGAGTGCAGGGACCTGCTGCATGTAAATCAAGTAGGCCAGAGGAGATAATGTCATGTCGTGTAAATCGTCATGTGCTCGTTAGAGAAGAGGTCGCGAGGTGTCCGGCACCGAGCTTTGAGAGTGTTTTATGACTAAAGATATGGTGGAGTCTGGAATTTGAGGCCCACTGCAGGACGAGCTGTATGCAGGTGCGAGGGTCCTAATCAGCTCGAATGAAAGGGACTTTGTTCAGTGGCGCCTTGCGCAGGCCTGTAGGAGTTTCCAGGAATTTCAGGGGGTATCAGCGCACTGCAGAAGAAGCCTGGGAACCAAGGTCAACTATAACGAGGGTCTTCAAGAGTACCATCATGGAGTTTGCCGCGCAAAGATGTACCACGTGAGGGGCGTCCCAAGGGGCGTTTCTATTGAAAATGTGATTTGGTATTAGGGAAAGAGACCCGGGAGGAGAGAGAGCAGATGATTTTGGGAGCCTAAGGAAGCGGATGGGTAGGCAGATAGGCTGATCAGGAGAGACCCATTATCAGAGAAAAGACAAAGAGAAGTGCGTGATCTTCTTAGGAAGTCACCACGGCTGACACCTAGAGGGTTAAGATCTTGCTAAGTAGGGATGTCATTTAAAATAGTGTAGGGACAGACTAACCTTAATTTTCTTTTCTGTAATGACTTTGAGATTGCAACTTATATCTATTTTGACAACCCTTATGGTCTTGGAGCTTGTACTTATTATTTTGTTCTTCAGACTTAGATTATTCAAGAAGTTCATGTTTATAGTGATACCAATTTACCTTTTGAATCTCATTTTGAGAAGTTTGTATCTTCAGTTATCTTTGACTTTATATTAAATCTTTAAAACTTAAATTTGGTCAGTGGTCATTTAGAGTGGTGTAAGTTCTTAAATTGATTGACTTATTGCGAGATTACCTTTACTCAATGACAGGTACCAACGATTCAGTCGACATAGTTTGGGATTTGGTAAGATAATTAGTAACCAGTAATCCCGCGTTAGCAGTTGGTAGCAGAGTGAGGATGGTTATCTTCTTGAGGAAGGTAATCTAGAGAGGTTAGTTTACCCCAAGGCCCGAGACGCCGAGAGACGAGCAGCGGAAGAATCGTGTGCCGAAAGGTGCAGACGGTGCGAGAAAAGCAGCAGTATCGGAGAGTGAGTATAAAAAGGGTCATGCGTGAACAGATTGCGGTGTTTTGTGTTGTATTTGTATTGTAATGTCTTGCGGAGTTGAATGCCTGTAGTGTGAATGAGAGAAGGTTGTGAGCGCGCGCAACCTGGTAAACTGGTTACCTGGTAAACGGGTGAACTGGTGAAATCTTAAGTTCAGGCCAGAGCTTAAGTGGTTTTGGGTGTATCGAACATCCAGGGTAGTTGTCGACCATAGTACGGAGGTCACGAGGTACCATTGACCGCCGTGGATCCAAGATAGGGGGAGTGTAAGAGTGAGTGTATGAGTAACGGACGCTGGTCGAAAGTTACTGCGTGTGAGTAACCTATCGGAGAAGGCGATTGTCTGGAAGTAAACGGAAAAACATTTCGCCAAGTTAAGGTGACAACTACAGAAAGACTGTGGGCGTACAGTCAAGAAAGGTGATCGCTTGGACGGAAGTAATCATTTTTCAGAGTATGAATGGGATGCGTGCATGACCGAGGAGACGAGCTGAGAAAGGAGGGGAACTGCTGCGAAGGGGGACGGGTGACGTCGGCTAGAGCCGCGCTCTGATTGAGCGGTTGGTGTGACGTTAGCTAGAGCCGCGCTCTGGTTGGGCGGCTAGAGTGACGTCGGAGGAAAGTCGCGTACGGATAGGCCAGTTAGTGAGAACGGCGCTGAGATTGGTGGAGTGTCATCAGGAAGTAAATAAACGCGGAGAAAAGAGAAATCATGAAGTGTTTTAAGTGTTTGAAAGGGATTTTTAAACTTAAACGAAGTGAACATTATTACGGGGAAGAGGCTCCCCCGGAGGGTACGCCAGCTCATTATATGGCAACGAATGTGGGGCTGCATACCATATTGTGGATTGGGGCTTGGAATAAGCTTACGGAAGGGAATGAGGAAATGCAGTTCCCGAAGTACGGGACGTTTAAATTAGAGGTGTTACATCGGCTAAAAGCAACCATGTCCTCATTGAAACCCTCGCCCAGACCAACACAGTTTGAGGCACTTAATGCATGGATTAAGGCTGCACACGACCGAAATTTGAACAGGCGTCAACAAAGACTGACGCGATCGGTAAGGGCAGTGCGAGATTCCAAATGGGATGAGGAGGAAAAGCGTTGGAGAGTACAGACTATTGAGGTGGAGAAAATGTATCCGATGAGGGAGGTGTCAGGAGGAGGAAACCTCATGGAAGAAGACGAGGAAAGCGAGTCGGAGGACAATCTGATAAACAGATTGTTAATGGATAGACCACCTCCGAGAGTGGGGTTAATAGAAGATAGAGGGCTCGCAAGGGAAGATGGAAATGATATAGAGGGATATACACCACTCCCTATATCGGAATGGACACCTATCAAAGGCGGAGAAACACCTCCAAACAACACTGTACAGAGTGTAGTGGGAAGGTTTGTGGTGCAGAAAACGCCAACCACAGAAAGGGTTGAGTCTGTGGGATTGCCAGACGCTCTTCAAGTGCCTGTTACCATAGGACCCATAGTTTCGATCTATAATGCTGAGAGAGATAGAGGGGAACAACAAAGGCAATTGGATAGGGAAAGGATTGAGATGGAAAGGAGGAATAATGTGACAAATGCATGGAAACAATTGCCAGGTTCGGTAACATGGAACACCCCATTAGACACAACTGTCGGTCCCAATTCAGAACAGGGAGGTCCGAGAGGACCAATGGATCTAAGGGGACCACGGCCAAGATCTTTTTCAGAGTTAAGAGCTGATTTGAGGGAATGGGACGGGTCCGTAGTATCTCCAAGTAACAGGACAAGAACAGAACCAGAGTGGGAAAGCAGGGGTAACGGGACAGTATCTCATTGTGGGGCCAGCGAAAGCAGTCAGGGCCGGGAAGGCCAAAGTCAAGAGAATAGAGGGGATGCATGTCCTACAAATCAGAGAGAACAGCCGGAACAAAATACTAGGATTGTAGAATGTGAGGAAATGTCCCGTCTCTGGGGGAAAGGAGGAGATGAGGCGGTACGGGCTTTTCAGAATAGGTTTAGGTGCCTTCATCATACACTTGGGGAAGACGTTCAACATTGGAGAAAGGAGAACAGCGATAGGTCCCGCCACGCCTCGAGTAATCAGGAATCACAGGGAAGTAGGGAAGAAAGAGGGAGTAATGGAACATCTTACCCTGCATCCCGTGAAACTAGCCAGGATGGGGAGAGGGAGGCTAGGAGGCATGAAGGAGTGTTTCACCACCCACCCCGAGAAGATGGAAAGGCATGGGACTTAGAGAGATGGGAACAGGGGAGGACTCCCTATAATTCACCAATACCCAAACGTAGATCTCGGAGCTGGGATGGGAGAGATGCGGATGGAGGAGCTAAATTGAGTGTCTTGAAAGCTGAAATTAAGGCAAAAAGGCTTGATGTTACCAGTTTAAAATCAGATGTTGATGAGATAATAGATGGAACATTGCCTTTGGAAAGGATAGAATTGTATGAACAGGATGAGTTATTGTTCATGGCAAAGGATATTACTAGGAAAGCTAGAGCGTTTCATGAGAAATTGACTGATTTGGCAGACAGGTATGCCGTGGATTTGTCTAGGACAAGGGCATTACAGAGTAACCACAGATTACAGTACGCAGACCAAGATCTAGATGAGAAGAGAACTACTGGATTAAAAACACACATAAGAGAGCTGGTAACAGGGATAAGAGTGTGGAGGGAACTGGATAAATGGGAAGAAAGGTGGTCGAAAAAGGGCACAGTTAGGCGAAGTACAAATGTGATGACCCCTGAGGGAAGGGTAATGCAGATGGAGGCATTCCCTTTGCGAGAAATATCAAACGGAAATTATGTACATGTGCCCTGGAGTAGAGGAGACTTAGCTGCATTTACCAACTCATTTCCGAAGTTGCGGGACAATCCAGTCGAATGGTATAAACAGGTAGAGAGGTTTGTCAAAATCTCGAAGGTATTGTGGATTGATTTGAACACGTTGTTTGACATCGTGGTCCCATCTGATCTGTGGACCCCTTGTAAGACTAGTGTCGAATGGCCAAATGCTGAACCATTGAGGGATGCTCGAACTAATGGACCATCTGAGATTGCCATGCGAAAGTACGAAAGGGTAATAGCATGGCTGAAAGATAAGGTACCACCACAGGATATAGATTGGGTAAAGATAGATCGAACAAGGCAAGAACCGAAGGAGACCGTGCATGAGTTTTATGAGAGGTTGCTGAAAAAATTCAAGCAATACAGTGGACTAGATGTAATGGATCCCAAAGATATAGGGCAGTTTGTGTCAAAGTTTGTCTTGGGGTTGAGACCTGATATTTGTTTGATGATACAGCAACATTTAATATGTTGGCAGAACAAACCACTAGATGAGATTTTACGTTATGCGAGGTACTGCAGTGACGAGATAGATTCTAAAGCCAAGAATCTAAAGGAGAAATTGATGGTGGTGCAAATGCAGTCCGCTGGGAAGGGTGGCCAGCAGAAACAGGGGATGGGACGAAAGCCAAACGGTCAGAATAAGGACAATGAGGAAGGGCAGAGACCTAGGATAGACTTTGCCACTCTAAAGAAAACGACAAAGTGTCATCAGTGTCACCAGGTGGGGCATTGGCGACGCGAGTGTCCCTTTAACCCTGAAAATGGAGAGTTAGAAGTAGAAGAGCAGGTCCAAGAAGTCCCAGTGCAAAAGGTGACAGTCCCAAGTAATAAGGTGGCCAAAGGGGGGACTTCGGCTCCACGGGCCCAATTCCCACAGCCACCGAAGATAGCAGCTGGGGGAAAGGTCTTTAAACAAATGCCTCTGTTTATCGAGGAAGAAAAGTGTTATTACATTGATCCATTAACAGGACAACGGGTGAGCAGTGAAGAGGACTGTACCCTCGGGGCAGTCCTAGAAGTGGATCAGAGAGGGCCATTTGTTGAGGCAGAAGTGGCAGGGTGTCCCACTACGTTCTTAGTGGACACTGGGGCTACTCGTTCGACTCTGAGATCAGCGGTGGTTCCAGACTTGCCGATGTCAGGGGAAACAATTCAGGTGGTAGGAGTCGCAAATAAAAGAATGACTAGTCCCTTGACAGAACCAGTATCTGTGAAAATAGGAAATCATATGAACGAACATCAGTTTGTGGTTTGTGACTCGAGTCCGGTATGTCTGTTAGGAAGGGATTTGTTATGCAAATTGAATTGCACCATATACTGCACCCCACAAGGAGTGGAGGTACAGACTACCGACGATGATGCTACCTTTAAGGTGGCCAATTCAAAATTCTGTGTAGAACTATATCCTACTCTGACTGTAGAAGATCTTCCCCAAGATTTAAGAGATGCAGTGGCGTCAGAGGTGTGGGATTTCACAGGAGAAGATATAGGATTGATTAAAGGGGTAGAACCGGTAAAAATATTGGTAAAACCAAATGTTGAGTTTCCAAGAACGCCTCAATACAAATTGTCACAGGAAACGATTGCAGGAATAAAGCCTGTGATCGAGTCAATGATTCAACAGGGAATACTGAAAGAAATCGTGGGCAGTCCTTGTAACTCCCCGATTATGGGTTTGCAGAAACCTAGCGGGAAGTTTAGGATAGTTCAGGATTTACGAAAAATTAACAACATAGTCGTTTCATGTTGTCCCGTGGTACCGAATCCATCAGTGATACTATTTCAAATACCATGTCAAGCAGAATGGTTCACAGTGATAGATCTTTGTCAGGCTTTCTTTTCAATCCCATTGGATGAAGAGAGCAGGTATCTTTTTGCTTTTAAAATGGAAGATCGCGTTTTAACATGGTGTCGAATCCCACAAGGATTCACAGATAGCCCATCCATCTTTAATCAGTTGCTGAAAAAGAATCTTGAGAATCTAGTACTGCCACAGAATTCGGTTCTGGTACAGTACATAGATGACCTACTTGTTGCGTCAGAGACAGAGGAAGCTTGTAAAGCAGATTCAATTGCCTTACTGAATCATTTAGCTGAAAATGGACATAAGGTATCTCCGAGCAAGTTGCAGTATTGTTTGACAGAAGTACAGTATCTAGGGCACAGGTTAGAAAAAGGGAAACGTAAGGTGTCACCAGAGAGGATTGAGGCGATAATGAAAATGAATGCGCCTACAACACAGAGAGAAGTTAGAATGTTCCTAGGAATGGTGGGTTACTGCCGACAGTGGATAGTTAACTTCTCACTGAAAGCAAAGCCCTTACAGAAACTGACGCACAAGGAGGTGAGTGATCCGGTACCATGGGATGAAGAATGTCTAGTGGCGTTTTTACAGCTGAGAGACGATTTGTGTCGTGCTCCGGCTCTGGGAATGCCAGATTACGAAAAGTCATTTTCACTCTATTGCTGTGAGAGAGAGGGATGTGCTTTGTCAGTCTTGGCACAGACCCACGGAAATGCCCGTAGACCAGTTGCATATTTTTCGGCTACATTAGATCCAGTAGCCGCAGCGTTGCCCGGATGTCTCAAATCCGTTGCTGCAACGGGTGTCAGCATTGAAAGGAGCGAGAGTATTGTGATGGGACATCCAGTAGTGGTGTATGTACCACATTCAGTTGAATTGCTAATGACCAGGACGAAGACGCAGCATCTGACCAATAGTAGGCTCACGCGCTACGAGCAAGTTATACTTGCCGCAGAAAACGTGACCCTCAGGAGATGCTCTGTCTTGAATCCTGCTACTTTGATGCCATTACCTACGGTAATAGAAGGCGAAGGATGTGAAGACCACGATTGCCTTGATGTGACTGAACTATGCACGAAACCCAGACCAGATATTGTGGATGAGCCATTGTCAGACCCCGATGAAATTTATTTTGTTGATGGCTCATGTTTAAGAGACGATACTGGTCGGTTGAGAGCAGCTTATGCTGTTTGTACCATTACTGGAGTTGTGGAAGCCGCTTGCCTGGAAGGAGTACATTCCGCACAGGTAGCAGAAATTATTGCCCTAACTCGTGCCTGCATAGCAGGAAACGGGAAAAGAGTCACCATCTACACGGACAGCCAATATGGTTTCGGTGTGGTTCATGATTTCGGGCAGTTGTGGTCTCAGAGGGGTTACATGACCTCCTCTGGTTCGCCCATTCGAAATGGAGAATTTGTGCGATTATTGTTAGAAGCATTGCAAGGTCCAGTTGATATTGCAATCGTAAAGTGTGTAGCTCATACTAAGAATACAGATTTTGTGTCACAAGGCAACAGATACGCTGATGAAGTCGCACGCTATTGTGCGGAACAAAATTATTCTTTCTCAAAGGTGGAAATAGAAGGTGCAGAAGAAAAGACTGAATTAAGTATGATGTTAGAAACTGTAGACACTTGGGAGGATTTAAGAATAATGCAGGAGAACGCACCTGAAACAGAGAAAAAGGCATGGGAAATAGCAGGTTGTGTGCGAAGTGAAATGGATTTTTGGGTTTCAGCAGATGGGAGAGCTGTGTTACCTGAAGAATTAGCTAATCCCATGGCGAGAGAAATACATGGTCCAGTACATCTAGGAAGGGATGCTATGATGAGAGTGTTTAGGCAAACTTGGTATTGCCCTAAATTTAGAATAGCAGCAGAATCAGTATGTAAGCGATGTGTTACCTGCCAACAACTGAACGTAGGCAAACGAACACCAGTCACACTGAGTCACATTGGGAGGTCGGGGGGGCCTTTCAATAGAATGCAATTAGATTTCATCGAAATGCCAAGAGTCAATCGCCTTAGGTATGTGTTGGTGATTGTATGCGTATTTTCCAGATGGGTTGAAGCGTACCCTACACGTAGGTGCGATACACTCACAGTGGCTAAATTGTTGCTCAGGGAGTTGATACCGCGCTTCGGGGTGCCTGCCTCTTTGGAATCTGACAGAGGAAAACATTTTAACAGCGAAATAGTGAAGATGTTGTGCTCCACACTGAATATCGATCAAAAGCTGCATTGTAGTTATCGACCAGAAGCTTCAGGAATTGTGGAACAAGTGAACGGCACGTTGAAGAATAGATTGGCTAAAGTAGTGGCATCCACATCTTTGAATTGGCCAGATGCTCTTCCTTTAGTGCTCATGAGCATGCGCAGCACACCTGATAGGAGGACAGGTCTTTCTCCCCACGAGATCCTGATGGGGAGGGCCATGAGACTTCCTACAGTTCCAACTACTGCTCTATTGAATATTACAGATGATCTGATCTTGGATTATTGTAAAGGACTGTCTGACGCCATCCATTCTGTGTCCCTTCAGGTGCATGCGGCTGAAGTTCCAGCATCGAGGAACCTGTGTCATGATCTGAACCCAGGGGACTGGGTCTTAGTTAAAAAACACGTCCGGAAGAACTGCCTAGATGTTCGCTGGCGTGGGCCCTTTCAGGTAATCCTGATAACGAACACCGCGGTGAAGTGCGGGGGGCTGCCAAATTGGATCCATGCATCCCATACTAGAAGAGTTCCAGCACCTCTAGAAGGAACAGCTCCCATCCCAGACGAAAGCCCGGAAGTGGAAGAAGAGTCGCAAGAAGGGATTGAGGCAGCTGAGGGGGTGTCGGAAGAAGTTGGGAACGCAACGGATTCAGAAGAAGAGCGAAGGCAGGACGGCAGTGAGACAGAAGACGCAACTGAAGGAGAGAGCAGAAGTGAATACGACTCAGACTCAGATCCGTATCAGAGCGACCAAGAACCAAGTGAGAGGACAAGAAATAGGAGAATAAGGCTTGGAGCTGCCACTTGGCCAACAAGGAGAAGAAGGCTAAGTTTGAGGTCGGCCCAGGAAGAAACGCTTACTCCTATATCCGAAGACTCAGATCCAGAAGAAGATATCCAGGATCAAGCCGAGGAGGGTCTTAGAAGATCAAGGAGGGTGCGAGTGCCTAGTAGAAGATACTCTACTCCCGACTGGACCTACCTCGTTGCAGATGTCTGGGAGACACAGAACAGGGAGGATCAGGGAAGTGGAACTGATCAGAACTGACCCGATCATCACAGTGCAAATAAGGTTTCTACTGCCAGGAGCGGAGACCGAAAGGTTGCTGACACTCAACATCGTTCATCCTGCTCTCCTGAGTGGAATAAGAAAATTGATTTTAGAGACAGTTGAGTTTCCAGTTTGCTGTTCACGATATCCAATATTGGAGGGAACTCTTCTTCGTTTGGAAATGCTTGAGCGAGTAGTAGAAATGCTAGGAGCGCTTATTGTTGTGGATTAATACCATATTGTGAATGTCTTCAAAGGGGCGCAGAACTGGAAAGGTGAAGAAAGTGATCTTGATTAGAACGGACCCCTTTGTAATTGTGGATGTAGAACTGATAGTACCAGGAGTGGAAATTGAAAAAACGCTAACTCTCAATTTTGTCCGTCCACTTGTCTTGAGCGAAATAAGGAGAATAATCCTAGAAAAAGTTGACTTTCCATGTTGTGGGACGAACTGCCCAGAACCTGAGGGAATGATACTTCGGATGGACATTTATGAAGACGTAGTGTCACTCCTTGAGTCATACATAACTTCAGACGAAAATAAGACTGTTGAAAAGAAATTGTAAAAACTTGTTGCAAGATAACCTAGCGCCGAGTGGAAGAAGAAAAGTGATAGGGGTTTCATTTTAGTGGATGGAGAAGGGCTAGGGTTGTCTATTTTCTACTGGACTTTGAACTGTTTTGCGGAAACAAATTGTCAAGCTTCCAAGTGTTCAAAGAAAGACATTGCAAGAGAGAAAGACTTTGTTTGAAAAGAAGAGGAAGTGAATGCTGGAAGAAAGTCAAAAACTACACTGTTTGAGAACATGGAGGCTGGCAACCCGAACCGCAGGGCAAAATGTATAGCTGTTACACTTTTAGGAGTAGTGGTTTCTCTTATAATTTTAGTGGTAACTGTTTCATTCCTAGCGGGACACGAAGGGGATGAAACCGCAGTTAAGGAGGATAAGGGAGTATCAACACCGAAAACTACCATTATTAAAGAGAAGGGAAACATCAATGAGAAAGACAAAGCATTGTTAGATGCAGAAATAAAAAGGCTTCACACCGACGAGTCTCAGGGAAATTACAAGTCAAATGCTTATGCTAAATTGCTTTATGAATATGTTGATGCCATGGAAGTAAAGGATTGTTACGTTTGTATGCAATTACCAGCTTCAGTGGAGGAGGGTATCAGATACCATCATCTTCCGTTGACATATGGAATAACGTGCAGTTTATTGTTGAGCATGTTTTATGGACGAGAAGGATTCGAGTATTATTTCTCGAACTTCGACTCGACATTGCCAGAGGTTCCGAATTTCAAGCATTTGAACAAATGGGACTACTACAAAAGCGAAGACAGATTACACAAATGGTTTATTCCATGGAAAACGTTAGATACTTCACATGCTCGAAGGAACAATCTGACTTGTCAAATATCAGAAGTTGAGAAAAAGTTTATAGCACAGGTAGATACTAGATACAGGAGGCAGAAGATTTTGAAAGCATCAGGACAATGGGAAACAGATTGGACCAAGGAGGAAAGGGCACATCAAAGAAAAGGTAGTATTGGTCCAATTGCTTTGGATAAGGATAAACGGGGAAAACTGTGCATTCACAGGAGTTACTCATATTATGAAAACTTTTATGTAGGTCAAGTCCATTGTGAACATGCCTTTCAATTGGAGTATTACTCTAAGAACTTTATGAAAGGGATGCAAGCAATACCAAATGTATATTTTGTATGTGGAAGATATGCCTATGTGAAGTTACCAGATAATTGGTACGGATCATGCTATCTGGCTGTTGTCTTCCCTAAAATATATCATGTTGAGAATTTAGACACGCCTAAGAAAGAAATATCAACTAGATGGAAGCGAGGGCTGGGTGCAGCAGAAGTAGTTGGAGATGTACTAGGTGCTGCATTCCCTTTCTTAGGATTAATAATGAATGACATCAAAATTAGGAGGTTAGCTACAGTCGTAGATAGGCTATCTGCCAGTACTGCAAGATCCTTGATGCTGATAGAAGGGGAGATGCAATCGATTAGGGCAATGGTTCTTCAGAACCGACTTGCTTTAGACGTTCTGTTAGCAAAAGAGGGAGGAGTCTGTAAGGCCTTGAAGGTCCAGGAATGCTGTACTTACATTCCAGACAATTCAAAACCTCTAGAGAAGTATATACAAAATATCACTTCCATACACTACGAAATTGAGGACCTGGCAAAGGTAAATGTGTGGGAAAAAGTAGGTCATGGAATGGGTAAAGTTGGAAGTTGGTTTGCCAACTTAGGAAAGGGTATCGTTTGGTACATATTGAAACCCATCATCATAATTGTGATTTGCGTAATCACTTTGTGGGGATTGGTGCGTTTGTATCAATGTTATAGAGCAAATAGGTTACAGAGAGCTATGAAGAAACAGGAAGAAGAGTTGACAGCGATGCAGGACACTCAATATAAGAGTCTGAAAGCATTAGAGAGTATGAAAAGAGGTGGAACTGCCCTGTCTTCACTTTGAAGGGTTCTACATTTTTAGTGTTTTGGTGATGATGACCCCTGAAGGTCATCAAAGGGGGGACTGAGAGAGCACAAGTTTGAAAAAAATGTATAAGTACGCCATATTTACAAGCACGTAGTTAGTTTAAACATGTTTTGCACACGAGTGTTTTATATCCAGGAGTGAAATATACAGAGTGTTTTATATTTAGTAGTGAAATGTATAGAATGTTAAGTAGAGTAACTATAATTATAACGGTGTGAGATTAATGTAGAAATGTTGGAATATATGTGAAAACCTCATGTTCTCATGTTAAAAGAATCATGTCCGAATTAAATGTAACTTTGAAAATCCAGTATTATGTGTAGGCCTTAGGGCAATTCACAGCAAACCTGAACGTGCTGCTAAAATAATGTGAGATAAGGTTGACGTGGTTCTTCCAAAATGTACTATTGAACTTAGGGTTAAAAGTATATGCTTTATAGATGTGTTATTTTAGAAACGTATGCTAGTTAAGAATGTTTGCTGTTTAAATCAAGTTAACGTTTTAAGAGTGCAGGGACCTGCTGCATGTAAATCAAGTAGGCCAGAGGAGATAATGTCATGTCGTGTAAATCGTCATGTGCTCGTTAGAGAAGAGGTCGCAAGGTGTCCGGCACCGAGCTTTGAGAGTGTTTTATGACTAAAGATATGGTGGAGTCTGGAATTTGAGGCCCACTGCAGGACGAGCTGTATGCAGGTGCGAGGGTCCTAATCAGCTCGAATGAAAGGGACTTTGTTCAGTGGCGCCTTGCGCAGGCCTGTAGGAGTTTCCAGGAATTTCAGGGGGTATCAGCGCACTGCAGAAGAAGCCTGGGAACCAAGGTCAACTATAACGAGGGTCTTCAAGAGTACCATCATGGAGTTTGCCGCGCAAAGATGTACCACGTGAGGGGCGTCCCAAGGGGCGTTTCTATTGAAAATGTGATTTGGTATTAGGGAAAGAGACCCGGGAGGAGAGAGAGCAGATGATTTTGGGAGCCTAAGGAAGCGGATGGGTAGGCAGATAGGCTGATCAGGAGAGACCCATTATCAGAGAAAAGACAAAGAGAAGTGCGTGATCTTCTTAGGAAGTCACCACGGCTGACACCTAGAGGGTTAAGATCTTGCTAAGTAGGGATGTCATTTAAAATAGTGTAGGGACAGACTAACCTTAATTTTCTTTTCTGTAATGACTTTGAGATTGCAACTTATATCTATTTTGACAACCCTTATGGTCTTGGAGCTTGTACTTATTATTTTGTTCTTCAGACTTAGATTATTCAAGAAGTTCATGTTTATAGTGATACCAATTTACCTTTTGAATCTCATTTTGAGAAGTTTGTATCTTCAGTTATCTTTGACTTTATATTAAATCTTTAAAACTTAAATTTGGTCAGTGGTCATTTAGAGTGGTGTAAGTTCTTAAATTGATTGACTTATTGCGAGATTACCTTTACTCAATGACAGGTACCAACGATTCAGTCGACATAGTTTGGGATTTGGTAAGATAATTAGTAACCAGTAATCCCGCGTTAGCATCCCCACACACTCATTTTAATTTCCTTGTGAAGCGCTCTAGCATGCTCTGAGTTGCCTGGCTCCATTTTAATGGGCACCATCTTAGATCAGCTACCCTGCTTTTTAATTGGATTTATGTGTGTTACTTTATTAACTTTTTCTTTCATCTTACTTTAATTACGCTAGTAGCTTCCATCTGGTAGGGAAGCCTGCCTGAAGGGAACAGTGCTACTGGGCTCCAGTTCGATGTTTGTGCCCCCCCTGGTTTTGGCGTTCACTTGGGATAGCCACTCCCCTTGTCAGAAGCGGGCTATTTAACGATGGCAGCTGCGCGGCCGGTGCACCACTGGTGTGCCTAAGCAGTGGTGTACCAAAACATGAGGGTTCACTCCTGCAAGATATTGTGAAGGGGCCCATCACACTCACATCAGTAGGGGCTGAGGGGCCCCTCCAGTATGGGTAAGCCTGAGGCCCCCATGCACCCCTGGGCTCCTGGGGCCTTTGTTACTCCCCTGCACCTAAGGCAAGCCGATCTGAGCCCGTCTGTACCCGTCCGCTCCCGGCCAGCACCATGGGCCAGGCCCACTGCTCATTTTACATCAGCCCCCTTGCAGTATACCTCTACGTAACTGAGGCACTTGGCTTCTAGGAGCTTGCAGCATCCCTGCGAGACTCTGGATCCCTTGCTGTTGTAAGTGTGGGTTCACATTTCAGACACCGGTGGAGCCTAACTCCACGAGGAAAAAGACACCATCTACTCCCTTAATGGTACATTTCTACTCTGTAAATTGTCGCTGATTGGCTAAACGTAAACTGGAATTGTATGAATTTATAATGGACTATTCCCCAGATGCCATTTTTCTATCCGCGACATGGCAGTCTGGATGGTTCAGCTCCAGATGTTCTCACCGCTGGTCCACAGGGATATGGTATTGTCAGACTTAATAAGCCTCTGCACAGGGGAGGTGGGACTGCAATTATCTTCAATCTCTTCACTACACCTTCTTGGATATTGCAATTTCAGGAAATGAGGCTGCTTTTTTCTCTCTTGCGCTCTCGAGCAACCTCACTCGAACAGGATTCCAGATATATTGTCCTCCTGGTTCAACTTCAACTTTTATTGTCTCCTTAGCCAACATTCTGCCAGGTCATGTCTGAAGGTATTCAAACTTTACTGCAATTGGAGACTTTAATCTCCATGTTGACAACGCCGACTGTTCGACAGCAGCTGCCTTAGTAGCAGACCTAGAGGCACTCCAGTTGGTGCAACTGATTGTATGAAGTTACAACGCATGCTTTTACCATGCATGCCATTACAACACTAGTTTTTACAACGACTTACTGTCGGGGTGCGCTGGAGTTCGGAATAGTATTTTTTAATATTCCAACTCCAGTCTGTGCAACAGTAGGGAAGGTGTTGCAGTTAAATCCAACCCCTTATACTGCCTACAGCAAGCCATTTCATTGTAATGGCATGTGGGGTAATAGCGAGGGTTGTAATGCATGCGTTGTAACGGTTGTTTACCGGTACAATTGGTTCATGCCCCGAATCATAGAATGGTTCACACACTGGACCCTGTTTTTTCTTACCTAACCAACCTGGTGGTGGATCCCCCTATCCCGCTTCCATAGTCAGATAAATTTGCAGTACTGTTCCGTATGCCCATCTCTTTCTAGTCAACCTTCCAAGACTCGAAGATGGGTGAAAATGAAGTATACCGCATTTACCAAAGCTGTGAAAGAGAGCTGTCCTGCCCTGGAGTACTGTACTAATGCAGCTGACCCAACGACAGAGTGGATCAAGGGTGCATTGGACCAGATTGCACCAGTTGCCAAGCATGTTGTCAGAAGATTGAATCAGTCGACGGATAGGTTCAGTGAAGAATTGTACATCTTGAACAAAAATTGCAAGGGTCTAGAGCGCATTAGACACAAAAATGCCAATCTTGCTGATAAGACCAACTATCCTACAGTTCTGAGGGAGTACCACAGGCAAATTAAGTTTACGTGGCACAACGTATATCAAGGCAAAATAGTGCCAGCACAGAATTCTTCACATGAACTCTTCTCAATAGTTAAGTTACTTTCTTCTCTTGACTGTGACTCAGTGGTAGTTCCTTTGTCCGAAGATCGTTGCAACACCCTTGATCAGTACTTCTTCAGTATGGTTGCTTCCATTTACTCTACCTTTCCTGAAGCTGTCAGAAGTGCTCCCTGTCTTAAAGTGTGATTTCAGCCCTTAGAGGATAGAGAAGCACTCTCTAGTTTCAAAGTGATTACATCTGAGGAATTAGTTCCGATCAGGGAATTTGTGAAATCAGGGCTCGCCTCAGACCCCTCTATCCTGGAGCGGGGTATAACTTAACAAAGAACAGTCATTCCATTGCACACAGAGTACAGAGACAATCATTAACAATCACTCAATCCCCATTCCCACATAAACACAAAACGTCAACACATAGCAGTCACAGTAACTATGCAATGGACAGAAGGAAACCTTAAACGCCAACATGGCATGAGGATTCCAAAACCTCATGTCAATAAAAGAACAAGACCACAGCATGGAAGGAGCAATGGAAAGAGAGAAGGAATGCAGAGAGTAAGAGAAAATAGAGAAAAGGATGGATGGATGAATGAATGGATGGATGGATGGATGGATGATGGATGGATGGATGGATGATGGATGGATGGAGGATGGATGGATGGATGGATCAGATGAAAGATAGCTGATGGAAGGACGTTTGGAGAGAAGGGTTGTGAATGTAAGTAAAGATGAGTGATGGTTGGCGGAGGAATGGATGGATGAATGCAAGAAGAAATTTGATTGATCAATGAATGGAGAATTGAATGATCAATAAATAGAGAGAAGGATGGATGGATTGATGGATGAATCAATGGAAGAAGAGGAGGAAGGATGGATGAAGAGAAGGAAGGATGAATGAAGAGAAGGAAAGATGGCCAATTGAGAATATAGGCATAAAGGATACCATTTGACACTTTTGTGTGCAGATTTCTCAGCAGCAGCCAAACGAGGGCTGGGCTCACTTGACTTACTTGCTCACTCACTGTGTTTCAAGATATGGTCAGAAGTTGGTGGTATTTTATTTGTCTGGCTCCTCCCTTGCTCTGAACTAAGGGAAACTCCAGTTGTCAACTGGCTGTGATTATCAGATGTGTTTTATTTGTTCCCACAGGGCAGATTTTCAGTTATAATATATGATTGAAAACTCTATTTGAAAGGGGTAGGATGGGTAAATTCAAGGACAGGAAACCTAAAGGTGAAGACAAATGGTACAAATCTTTACTACTGATAGACCATGTCAAATTGTATACCAAAGTTATTTGAGCAGCCCTTACAAACTGTGTTTTTTAAGCATAATTTTAGAAAAATTGGACTGAAAAACATGGAGGTGAACGCGTCAGCCGATCATGGCGTCATTTCTAGTCCTCACCACAACCCTTGTTGAAGCAGCACTATCTTGAACACGTAAAACAGTTCCAGAGAAGAGCGGCTCATAAAGGACAAGGTATGCGCGTGGTTGGTGGGCAGCTGGGAATGGACACGTTCATGTTAGACTAGGATTTCACTACCTGATAGAAACCAAAAGATGTTACACTCTAGTTGCTTTCCCATGGTGGAAAGTCCTAGAATCCCCAGATGCCACCACAGGAGAAGTTTGACAGGTATTTCTAACTTGCCTTTTGACAGGGTAATGAGAAGTGGTGCTGTATGAAGCATGTCTGCTATTTCGCAGTAAAAAACAATAACTGTGTATTTGTGTCTTGGATTATATAATAAAATCACCCG
Organism: Lissotriton helveticus; assembly: GCF_964261635.1. NCBI lineage: Eukaryota > Metazoa > Chordata > Amphibia > Caudata > Salamandridae > Lissotriton > Lissotriton helveticus. The sequence continues at coordinate 84,956,550 of NC_136072.1, forward strand.
GTACTTCATTCAACGTATTTTTTGGGCGTTTAAGCACAAAACAGGAAAAAAAGTCATGGATAAGATTTCCACATACAATCTAAGGTCTTTCCAACATCACCTCTTAACTACACAACTAAAGAGCTCAAAGCAGCATCCAGATTCTGGTCCTTTTACCTTCTAGGATTCCTCCACTGGAACTCACTTGCAATTGCACCGTTGTCATCCTTTAAGGAGTTCAAAACAGCTCTGAAAAACAATTTGCTGTGCTATAAACCCTAACTATCAAGAGGCAGTGGAGCACTGTACAGGGTCAAAGGCAAAGATAAAACCAATAACAAATTGGAGTAGAAGCTTGATTCTGGGAGTGGAGGTGGACTCTTTCTTTGTTGTGATGCATTGTTCTTTCAAGAAGTGTGTCTTTGCCTCTTTTCTAAATTGGAGCAAAGTTGGGGGAGTGGAAACAGGATTGTCATTCCAGATCCTGAGTAGATAAATGGAGAAAGTCTGTTGCCTTGCTGTTTCATTTTTACATCTCCAGTCTGATGGTATCTTTGCTGTGGGTGTGCCAACAGCCAACAAAGATGGTAAACCTGTCAGCCAGAAAAGTGGGGGTATCTGGCGCGATGGATTTCTATATGAAGCAGCTGGCTTTGAAGATGGTGCATTCTGGCAAGCAGAGCTGGAAGAATTCCAACAACATGTGGTTTTGCGGTATTAGTTCTTCAGGTCCCTGATGAGAAATACTGAACGTCATGTATAATCTTCTTAAGTTGGGCCAGTGTAGAGTCTGGGATGCCATAGTGCCTGGCAGTGCTACAACTGAGCTGTAATAGCATGTGAGATTGGACAACAATTGTTTCTTGTAAGAAGGGTTTCACTTTCATCAATGGAGAGAGCTAGTACCAGTCTGTATTGGTTTATTTGGTGATATGTTCCTTGTTAGTGAGGATGGTATCCAGGGTGAGGTGAGATGTCTTGCAATTGGGAGACCATTGGGAGTCAACTCCACTCAGATTCATGTCATTAAGCTTGTTTGGACCAATTACTTGTTGTTCCTTTCGAATAGTAAGATTTCTGTCTTGGTCAGGTTGAGTTTCACATAGGTGGGGACGTCCAGATATGGATGAGCAGCAGGCATGTTTGAGGTGCTGTATGTCTGAAGCAGAGGAGACTTTCAGATAGAGGCTCATTTTTACAAGCCCCTATTGCCACCAAAACATCACTTTTTCTGACGTTGTGGTGACAACGTAGCTTACCGCTGTTACTTAGCTTGAAAGAGGTGAGCAATGTGTGCTGTGGTGGGCGTTCCACTGCAACATCCATTGATTTTGACACCACACCATATTTACAAGGTCAGCGTAAATATGGGGCAGCGCCAAATTTAAGACCAGGGAAAACCTGGACTAAAACTGGCCCAATGAGGAGAAATGTTTAATTTCTCCCCATTTTTGCTGTTTCTATGGGCCCGATTCACAGAACTAACTTAAGACAAAATCCTAAACTTACTACCATTTTGGTATTCACAGAAGGCACTTACTCATTTTGGTATTCACAGAATGCACTTACTCATTTCGGTATTCACAGAAGTTAGGACTCCTAACTTTAGGACTCTTAAATGCCTTCTGTGAATACCGAAAGTCTTAAAATTAGGATTTTTCTCAATTTAGTAGTAGTAAAGTTAGGACTACTAACTTTAGGACTCCTAAATGCCTTCTGTGAATACCGAAAGTATTTAAATTAGGATTTTTCTCAGTTTAGTAGTAGTAAAGTTGAGAAAAATCCAAATTTTAAGACTTTTGGTATTCACAGAAGGCATTTAGGAGTCCAAAAGTTAGGAGTCCTAACTTTACTACTACTAAATTGAGAAAAATCCTAATTTTAAGACTTTCGGTATTCACAGCAGGCATTTAGGAGTTCTAAAGTAAGGAGTCCTAACTTTACTACTACTAAATTGAGAAAAATCCTAATTTTAAGACTTTCGGTATTCACAGCAGGCATTTAGGAGTTCTAAAGTAAGGAGTCCTAACTTTACTACTACTAAACTGAGAAAAAACCCCATTTTAAGACTTTCGGTATTCACAGAAGGCATTTAGGAGTCCAAAAGTTAGGAGTCCTAACTTTACTACTACTAAATTGAGAAAAATCCTAATTTTAAGACTTTCGGTATTCACAGAAGGCATTTAGGAGTCCTAAAGTTAGGAGTCCTAACTTTACTACTACTAAATTGAGAAAAATCCTAACTTTAAGACTTTCGGTATTCACAGAAGGCATTTAAGAGTCCTAAAGTTAGGACTCCTAACTTCTGTGAATACCGAAATGAGTAAGTGCATTCTGTGAATACCAAAATGAGTAAGTGCCTTCTGTGAATACCAAAATGGTAGTAAGTTTACGATTTTGTCTTAAGTTAGTTCTGTGAATCGGGCCCAACGTGTGCTGCATTATGCAACACACATAGAAACAGCAAAACACCAATGATTGCTTATGTGCAGGAAGGTGACACTTCCTGCACCTAAACAATAATTTTTTTTAAATGACGATTTGTAACTTCTATGTGTGCTGCACACATGGAAGTTTCAAAATGCCGTTTCAGATTGTTTATGTGCAGGAAGGTGTCCCCTAGAACGCAGGCACCCTTGCACTCTAGTGCAAGGGTGTCTGCGTTGGCACTAGGCAGCTAGAATTCGTGCCAGCCCGGGGGGAAATGCAGGTTTCCACAGTATCCTTGTAAATAAGTTGTAGCCCTGTGTTTTGGAGGTGGCGGAGCGTGGCGTTAAGTCAAGGAGGCTAACGCCGACCACCGGCACTTCCTAGTAAATATGCCCCATTGATACAAGCCCATTTATGTATTTTGATGGCTACAAGTGAGTAGAGACCCATGCAGAGGTAAAAGATGACAGGGAACAAGTTGAAGCCCTGTGGGAATCAGGAGGTTATAGGGATCACCTCGTTCCTTGAGCTGCCCATGTGAATGCATGGTTTTGGTTGGGTATCCAAGAGATGAACTAGTGAAGGACATTGTCAGTGAGTCCCATTTGAGAGTACAGTGTGTGGGGGAAGGTGGGATAATTGATTTCCTCAAAGGCGACTGAGAGATGCAGTAATATAGGGAGACAGGAGTAAACCTTATCTGGAGCCAAGAGGGGATAGTCTAAGATTTTATGGTGTATCAGTTTCATGCTGTGACATGATCTGAACCTGGATTAGTATCCATGCAAGAGATGGGTGGTGCTGATCGTAGTGTTTTGCATAGACTGATTTTCAATTAACATGAAATGAAACTTCGGAGATTGATAGTGGCGTAGCTGGCAAGGTACCAGGGTCTAGTGGGAGTTTCCTCAGAGGTGCGAAGACCTGGCCAAACACGAAAGCTCCTGGGAAGGTGCCTTGAGTGAGGGTGCCGTTCGTGATGATTAAGTATCAGCGAGAAAGGTTCTCCAGGGACGGCTTTGATGGAGGATGAGCGTAAAACATCATCTTCATCGGAGGTGACTTTGAGGGAGTTGATGATGTCCGAGAGGTCTGTGGATGACAGGGTTTGAAAAAGGAGCCTTGTGGGATGCAGCACAGAGTGGTCCATTTCTGAGGAGAGCCAGGCTTGATGCTTCTGCTGCTATTGGATCATACAGCCTGATTCATGTACGGGCCGTTTTGCGTGGCCCTAATAGCGAATCATAGCGACTCGCTATTGAGGACACGCAAAACGGCATTCATGTAGGAATTGCTAAATCAATAGCGATTCCTACATGTTCTCTATTTGCGAGTAGCAATTTGCTACTCGCAAAAAAAGGAATAACTCCCCATTCATTCCTATGGGCCAAAAGGCCCATAGGAATGAATGGGGAGTATCCCTCATTTGCGAGTAGCAATTTGCTACTCGCAAATCAGATAGCGATTTTAAGGGTGCCAGGGGTGTCCAAAGGACACCCTGTAGCACCCCTAAAATGCACAATTGAACAGGTGTTGCGCACACACATGTCCAAAGGACATGTGTGTGTGCAACATGCAACTTAGAAAAATGCTTTTAAAAGCATTTTTCTGAGTTTTTGCTATTTACCGAGAGGTCTGACCTCTCGGTAAATAGCGGCCCAAAAGTGCTAAATTGCAATTTTTTTTTGTGTCATGAATAGCATTTGAGGAATCTCTATTAGAGATTCCTTAAATGCCATTCCTCGCAAATATGCGAATTCTTACATAGCGATTTTTGCATTTGGGATGATGAATACCAAATGCAAAAATCGCACTCGCAAAGGGCCAGATTCTCAGAATCTGGCCCTTTTGCGAGCGCTTTTAGCTACATGAATCAGGCTGATAATGTTTCCATAGTAGGATGTCCATGGAATAGCAATTGTCTCTGAAGTTCAGGTCTGGAAGGTTAAGTAGGGTATTGATGCTGTGCTTGATTGTCTTCAAGACTATTCTGCTTATGTTTGCAGCTTCTTTGATGGTATTGGTGTAATTCTTGGCTTCGGCTGATGTGTCAATATTGTAAGGTCTTCGGGGTTAGGCATTTTTTCATTTTCTTCGTTTTTGCAGATGCAGCATTAGTTTTTGACCAGGTCTTTGGAGCCCCATATTACTGAATTTGGAGGTTAGGGACACACGTTTGACTTTAGCACAAACAAAAACCTTAAATACTTAAATGTAATGCAAACATGGCAGAAGAAATGATGCCTTCTTCATTATGAAAATGTTCTGTTCCAGTATTCACTCAAATTAATTTTTACAAACAGACACTGTTCTCAAGTTAGCAATTATAACAAGAAGTCACTTACAGGCACATGCATCAAAGGATTTTGCGATCGCAAACGGTGCGAATCGCAAAAATCGGCCGTTTACGATCGCAAAATCTGCTTTTGGAATGCATGAAGGATGAAGGCCCTCGCAATTTGAGAATTCGCAAATATTTGCGAATTCTCAAATTGTGATTGCATTTAAGGAATCGCATTTTGCGATTCCTTAAATTCAATGCATGTAACTTTAAAAAATTGCGATTTCTCAATTAGGGGGAGCAAATTACCATGAGATTGAACCTCATGGTAATTTGCGAAAACTTTGAAAAATGCCCTTAGGGAATGTGTGTGCACAACATATGTGCACAGATTGATTTCAGGGGTGCAACAGGGTGTCCTTTGGACACCCCTGCACCCTTGAAATCGCATTCTCAATTTGCGATTCGCTAATTGCTAATCGCAAATTGAGAATGTCTTCCCATTCATTCCTATGGGCCTCTAGGCCCATAGGAATGAATGGGGAGGTATTCCTTAATTGCAAGTCGCAATTTGCGAGTCGGAATTAAGGAATATTAAGAAATCGCAATTTATTTAGCGATTTCTTGATGCATTGCATTTTGCAATTCCTTAATTGCGATTCCTTATTTTCCACAATTAAGGAATCGCAAAATGCAATATTGATGCATGTGCCTGTTAAACTTTATAAGAATCGCAGTCAAGCTGCAAGTATTTTTAGGAACATATGCCTTTAATGCCAAAGTGATTTTTAGTGAGACACCTATGAAATAAAGTTCAAATACACTGTGCTGTGTTTCATAAGAAAGGAGAATGTCCAGTAGCTGATAGTATTAAAACATGGTAATGTCAGACTAAAGGCAGGTTTTTGGAACATAAATGGGTCACTAACAAAATGGGATGCACCTGTGATACGAAAGTGCATTTGTGCAAGTTTGTTTTCTGATGAATGCAATGGTGCATATGTTTGCAAAGTCTATTTTACTCTGGGAGGTAGGAAGGCCAGCATTCATTAAATGGTGTTCCTATATTTCCATGCAATAAATTGGTGAATAACATTTTAATAGGATTTGTTTAAAGTGTATAATTTTTTTTCTTAATAAACCTGTGTTTTTATTTTTGTCACTTGTTAGGGGGCTAAAATAGCTGACCACTAAAGCAGAAGAATGGTGTATGATATGCTGAAAATGTTGTCTTACCTTGCTGCATAATATTTCCTTTTTCACTACATGTATTGTCTGGCATTGCCAAATAATTTAGTGAAGTATGTCACAAAATGTCTTCCTCCACTGCAGTACTCAATTTGTAAGTAAAATACTAAGGGGCAGATTTACAAGCCCCTTGCGCCTCTTTTACGCCGCCGTTGCATCACTTTTGTGACGCAGCGGTGGCGCAAAAGATGCGCCATGCTGCGGGGTATTTACAATGTGATGCATCTGGGAGATGCGTCACGTTGTAAAGCCCTGCGCCAGAAGGAGGCATTCCTGGTCAGGGGGGCGTTCCGGCGCAGGAACGGCTCCTAAAAGTGGCTGAGTGAAATCTACAAGATTTCACTCAGTCACTATTGGGCCCATGATGCGTCAAAACCCTGCGCCTGCTTGAAGCAGGCGTATGGATTGACGCAGCATTTTAAGAATAGGGCCCCCAGAGCATTGCTGGAGCTGCGTCGCACTTGCGGCACAACTCCAGCAATGCGCCGCCTTTATGGCACAGATGCGGGACACATCTGTGCCGTTCTTGCCCCATGGTGCGCTGCACTGTAAATGCGGCGCATCCATGGTGGCGGAGGCATGGCGCACAATAACTGGTGCATCCCTGCTGATATGCAGGGATGCACCAGTTATTGTAAATCTGCCCCTCAGTGCGAGGGCCCACGTCAGGAGGCCACTGCAGTTTGCAGCACCTATTGCCCCTACCAGCACTGCCAATGACATTACCAACACAACCAGTATTCATCATACTCCTACATGTATGACTTGGGCGGCAGTCAATAGTAATTTTTTATGTATATTGAATGATGAAACGACTGTTGTGCTCAGCTTTAACTTAGACAGACAGCGCCACCATGTGGCAGACTGTTACAAGCTGGGTGTACACAATTAAGTCCTGGTGCCAGCACCGAAAACCACTGGTTCAAATTAAGCACTGCTTCACTGCTATGTAATTGGAAGGGGGTGTGTGCATATACATTTTGGAGGGCAAGAAAATAAAATGATTTGTCATAACGAGGCTAAATCAGTCAGCACCACAATGGAAATAAGAGCAGCTCTGGTGAGAGCCACACCCCCATTTGAAATTAATTCATGTCGTAATCACACACCAGTACATTGACATATGTTAATTTTTGGAATTACAATGTTATAGGGGGAAATATTTTAATATTTATTTTGTCCACTGTGAGGGACTGGGAGATAGCTATTCCTTCAATGGAAAAACTTCACAACACAGACTTGCTGAGCTAAACCAGCTAGGGAAGAATCCACACTGGGCAGGTGGCACCATTTTATTTTATTTTTTTATTTATAAAGTTTTATATAGCGCGCACTTGATCCCGAAGTTTATCAGACCGCTTTACAATTTGAGGCAAAGGTAACAAATCAGAACATTAGTCTAACATGGGGAACCTAATGGGCCCCATGGCTGCAGCCTGCGCCTCTACGCACCCGGGTAGAAACTTGGCAAGCAAAGTGCATAAAACACAGAGGTCTATTTGAATCAAATGAATTACATCCCAAGTCTTGTTTCTGTGAGAGCACATTAAGGGCTGCCGAGAGCCACAACAACTGTCCACCCTCAGCGGCCTAGTTTCTAAATCAGGTTAGGCTATATATATGTTTTATGGGAGATTTCACAAAGCGTAACACAAACTTTTAACTATTGGTCTGTACAGTCAGGGCCTTTGGAATTATGCGATTGTTCACCAGCAGCGATTTTTGCAATATTTCAGATTTGCTGCATTTGACACTAATCCATCATCTGTTGCATAATCTGCAGATTTTAGCAAAAACATTTGTTTCTAGCTGAAATGGTTCAAAAGTTACTAAAAATAGGTATACAGCCTTTACCACGAAACTTTTACAACGAACTACCATTACAACGCAACTTTTACAACGCAAACTATTACAACGCATAGCGCTGGGGGGCGCTCTAGGATAGGGAATAGGTTTAATGTACTATCCAACACCTTCCCTACTATCCACGGGGACTGGAGTTGGAATAGTAAATTAAACTATTCACTATCCAGCGCCCAAAAGCAATATGCGTTGTAATGGTATGCGTTGTAAAACTTGCGATGTAAAGGTAGGCGTTGTAAAAGTATGCGTTGTAACGTCATACATCCCTAAAAATACGGTGGCCATTGTTACTGCGCAGTGGAAGGCCTTTTGAAAAGGTTGACTGGTCACCTTTCTGTTGCTCATTGCTATATTTCGGTATTAAAGGGTTGCTAATGGGGTGCACCCAATGCCCAGACAGTGTTAACAAGTGTAAAAAGTACAAAATAACGAAGTAATACTATTAAAAAGTGTGCCACATTATGCAGCATAATGAGCTGTTTCATGCCGCATAATTTACTCAACTCTGCCACCTAAATTGGCCCTCTCCTGCAGCATAATTCCAGTGTCCCTGTGTATAGTTAAGTATTTAACTCTAAACTTGTGTCCTGGGGTAGCATGCTACTTGCCGCAAAGCGCTTCAACGCAACGTCAGGAGAAATAAGCACTAGAAAAATCAAATTGACAATTACATTTTACTAATGCTGCTATGTTACATTGTTATGGTGCATTATATTATATTTTGTTGTTCGATTTTATATTATGTACATTTTTATAGAGGAGAGGTCAAAGTTTAGGGAGTATTATGGTCTTATAATTCCATGGAGGGGTTCTGGTGACAAAATAAACGGCTGAAGGTTTGTAAGTGATTCCGAAACGCGTGGATGGCACCATGGTAAATGTTATCTCTACTGTAATTTTATATTTGTTTATTTTGATGCAGTCTGCGAGAACATGTTTATTGAAACCAATTAGTTAAATACCAGCCAGACTTTATGGTTCTTTGCATATAAGTGAAAACAGGTTGTTGGGCTTAGAAGAAAATTCCAGCTCTAGATGAGATATTTGAAGCTGTTGACCACACGGTTTAGCTAGCAAAGCTTCCCGATTGCAAATCGGATGTAACTATCATAAAGAAGATTCTGGTTAAACAAAGTGCAATTGTCAATCTTAGCAGCACTGTATAAAACTGTCATTATCATAATGCACTGTTGTCATTGGAGACTCACCAGATGAGTGTAAGAAATCAGTCTGAGAACAGGCCTTCCATTGCAAAAAAGCATAATTCATCCACAGATTATGAAATATCATTCACGAGTTTTCCATGATCCTTTTGAAATCCTATTTTTGACTGTACTCTGTCATGGTTTGTCATTAGTGTATATACCGCCTGGCGAGAAACTGTGCAAACACAAGGATATAAGGGACAGAGCACTGAAACGTTTCAGACACTCACCCCCAGTCACAGATCTGGGTTGAATCCATCATCGTTCTTTAGCTCACTTTGTCACCCCAGTTCAGACCCAGCTATATGCAAATTAGTCTGACCCTGTGCCTCATGGAAACAGCCCAGCCTGGTCTGCCAAGGTAGGTCTTCCCTGATCAGGGAACGAGCATCTTGGGACCGGTTTCGGGGTAAGACACCTCATCAGCCAGACTAGCTTGAATCCAGTGGCAAAGTGAGCAAGGGACCCACATTTGGGCGTACCCTGCCAACTTAGGGCGAACAAAGCAAACAGAAGGAGATGATGGACGGAGCGCTGAACTTTTCAGACACTCACCCCCAGTCACAGATCTGGGATTGAATCCATCATCGTTCTTTAGTTCACTTCACTACCTATGTTCAAACCGGTACACAGTCAAAATACCGAGTTGTAAATATCGACCTACCAAAATATCGTGTTTGAAATTTCGAAGGTCATGAATATCGATGTCAAGAATATCGTTGGACAGAATATCGATCCTAAGGTAAGTAATATCGAATTTATTTATATCGATGTAAGTAATATCGAAGTTAGTAATATCGATAGCATATATATCGATGTAACTAATTTCGATGTCACTAATATCGATGTAACTAATTTCGATGTCACTAATATCGATATAAGTATTATTTTTATGTTTTTTTTATGTATGTGTTATATGTATTTGTTAAGTGTTTAAATTAATTTATATTATATGTGTATTTTTTTTATATATTAATAAATTAATTTTTAAGTAAATTATATGTTTTAGTACCGGAGCGGGTTGTGGGTTTATAGGGGAATAGGGTGGGAAGTAATTTAATTGTAAATAATTAATGATATTTTTATGTGTAATTAACTTTTATTTTAATTATTAATTGGCAATTAATTATTTTAATTGATAAATTAATTATTTAATTGGTATTTAATGTGAATTTTTATTAAATGTTATGTTTTAGTACCGGAGCGGGTTGTGGGTTTATAGGGGAATAGGGTGGGAAGTAATTTAATTGTAAAAAATTAATGATTTATTTATGTGTAAATAATTTGTAATGTAATTATTAATTGGCAATTAATTATATTAATTGATAAATTAATTATTTAATTGGTAATTAATGTTAATTTTTATTAAATGTCATTTTTTAGTATCAGAGCGGGTTGTGGGTTTATAGGGGAATAGGGTGGGAAGTGATTTTATTGTAATTAATTAATTAATTTTATGTAAAAATAAATTAGTAATTATTCATTAATTGGCAATTAATTATTGTAATTGATAAATTAATTTATTAATTGGTAATTAATGTTAATTTTTATTAAATGTTATGTTTTAGTACCAGAGTGGGTTGTGGGTTTATAGGGGAATAGGGTGGGAAGTAATTTAATTGTAAATAAATAATTTATTTGATGTATAATGTATTTTGTAATTATTTATTAATTGGAAATTAATTATTTTAATTGATAAATTAATTATTTAATTGGTAATTATTGTTAATTTTTCTTAAATGTGATGTTTTAGTATTGGAGCGTGTTGTTGTTTTATAGGAGTATTGGGTGGGAAGTAATTTAATTGTAAATATTTAATTATTTAAACACATTTTTTTACTGATAATTAATGTATTAATTAATTATTAAATGGCAAATAATTATTTTTAAACATAATACATTTATTTAATTGGAAATTATTATTTTTAAATCGTAATTATTTTTTAATAACTAGAAAAAATCATTAATTAATTGGTAAACTTTTTTACAATTTTTTTATATATTGTATATTGTTTCTTAAATTTTATTTGTAAATTAAATTAAATTTATTTTGTATTTTTACGATAGTTATTTTTATAATTTTCATTATTTGGTGAGTAATATTTAATTATTATTATTTCATGGTGTTTGTTGTTAATTTATTGTCAATTAATTTTTTTTAATTTCATTGGTTTTATTAATTAGTAATTGTATTTTATTGATGTTGATGTATTAAAAAAATTATTTATACATTATTTCAAATTTAAGAATAATTTATAAGTATGTTAAAATAAAATTCTACGCTATTAAACGCTTTCCCTGGTGTTGCACCCTCTGGAGTGGGAATAGTAATTTTTACCCACCCGCTATCCAACGTTTTCCCTACTGTTGCACTCTCTGGAGTGTAAATAGTAATTTTTCCCCCTACCCTATCCAAATGTTTCCCTACTGTTGCACTCTTTGGAGTTGGAATAGTAATTTTACCCCTATGCTATTCCAACGCTTTCCCTACTGTTGCACTCACTGGTGTGGAAATAGTAATTTTTACCCACCCGCTATCCAACGCTTTCCCTACTGTTGCACTCTCTGGAGTGGGAATAGTAATTTTTAGCCACCCGCTATCCAAGGCTTTCCCTACTGTTGCACTCTATGGAGTGGGAATAGTAATTTTTTCCCCTATGCTATCCAACTCTTTCCCTACTGTTGCACCCACTGGAGTGGGAATAGTAATTTTTACCCACCCGCTATCCAACGCTTTCCCTACAGTTGCACCCACTGGAGTGGGAATAGTAATTTTTACCCACTTGCTATCCAACGTTTTCCCTACTTTTGCACTCACTGGAGTGGGAATAGTAATTTTTATCCACCCGCTATCCAACGCTTTCCCTACTGTTGTACTCTCTGGAGTGGGAATAGTAATTTTCCCCCCGACGCTATCCAACTCTTTCCTTACTGTTGCACTCTTTGGAGTTGGAATAGTAATTTTACCCCCGCGCTATCCTACGCTTTCCCTACTGTTGCACCCACCGGAGTGGGAATAGTAATTTTTACCCACTTGCTATCCAACGCTTTCCCTACTGTTGCACTCTTTGGAGTGGGAATAGTAATTTTTCCCCCTACGCTATTCAACTCTTTCCCTACTGTTCCACTCTTTGGAGTTGGAATAGTAATTTTATCCCTACGCTATCCAACGCTTTCACTACGGTTGCAATCTCTTGAGTGGGAATAGTAATTTTTCCCCCTACGCTATCCAACGCTTTCCCTACTATTGCAGTTACTGGAGTGGGAATAGTAATTTTTACCCACCTGCTATCCAACGCTTTCCCTACTGTTTCACCCTTTGGAGTTTGAATAATAATTTTTACCCTTACGCTATCCAATATTATGTATATTTATTTATGTATTTAATATGTTACTTAATGTTGTATTTAATTAATTTTTAAAATATTGAAAGTATATTTAATTGTTATTTATTAAATATAATATTTTTTTATTATTTATGTTATTATTTTATGAGTGTTGATGTATTTTTAATTTATAGTATTGGTTAATATTTTTAAATAATTTAATAAATATATATATCTTAATTAGGTATATATTATATATTGTATGTTTAATTTTAATTAAATGTTTAATATTAAATATGTATTATTTATTCATTTTAAACATTATAATACATTTTTATTTACGATATTTTTAACATCGATATTTTATTTTCGATATTTTTGTACTTACCATGTTGTAGATAGGGTGTCGATATACTTGCCTTCGATATTCCAGCGCCGATATTTTGTCTGTCGATATTTGCATTCTCGATATTCTGTCATAGATTCGTTCAGACCCAGCTATATGCAAATCGGTCTTGACCCTGTGCCTCATGGGAACAGTCCAGCCCGAAATGCCAAGCCAGGTCTTACTGAACCAGAAAAAAGAATCCTGGGACCGGTGTCAGGGTAACACCCCTCATCAGCCAGGCTAGCTTGAATCCAGTGGCAAAGTGAGTAAGTGAGTAAGGGACCCACGGTTGGGCGTACCCTGCCAACTTAGGACGAACAAAGAAACTGGGTTTCAACCCAGATCTGTGATGGGGCGAATGTCTGAAAAATGTCAGTGGTCTGTACATCATCTCCATGTGTCTGATGAGAAACTATGCCTATAAAAAGACACAGTTGCAAAATGGTGGCCTGCTCTTAAAAGATAGTTTAAAAGTTTAAAAAGTGGAACATGACCATACATTTCCTTAAGCACACATTACTGATTTTAATATGTTGCGATGCAACTTAGGGCAGGCATAATTCTACTTGCATGTTTTAAATTCAGATATCTAAGACGTGTTTAGGAAGTATTCTGGGTACACTGCAAAGGCTGTGCATACACAGAAAGCAAAGCCAATGGACATAATATGGAATATGTATGTATGTATGGATATTTTCTCAAGATGCAGAGGATGGCAGATAGATTACATATTATAGTACCTTATTTTTAACACTCCATACTGTGTACGTAACACGTGGAGTTCACTAGTGAAATATGACCACAGTAATCTAGCAATATTTTGAAGTTGATCTCAGAAGAATATCATATCAATTCAAGAGAGTTGGGATTCAATGGAAAGAAGCTTGTCTCTGGGAAAATAATTATTCAGCAATCATATGAAATCCTTGAAGGCGATGACACTTCCTATATAAATCACAATGTACCATATCATGTTTACATAGCAGAGTCAGTGGCGGCTGGCATGAACTGAGGGTGGTAGGGGGTAGGACAAAAATAAAAGTAAATAAAATAGAAAAAAATGAATTACACTTAACTTCCTGGTGCAACGTCCTCCTCACTAGGTTCTTCTCCAAGCAGGCAGGGTCCAACACGAACCCAAGAAACTGCAGTAACCAATCCTGGTGCTGCTCTCATGCAGCATGAAAGAAGCGCTAGGATTGGAGGGAGTGGCCTCCTTCAGCGCTCCTGGGGACACTGGAGCCCTATGCTGTCTCTAACCCAGCTGCCTTCCAGCTGTATAAGACATCTGGGTTAAACAGGTTTAAAATGTGCATGTTTGGCTGGCTGTCACATGACAGCCACCCACAGAGACATGCGCAATTAAAACTTAAAGTGCCCTGCCCATCACTGCTTTCTGCTGCTGCTTGACAACCACCAGGAGAAAGCAGAGAGCCCCCCCCCCCCCCCATCCTGACGCTTAGCCTGGGACAGGGTTTTGAGAAACAAAATGGTAAATAAATTAACTTTATTAGCATTTTATTTTTCCATCTCTGGGGCAATTTAGTTAGTGGGGTGAGGCTTTTCCGCCTTAACGGAGGAGCCGCCCCTGAGCATAGTTCTGTCATGTATCAGAGCAGATTTGAACACATTTTATGATAGGCATGAGTAGCAATTAGAACTGGCAGTGCTAGTTGAGGAATGCAGACAGGTGAGCAATATTTGCAACAACTTCCTAAACTTCGCCACTCGATCCAATTTTCTAACCTCAACAATCACAAAATTTCTAATTTCTGGGATTTTATTTAAAGGAGCTGACAGGCGGGCACGGATTAAGAACAGATGTGATACATCTCTGCACAGCTGTGTTCAAGGTCTCGAATGTATGTCCAACACAATAGTCCATAAGAGCTAAAGAAGATCTCTGGAGACATCAGGAAATCCACACACCTTTCCTGACTGTACCAACATTCATGTCTAAGAGGTGCTCAGCAGACCCCTCCAGTCTGTCCTCGAAATGAGACAAATACAGGCCTCTGGAGATTTTTGTAAAACTTACATTAACCCCTTGCATGCTTGTGACGGAACCGTTCCGTCACAAGCCTCGGGTGAGCTGTGCTTGTGACGGAACGGTTCCGTCACGGCCCGCTCGTGAATTCAGCGCCTGCGCTGAGCGTTCTATTGGGCGGGCGGGCCGTGACGGAACCGTTCCGTCACAAGCACAGCTCACCCGAGGCTCGTGACGGAGTGGTTCCGTCACGAGCACGGGAGCGCCGCGTGGCCGCCCCGCCCTCTTAGCACTGCGGCGGAATAGCCGCCGCAGTGAAGGGGTTAATATCCAAAGAACCTTAAGCTAACTTCTTCCCAGGAGTCATCAAGCCTCCTTTAATAATGCACTGCAAAGACCCACTGGTGGGATTCTGACTCAATTGGCCCTTTGTGGTGAATGCGGCGTTTGATCATCGACAGATGCGGTCTTCAATGGACTCCATCTCTTCCCTCTTCCATCAGGTGTTCCAGGGAGGTGGTGAGGGCATGGTCTCTGAGTTCCTACCATCGGACAGTTCATTTGAGTGTTGATCAGAGCAAGGTAGCCCATCAGATGAAGTCATTAGCATATTCTCATAAAAAAAACTAAAGGGAGGGTCCAGTGCCCACAAAGATCTCAGCTCAAAGAAAAATCTGTAAACTACAGAAAAACAGTAGCCCAGGACTTCACGTGTCCTCTTGTTCGATGATAAATCACATTGTTACTCAGTCTGATGTGCTGCAACCTCCAGCAAAATGGATCCATCATGGACTACATTTTTATGTACTCACCGACAGCCAGATAATTGGAATCTGCGACAACAACAAAAACACAAACTCCCTTATTCATTTATTTGGAGGTTTGATAGTAGGAAAAAAATGTCTCCTATTTCCTGAAGGTCACTAAGATGAAAAGTAAAGGATATCTAACTTTTTTGAGGTTGTAAGAGTGTGGTTTGTGAATTGGTAAGTTTTGTGAGACCCTTCCTCATAAGCCGGTCATCTTGAGGTGTTCACCTGTGAGCTACTTTGAGGAGCTCAGCTGCTTCCTGAATGGTATGTAGGTTAATTTGGCTCTCAGATTTGCGTTCTCGCTTTTTCAAAGCCAAGGCCCTAGGATTCGCATGGATTCACCTCTTTTTAAGCTTTTTGAAGGATCACTGGTTGATGCCGATGCAGTTGATGAGTGATGGTTCCTGGTTGGTGAGTTGTATACCCTTCGATCAAACACACTGTGATTATAAACATGTAACTTCTGAGGAACATGTCTCTGTGTCGTGTCCTGAAGCCTACAGCTCTTCTCAGATCTGATCCATCCACTATTTTATATTTGGGGAAGAGAGGCCAACACCCTTCCATCTTGACTCCTCTGGCTTGCCATCTGGCCTTGGCCTTCAGAGACAATTTTTAGAGATCATGTATTATTTGTTTCCCCAATCAAAGAGATTACTTGGGTGAAAACCAAGAGCCAGGTTTACTATTCTTTCATCCAACATAGAGTACCAAGAGAACTTGCTGTATTGTAAGAAAGGAAAAGAGAAGGAATGTGCCACATCTACAAAAAATGGCACAATTTAGCTCCACACACCCCAGTACTGGTGTGCTTCAGGCAGCATCTTGCCAACGCTTCCACGATGGCGCACGTGTGCCTGCATTAGGGGCAGGATTGCTTTTGCGGAGGAAGGGATACCGTCCTGCACAAAAACTATCCTTCGAAGCACAATGCAGCATACATGGAAACAGGAACTAACTGGAAGAAACGAGGATGTTTCTCCTTGTTACGCCTCACTCGGGAGACGCACAATTTAGCTTCAAACCTAGGTTTCCAAACATATGGAGCATTTCTAACTCTTTCTCTGCGCTGGTGCACTGTCTGCTGCCTAGCACCAACGCAGGCACCCTTGCACTATAGAGCATAGGTGTTTGGGTTACGTGCAGGATTGGTTTTGTGCAGGAAGGAATACATTTCTGTACAAACACAATTGTTAGAGGCATACACTTCTTTCTGTGTGATGCAGATTGAAGCACACATGGAAATAGAGAGTAACTTATTTCTCCTTGTAGCGCCTCACTGGGGAAGGCACAGCACATTGCCGCATTCCCAGGTTTTCTAGCATAAGTAAATATGGGTTTGCCTCAAAATCCATGGGTGGATGTGTGGGAACACCCATCTCCACCCCTGGAAAGCCTCCCTGATGCAAAGTAATGCAAGGCAGTGTTTAGTGCTACCTTGTGTTATTTTTTTTACTAAACCACGCTTAAGGAGTGAACCTAGAAAGTGACGCAACTCCAACACAAAATGGGGATGAATCTGTGTCCATGTGTTTTGAACTGTGCAACAGAAGTGCAAACCCTGGAGAGTGCGCATGGAACAGACGGCATGAAAAGTGATAAAGAGGAGAACTATTATTGAGAAAGTGGCACTCGCGGTTGACCTGGTGGCAATGGTGACTCTCATACTCATGTGTTGCAGACAAGATACAAGTCCTTCAAACAAGATTGAAATGGAGGAACGCTGTCTCCATTGAAACAAACAGTTGGCAAAATGTTCGCAGTTGTCCCTCCTTGTTTGTGGAATACAGGAATTTCCTGGAACAAATGTATGTTTCAGTTGGCGTTAATATTGTTTTATGAAACATAAGCATGTTTTCATCTTACACAACTTTGACAACGTCTGCTTTGGGTTAAATTGGCAACTCTTTGTTAATGACTCCCCAGCCAACGATAAATTGTGAAGCTAAACAGTAGACGTTACAGGCAGTTTACTTTTTCTATTTGTTTGTGTGGTGGTGTGACACTTAACTGACCCCCAGCAAGGGTGCTGGGAGCTGCTGGTATACCTAAGAAGGCTTGGGTGTGTGTGTGTATATATATATGTGTATATATGTATGCGCCAGAGAGCAGCGTTGCAGAGAGGTGTTCAGAGGCCACCCCACTTTACAACACTCTGAAACGCAGCTCCGTGGTGCTTAATGGAGGTACCTGGTGGGCTAGTTGGCCCCCAGGGACCCTCAGGATTGAAGAGGAATTAATTCCCCAACTTAAAACGCGCCACAGGGCGTGTTTGCACACATGACTCCTCAGGCCCCACCCCCTCCCTTCACCACTGTGCAAACGCGCCCCGTGGCATTGCATAGTGGTGTAAAAAGGGGCATGGCCTCAGAACACCTCTCTGCAACGCAGCTCCTCGGCGCATTCTAGAGGTTCCTGGTGGGCTAGTTGGCTCCCAGGGACCCCCCAATATTCAAGGGGAATTATTTCCCCATCTCCAAACGCGCCAGGGGGCGCGTTTGGAGTCACAGTTTTGGCAGTCACAGCTGCCTTGTTTATGTACATGAGACGTTTACAATCCATGATTTAAATATACGTCATCAGATGACTGTTTTTTCATAAGCCTTAAAATAGAAATCACACTACCAATCTTCTGCTTATTATTTGGTTGTTTTTCTCAATAACGTGCAAGTGCTGTAAACATACTTTAAATTGCATCACCCACAATTGCAAGACAAAACCTTTTTCTGACAATAACAATTGTGCAGAAGATCAAAGAATTCAAACATTTAAAACACCAAAAGGGAATTTATTTGATTCTCTCAATATTTTATAAAGTGCTAGTGCTTACTTTGCGTCTATCTCATTTGGACAAAGTGGTCATTTACTTTGTCTCTAATGTTCCTATTGTTTTGCCACAATCTTGGAAATGTTGTGATGGTCTATATTTTCCCTGAATTTAATCCCCACACTGCATTTTCATAGGACCATGAATGAAAACTATAAAAACAACCAATAACACAAGAACTTAATAATGCTCGTATAGTGATGGAAATGTTTATCTTTTTAAACTATAAGGGATTATAAAAATTCTAGGCCCTCATGACAACTGGAAACATTGACACAAAGTCATACATTACTAGCTTGATCTGTCCCTACACCTGCCTAAGCGAGTCCGTGCAAATTATAGGGCCTATTGTGTGACTTAAAACTAACATGTTTTAAACTATTATGCCTCATACTCAAACATGGTGTCCTGTCAACAGGACTCAGAACGTGTAGTCCTAGAAGTCATTCTTTAGATATGTATGTACAATTCTTCGTCCAATTTTTTTTAGAGTTTTGAACAATGGTGTACCTTGATTTAAGTTGCCTTCATGTCAGCTCTCGGTTACCCTCCCCCTTTCTATTCTTTGGCACCGAATCAATGACAAAGTACTGCAGATCTTCACATCTGCCATTGTGAAACTCATGCATGTGGAGGGCCACCGGATATCTTTCATCATACTTTCGAATCGCCCTTAAATGCTGTAGTATTCTCACATGTACCATATGCATGATACACCCTACATACAAATTTGGGCAAGGACACTACAGCACATATACCACAAAATTACTTTGGCAAGTGTAAGAATGGAGTATTTTGAGTGGATTTCTTAAAAGTGGCGACACTATTTCTTTTTTTGTTTACTCCATATTTACAAACTTTGCATTTCTGGCACTTCCCGAATCCATAGTTACCTTTCAGCCACATTTGTACTTCTTGCACTTCTGCACTATTTACTACCATTTTTTGGCGCATCAAATTTGCCCGCCTGTATGTAAGTAGAGGTTTGTTCATAACCTTACATCCAATTACTGGGCCGCTCCTAATTAGATGCCAATGTTTGGTTAAAATTTGTCTCAATTTCTGATGATAGGTGTGGTATCCTGTTATCATTCTGGGCTTATTACTGTGCCCCATTATCATCGTCTTCTTTGTTTCACTTTCAGCACATAATAGAGACTCTCTAGGCACTCTCTCTGCTTTTTCTTTTGCTTGCTTTAAAATTTGTTGGTTGTAGCCTCTTTCTATAAACTTTTTTTCTAATTCTTCTTGTGCTTCACATAAAGTGCCCTCCACACTGCAACTTCTCTTCATTCGGAGATATTCCACATATGGAATGCTCTGCTTTCATTTTGTCGGATGGAAACTTTTTGAATGCAAGATTATATTCCCTGCCGTGTTTTTTTTATAACATTAAAAGTAAAGTTAAAATTTAGGCTATTATCATTTAATTTCATGGCAAAAGTCTAGGCAGATTCTGGGGTACCTTTCCACAGAACAAACAAATCATCAATAAAACGGGTCCATAAGACCACGTTTTTGCTCCATTCTTTTGAGAAATTCCTTCTGAGCACCAGTTCTTCCCACCATGCTATATGTAGATTGGCATAACTTGGGGTAGAGAAGGTGCCTCTCACGGTGCCGCTGATTTGTTTGCATGTGTCCTTCCCATACAGAAAAAATTTAATCTCAAGGCACCATTTTGACATTTCTAGAAGCATAATATATATATATATATATATATTAGTTTTAGCAAACGCGCTCCTGTGCTTCCAGCAGTCACCTTCACACGTTCCATGCTGTCCAGCTTGGCATAGCCTCTCAGCCCCTGAACTCCCGTTTCTCCTGCAGTCTTTCAGGTGCCCGACGCGTTTCGAGGCTAAACGCCTCTTGTTCATGGGGCTCAAAACATAAAACAGTCAGTGCTCTCACCCTTCGTTTTTCTAACTTTTATTCAATTAGAGGGAACCGCCCTAAGTGGGCGTGGCTTGTAGGAATGATGGTTATAATGACTTTGGCACAATTTTCAAACAAAGCAGGCAACCTACTCAAGGTATGATTGTTATTCTCACCAAGGACTACGATAACCATCATTCCTACAAGCCACACCCACTTAGGGCGGTTCCCTCTAACTGAATAAAAGTTAGAAAAACGAAGGGTGAGAGCACTGCCTGTTTTATGTTTTGAGCCCCATGAAGAAGAGGCGTTTAGCCTCGAAACGCGTCGGGCACCTGAAAGACTGTAGGAGAAACGTGAGTTCAGGGGCTGAGAGGCTATGCCAAGCTGGACAGCATGGAGCGTGTGAGGGTGACTGCTGGAAGCGCAGGAGCGCATTTGCTAAAACAAAAACAAAAAAAATATATATATATATATATTTTTTTTTTTTTGGGGGGGAGGACAAGAAATTAAAATGATTAGTGAGAACGAGGCTAAATCCATCAGCAAAACAATGGAAGTAGAAGCAGCCCTGGTGAGAGCCACACCCCCATCTTAAATTCATGTCGTAATCTCTCACCAGTACGTTGACATATGTTAATTTTAGAATTACTCTGTTATAGCGGCCAATATTTTGGCTCCTCAAATATTTAGATGTCATAAGAAATTCGGGGGCTCGTTCCTTACATATGTCCATTGTGGGAGACTATTCCTTAAATGAAAAAACACTTCACAACACAGACTTGCTGATTCCGACCTGCCTGGCATGAATCCACACTGGGCAGGAGGCACCTTGGCTGCAGCCAGCGCCTTCAGGCATGTGGGTAGAAACTTGGCAAGCAAATTACATAAAGCACAGAGGTCTATTTGAATCAAATGAATTACAGCCTAAGTCATATTTCTGTGAGAACACAATTATTAGCTGCCGAGAGCCACAACAACTGTCCACCCTCAGTGGCCTAGTTTCTATGTCAGGTTAAGCTATATGTTTTATGAAAGATTTTGCAAATCTTTTGCACAAAATATTAACTATTTGTGTAGTCAGGGCCACTAGAAGTATGCGATTGTGGGACTGTAGCGATTTTAGCATAATTATACATTTGCTCCATTTGTCATATAATCCATCATCTTCTGCATAATATGCAGATTTTAACACAAAAAAAGCGGTTTCTAGCTCAAACGGTTCAAAAGATATGGCACCATGGGTAATGTTGTCTCTAATGTCTTTTTAGGTCTCGTGACCTACAATGCGCGCAAGCGCATTGAGGGAGCGAGAATTCAAGTAGCCAAAATCATCGTCAAACCAAGGGTTTCATTCCTGCGGTTTTGTTTGAGTTCACGTGAATCACGTGATCAAACAAGCACGCGCATTCCCGGCCGCACAGCACATCAAAGGGCTTCTCCTCCCCTAATTATTCAGGGCCGGCCGCAGGCCGGCCGTACTTTCAGTTTGCTTCTCTTGTTTTGCCGCTCCTGCACCTCGCACCACCCAGCTAATGCACAACATTGGTGACATTACACAACAGCTCGTGTTTCAGCAAGCAGTATCAGTAGATTAATGTGTCCCATACTGTACTGTCCCAACTGGATGTTATGCCCAAACCTACTCCGGCAACCCATACATTGTGAGTTAGCGTGTGGCAGAGGAAAGGGGTTGCAGTCACAAGGAGCGGAGTTATAGTAAGTGGAGTCTCAAAATCAGCGTATACCTAATGTACATCGATGTTACACACTGCACACAATTGACAATCAAGGCCAGCGTTATGAAAGCAGCAGCAGCAGATTTACATCGATGTTACACACTGCACACAATTGACAATCAAGGCCAGCGTTATGAAAGCAGCAGCAGCAGATTGTTATTTAAATAGCAAACGCGGCTTGCTGTTCTTCTACTTGGTGCGCAACAGGGCAGGCCAAAACATACCAGGTCCCCTATGTGTCCTCCCCCTGCATGCACACAACACCCGCGCAGGGAAAACACGCACCCGCAGTCCATGGCTCACCTTTAAGCCCAGCGCCATGCCCACACCCGGGCTCCGCCGCCCAGAGCATGAAGACTCCTCAAGTCCTGCCAGATGGTGTTGCCCCCGCTCGGCACAGTTCTCCCAGAAACGCCAATCGCCTCCTAACTTCTTTTGGGATCTCTCTCCAACTCTTTTCACGCAGCACCCCCCCGATCAGCTGCGGCGCTCACTCCACTAACGCAGCTTCTCGTTTTCTTGTTTTCTGTCCTCGTGACAAATATCTTTTTATCTTCCTATCTGAATATTTTCATCTATCTCTGTATGCGTCTTTATTTTTGACTGGCTTCGGCTTTTTTACCTGCATTTTTATCTGGTTGTCTTGGTTAATCTATGCAGGCTGCCTGACTGAACTGATTTTTATAACGACCTCGATGCATCAAAAAAAAACAGTTTTAACATTCTACTACACTAGCCAGATCTCATCGCTTGGCCAAGCTGCCTGTATATTTCTAATCTAAGAGCAGCAGAGTTGTATGGACTCGCCCTGCCCCCACCGCATGGTTCTAATATTTGACCCTTGAAGCCCGGCTGCAGCGCCCCTCCTCCCAGCACACACACACACTCCGCACGGCCCGGGCAGGGTCAAACCACATCTCTTTATCTCCCAGGTCAGGGCCCCTCGGACTCCATGAACACCTCCGCCCCCAGGGTAACATCTGCTGAACTTTAAACAAACAGACAAGGCCCAGGGAGGAGCCACTACTCCACTGCGCACCCATCCCCCGCTCTCCTATTCTTCATTACTCCCCTCATCATCCTCGCTGGACATTTCTGCTGTCTTTAACTCATTACTCCTGTCCGGTTTCTCTCTAACTCGTTCTGCCTGTCTTTGTCTTCAGCTTTAATTCGTCTTTCCTTCTCTCTTTCCAGGTCGTTTCCTTTATGTCTTCCATCACTCTCTCGGCTAGACCCATACTTCTTTTCTACCCTTCGGGTTCTTGTCATGCACTTTATGCCAATGCTAGGCCGAATTCACCCCCCTCCCCAAATTCTTTTAAATTCCGTGTTGGAAAAGACACTTGTTAAACGCACCGAGGCTAGCTGCCTCCTCGATGGTTTCTAACCAGGATTTATACCCAGATGCACGAGACAGCTACGCTCCAAACAGAGGACACTGCTCTGGGCATCTACATGGCATGATGGGGGAGCCTGGCGTCCACTGCTCCGACCCCACTGGATGCCCTGCTGCTACTGGACAGCAAGCCCAGCCAGGTAAACAAGCACTGGCGTTGCCAATAGGTCTCGCAGTAGGAAAGTTGGAGCTATTACAATTGCAAATAACAATGCCTTTTATTTTTGTTTTCATTTTAAAAACATAAAGGGCTTTGTCATTTACAAAACCAATAGCTCCAACTTTCCTATTACGAGACCTATTGGCAACGCCAGTGCTTGTTATATTTGTTTATTTTGATGCAGTCTGCAAGAACGTGTTTATTGAAACCAATCCACACTTTATGGTTCTTTGCATACAAGTGAAAACTGCGTGTTGTGCTTTGAACAAAATTCTAGCAATGGATGAGATTTTTGAAGCTTCTGACTGCACTGTTTAGCTAGCAATGCGTCCTGATTGCACTTCGGATGTACTTTCATGAAGAAGACTCTGGTTAAACAAAGTGCAATTGTGAATCTTAGCAGCACTGTGCAAGACTGTCATTATCATAATGCTCTGTCATCCTTGGAGACTTACTGATGGATGTAAGAAATCAGTTTGAGAACAGGCCATCCATTGCAAAAAAAGCATCATTCATCAACAGATTAGGGTATATCATTCACGAGTTTTCGATTATCCTTTTGAAATTCGGATTTTGACTGTACACTAGCATGCTTTTCCTTGGTGTATATGCCACCTTTTTCTTGAAAATAACTCCTGTCCTGATGAGAAACTGAGCCAATAACACACAGTAGCAAAATGGTGGCCTGCTCTCAAAAGATGATGCAAAGGATTGTGAAATGGCAACCAGTTTAAAAAGTGGAATATGAGCATATATTTTCCTAAACACACATTGCTAATTAATACTTTGCGAGGCACTTTAGGGCAGGCATACTTCTCCTTGCATGTTTTGAATCCAGACCTCTGAGACGTGTTTAGGAAGTATTTTTGGTACACTGCAAAGCTTATGTGTACACAGAAAGCAAAGCCAATGGACATCATATGGAATATATATGTAAGAATATATTCTCAAAATTCAGAGGAAGATAGATTACATAATATAGTACTCTTTCTTTTTTAACTCTGCACAATGTGTACTATTCTTTCACGCAGCCATATCTACTTTGAAATGGTACACTTTCACGCAGCCATATCTACTTTGAATTTCATCTCTCCCCCCCATCCCCCCCATCCCCCCCAGCTCCCCACAGAGCTGGTGCTCTTCAGGCAGTTTAGCATCAATGCATGCGGGAAACATCCTTTACAACGAAACTTTTACCACGCAGTACCTTTACAACGCAGGTATTACAACGCAAGTCGTTACAACGACTTGCGCTGGAGGGCGCTGTAGGATAGAGAATAGTTTAATTTACTATCCAAAACCTTCCCTACTATCCACGGGGACTGGAGTTGGAATAGTAAATTAAACTATTCCACTATCCAGCGCCCCCAACGCAAATCGTTGTAACGACTTGCGTTGTAATACCTGTGTTGTAAAGGCATGTGTGGAAAAAGCATGCGTTGTAACGACATACATCCATGCATGCACCCTTGCACGATGGCATATGGGTGCCTGTGTTACGGCAAGATTGATTTTGCGGAGAAAGGGATAAATTCTTGCACAAAAACAATCCTTAGAGGCAGAATGCAGGACGCATGGAAAGAGGAACTAACTGGAAGAAACGAGGATGTTTCTCCTTGTTATGCTTCTCTCGTGAGATGCAGCGTATAGGTTTACAAAGATAGGGAGCATTTTTACTCTCTCCTTGCGCTGGGCACCGTCTGCCGTCTAGCACCAAAGCATGCACCCTTGCACCGTAGTGCATGGGTGTCTTTATTACAGGCAGGATTGTTTTTGCGCAGGAAGGGATACTTTTCTGCACAAAAAACTATTGTTTCGGGGCATGTACCGATTTTTGTGTGATGCAGAATGCACCACACATGGAAATAGGGGGTAATTTATTTCTCCTTGTTGCACCTCACTGGGGAGGACACAGCATTTTGACACATTCCTACCTTTAATATATCTGGGTTTGCGTCAAAATCCATGGGCGGATGCATGGACACGCCCATCTCCAACTATGGAATGCCTCCCTGATGCAAAGTAATGCAAGGCAGTGCTAGCCCATGCCTTGTGTCATTGTTTTATTTAGTTTTTGCTAAGCATGCAAATCAGGCTTTGTGTGACTTAGTAAATCCAGAACACATTTTTGCTTCAAGGCGCATCTAGAAAATAACGCAACCCCGACACCAAACGGTGATAAATCCGGGTCCATGTGTTCTGGAGTGAGCATCAAAAGTGCAAACCCTGGAGAGTGTGACTGGCACAGAGAGCATTAAAAGTGATGAAGAGAAGAACTAATGTTGAAAAAGAGGCACTAACAGTTGACCTGGTGGCAATGGTGATCCTCAAATGTATTGTCGCAAACATTATATAAGTCCTTCAAACAAGACTGGAATACATGAGTGCTGTCTCCATTGAAACAAACAGATGGCAAAATGTTGGCAGCTGTCCGTCTTTGTTTGTGGAAAACAAGGATGCCCTGGAACCAGTGTGTGTATGAGTTGGCGTTCATATTGTTTTATGAAACATAGGCATGTTTTCATCTTACACAACTTTCACAACGTCTGCTTTTGGGTTAAATTGCCAACTCTTTGTTAATGTCTCCCCAGCTAAGGATAAATTGTGAAGCTAGACAGTAGACGTTACAGGCCAGACACGTTTTCTATTTGTTTGGGGGTGTGATACTTAACTGACCCACAGCAAGGGTGCTGGGAGCTTTCTGACACTGAGCAATGTTATAATTTGCCCATGAAGGGACAGGGTTAACTTTTACTGGTGCGAGGGGGGGGGGGGAGAAAGAGAGAGAGAGAGGGAGAGAGAGGGAGAGAGAGAGAGAGAGAGAGAGAGAAGGAAAGAGAGAGAGCGATAAAGAGAAATAGAGAGAGAGAGAGAGAGAGAGAGAGAGCGAGAGAGAGAGAGCGAGAGAGAGAGAGAGAAGGAAAGAGAGAGCGATAAAGAGAAATAGAGAGAGAGAGAGAGAGAGAGAGAGAGAGAGAGTGTCTGTCTGTCGGTCTGTCTGTGTCTGTCTCTCCCCTAACCCATTAAGTCTGCTGACCTTGACGTACACCCCCATTATTCTAATCTATGTGTGCCATTAATTTGAGTTTTATGTTTTAAGCATCCCCTAAGGGCGGCCTTTGCACCTGCACTTTGAGTACAATTATGTGTAAGCATAGTTTTAAACCCAAATTTAGCACCAAACAATAAATTGTACCTAAAATATGTGATCAATTAATGCAAAATTTGTATGTAAAATTAAGTTTGTATTATATCAAAAAAAATATGTTAAAAAACGTTGAAGAAAACAAGGGCAAATCATAACATTTAGTCCCAATTAGAAGAACAAAGAAGCTTAGGTGATGCCAATCACCGTTTATATATTTCAGTTTCTTCAGCTCTGGTTGTTTTACATTGTATTTTGTAAATAAAAGTTTTCAAAGGTTTTATGTTGTGGGGGTTGGGTTGTTGATGGGTGCATGGGTAGGCGGTTAGAATGCTAGTATATGTTTGTGGTGGAATCACCGAGTGCGGTTTTGCGTCATCTGGCATTTCAGTAACTGTGTTGACCTGTTACGCTAAACGGATGTATGCAGAATATAGTGGTATAAAGCCCATATACACCTGTGGTTGCACTAGAAAGCTTAAAGTCAGAGTAATCCATGGTTCCTTCAACTCTCCAAAGGATTTCCAAGGTCACAGTCTTGCATTTGTAGGAAACAACAACTGAGCAAGCACGTCTTACAAAAGGATGCAAGTGAGAAGAGAAAATGGGAGTGCACTCAGCAGCAGTTGCTCTGCTATGGCGGAGGAGCGTCGCACCCCGCCTGCAGCTGCAAAAATTGTAAAATAAAATGATAATAAACTCGGTTTATTATCATTTTATTTTTCTTTCCCGTGCGAGCCTCGGGGGCGGGGTCATTGCAAGGTCAGTCACAGAGGGGGAGTGGCGGGCACTGCTATCAGTGCGCATGTGGGTTTGGCCGGCCATCTCAGGGCGGCCAAACCGACATGCGCACTGAAGCTGGCTTCAACCCGAGCTGCGTTGCCGGGTTGGAGACAGCAGGCAAGGCTCCCAGTCTCACAAGGAGTGCAAATTGAGGGTGCTCAGGGTAATCCTGACGTTATCATACAGCATGAGAGGAACGTCAGGATTGGCCGCAGGGGGATTATGGGAGCCTGTGCTGGTGAAGAGCAGAAGAACGGGGATGCAGCAGGTAAGTTATTTTTATTTTTTTACTTTTTTTATTATTGACAAAGAACAAACAAACAAGGCAATTGAAGCAGTGTATCAGGACATGTGTTCAACGAGGAAGGAAAATGCATTACGGTATAATACAGTGAATCATTAATGTAGGAGGGGGGCAGGGGAGAAACCAGAGTAAAAAAATATACTGGCTAATCAACCCTAGGAATGCCGGGTCAGGGGGAAGGAGGTACATTTGGAATATCTGCTAGGGGAGGTGTGCAAATATCTCCACGGTAGGAGTTCCATTGGCCCCAGATTTTACCCCACTTCTTAGGTCTGCCCCGCGCTACATACACCGTCTTCTCTCTGAACATACACCAATCCATATTTTCCTTCCAAGCAGAGACTGTGGGCGGCCTCTGGGAACCCCACAACTGAGCAATGTCTCTCTTGGCAACCATATTCCCAAGGGTCGCCCACTGCGTCTGTGCCACATCATAGTCATTCGGTTCCCATACAATCAACAGACAACACCTGGCCTCAGGTGACAGCGCAACACCCGTGACCTCCGTCATCACAGCATGTATTCGAGTCCAAAACACAACCACTTCCGGACACTCCCATATTATATGGAGGAAAGTACCAAGTGAACCACAACCACGTTTACACAGCCCATCAACAGAATAACCCATACGAATCAGGCGAGGGCCAGACACATAGATCCGATGCAGGATCTTAAGCTGGACGAATCGGAGACGGGCCGGAATGGCGACCTCCTTAGGTGAGGATATCGCCGACTGCCAGTCCTCGTCATCCAATTCTAAACCGTCACTGGTCCAGACCTCCCTGAGTTGCGCCAATAGGTCCGCTCGATCGTTGATCAATTTCTTATATATCAAAGAAATAGTGCTGTCGGGTACATAGCCATCAAGCACCCGATCTTCCAGTGGGGATGATTCCGGGATGGGAAGACCGTCAGGAAAAACCGAACTCAACACGTGGCGAATCTGCGCATAACGGAAGAATTCCCTGTCGCTCAGCTTATATTCTACCTTCAAAGCCTCAAAAGTCTTAAACCTGCCCTTGGCCCAGAAATCACTCACCCTACAAATACCAATCATATCCCACTTCTCAAATCCTTTCGTCTTCCACAGGCTACCCAATCTTTCAGACGCATAGAGTGGAGTCGCCCGGGTCAGTCGATCCCTCCATCCCATTGCCGCATTCGCACAGTGCCACACTCGCACCGCTATCTTAGTGGGTCCCCAAAGTTTCCCTACAGCAGACTTGGAATAAAGCGCCCTATTATAATCTCCACCCGGTGGCAACCACTTATCCATCTCGAACGCAGGATTTAACGGTGGACCATACATTCCATGATTGATCACTCCCAGATGAGAGGACCAATATTATCGCCTGCTATCCAGAAGTGCGATACCGCCGTCATACCAGGGAAGCGTCAATTTGGCAAGGGCAATACGCGAACGCCTATCCCATATTAACCGTCTCTGCAAACTCTCCACCTCCCGAAAATAGCTCGCCGGGATCACGTCAAACGTATTCTGAAGCGCGTATAAAAACCGCGGCATGGACATCATTTTGAAAAGAGCTGCACGGACGAGGGGGGACAACGGCAAACTGCGCCAGCCCACAACGTCAGACCTTATTCGTAGGAGCGGAGGAAGCAGATTGCGATCATAACGAACCCGAGGGTCTAACGTTATAAAGACACCCAGATACTTAAATCCCAACTGCGTCACATGGATGGGGCACCCGTGCGGTAAAGGAGGGATGTCACCCGAGAGCACATATATGCAGGACTTGGTCCAATTAATCACAAGGCCGGAGTTCCTTCCGAACGAGTTTAGCACATCAAACAACACAACCAACGACTTCCGAGGCGACGTGAGGTACAACAAAATGTCGTCTGCATAAAGCGATACGCGGTCCTCAAATTCCGGGTTCCACCGAATACCCCTCATCGATGGCTCCCACCGCAACCAGGCAGCCAGAGGTTCCAAGGCAAGGGCAAAAAGAAGCAGAGACAGCGGACATCCCTGTTGCGTACCTCTCCCAAGAACAAAGGACTTAGACACCAATTAATCAATCAATTATAGCATTTGTATAGCGCGCTACTCACCCGGAGGGTCTCTTGGCGCTGGGGGAGAGGGGTACGTTACTGCATGAACAGCCAGGTCTTGAGTTGCTTCCTGAAGGAAAGATGGTCCTGGGTCATCCGAAGGTGGAGGGGGAGGGAGTTCCAGGTCTTGGCTGCCAGGTAGGAGAAGGATCTTCCTCCGGCGGTGACTCTGCGGATGTGTGGAATGGCGGCGAGGGCAAGGTTGATTGATCGTAGCTGGCGGGTGGGCGCGTAGAAGGTCAGGCGGTCGTTGAGGTACTTGGGGCCCAGGTCGTGGAGAGCCTTGTGTGCGTGGGCGAGGAGCCTGAACGTGATCCTCTTGCTGACGGGGAGTCAGTGCAGGTCTCGCAGGTGGCTGGAGATTTGGCTGCGTCGGGGGATGTCCAGGATGAGTCGTGCGGAGGCGTTCTGGATGCGTTGGAGTCCTTTCTGCAGTTTGGCTGTGGTTCCGGCGTGGAGGGTGTTCCCGTAGTCCAGTCGGCTGGTGACGAGTGCCTGGGTGACGGTCTTCATGGTCTCGGTGGGGATCCAACGGAAGATCTTACGGAGCATACGCAGGGTGTTGAAGCACGATGAGGAGATGGCGTTGACTTGCCTGGTCATCGAGAGGGAAGAGTCCAGGATGAAGCCCAGGTTGCGTGCGTGGTCCGTTGGCTTGGGAGTGGTGCCCAGGGCAGGGGCCACCAGGAGTCGTCCGAGGCGGAGGGCGATGATCCCAGGATGAGGACTTCCGTTTTGTCTGAGTTCAGTTTCAGGCGGCTTTTCTTCATCCACTCGGCGACGTGTTTCATCCCTTCATGTAGGTTGGTTCTGGCGGTGGCGGGGTCGTTGGTGAGGGAGAGGATCATCTGGGTATCGTCGGCGTAGATGATGTTGAGGTTGTGTTGGCGTGCGATGGCTGCGAGGGGGCTCATGTAGACGTTGAACAGGGTCGGGCTGAGTGAAGATCCTTGCGGTACACCGCAAATGACTTCAGTGGCCTCGGATCTGAACGGGGGAGGCGGACTCTCTGGGTTCTTCCGGTGAGGAACGAGATGATCCACTCTAGTGCTTTCCCTTGGATTCCGATGTTGCTGAGGCGCTGTACTAGGGTGCGGTGGCAGACGGTGTCGAACGCTGCGGAGAGGTCCAGGAGGATGAGGGCTGCAGTTTCCCCGTTGTCGAGCAGGGATCTGATGTCATCGGTGGCTGCGATCAGGGCGGTCTCGGTGCTGTGGTTGGCTCGGAAACCGGACTGCGAGGGGTCGAGGGATCCATTCGTCTCGAGGAAGGCGGCGAGCTGTCTGTTGACACCCAACCATTCACCACAATCTGCGCCAATGGTTCCTCATACAAAAGTTTCACCCAGCCTATAAAACCAGGACCAAACCCGAACTTCGCCAGAGCAGCCCAAAGGTACAGCCATTCCACTGTATCAAAGGCCATATTAGCGTCCAAGGAAGCCAAGATGGCCGGTTCACGCAGTGACGCCGCTCTCGCGAGAACGCCATGCAAGCGCCTCAAGTTCAGTGCGGTATTGCGATGTGGAATGAAACCGGATTGATCCGGGTGAATCATGTCACTGATTACCTTTATCAAGCGGTTTGCCAGTAACTTTCCGAGGATTTTGGGTTCCGCATTAAAGAGTAAACTGTAGGAGGTACAGCGATCCCGCGGCTTCCCTTCCTTATGAATCACCACAATGGTCGCAAGACGCTGATCAAGAGGAAGGGAGCCAGTGTCTCGTGATTCTAAGAACATGTCACGAAGATATGGCGCCATTCTGTCAGGACGCAGCTTGTAAAGTTCGATGGGAAGACCATTGGGGCCCATTGCTTTTCCCGAACGGACAGAACGAATAGCGAGTGCCACCTCGTCAACCAAAAGTGCTGCGTCCATCAAGTCCCTATCTGAGTCTGACAGACAAGGCAACGCAATGTCTCGCAACAACAAATGGGAGTCCTCCTCAGGTCTATCGGAAATTGGGGAGTACACATCTGGAAAATGTTCAGCAAAACACTCGACAATCTCAACAGAGTCAGTCACACGCACTCCATCAGTCCTCTCAATCACAGGAACCACACGAGCATAACAAGTGTTTCCAATCAAATGTGTCTCTTGCAATATTACTACATCGGGGGAGAGGCGTCTCAACAGTTGCAATACTACCCCACGTTTTATCCTATCTCCCAACCCGTTAACATTCCAACACAGTAATTTCAACCCCCTACCCCCCATCCCAGAAGTGGATGCAGAGCCCATCCCACAGTGAACACAACACCCAGATCCAATAGTAAAACAATACGTTGCCTTGAAAAAGAACTAAACACAACCAAACCCCCCCACCCCCCAACAGAAGCCCAATACAATACCCCCCACCCTGCACCCCTGCGTTAGACTCCAAAGCCACCCCAACTTGCAGTGTGCCTGTCGCTCTAACATTAAACTAGTCTACAAAAAGAAACCCGGAGGAGGAAAGAGTCCCACTCCCCCCGCCACCCCTGGGTGTTCACCATAAGTCACGCAAACATAAAAGTCAGCAAACCACAGCTGTATGGTATGTACAATGTTCGGGGACCGGAAACCACTGCTCATTCCTGTTCCGATGGGCCGCCTGTAGCTCCACCAGAATGTTCCGTGTTATCACGCCGCATAGGCAATGTGTCAAGCCAGTCACTCACTCTCTCAGGGCGATCAAAGAAAAACGTCCGATCCTCATATTCAACACGCAGCCGTGTTGGGAAAAGCATAGAGTATTTCAAATCCATGTCCCTCAGCCGTCGCTTCACCCCCTGAAACCCCATCCTTTGCTTCTGAACGAGTTGGGTGAAGTCCAGGTAGAAGCTAACCGTAGTGTTCTCGAACTTCATGGGGCCACCCATCCGCGATGCCTGCAGGATAGCGTCTCTATCTCTGAAGTTGAAAATTCTGGCGATGATCGGTCGCGGAGGGGCACCCGGCTTCAGCTTTCCACCCGGCACTCTGTGCGCACGTTCCACTGCAAAGAATTTACTCAGGCCTTTGGGGGGGAGGTGGTTCAGAATGAGGTTCTCAACAAGAAGGTCCGCAGCGGGTTCTTCCGATTTTTCAGGGACCCCAATAATACGTACATTATTGACCCCAAATTTCAAAATCCTCCAGCCGACGAGCAAAAAGATCGTTGGAGGATCGTAAGTTGCGAACCTCCGTCTGTAGGTCGGACACATCAGTCGTGAGGCTGGAGGTCTTCAAATCTAAGGATTTTACCTTTTCGTTAGTCTTCGATAAGTCCACTCTAATCAAGTTAACATCGATGGCCACAGTGTCAAGCTTAAGGGCAAGAGCCTCGTATTGCTGGCCAATGGAAGTCTTCATACCATCAATGGCGCCCATGACATCCTGTAGAGGGAAATCGGCCAACGCTGCGGGGTCATCACTTGCCTCTCCCAGAGTCCTACTCGCACCACCGGGGAAACCCTTGGGTTGGGTATAACAATCCATAACATTTGTTTGAATAGTACCCCCCCGGAGAGTGGTCTTGGTTTTTCGTTTCTCGCTATCGGGTTTGCCCGCCATATTGGGCAATGTGCCCCGGAGGGGCCTTTGAGACCTGGTGAAAATGGCTCCACACGATTCACCTGCCGGAATCTTCAAGAGCGAATT
This sequence comes from Lissotriton helveticus, assembly GCF_964261635.1. Taxonomy (NCBI): domain Eukaryota; kingdom Metazoa; phylum Chordata; class Amphibia; order Caudata; family Salamandridae; genus Lissotriton; species Lissotriton helveticus. Next base: position 84,989,995 of record NC_136072.1, read on the forward strand.
GCAGCAGTTTGTCGCAGCAACCAGAAACACGCAGCAGTTGGCATACAGAGCATTCACTGGGTCCGGCTGCACCTCAGGCTACCAGATCGGTCTTGAGATAGGATGAGGCCAAAGACCCAAAAACGAAACCGAAAGTAAACTCCAAGGCTGTGATCAGGGCCCCGCAGGTCGCTGTTGTTCAACTACTGCCTGGGCACTTTAACAACTCGAGCCCAGGGTAGCTCCATAGGGCAGGCCACAAAAGTTCAAAGTGTCGTAGTTGCGGTTCCCGGAGTCAAAATCAATTTCTGAAAGCAGCTATTATATCAGCTGGGTTGCGTCTTCAATAATCCGTCGTCGTAATCAGGATATGATTCAGGATAGATGCTGGAGGCGGCGAGGGTCTCGGGAGCCCTGTGCTCACGCGGCCATCTCGGATGCGCTCGAAGCTCTCCCCGGTAAGTTATTTTTTATTTGTTGTTTAATTGTGGTTATTCGTCCTACTCCCCGCCCCGCCACTCAGCTCAGACACCAGCTGCTACTGAGTACACTACAACTTCAGACAGCAAATCTACACCTTCTACACTGTGCTGTGTAGGTGACTAAACCACTTACATCTCATCACCATGAGCTTGCACATTTTCTCTTGTCTACCTACATTCAACCACCATCCTACTCTTTTCTACAGAAAACAACAAACTACATTTCATCAGTCACAAATCTGCAACTTACACAGTCATACAACCACAACACCAAGCGCTACTATCTCAACCATAGCTTATAGCTCCACTTTGTTTACTAAGCTCTATCTTAGAACATAGAAAATGGTCTCATTACTTTCCGCTCAGCACTAAACTCTACTAGCTGAGGAACCAGTTACACACACACCAAAGGTCTCCTGCTGTCTGATTCCTTCCACAAAGTAAACCACTTGCACCACAACAACTGGGGGAGCCAGGGGGAGCATTCTTCAATTGCAGACCTTTGATGACATGTTGTCAAATCGCTTTCTAGAAGACTTGGGTATGGAGAAGTTTTCTGATTTAAAGGCAGCTGGTTTCATCTTTGATTTGTGGGTTTCTAGAGTATTGGTTCCAGATCCCCTGCACCGCTGATGATTGAGGGTGAAAGATAAACCAGGTGTGATGCCGCTGAATCAAGATCTATTGCTGAGATGTGGTGGGGAAGCTTTTGAAGATATGCTAGACCGCTGTCCCAAAAGTCTTGGAGATGAAGCAAAGTGACTTGAATGTTATGTTATGTTATTTTAATTTGTAAAGCGCACGTATACCCGGAGGTGTCTTTGCGCTATGGACGGCGGGGGTCTGCACTGACAACTAGTTCTGGAACAGCCAGGTTTTCAGGCCCTTTCTCAAGGAGATGATCCTATTATCCATCCGAAGCCTGTGGAAAACTTTCAGAGCTGGTTTGGTGTGCTCAAATGTGGAAACTATCAAGCTATTATAAAAAAAAGTAGAAACTTTTTCCATTCCTACAACTATTCAGTTGATTCTGCTATATTTCAGAATTTACGTGACATCAAATTTTAGCTGCCATTCTTTGTCCTATTAATCAATCAATGTTCTTGTAAAGCGCGACTAATCATCCATAAGGATCTAAAGGTCTCAAGGACTCATGAGTAGTATGTTACCTCCTCCCTCCCCCACACATTTTGCATATTCTTTTGTTTGTGAATTGGGTTTATTATTCACAATATGTTCATTTTATGAGTACATGTTCATTGGTGACCAGAAAAAAAGCTCTGTGAAGCCAGAGATGTTTTAAGGCATTGGCAAAGTGGGCTCTGGCCCAGGGCCCCAACCTTTCAGGGGGCCAGCTCTGTTCTGCAGGGGAAACATCCTTTACAACGCAACTTTTACCACGCAGTGCCTTTACGACGCAACTTTTACAATGCAAACCATTACAACGCATTGTGCTGGGGGGCGCTCTAGGATAGGGAATAGATTTAATTTACTATCCAACACCTTCCCTACTATCCACGGGGACTGGAGTTGGAATAGTAAGTTAAACTATTCACTATCCAGCGCCCCAAAGCACTATGTGTTTTAAAGGTATTCGTTGTAAATACCGCGTTGTAAAGGCATGCGTGGTAAAAGCATGCGTTGTAATGTCATACATCCGTTCTGCAGAGTCTTGCCCTGATGACCATCAATAATTCTTATGCAGATTGTTTCAAATATCGTTTTCCTTCACTTTATTCTTAAAGTGGGTGATACATGAGATTCTATACCAGACATTTTGCAGAGAAATATTGTGTTGTTTCTCTCAACATCCATAAAAAGGTTTCTTTTAGATGAAAACGGGACCTCACATATTCATATGTCACCCAGATTATTTGCAGTAATATTAGTGAGCTGCTGTTGTGTTACAATATTTTAAACACACATCACTATCTCTAAATATCAGATGTAAACATGTTTAGAATATGGCCCAGTGTGCCTGTGTGCCGTCAGTGACATGGCCAAACAGGGCATGAAAGAGCTGAAACAACTTTAAATTAAAAGCTGTTCCAAGTAGGACACCCCAAAATACGCTTGGCCGGGCCCCCAAAATCCTTACAATGTCCATGTGCGAAGCATCCCCAATGAGTTTTACGTCCAACTTGCTGGTGGCTGTCTGCTAGTCGCCGGACTTGATAGTAAATACAGCTGACAGATATACAAGCCCCGTACGCCACATCTGCGCCGCCGCTGCGTCACTTTTGTGACGCAGCGGCGGCGCAAAGCCAGCGCCATGCTGCAGGGTATTTACAACGTGACACATCTAGGGAGATGCGTCACTTGTAAAGCCCTGTCACATGTGGGCGTTCCGGCGCAGGAACGCCTCCTAAAAGTGGCTGAGTGAAATCTTCAAGATTCCACTCAGTCACTTTTACGGCCATGCTGCGTCAAAACCTTGCGCCTGCTTGAATCAGGCGTAAGGATTGATGCAGCATGTTAGGCATAGGGACACCCCGAGCCTTGCTGGAGCTGCATCGCGCTTGTGACGCAACTCCAGCAATGCGTAACCTTTACGGCAGCAGATGCGTCACGCATCTGTTTATTCATGCCCCGTGGTGCACCGCATTGTAAATGCGGCGCATCCATGATTGCGCAAGAGGTGTCTGCTGTGACGCACAATAACTGGAGCATCTCTGCTGATATGTAGGAATGCGCCAGTCCTTGTAAATCTGCCCCAATGACTTTCCTGTCTCTCTCTTGGGTGGTATTAGCAAAGCCCACTTGCCTCCACACACCTCAGTCGCGGCCCCAAGATGGAAGTCAAACCATGACGCAGTACGGCGGCCTGCAAGGCTCAGAAAGCCTTTCCCACACTTCTGAGGAAAGTCACATCCTTAAACCGATGCGCACACGGATACGCAGCTCCGGGAACATTTCTGGGCGCTCCGAGTCTTCTGGTGTTAAATAGTCCGTCATATTTTTGAATAAACTCCTAATGTAAACCATTTGCCATCTCAGCTCGTAATCGGGGGTATGATCTGCCTCCAAGACTCCAGAGTCATAATTACAAAGCGCTTGGCAGCCCCGCGAGCCAAGGGCCGGGTTGCATTAGCTAATGTGCTTCGAGATTTAATGACATTATTCTGGAATCCAAGTCCCTGACGGCGCCTTCATCTCCCTGGCACGGGGTGCAAGGGTTCGGCCTCGCCAGCTCCCCGACCCAGAGGGAAGGAACGTCTCGAGCGCTGCCAGGGCCCGGGAGCCCGAAGCGGAAATCCAAGCACGTGCCACACGAAGAACCTCTCCCGGTTTGAGGCAAGTTCAACACTGGATGGATGTGATCTGAGATGGGCTGGCCCCGGGCTCGAGTCGGGGTACCACGCGGGTGGACGGCGTCCCCCCCACTTATTTTACCAGGAGCTCGATAACTGGAGCAAATGGAACCACACATTCACTCTTTGGCCTCTCTGGGGCGAGATCGGAGCCCGTTCAGAACGCTGCTCACGCGCTGGCTTCTCTGATGCAATCACATCTAAGGGGTGAGCGAGGGGAGGCAATGAGTCTGATGGTGCAAGTCACCTTTCGTGACATCACTTCCAATCGTGACGTCAGCGTCCCCCCACTTCTTTTTTTAGGACTTGTGCCCTGCTGTTGTGACGTCAGTGTCCCCCCACTATTTTTTTGGGACTTGAGCCCTGGCTGGCCTAAAAGGTTAGGAACAGATTTCCGATAGGCCGGTGACAATCTAGTACAATGTAATGATTTCTGGTAAAAACTTACATTTGAAAGATGTTGTTCAATGTTTAATTTGTTTAAAAAAAAAGAAAAAATTGGTGGAGTGGCTCAAAGTATTATCAGAAGCTCAAAACCATGTATGTAGTTTTGATTCCACCTCATTCCTCTTTCTTCTAACACCCGTATCTTCCTGTTGCTTTATCTCACTCATACGGGTTTATTTATTTTATTTATAAAGTTTTATATAGCGCGAACATGACCACGGGGGGTATCAGAGCGCTTTACAATATTCTTTTTCAACCCTACTTTCTTCCTATGCCACTGTTTTCCTATCATTCTTGCAGTGGTGGCCGATAGAGAAAAAGGGGGGGGGGGGTAAGGTGGGGTGAAAAATAAAAACACTTACCTCTGTCAAAAGCACACAGGCTCCCAGACTCCCCTAGCAAGAACAATGCTGCAGTCACCAGTGTGACAGCCGCGTCGTGGTTGGCCTAAGCAGCCTGGTTCCACGCTCAGACAGACTGAGAGTCTGTGCACGTTCTCCACCAAGGATGTGCACTACAGACTGGTGGAGAACATGCTAAGTGTGCATTACTGTTTGACTGGCTCAAGTCATGCGCATTTAAGTGCACCAACCACTCCTCCCCCTGCAGACCGTCACGGTCACGGTCACGGTCAAGCCCAGCCGGCCCTGCCCCAACACTGGTTCAGTACAGATAAATAAAATGATAAGAACATTGCGTTATTATCATTTGATTTTTCCTTTTTTGACCGGCTCAGGGAGCAGTGGGGCGACGCTTCTCCACCTTAGCAGAGGAGCCGCCGCTGCATACTGGTCTTTTTTGCCCCATATATACCAGTTCTCTTTCTTGCCCGGGATCGAAGTCTGAAGATAAAAATATTGTTCTGTCCCCAGAAGAAGTGCTTGTGCCCACCACCTGCACAAGCTAAGTATGCAGGTTATATTACTGAATATCGACAACAGGTACAGTGTGTTACAATAATATTGTGAACAAAATAGTGAAGACCAAAATATGGAAAGGTAAGTGCATATGAAGGAAGTATAGATTTACTGGGCCATAGATATGAAAAAGTAGCACGACGGCGCAAGTCATCTTGCTGTGCTGCGTCACAGGAGGAGGGCAGGAATGTACCGTATTTAAGGCAATACAGCGTATTCCTGTCCTTTCCCCTGAGGTGGTGCACAATGGGCTGCTTAGCAGCAATGCAGGCACCTGTGCACCATGGTGCAAGAGTGCCTGCATGGCATGTAGGATTGTTTTTGTGCAGGAGGTGACACCTTCTTGCACAAAAGGGACACCGTCCGGCACAAAAACAATCCTGAGAAGCTTTTGCTCTTTCTGTGTGTGCTGAATGCAGCACGCATAGAAAGCGGGAAAACGCATTTGCAATGCATTAGGTCTTGCATTTACAAGAGTTTCAGCTATTGACATTGTAAAGGACAATGCCTTTTATTTATGTGTTGTTTTTAAAACAGATAAATAAATGGCATTGTCATTTACAATGCCAATAGTTTAAACTCTTGCAAATGCAAGACCTGTTACATTGAAAATGCGTTTGGCGCCCATGCTATATATTTTTTTTTTAAAGCATTAGGAGACAGCGTGTTTTGCTTGCAACAGTGGGCAGGACAACGCTGTTTCAGAAAATAGTGCTCAGGGGCTGTATTTAAAGACTACTTAGTAACAACACAGGTATCAAGGGGTGTCGCCATCGGAGGTTACAAAATAAGAGAAGGCGGTACTAAGGAGGGACCCCTTAGCCTATTGACCAATGCACAGCCACAGTTTACATGAAAAATATGGCGGAGTGGGCAGAGATTGAAGTCCCTAGCTAAATACAGCATGCCTCGCAGAGCAGCACATGTGCTGCCCAGGCTCGACCTAAAAACAAGGAGAAATAAAGATATTTTTCTTTGTTACATCTCGAACAGGGCCGGCTTTAGCGATGGTTTGCCACCCCTACCCCCAACACCACCACCACCACCACCATATGACCTTCTCCTTGCATTCCTTCACTACCACCCGGGGAAAAGTGCCCTTCAGCTCGCCATAGCCCCTCTTTCAAATACATTTCATTTGTTTTAAAGCGCTGGTAAAGGTTGGCTTTACTAATCCACTCAGCTATCCACGTGAAAACCCGATCTGTTCTTTGCAGCAGGCATGTTAAACCTCACGCTACTTTATGGTGAGTCAAAACTGCCACTAGACAAAACCCCCATCACTCTTTCTAGTAGGAGCATTATTCACAAGGGTTATCTTGAAATTTTTATTGCTGGACGCACAAGAAGTCTGTAGCAGGTACTTTTAAACCGTATGCTTTTGATAAACACAGCACTCCTCCCTGAGGTCAGTTCCCCCCCTCCAGGTCAGCACCCAGTGCAGCCGCACCAGTTGCACTGCCCTAAAGCCGGCCCTGCTTGTAAATCTGTGAGTGCGTCAAAATCCATGTATGTTAAGTGGGAAGACCCACGCAACACCCACGGAAACTCTTCCCTAGAGCAGAGTAATACAATGTAGCGATTTGTGCTGTTTTACATCACTCGAGATTCATTAACTCACACAGGGCCACACAAAGTGACCTTGCGTGGCTTCATAAATCTAATTTTTCATTTGCGTCGCTCTAGCACCACGTTGCGTGGTGCAAGAGTGTCGCAAAGGGCTCATAAATATGCCCCACTATTCCTAACTCCACATCTATGCACATTTGAATACATATATATCGCGAAGATACACAGATGTGGAGTTAGGTATGGGAAACATGTACTTTATTATCTTCTGGTATTTCAGTTTCGATGTTTTGTCCTAGCTATCTATTCCCATACCACAATATTCTGTGTTCGATATTAATGGGGCGCACCAGAACTGCTGCTGCTCTGGCCTAGACTTCAACGCCTCTCGGAATTTTTGGAGCTCAGTCACTCATGAGGCACTGTTAAAGAAAATACTACTTCTTTTGACAAGCAAAGAAAGAGGGGTGTCTTTATTTCATACTCTTTTATTAGAGTTTGATAAAAAAAAATGTGCCCCAACCCCCTGGGTGCAGCCGATGACTAGGGGTGGGCGGAATTTGCGTAGTCACGCTAAGCAAAGCTCTGCGAAATGGTATAAAAACTCCGCGAGCACGCAGAGTTCCGCAAACACGTGGAATTGCTTGTTCCACCAGTTGGTGATGCCTTTTTCCTGTTCACGATCGCTGTTTGTGTGCTTGGGGGAAAATATTTCGCAAACACGTATTTTGAAAGCGCGAAAAAGCCCAAAATTCTGCAAAGCCACGGATGGCATAACTTTTGGCAATTCCGCGTTCTCCGCAGAATGCAAAATTACCCAAATTCCGCAAGCAGAACGGAATTTACTGACCAGGCCTACTGATGACCGTATAGGAACGGGATAAGGAGCCACCAACTCACTGATGGTTGGATAGAGGGCAATACGTGTCAACAAAACTGAAATGGTCAGAAACACAGCATCACCACCTGGCGAAGCAGGGTTGGGGCAGATGAAAGGCCTACCAGCTAGGATGGTTGTCATGATGTGGATTTGAAGAGCTATGATGAATTGATCCAAACAAGGAAACTTAGGTGAAAAGAAAGATCATTATAGAGTGTTGGAGCATATGCAGAGTTTCCGAGCACGTGCAGAGAAGCACACCTCGGTATCATCCTGCTTGGGTGCTTGATGAAAGGCCTCCTGTATCACTTCCTACTTACCCTTTAACGTGGTGG